>NW_022630998.1:8734421-9354704 GCF_010015895.1 Lontra canadensis | reverse complement strand
GGGGTAAGGGGAGGGGAGAAAGGTAGCAGAAATAATCCGTAAGGTTTTTAGAGGTAAGGAAATCAAGTATCTACACTTGAAACTATTAGCAGCGTTCATGCTCTATACCACTACGACACTGCCATCTTTTTTTTCCTGGTTTTTGCCACCTACTGCTTTAAGATAGGAAAACTGTGCCTCTCTTTTGGGGCGGCCACGCTCTAACAACCAGAAAGACAATGTAGGCAGCAGGAGATGCTGAGAGAAGACAGTAAACTCATGACCACAGGCATCACGGTGCCAGGCATCAGGCTGCAGACCAACGCACACAAGACAAAGTCAACAGAACTGGACAAATCACAAGGGCCACCTAACACCGGCAACGATGAAGTCCAACACTCCAGTGACCTTCCTCCTTGGTTCATGCCAGAACTCATTGAAAAATACAGGTTGGCAAGAAATTAGTCAAACAATTTCTTGCCAATTCCCAGATCTGTCTGGGAAGAGTGTTCAAATTCTACCCTCTGCTTCTGTGGTCACAACGAGCTTTTAAAGCAACCTGATTTTTATTTTCATTAAAAACCAGTGAGGGAGCCACCAGGCCTTCTGGCATGTTGCTCCACAGTTAAAACAGGGAGTTGAGTCCTGGTCATCTCAACTATTTCCTCATGTTCTGGGAAAGAATCTCCTCATGATTTGTCTTTTCTTCAAGTGATGTTTGTCACCTATCTATCCTGGTCTCTCTGCACTGACACTAATCTGCCTTGAAATTGGCTGATTCCGCTCAAGCCATGTTTACAGGGGAGCGAGTTATATCAGGCTGTCCTTGTTCATAGACCAGTTTATGCTCTATAGCAGAGAGATTATTAAAACCTATACATTACGTGCATACACTTGAAAATGACTCAATCTGGGGAAGATAACTGTATCATATCTGCATTTCATTGCTTGGGTTGTAGAAAGAGGCCAGGTAGCATTACAATCTTGAATGGAAATGGTTTCCTAAATATATTATCCTCCTCAAGACATATCTAACAACGGTTAGTGCCCAGGAGACAAAGGCTAAAAGGAAAAAAAATATGTGTAATAGGATGTAGAGAGAGATGGGAAGAGAGAGGGAAAAGCCTCATTTAAATTATCAAGCTGAGCATTAACCACAAGGAGAGAAAAACAAATGTTCTATGTTTTGCACAAACATCAATTACGTCTAGTAATTTAGCTGATTCCTCTCACTGAACAGGTGCTCTGGCTGCAGTGCAAAGTGAAAAGCCTGCACACCACTCTGGCTTCTCTGAAAGGTACAAAGGGTCCTCAACTTGCTCTGAGAAAGATTTCCAACAGTCCCTGGCACTGACATTATTGACAGTTTTCACAAAGCCCCTAGCAAGTAGGTGGAGCGGGAAGAGTAAAACCTAGCCTCAAGACAGCCTCCAGACTTGCTGTTTCAAGAGGCTGCCAATGCGGGGCAGAGAGGGCACCCTCAAAGAAGAATCTGCAGATGGTCATGAGTTGGGGCACACGTACCCCAATGAGATGTGTGTGACAAGGAGGGGCAGGACAAATGAACAGAGTCCACAGACAGGCACCAACTTTAAATATAAGCAACAGATTTCACTTTCTCATAGACTAAGCCCGAAACTGCTTTAAGAACAAGGAGCTCTCATCTGAGTTTAATTCCCAGATCGCCTTCTATTCAGACCGTAAACAGCAAAGCGACAGAAAGACTTAGAACACGTAGGAGGGGGAAAGATATCATCAAGGGCCCTGCTAATTATATCCAAGTGAGTTAAGCAGCCTCCAAAAAAGTGAAAAATTATAAAAACATAGATACACACCGGTAAAGAGAATACTCTTTCCCGTAGTAAATATTTTTAAATTGTGAAATGAAGCTGAACCACATGGAACTTCTTCAGCAAAGAGGTACAAAGCTAGGTAAGTGGAACATATTCCAAATGGGACGTGAAATAAAAAGGAGGCCATACGCTTGTGTCTTTTTTTTTTTTTTAAGATTATAAAATAACAAAATCCAAAAGAGATCACCCTTTAACACTCTTTGTTTACTTTCTACCTAAGTGATTAATGTTGATTCCCAAAGAGTGGGGTTTCTTCTAGGAAAGAATTGGCTTAGGTACTAAGGCATCTGTTGGCTTGAACTTTACTCCTTGCAAAGTGACTTGGGTTCTTCCCTCTTTGCTTATAGTTCCTGATTCCTAAATTTCCCCTTTTATAAACTCTGCCAGAAGAGGAATTTCTTCAGTGCTCCTGCCTTCTTTTGATGATGAATTGCTCTATTTCCTTGTCTTACACAAATATATGACCGACCACTATTTATACAAAACCTGGGAATACAGCCATTCATTCTTCCAGACCTGGCTCTTTGGAGTTCACAGCTCTGCACACCCCAGGTTACACACATCAGCATGGCAGTCTGCTCCAACAGGAGGGAGCCCCAGGTGAGGTGGCCCAGAAATGCCTTAAGGATGTTAACTTGGGATCTCCTTGGAGACAGAGCTCTTGGAGAGACAAATCAGGCTTCCATATCGTGTTTCCTCAGCTGTACAAGAATGCCTTCTACTAACACAGTTAAGAGGGTAAGTGGAAATGACTAAGGAAGCCTACAAAGACCTTCATAAAAACGCTAAAAGCAACAGGCCTAACTCCTCTTCTTTTTGGACTGGTAGCCCCTTCCTAGAACTCTAAACTCAACCTACTAAACCACAACCTCAGGAGAATGACATTCTTGAAATGCTTCCAAAGAAGTTCATCCCAAGGGAGGAGAATTTATAGTTCTGTGTCAAATGTCAGTGATCGGAGATCTCCAGTCACTGGCCTGAGACAAGAACCTCAACATGTTCCAAGGGCCAGAAGGCTGGGCCCTCCTCACGGCCACCACAACTGCTTTCCAAAATTGTTTTGAGAAATAATGTGACCAGAACTCGTTTAGATAGTCTTTTGGATAGTTTATGGGCCCATATTTATGAGCATTTTCCACACCAGTAATCACAGACGCTTGTAACCAGTTTGGTTCTTAATACAAAAATTTTAACAGTTGTGTGGGTGGGTCAAGAGGGGAGTGTCTGTGTGGAATGAATCTATCATTGTACATATTTTATTACCATCTGTTGTTTCAATAATTTTTAATTACTTAACATGCAATTCTCAGTGTTGAAATTATATTTAAAAGTAAGCTACCCTGTTCAAATAGTTTCCATGTGTTTGAGGTAGAATGGGGAGTAGGGACAGAGCTGCAAAGACCAGAGGTCACAAAAAGTCCTCAGCCTGCATACATGCTTTACTTGGCTGGCACAGTTATGTTTTTTGTTTTTGTTTTTGTTTTTTAATTTGCATCAAGACTTGAAAGTCAGTATTGAATAACCTAAAAATCTAGATTACTAGTTTCCCATAAAAATATGGTAACATCTGGCAATACTGATTAATATTCATGCCCAGCCGCAGAGCTGAATAGCAGCTGCCCCTTGAGGCAGGGCCTGTCCTCTCCAGATGATGACAGTCCCCATTTCTTTCCAAAGAACCCTATCTTCATCACTTCTTTGTATCACCCACTTGGCCTTTATTGGCATTTGAGTTTGAAACACCAGATCGAGATCATGAAGTTTAACACATGGCAAGTGCTTAATAAAGATCTATTGAATGAATGAGTCAATGAAGAATTAAACTTTAAAAACAGCAGCATAGACCAGCCCCATATACATTCCAGTCTGTTTATCAAAGCAGTTCCTTTTTCCATTTTCAATGTGATGTAAGTATTAAAGTATATTTTCAAAGTGGTCTCCAATGATTAAAAAAGAGTTTCAACAAAAGAAACCTCAGTTCCACCGATGCTCAAACTCCACTAAACCACGGCACAGATTCGGGACCCAGATTTGACCAAGAAGTCTACTGATGGATGAGAAATACAGCCCTCGTTCTTGAGGAAAAGCTAAACCCAACACTGCCTAGTTATTTGTAACACCGACAGGCTTTAAATACTCTAGAAATCTCTCGTTCTTTTCATCTGCAAAGCTGACCGTACCCAAACCCATTTGCTGGTCTTGATGTAAGAGGAAATGAGGCAGACCGACCATATGATTTCTTTCAGATGGCTTTAAACTTCCTCCATGCAGATTAAGGAAGCACCAGACCCCCATCAGAACACAACTACCCAGGAGTTGCAGAGACAGGCCCTTCCAGAACAGGACCCCCGTTAGATGGAGAGCCCCCCACCAAAGACGGGCTAGAACCCCTCCGATATGCAGGAGTCCGCATCCGTGAGCAGTACTCACTGGGGAGCTGTACACAGCAAGGGACACGAAGTGAAATCTGGGACTGTACCCGAACCGACACGCCGCCTAACCTCCCCACCGAAATGACAAACCAGGGGGCGCTCTGCCATTTTTTTCCACGAACAAGGCCCAACTCAACAGCCATCGCAGAAGAACAGGAAAAAGCCCTCGCTTCTTTGGACTCATTTTTCTGAGAAGCCATGAGAAAACCTCAAGGAAGTACAATCCGTCAAATTTCGTGTTTCACAAAAGCAGCGGCGAAAAATATTAAAAGGGATGTGAGAAACCAACCTATGGAAGTTGGAGCATGGGATCTCTGCTCATGCTCCTAACTCCTTGTGTGACGCCTTTGCTGTCCAAGGAAGTGCGTTAGCACCTGTGTTGAAACAGCGCTGGGAGCGGCTGAGTGAACCCAGGGTTGGGAGAAGATACTCAACACTACAGCTACGGGCCGTTACCTGCACTCCACGTTAGCAGTCGCCCATCTGGGACGGTGAAAACAAGGCCAGGCTGTTTCTAGGAGGGACTGCCCTCTGACCACAGGGCTGGACTTCCTCCTTGAGCCCTTCCGTAGCTGTGCATCAGAAGAACAAATCCGTCCTCTCTGGAAGGAGACGGGAGTTCCAGCCAACCTGTTTGATTACTCTCATTGTGTCAGTAACGCCAAGACCATGATGGGGAGACTGCGCAGCTTTTGACTTCAAGTCCAGCCTACCCCGTGATTCTTCAGGCCTGCCTTGTTTCGTCAGAGATTTTTAAACCTCCACAGCATAGGTTCTCAATTCTGGTGGCACATTAGAAACACCTGGGGAGGGGCGCCTGGGTGGCTCAGTGGGTTGGAGCCTCTACCTTCCACTCAGGTCGTGATCTCGGGGTCCTGGGATAGAGCCCCTCATCGGGCTCTCTGCTCGGCGGGGAGCCTGCTTCCCTTCCTCTCTCTCTGCCTGCCTCCCTGCCTGCTTGTGATCTCTCTCTTTCTCTCTCTCTGTCAAATAAATAAATAAATAAATAAAATTAAAAAAAAAAAAAAGAAATAATAGAAACACCTGGGGAGCTTTTAAAACCAGCAACAGTCAGGCCTCACCCAACTCTAATTAAATCAGACTCTCTAAGGGTGGGGTCCCAGGCCCCGCTCCCCTCTCCCCAAGGAGGTTCTCAATGTGCAGCTAGACTTGAGAACCACAGATCTTGGACAGCTAAAGTGAAGAAGGCAATAGAATCAGAAAGGAACTGCTAACTCAAAAGAGAAAGAGGAAAACATGGGGTATTATTAGAAAAGGCCACCCTCTCCACCAAAGTTACAAATCTACCCTACCCCGGGTCTCCCAGGCCAGCTCAGATCAAATTCCTCTCCTGACCCAGCTATCACCCTCTTTCCTCACGAAACTCCTCTTGTTCTTTATAATCCAGGTTCTTTTAATGTGGCTAAAGTAGAATTCTCTCCTGCCTCGTGGAAAATACTTGCTTCTAAGAAAATGTCTATTTGATTAGTAAAAGAGGTAAAACAGAACAAAGTATGCACTGGTCTTCCCGTTGCTTTTCCTTACTGGCTCTCTGAACAATTAAATCTGAAATGGAAAAAAAGAATCCTTTTTTTTTTTTTTTTCCCTTTCAAATAGTTCTGTAAGCTTGGGTCTATTTGCCTCGTTGATATAACCTGCTTCGTCTATCTTGAATATGGGAACATCCATGATGGGTTTTGAAGACTGTGAGGTTTTTATCAGAGACCAATTCAGAAGGTGAGGTGCACTGTTAAAGATTATGTGTGTGACACATTGGTAATTACTTTCTAAATAATGTTGTAATTGGATGAGTCATCGAAGCAACCCCAGGCTTATAATGAGGGGTAAAAAGAAGGGCTATCTGGTGGTGGTAGAGAGAGGCACAGGGCCAGGAGAGGGAAAGCAAGAAGGCAGGCGGGGAAGGAAGAGAGTTAAAAATGAGCATGGTCCCGGCAGGGTGTGACAGCAAGGGGTTTGGATATCTGTGCCAGCTGCTGTAATCACCACCATCCACAAGCCAAACCCTTAGACATAAGCTCAGAGATTCAACTTTTTTCAAAAGTTAATTTTTTAAAGCAAAACCCAAGTTAATAAAATGTTCCAGTAATCCCCTATCATCAAATTTTACTCAATTTGCGGTATGGAACTTCATTTATTCATATTTTTAGCTACAAAGTCAGGGCCTGCTTTCTTCCAACCATTTTCTCATCCTTCCCCTCACACAGCGTTCCACAGACATGCCCTGTGGCAGGCCTCAGCAAATGGCAGTCCCCGTGCTAGGCTGTGGATGCTGAGGCACTTGGCTTGAAATTAGGAAAACAGAAAAGAATGGAATACGATTCATTATTCCCAAATACAGATGACATTTAGGCCTTTTCCACTGCTCATTTTTGTGACCTGGATACTAAAGGAGCCTTCTGGCCAAAATGGCAGTGAGCGGGTGGGTAACTTCTCTTATTACTGTGTCTCATATCAGTTAGTTTAATTTTGTATAATTTGTGGCATATGGCTGGATGACAAGAAGGAAAAAAATGAAATCAAAGAAAATAGAGAGGAAGAAGGAAGTGGAGTCATTGGTCCCCCTGTATAGTAGCCAAGAAAGTACATTATAAAAACCAAGATTGAACCTTTGGTTTAAATTTTTTTTTTTAACTTCGATTACACAGTTGGGTTGGTTTGTGAATATGGTAATAAGTATAACCTTTAGAGTCGAAGGCAGGAGGAGCAGATGGAACCTAATTAATAGTGAAAAATTGTTAATCTGTCTTCCTAAGAGAAAGTAAAGTCAGTCATACTTTACCAAGGAATTTCTCTGTACAGTTTAATAAAGGCACTCACTATATGACTGGGGCCTCATTATGAAATGACTGTGTTTAATATAAGCCTGTCCCAAACCCCAGTAATTAACATCACCTACCCTATCAAATAAAGCTTAAAAATACCATTAACATGAAGCCCAGTTGTTATATATCACCATGTACCCTTTTAAATCCATTATTCAATAAATATCCTTTACAGAAAAAGCAGCAATAACTCACTTTTGGGAAGCTGAGAAAAGGAGAGATAAACTTAATTTACTATGAACTCAGGTTTGTAATTTCTCAGAAATTATAAAACTTTATCACCTCTGGGTGGCCTTCCTCCAAAGCCACAAGTAACAGCCACCCCACTTGGTGTCAACACCACAGCGAAGGGATTAAAAGCACAAGATTCTGAATTGGACAAACTAAGATTTCACCGCCAGCTTTGCTGCTGCTTCTGTGTGCAAGATAATTAAGCCTTCTAATCCTCCATTCTCTGATCTCTAAAATGGGGGTCAAATAAGTTCTTCAAAGTGTCTGGAACATGCATATTCAATAAATGATACCTATTGACATAAAATGATATGTAAACCTTAAAAAGTAAAAGTGGGAAAAAAGCCACTTGCATTGCTAGGTGGTGATCAACAAAAAGACTTCTTTCTATTCCTACCCAGTAATAATCAAAGACTCCAAATATTTATTTTTCTTCAGTTGTCTAAGAAAAAAATACTTCCTGCTTTCTATCACTGCTTGTCAAAACAAGATAGAGAAATAAAATTCAAGTGTAAGGAGAAAAGCTACAATTTTACTTATAGCCTTTGGGTTAGGATAAAAATGTAAATTTTTTTAGTCAAAAGTGAAAACAAATGTCTTTCCTTTTTTATTAATTATCAATAATAACTGTGGTGATTTGGAAGAATGCCCAACTGATCTTTGGCCTCAAAATATTTGAAAGTTATTCGACTTGTAAATCTGACATTTATCTCCCAAGCAAGAGGAGTCATATGGAATGAGCAGGCTTTGTCCATACTCCTCCAACATTTCTTGTCCAAAGTAGACAAGGGCAAAATACTGGGGATTCTATTTCTGTCACCACTGAGACTTTATTTTCTGGGAAAATCAACAAAAGTAAGTCCTAAAGTGAATTCTCACTGGCAATTCACTAAAAAGACAAAAAAGAAGAAGAAGAAAAAAAAATCAAAAGCTGGATCGGGGGGGCGCCTGGGTGGCTCAGTGGGTTAAGCCGCTGCCTCCAGCCCAGGTCATAATCTCAGGGTCCTGGAATTGAGTCCCGCATCGGGCTCTCTGCTCAGCAAGAAGCCTGCTTCCCTCTCTCTCTCTCTCTCTCTCTCTCTCTGCCTGACTCTCCATCTACTTGTGATCTCTGTCTGTCAAATAAATAAATAAAAAAAATCTTAAAAAAAAAAAAAAAGCTGGATCAGGTAGAGCAAAACCCTAGGACTCTAAGACCCAAGATCTAGGTCTGCTACTTATTTAACTGGGTGGCCTTAAATAAATTACTTAACTTCTCTGAGCTTATTTCTTCCCCTATAAATTGGGGTTAATAATACTTCTTTCAAGACAGGTGCAATGATTAAATGAGAGAAGTGAAACAGCCAGGCACACAAAAATTATTTTAGAAAACAGCTCATTGATTTAAATCTAATTTGATTTAAATGTTTAAAAAAAAAAACAAAAACCAAAAAAGAATGCACTGAGAGAAGAAAAAGCTACTATTTTAATCTTTTTAAAACCTAAAATTAACTATCAAAAATGAAATTATATCCCATACACACACACAGACACACACACACCATAAGGTATACATGAGCAGGCAAAGGCAGATAACGTATATAAGCCTCATCTTGGTCAAATTTGGTTTCTATCAAACAACCTAACGAATTCCAATGTAAGCTTCTACTCAGCCAACATTACTTGGAAATGGATTCATCTCCCGCAAAATTATTTCCTTCCACTGGCACTGACCCATCACCACAAACATCATCTAGTTTTTTCAGAGAACTGAATCGGTAGCTGGATACAAGAGCTGAGGAACACATCTTGAAACACAGCCATATTGTATCACACAGAATATAGCTTGGAAAAATATTACTTTTCACAAACAAAAAACTTGGCTAGAGAAGAGGGGAAGAGAAGATTAAAACAAAATATCTCCAAGTTCGAAGTGTAGAAAAGGAATTGAAACAAAAAACACTGAGAATGAAGTGTACTCAAGCCTTGTGCATTGTTGCTGCTTCCAGGAGATGCATTTTGAATATAACAAGATGAATTTCAACAGACCATGAACCAGAGATTTTCAACATGATAAAGGGGAAACGATATATATTCAATTTTTACAACCACTGAGTGAGCAGAAAACCGAAAATTCTTCAGCTGCTGATAATGTGCTGATAGAAGTGCATCCCCCAACAGAATTCCTAATGAACTGCCAGCAAAATGGAGAAGTATTAAACAAACCGCAGAGAACAAATGATTGTTTGTGCTAACCCAGATCTCTAACAACTTCCACAGTCATTTTCCTATTTTTGAATGAGAAAATCACTAAAGATCATCAAATAATTTATTCAACCGTTTATGAGAACCCTTAAGAGTCCTCAAAGACGATAGGAATTCACAAAATAACATATGTAGGAGATAATGGAGAGCATCCACCATTTCTACTGTTTAATGAGCGCCTAGCGCACGTCGGACATCACGCGAGGTACTTCACAAGCCTCATCGCCACCCACCTCTCAGCAGCATGGAGGAGAGACACAGTGTTAGTTTACATTTTACAGCTGAGGAATCAGAGGATGTAAGGCATTTTCCTCACCTGGAATGCTGCCCAGGATTCTGCATCATTTTTAACATCTTATCCACAATGACTGGCTCTGATACCAAATGGAGTGGGATAGTAAATATTCCAAAGGGATGGACGATAAGCAAGAAATGGAATTCATCACTGAATGATGGAAATTAAATTCTGGGGAAAGACTGGTTTATGCTTTAAATATAGAAAAATCAAGATTCATAATGGACCGCAGACTCTTTGTGTAAAAACAGATGTGATGGGAAATACAGGGAAAAAAAAGAAAAGAAAAAAAGAAAGAAAGAAAAACCAGAGGGGAAAAAAACAGAATTATCCACTTGAGAAGTTTATAGTCAGAATTCAGAATCAGAATTATGAACCCTGTCTGACCACTCTACCAATGACATTAATGTGCTGCTCATCCAGTTAAATTCTCAACTCTTAAACTGCAATAGAACATTTTCGGTTTTTTTCCTTCAAAGTAGTCAACAGTCTAATTAAAATGCTTTAATATTCCCTTATATGGCAAAATACCACAAAGTTGAACTCCTTAAATACATCTGAATATGGAATACTTCTGAATTATATTGTCTTCTAGCTCAATTCACAGAGTTAAAGATGCCCAAACAGGCCAGAATTAAACCTCAAATGAAACCACAAGAAGTCTGGATTGGAGGCATCCTACAGTTCAAGACACTGCATCCCTAGTCAGAAAGTATTGTGGATATATTAAAGCAGATAAAAACATCATGCTTACTCGCTTTAACAGTGGCTTACAAGGTCTACAAGGAAACAGGCAAGGAAACAGGATAAAAATCAGCAGGGATATATTTGAAGTGATGTGTGTACAAGGTTATTCACTACAGCACTATTTATACAGGAAAATACTGCAAACAGCCCAAGGGTCCATCACTAGGGAACACCTAAATAAACTATAGCACATCTACACAACAAAATGATATGAAGTTATAAAGAATAATGAAGAGGTTTTCTTAGTACTGATATGGAAAGATCTCCATTTTAAAAAGCAAGGTACAGAACAGAGTATATAATATGCTCTGAATGTAAGATGCTTTGAGGAAGAATGTGGGGATTTTCAAAATAGATATTTGGATGTGCTTGTAGTATTTGCACAAAAATAGAATATGCAAAAAACTAATAAAAGAGATCCTCTTTAGAGGATAGTGGGGAACAAGGGAATGAAGATAGCAGTGCAAGGCAAGACTTTTCAATATATATCTTTTTTTTTTTTTTAAGGTCATGTTGATTTTTGAACCTCCTGAATGTATTAACCACTAAAAAGTAAAATAAAATAGAAGTCCTACAGATAATTAGAAACTGATAGTCAAACTATATTTCAATTAAAAAAAAATCTTAAGAAACTGATTGAAAAGTTCTGACAATATGTAGCAATTGTAAATAGCACAGCAGCCTAGAAGGACTTATCAGATATTTAATGAAAAGTAGCTACCTATGGAGCACGTGACAAGACATTGGAGATTTGGGGAGGACAGAAGGGTAACTGCCAATGCATGTTTCCAGGAAAAATCTTACTGTAGTGACTTTGCTATAAAGACTCCCGTGAGAGCTCTCATTCGTGGAAACTCATCTCCCAGGGTCCGCCTTGCAACTGCTCAACGGCACCTACCTCTAGGAACATACCTGGAAAAAACCTGAAAAGATCTGCTACCGTCCAAAGCAGCGGCTTCCCTTCAGGACTCTCACCAATGTCCTGAATCCCTTCCAAATTCAGTAAAAAGGAATATGAAGTAGACAGACTCAAGAAATAATTACAACAAGACCCTGAATGACAGAAGAATTTGGATGCTGAAGTCCCCGGTCATCCCAATGATGAGTATGAGCGATCGGTGTCAGTCAGGGTTAATCACAGGCTACTTCCCAGAGGAAGTGAATTTGTGCCAAGGTTTGAAGGTGACAAAAGGGAAATGAATGCCAACTTGACAAGAGATGAATTGCAGTAAGATTTCACAGGACTATGTGAAGAGACAGAACAGTGGCATGGAGCTGAGATGTGGGCAACCGTAATGGCATGCATTTAAGGAAAATGAATATAAATTACACTTGGAGGACAATCAGTGGGCTACAAGGTGTCAGTTACAGCACAAGAAGAGGAAGTGCTGACTACTGATGACTATTCACTGAAGATTACAACCCGAAATATTGTTGTAGCCCCCAGGCCAACAAAAACCTGAGGGTGTTTCCTCTTCAAGTACAAATCTAAAGTACACTTACACCTGGTATTCCATCTCAAATCTGGCTCCTCCCATCCAAAGAGCTGGAGACAATTCAGAGGAGAGATCTTCTGGTGATCAAGATAGGGAGAGGCCCGCCAAGACCTACACAGATTAGAATCCCTTTGTCTGCAGGAATGCAAGCTGAGAAAAGTAGTGATCAAGTTCTTTCTTACTACCTTCACATCTGGTAACTATGAGAAATTAAAGCAAGCAGTCTTGATAAAGGATGTGGCAAAGTTAAGAGAACTCAGCATCCCTCGAGGAGGTTCGGGCTGAATCTGAAATTAACTTCTAAAAAGCTTTCGATTGTTTTATGGGAAATACATTCACAATATATTATTACTAGAAGGAAGGATCGTTTGTAGTATAATCCAAGGGAGGGAATCTTTGTCCACAATCTTTTGGCCCCGGTGGCAAGCAAAAAACTCACAATGCAATCCCACCCACCTCTGTCTCAGCTGTTAGGTCCACTGGCAGACTGGATAGAGGGGAAATCTCAAAGGGAAACAGCATAAACCCCAAATCAGAGCATTAGAGCATCACAAAGTAGTTCCCTACCAGTGTCTGCTCACCATTGCTTTGGGTTGCCCCATCTTCTCAGGACTGAAGAAAAAAATGCTACTCTGAAAAAAATCAATCCAAATCAATCAAGTACACAAAAGTTCACACGGTTAGGAAACCCCTATCGTTTAATCTCAAGGCAACTGCAAAAGAACAAGGAAAGCTTCTCCCCTGATTAGGAGGATATGGCAGGGAGCATCTTTTTAAAGAGGAGTCCAGGGGCGCCTGGGTGGCTCTGTGGGTTAAAGCCTCTGCCTTCGGCTCAGGTCATGATCTCAGGGTCCTGGGATAGAGCCCCGCATCAGGCTCTCTGCTCAGCATGGAGCCTGCTTCCACCTCTCTCACTCTGCCTGCCTCTCTGCCTACTTGTGATATCTGTCTGTCAAATGAATAAATAAAATCTTTTTAAAAAAGAAGAAAAAAAGAAGAGTCCATAAGACTTAACTACAGAAAAGATTGCCCACGACTGATATGAAAAGCCTTTCCTAAGGGACGGTGCCTGAACTGTGCACTTACTTAGTTGCTACACACCGTGCCAGGTACTCTAAGCTCTTTAACGTGACGGTTACACGTTTTCTCCTTTTACTTTCGGTTAATAGCTTTATAGAAATGATGAGAAAAAAATACCGAGATAATGCGTGGGGCTACCCTGGAGTCCTGAGGCTGTGACCTCGTGGAGATAACTCACTGAAGTGATAAACCCTGCATGCCAAAACACTCATTAAACACATTCGATGTTTTCTCAAAAACCTATGTGTGTGGATAGAGTCATTCACAGCTTTCCGGGAACTAATTATTTTTCCCTTTCTAGCCTTAATGCATGTATTTAAATTTCCTTAATTTACTGAATACTTACAATGAGCATTACTCTGAATTTAACACTCCAGTTAATCTTGGGAAAGAGATGTGAGCTCAAAAGAAGCAAAGAAGGAATGAGAATTTATGATCACTCAGGAAATGTGCACATTATTAACGGAATTCAAAGCAAAGACATATTCAATATGAGGAGACCTTTCAGTCTGTATTTAATACAGGAGTTAAATTTGGAAAATCGACAGACACTTGACTTAACTATCGAAAATCCGGCCTTTTCTTGAATGTTCATAATTCCAAATATTGTAGAAGGGTTAGTGGGCCGGATTGGGGGCTTCCTTACTTCTATGCCGGCCTGTTAAATGTACGGGGGTGCACAGTCCTAATAAATCATCATTCCAAGAAAGAGAAAAGGCCATGAGACTGTCAGGCAAGGACAGAAATTGGAGACTTTTAGAAGGGAAAGTGGAATTGCTTCTTGTCTGGGAGTCAAAATTTAGTCATGAAACCCAGAACATCAGAAACAAAACAAAGGAACGTTTAAACTGAATGAACACGGCCATTACAAAGCTCATGTACTTACCCCTTCCAGGGTGGGGATAGGACCAATAATCTGGCTTAATTATATGGTAATTCTTATCTGGTAATTCTTATCCTCAAACTGCTCCCAGATCATAAACCAAGAAAGGAAAGAAAAACCAAGCTGGGATTCTGGAAGTAAGAACAAGCTCCTGGTAGTTAAAAGTGGCAGAGGAGAATAGAAATTATCAAAAGGGAGCAAAAAGAAAGAAAAAATTACTAATTAGAAGAGCACAGTGACCGGAGGCTGTGGGCTTTAGGGGTACAGAGCCCTCGACATTGGCAGGAGGCAAGAGAACCAGCCATCTGGGAAAAATCAGTAAAAAGTCAGGCTAAACCTACAGACCTCAAAGGCTCCCAAGTGCATTCCAATACTACCAAAGAGTTCAATAACTGGTGTTCTTAATGAGGGTCCTGGTTCATTGAGAAAACTCACCGTACTCTACCGGGCCACGTCTGGTAATGACTGTGATATTTTAGAACTATTTGCAATGAGAGCAGTTGTAACCATTTCATTGTTTAAAGGATTAAGCAGATTTATGCAGAACTTCTCTTTCCCTAATACTCTAGATGAATCAGTTACTATAAGGAAGGTTGTCGTTCAGGTGTATCTAAGAGTCACTACTCTTTTTGGTGGAACCCCAACCCCCACCCACACCCACACCAATTCCATTTTTAGCTTAGAAGGAAAAGAAGACACAGAATTAATTATGATTCTTCGAGAAAACATCAAGGCAATTTTTATCCCTTATATCCACATAACTTTACAGGCTTTCCGAAGCAACAGGATAAATCACTGCCTATGTTACATGAGGACTTATACTTAACAGAGATTAATAGGCCAGACCTCAGGAAAACAGCGCTCTCATTCTGTACCATACACAAACCAAAGGAAAGGTTCCGTTTCAGCCATTTACTTCCATAAAATGCAAGTCAGTCATATCAATTACTGCCATGACTCACCTACTAACTACTGGCCTGAACAACATCAAAAATATTAAATCACCAAATTTGTCATCAGTGTTTTCAGACACGTTCCCCAGGCTTGGTAAAATGCAGAGCAATGTTAAAAGGGGAAGCCCACCATCGACCCCGTTCTTGTCGTCCTGCCACTCTACCCAAGCGGAGTTATGACTTAACGCTAGCAGGTGAAAACTGGGAGGCATGAAATTTCTTTTACAAGAGCAACCAAAATGATAGCAGAAATTTACTTCCCACGTAGAGTTTTACAGAGCTGCGGCATGGTTCCTGCTCACAGAACAAAGTGAGCTAATCTACTTTGCAAGAGACAATGACCTTTTAAAGGAAGCTGTGATAGGTTTATTCCTTCCTTTACAAAAAAGACTATCAGTTCTTTAGCAGAAACAGCAGGACAAGGTGATTCCATATGGACTAATTCAGGTACTCCTATTTCAAGGTGAAGTACACACATTTGTCTCATCTCAGAGGACGTGACCCAGTAGCTTTCTGCATATAGGCAATAAAATTCAGATAATCAATAAATCTTGAAGAAGTCATTATTTGAGAGCTAAATATAAGAGAAGGACTGTTCTCTGTCACTAACACTAACTTAATTTTTTTTTAAGAACTGGACTACTTTTGTTTTTTAAAAGTCACAAGAAAAAGCCATTGGCTATGTGAGTTTCATGTCTTACTTCTCAGCAACCATAAGAAATAAACAGGAGTTGGAAGAGAGAAACAGAACACTAGTTTCAGTGAAGGAAATAACTTAATTCAGTATTCTGCCTGCCCTAGAAGCATCTGTTTTTGGCCTCACTGTATTAAAAAAAAAAAAAAATAGCATGGGAGAGAGAATGGAAACATGAATAAATTGCACACACACAAAATAATCTAGAACTTTAAAAAATGAATATAATAGTACAAGTTGAAACCCACTCCCCATGAAGACATGTTGGAACACGAATCTGTTTAAGTCTACACTCCTCACTCCCAGGCTTGTTAAAATAGAAGACGAACATAAGGGAACGAGTTGGGCATGTGTGAGAATTTTTTAAATGCTCTAGATAATTCGGATATGTCATCCTAGGCCAAAACCACGTATCAACTCAAATTACAGAGGTCCACTCAGTGGCTCATAGTCTAATTTATTTGGCCAACTAACTTCATGGAGTGCTTAATTGGGGGATATTTTGGTAGGCCAACTGGCACCATCATGGGTTCAGACTTTGTTATAAGTCTCTCCCAATCTACAGATGGGATCTCCTTCCCATTCATGGGCACCTTCAAACCAGCCACCCAATGACAATGAACCTAAAACTGGTAGAACTAGTGATTCTTTGTAACTGTTTGCTTTTACTCAAAAAGGGCAGTAGGGAAAGGGACAGCAGCTCCACTGGGAGGAAAGCATGTGGGACAAATTAGGTGCCGCTTCGAGATTTAAAAGCGAGGGGGAAAAACAGAGCTAACTAGAGACAGCTGTTAGGATGTGGTTTCTGTGTTTATATTCTTCTCCTTCTACCCTAAAGCCTCTTATGGGTATTAGGAAGGAAAGCATGTGTATGACCCAACGGAGAGGATCAGCTCTCTTGACTGTACCCTGTCCAAAGGCTGGAGACCATAACTCAGTCTGTTACAGACAAAAGTTACCTGCCAGGAGAATGAGGTAAATTGCTGTAAACCTTTATTTGATAACTTTTCAAAATCCTCTCTTATCTAAATACAGTAATACAGCAGAAAATTGCACTAGCAGATAGCAATCGTGATAACTGAGAGAAACCCTATAGGAGCAATAAACCTGAGCTAAGGAGAGATTTAGGGCTGACCTACCAGTCTGCAAACAGTACATCCTGTTGCTGTTGTGACCTTTGCACTGTCTCCACCCTCCCCACATTCCACCTTCAAATTCTCAGCCCCAGATTTCAATATGGCTCACTGCCAGCACCTTTCTCCTTTCTTGGGTGCAAAAGTGGTTCTGTAGATCCATACATATTTCAAGAGGCTTTGACTTTCAGCTTTAACTGAGAATTAATGTCACATACTATTTAAAATAACACAAAGAATGTATTGTTCTTACAAGAACCTCCCTTTCCCCTGCCTGCCCTGACCTCTCTTCCCTTCAATATTGTCCTCAATAACGGTCTTTCTTCCCTCCTTGTAAAGCCAATATGGGCAACCGAGAGGAAGCAGGGGGAAGGGAAGTATTTCTATTTCTCTTGGCACTGAATGAAAAGGTCTTCTAGGGGATGGAGTATCACTCCCATTTTAATAAAACTCCCGTTTCCTATATAATATCACTCAGGTCACTTCAAGGCGAGAAGGTGATCAAAAACAGAGACAACAGCAGAAGACTACACTTGGGAGTAGTAAACAACACAGCCCACATGCTGCAAATCAACGCAGCATGACAAGCAAGCCCTCTGCCCAGTGCTTTAGCTACTCAAACACAGCAAATCTAACACTTTCACGTACCAGAAAAACAGCTATTGCAAATGTCTAATGCAACTAAGCCACAACACACTTAACTTTAAAAAAATTAAAAATATCCTTTTACTTTCCCAAACTCCAGTGTTACTACCTATAACATAATGAACATCCATCAAAATGGACTTTTCTCTGGCTCCTATGATTCACGTATACATAAAGCTTTATTGCAGAATAAAGAACAGACTAACATAGCATTGGTCTTAACTCTCAAAGTAGCTTTCTCTTCCCATTGGGTGAATGAGTAAATGAATCCACTTGATTCACAAAGGGAGACTTATTCCTTCTTCCCTCCCTCTCATCCATCCATCTGTCCATCTTCCTGTTTGGTTTTGTTTTTAATTGCTTTGATGCGTCAATGCCCCTGCTAGTCTACTCTTATCATAGATACACAAATCCATGTACAACACACACACACAGCTAGTAAGATGGTGTGGCAGAATTTTTTACCTGAACCGCATAGTGGCTATGTAACTTTGGCAAGTTACATAGTATCTTCCAAACCTCAGTTTTCTCCTTCCATAAAATCAAGATGATAATTCCTGCATCATAGGGCTACCAAATAGTATCAATGCATAGCAATAGTAAGCACTCTATAAATATTAGTTCCCACCTTTTTCCCTCCCTCCCAGGCACAGTGCACTTTAATGTCCTTTAAATATAGACTTTACAGATCAATGAATAAGAAAGGGTTTCTTCTGGAGTTTGCTGATGGTGGGGAAAGTCCTAAGCTTTTTCTTTCCATTGTCAGTTTCTTATTTAAGTACTTCTTACCTCTTCTTCTGTATTCTCAGGGGATGGATATTTTTGTTTCTCTCATCTTTCTTAAAGGTGAATAAATCTAATATAACTATATTAATTCTAGAGATCAATTTGACACCAAACCATGAATATAGTTTCCCTGTCACTAGCCCTGAGTTTTAAAGCTAAATTTAAAATGTTAAAAATTTCCCACTGCATGAAAGTCAACATGAAGTTGATGTCCTAAAAGAGATTGTCCACCGGTTCAAAGGAAAACAGCTCTGAACCAGACCACTATGACTAATAGCATATTTTGACACATGAGGATAATGTATGGGAGAGGTCTACAATATTCTTCTACCTGCAGAAGGAAGGTTGCTCACACACACACTAAAACAGCGAGTGGGTTAACCTGCTATCTGCTAGGGATGGTATCACATGCATTTCTTCTCTGTCTCCAAACATGTGCAGTAGAGTTGGAGCCCAGTTAATCAATATCTTAAAAAAAAAAAAAAAAAACTGTTTTAAGACAATACTGTCTATTTTACTTGCTGGCCATAATGTACAAATGTTTAAAAAAAACTAATGATTTCTTCCCCCATGGGTTTCAGGTTTTACTGACCTACAGTACAAACAATAAGAAAAAAATCTGGTGCTGCATTTTAAATCAATACTCATCCTGACAGAGACTATGATACTGGGTAGCTGAACTTTTATCTTTTCAGCTGAAAATTCAAAGTTTATCTTATTTTTCTTCACCTCTCTACAAAGTTGGGGGCAGGGTAAGGACAAGAGTCAGGGTGAGGACACAGGAGAGAAGAAAGTGAAACACAAATAAATCTTCTCTGTCAAAAAAGAGCCCCACCTTGCTTATGATGAGGGACATCTATAAAACGCCCTGGACCAGACCTGCTCCAACGCTCAACGTGGACCCGTCTCCCTAATACTCCTCCACCTTGCCCCCCACCCAAGCTAACACCTTCACAATAAAATGCAGAGAAGCTGTCAGAGCCTGTGGTCCAAGCCATCTCCTAGCCATCTGCTCACAAATTTCACTGAGTTTTTAAAATGCAGCACCAGAAGAGGAAAACGGCTTCAGCAAAGCCAAAAGGAACACAAACCCAGTTCTTGTCTGAAGAGGGCTGGCAACGCCCACCTCATCCAGGCCGAAGTTAATTCTAAAGCAGGAGTTGTAATACAGAAATGTGGAACTTTCACTGAAACCGGGGCTTCAAACACTAAATGACCCAGGCGGGCCTCTAGGTATCTTGATTGCCACTCAGAACATGTGCTTCCCAGTTCAGTCCCCAAAGCACTCGGCATTGCCTCGCCGGTTCCGTGACTCACACTGTCGCCCCTCCTGAGCAACCTTAACCATCGATACAACAAAACAAAGCCAGATTCCCAGGCTGTGGCCCCCCAGCCTTATACACAATTTAAAATGTTAAGCCTCCTTCACGGTAGAAGTACGCTGCTCAAACCCTAGGCTTCCCTCTCGCTCATGCAGACATACTTCTCAATTGTTAGGTCCCATGCATGCAGGTCTTTCTGCCTGACCCTTTCAGCGGAGTATGCTCTTTGCCAAATGCTCTCTTTGAGCCCTGCATGTCACCGTGCCAGGAGGCCACGAGCTGTGGGGTCCCCGACTGCCAAGCGAGGGGCTCCCCGGAGCACGAGATGGAGGCTCTCAGGCCCAGCACTGCCTTTCCGCACACACAAAGCTTAACACAGCTCTCGGCGTAGGACTGGGAAGGGAGGCAACTACAGCTTCCCGGCTGGGCATTACCCCCCTTGCGGGGTGAGACACAGCCACGCAGCCACGCCTCCACGCGGTCTGGCCCAGCCCCGCACCATGCAGCCGCAGAGCCCGGCGGGGCCACAGCCTTTCTCTCCTCCTCCATGGCGCGAAGGATGGCCACGGGTAGGCCGCTCCGGTCGCGGCTGATTCCAGAAGCTGAACCAAGACTTCAGTTTCTGTGAACGTCCCAATACCCAGCCAACAGCACACTTCACTAGAGGGTGGAGGGCTCGAGGCTTTCTAAATTAACCCTGACCAGCGCTTTCTAATTGCGACATGCTCAGTAAATGGGCACTCCAAGTCTGCCTGGCTGCTTTCGGCACACGGTGCATCCTGAGGGTAGTGTTTCTTCCTGGGAAACGTGGATTTTATCCATTCCATACACATCTATATGCAGCTACACTCATTTATAAAAGAAAGGAATCTCAAATAATCAAGTGGCTGTTAAATTAAGTAAGAAGGAAATTGGAAGGCGACCAACAAAAATTACACAGTGTAATTAAAAGGGTGTCCTCTCTAAATTTCTAATAAAATGCATTTGCTTGTCACTGTTTATGGCTGCACACGGTTTTTATGCCAGCATTCGGTATCACACAAAGAAACAAAAACAATGAAAATTTACTATCAATAATTTCCATTCGTTTCGGCAACAACCGAAATCTGTCATTACTAAAATTACCCATAAAACTAGTCATTAAAACTAACTGTCTGCCAGGCCAGCCCAGGCGGCCCTCCTCCCGTTTTCCCGGGGCTTGGCCTCCTTTGATCTTTCTCCCCTGGTTATTAACATTAGTGGCAGGAGTAGCAGAGCCACGTCACCATGAGAAAAATAATTCCTAAGCGGGAGACAGCTTACAGCGCAGCCAGCGCCCCAGACGCTGATCCGTGCACGCAGAGGGAAGCAAAGTCACCCTGGGGCCCATCGGGGGCCCAGAGGCCACACCCCGTGTCCACCATCCCACCAACAGCGGTAGGCAGAATGCACGGATCACCGTTAGAATTCTGTTCCCCGAAATTTACCTACTTCGCAAAGCCACAGGCCTCCAGACAGACAGCCTCCTGCCTTCCCCCCAGCACTCCTCCAGCCACCGGGCCCCTGCCCGCCCACGATTAAAATGGGATGACTGAGCGGCGCCTCTTGAAAGGTCGCGATAACAAATCCAATTTACGATTCTCAAAGGGACAAAACCAAAAGGTGGGAGAGTCTGAATAAGTGAAAAATTGTATTATCATTTAATTTTATTCATCAACAAGATCACCTCTCCTTTAAGAAGCTAGGCTAGATAGTGATGTTCAATAGAATGGGAAGGGGGAAAACTGCAAGGGGTGGGGGGAATGGGGGGCAGGAGGGAATCCCACCTGTCCTTCAAAGTATAACCCTGAGTTAAATTCTCTTCTATTATTTCCGTCCTTAAAATAGTCAGATAGCAAGATGTTCAAAGAAACACAAAGCAGCATAGTAGAGCCGCCTTCTTTCAAAGGGCCAGGGCAGTGATTTGAAGAGTTATTCAGGTCACAGAGAAATTATACTTCTTTATGCATCTATAAAGAATTCAGAGTTTTCCATTTTTATTAGCATTATTATAATATTGAAGGTTTTCAGGCATATCATGAGAGGAGCATTTACCGAGAAACGCTGAGCAGACTGGCCTCACGCAGCACTCGCCTCCCTTTATGAGGCTCCACAGCCCGGCAGACATCTTGAAGAGCCTAATAAACACGTAGTACTTCAATTGCAAGATCTTGTTAATTTATATATCCTGATAACAAAACCCTTTGTGGAAAAGGCAAATGAGTTATTTTTGTCAACCATTAAGACACAACACGATACTTGTCTTTATGAGCGCAGATGACTTTGGGTCGTCCTACCCTCAAAGAATTGTCGTGCGATCATTGAATCGTCACACACACACACACACACACACACACACACAGGGGTCTCTTTTTTCCACCCTTTCTTAAATGTTGCTATCGAAAAACCAGAATTTTCTCTTGATTCTTTTTCAATGCTTACGGTGTCCAAGTCCCACGTTTCTGACACAAATTCCATGAATACTGAGAAAAACGAACACAATCGTGTCACCAACTGCTCATTTTACTCACATCTTTCCTGCCTTCTCCCCAGCCCTCTTTATGGGAGCCCTGATCCTCCCCCAGCGGCACTGAGACATAGGCACATATTCAAAGGTGAAAAGACCCAAAAGGTCATACAGCAAGCAGAGAATATTCCAGCAACGCAGGTTTCGATCTTTGCTATTTCAGTGTTATTCCCGCTGAGCCTCGCGTGCCAAGAATACCGCCTGGCGCTGTTCAGAGACACTCATGATGACTCAATGGAGAATCAGGAGACCTGGGCACTTAACTATGCGCCTATTCCCAATGATATTCTGTCTCCACTCATTTCCATCCTCATAGAAACATGAAAGTGGGGCAATGACAGATATGAAGCCCAGCATGAACTGCCTGGCAGAACTCTGCCTAGCAACACAGCTTTATCACTCCACCACACAGAGAAGACCAGAGTCCACGGGCAGAAATAATGACATAAAAACCAAGCTGGAAATGCCATAGTTTAAGGAGATGCTACAAAAATTGTATCACAAAAAGGGAGTGTTTAAAATAGTTTTATATTCAATCAGTAAGTACAAATGAAACGTTAGCAGATATCTTAACCCACAATGAACCAAATGCTGTATCAGCATAGGCTTTTTGGCTGTGTTAAATCATGCATTACCTACAAAAACCCAAGTGTGTACAAATTCCATAGAAGACAAAATAAAACAACTCGCTCGACCTTTGACTTATGCTTGGCCCCCAATGTAGGGAAAGAAGGTCCAGGTCACGTCACTGATCATTCAAATTTTGTATGTAAACATATTGTTTTTTTTTTTCTTTCTTTCTTTCTCTCTCCCTTCCTTTTTTTTTTTCTTTCCTTCTTTCTTTCTCTGGTTTTCTTTCTTCTATTTCATTGACAGACACATCAAGGTTATTTCCTTGAGTTTGGTTGGTTGGTTCGCTTGCTTTAAGGATTCCATGTTCTAATTGCAGATACGTAAATACAACAGCTCACAGTGCATGAGCTTACAACTTCTTTATTTTCTTCAAGGAGGATATGGGTTTGTGCTGCTGTAGTCACACTGATTTTCCAACTGGTTCCAAAGATAAATACTGGTGAGTGAGCAGGTCAGGGCTGGGCCAGGCATTTTTAGCCTCAGAAAGGAATTTAGCTAGCTAGTCGATTGTGGCCTGAATCCACATCCTTGACCTGATTAGTAACAAAAAGCACTTTAGCAGCAACCAAGGAATAAATGAACAGGCAAGGTATAGGTATTTCAAATCACTTTCTTTTTTTTTTTTTTTTAAGATTTTATTTATTTATTTGACACACAGAAAGAGAGATCACAAGTAGGCAGAGAGGCAGGCAGAGAGAAGAGGGGAAGGAGGCTCCCTGCTCAGCAGAGAGCCTGATGCAGGGCTCGATCCCAGGACCCCGAGATCATGACCTGAGCTGAAGGCAGAGGCTTAACCCACTGAGCCACCCAGGTGCCCCTCAAATCATTTTCTCTGCTAAATTTCATTTAAAGAAACTGAATGGGTAACTGCTTCTGTACTAGCTATGCAACAATTTTGACAACATAGTCATGTAACATTTAATGCAAGTTAGGAAGTGGGGAGTTAGGGATGATTAACAGGCATCCTTTAAATATATCTACTATTCTCAGAGATTAACAAAGAATTTCAACATAAAATCTGCATTAATATCACCATTCAATAGGGAACTTCAAGCTATTCTGTGTTATGGCATATGTTATATACAAGCACCTTCATGGAAATTATCTCAGGTTATTAGATGACTAGAACTATATTTCTCTTGATCATTTCTGATGTTTCTTTGGAAGTAACTTTTACTGGTAAACACAAAACTCATTTAATTGCAACTTCCATCCCATGTATAATGAGTGGTACTGGAATAGTTTAAGGAGATTGTATACAATCAGGAAAATACATTGAATCATTGAAGATTGTCTAATAAGGCCATCTTACTATATATATAGACTCTGGTCTCTTACAACCAGGAGAACCTGTATGTCATCAGAACCTGCATTCATCAATACCCCAAGCAAGCAAAAAAGTTGGCCGGGAACAGAAAATTCTCTTTTCAAAATAGACTTTGAAATATAATTTAAAATAAAATAAAATCTCATCTAAAAGATTTACCTTGAGTGGACCTTAAACCTACTTGGTAGCTATTGTAATTCTAATACACAGAATTAGTATTAAAAGGTTATCAAGGGGAGCCTGCTCTTGGTTTCATCAGATCGATGCAGAGGAGCTCTCAGGGCAATACACAGAGAAGATCTGGAACAAAGCTGTGAGCAGCTCTCCAACAGAAAGGCCCTAGTTGGGATATTCCTGTCAGTCACTTTATTAATACAGGGGAAGCCTACTTAATGAACTGCTGGGAACAGAAGAGAGCCACTACGAGAATACATTTTCTGTTTACCAGAGTGTAAAATCGGCAATAAGATCCCAGAATCCTCTTAGAAGAATAAAAGTTAAAGAAAATAACTTTCCAGACAGAGAAACTCGGGGGCAAAACAGGGAGCAAAACAAACTGTGTCCAAATGAAATTTCAGAAAGACTCACTGCTTTGGCAGAAGACACCAAAATCTGCTCCATCATCTCCAGGGATAAAGTCACACAAAACGAAAGGTCATTTTCCTACAAGACTTGAAACTCTGTAACTTCAACCATTTTTCTTTTACAATAAAAAAAAAAAAGATGAAGGTAAATAAACCCTTGGAAAAGCTGTGATTTTGTTCATCTTGTTAACTGAGTGATGTAAACTTGAATTATATCACTAAGTTTATTTGGTAGTTACTCATTTCTAAGTGTCTCACACTAATAAAAATAAAATCTCAAGTGTTTTATAAAAATAACAGGCCTGGAAAAATTGCTGAGGGTATTTTCTAATATCACGTAAGTTTCTTTTATTTTCATCCCTTGGGGGTTGAAGAAATGGCATGCGAGTTATTAACTGTAATGTGGTCACTGTAATTACTACGACCAAATTAAAATAAACAATCTTTAAGATGTTTCAAGTTTCCTAAAAAGGAAGAAAACACTGAAAATCCATTATAAATTGGTGATTGGATGGCACAGCATGACCCTTGCTGTATGAACTTCTGTTCTCTCTCCATTTCTTCCTGACAGATCATGCTTCTGCAGTGAAATAAATTAAAAACAATTTTCACCTGATTGATAGCTTTTTAAACACAGTGCACCTTGAATGAAATCATTTACATAAAGTATTTCTAGAGTTACATTGCTACGTTAAAAATCAAAGTAATGACCCCAATAAAAGATTCCTGAATCACGAAGCAATTTCAAATACATGAAAAGAGAATGAAAGGCATTTTTCTCACTGGATGATAGAGTCCTGATTAAATCTGACAGGAAAGCAGGCCTTGTAGTCCTAACAACTCTTCCTTTCAACTAAGGTCATCACACAAAAAAAATGATTATCGAATAAAGCCAATCAGAAAAGACCTCCAAATTTTTCAGGGTCTCCAATTCTTTAAGATTTCGAAGGCACCCTGACTGACAGTCTTGTAAAACATAAGGGTAATTAAACTGACATGAAAATCACTACCCTGCATAAATCCTAAAAGCAGTTTATCTAACCTTTTGATCCTTAGAGAACTCATAGTCCTCCAAGCACCTGTTCCTACTGGCCATCCAATGACCTTCATAAAAAGATTAACACCCAACTATCACACCCTGCATAGTTTACACACGTAATCCACATCCCCCACCGCCCCGTTGCTGCACTAATTATGCAGATAACGCTTCTTGCTGGAATGGATTCACAGCAACTTCAATCTCCTTCCTCGGCATGAGATAGCACTGGACGGGTCTTCCAGATGGAAGCTTTGCGATGTTCGGATAAAATAAAAATTTTATTTTCAAACTATAAAATAGCGGATATTTAACAAATTAACGTGATGTGGAGAGTGCTAAAATTTCAAGCAGTTTCACAAAATCAGGTAATGTTTTAAAGAAGCTCAAATCCTATAGAAATTATGTACTGTAAAACCTGCCATTATTTTTCAAGTTGCTACTGAAATATGCTGATTAAAAAAATAGGCTAGCCATAAGTGGAAAACCTTAGCTTTCACTGGCTTTCTCCTAGGCAGAAAGGTGTTCAGACTAGTTATCATGTGTTCATTTATAATTCCGCCTTATTGTAAAGGCAACACACACACACACACACACACACACACACAATCTTTTGAGTACCTACAGCTGACTCTAGATAAGGACGTTTTCTGTAGTAAAGATCAATGGTTATTTTAGCTTTCAGGAAAGCCACGTAGATAGATTCACGTCAGCTTCCTGTAAAATCCCTAATTGTGTGAATATACTCTCTCAAAAATCCAGAAGCAACTATTGAATATTTATGTGATACTAAAGCAAGAAAGGCACACATCCCAGAAATATAATCAACAAACCTCATTAGGAAGTTATACTATTATAAACAATATACTTAAATGTTCAAAAAACTCCCTAACAACTTTTTTTTTTAAAAAGCGATACAAAAAAAAAAAAAAAACAGAATGAAACCTTATGTGAAAAGACAGCTCAGCTTTCATTGCTGCTTTTTTTTTTTTCCCTTCATGGGATTTTTCCTTTATTGTGTTCTGTTTTGAATGAAAACAAATTATTTAAGAGCCCCACGATTTTAACGTTGAAAAATACCTACGTGAACTGCCAAGAGAAAATTGGGTATCTACTGGATTTTCATGGAAAAAAGGACTGAGAGAAATAGCCAAGTCTTGCTCCTAAAAAATATTACCACTAACCTCTCTTCCTTCCTCTTTTTTTTTTTTTTTTTAAATCTTGAAAATGACAAGGTAATCTCAAGTTTTAAGGGGCACCTGGCTGGCTTGTCAGACTAACGTGGCATATTAACTACACTCATCGTGGCACCACTGGAGTCTTAGTTTTTTACCATTTTGATATCCCCTCCAGGGTTTCAATCTTCCCTCTTGGAGCTCAATCATGCTCAGTGATGCTCTATTCCTACATGAGGATGCGAGAGAACTTCTATTTAAAAATACATTCGGGGGGGGGGGGGGGGTGTCAGGCACAACTGATTGAGAAGGCATTCCATGATGATCCCTATTTTCAGTTAAAATGCGCACTTATGGTTTTGGATTTAACACCCCTGCCTTTGCAGTCAGACAGTCATTTAGCTGGAGTCAATCAAGCGTGTGATTAGAAATAATAACTCACAAGCAATGAATTCAAAAAGATTAGATCTTTGCCGAAACGCACAAGTACAGCATCCCATTATGCATCCTTTCCTCTCTGGTTTCTAGAGAGCAGACTGAAAAAAAAAAAAAATCAACCCCCAAAATTGTCTTGTACTCTAAAAGCTGACTTCCCTTAAAATCCGACTAAAAACTCTTCTCCATCCTGTGATCAGTAACCTCAGTCTGTTGGAGATATATAATCAGCACAGAGAGGGGGGGTATCTCTGTCTATCTTTTCTATGCCCCCCAAAGATGCCGTAGACAACATTTTACACCAAATGGGTCCGAAACTAGACACACCTTATCTTAGTTACAGAGAACAAGAAAGACAGAGCGTGGCTAAAGCTCCAAAGATGGTTAATATCCAAAACAGCAAAAAATAATTTTCCATTTAAAAATCATTCTTCAAATTATCCGTCACTTCCAGATCAAGTATTTCACTTAAGTAAGGAGTTAGAGAAGTAATTAGAGAAACTATGTTTGGATTTAATAAACATTATATTGAAACCCATAACCCAAGTTCAATCCAACCTTTCCACACAGCATCTTTGATCAAATCAAAGGATTTAATTTCACTAAGAAAGTTTGAAGAATTAAAGTGAATTATAAGATTTCATATTATGTGGTGTTTTATCTTTAATCACAGCGCATATAATTCATAGTCAACAGTGCTAATAATGGGTAGAATGATCCCAAAAGGAAAAAGATTGACAAAAATGATGAATCTTTTGCCTTAGAATATAATATAGAGGGGATGGGTGGGTTTGCCTTCCCAGCTATGCTTGGTTTAGGCTATGGTACACTGATGACACTAACATAATTCATACAAATGAGGATAGCAGAGAGCAGCCTGGGATTTGACAAATTTCTGCAGATAATTCCCAAGGCTGAATAAACCACATGCGGGTAACTGGGAGCTAATGCAGTGTAGGAGATTTAGATGAATAAAGTCCAAAAACACCCTCTTAAAAAAAAATAAAAATAAAAAAGTGAAAAAGCTCGAAGGCTTCTATGTATTTTTTTAAAACAAGGAAGAAAGAAAAGAGCCACGTTTCAGTTACAAATGGAAAGTATCTTGCCAATTAAGAAACAGCTGAACATGTTGATCAGTTCCTGGTACCAATAAAGGCTTCTTTACATAAAGATCCACTATATTTCATTCCAAGTTGCGGTTCTAGAAAATACCACTAAGAAAACTTTTAAAGGCCAATTCTTTTTATTCAACAAACAATTTAAATTAAAAAAATATTAATTTGTATGAGTTTGGATACTCTTGACTCTGAGCACAGCCAGACCTTTAACAATTTCATTCCTCTCCAGGAGCCAAATAAGGGATCAATCTCTATCCCTTTCCCTGATCTTAACATCCAAGGGTGGAAGGTGCATCCTTGGTCCTGTGGAGGAATCTCTGACCTACCACCAATGTCCTTGTGTAGAAGGACCACCAAGAGCCACATCTAAAGGCTTTTTGCACACTGCATCTCTCCAGCTTTATACATAAGGAAAATTCACCCTAACTCAGCAGATACCACTACTGCCTATCCTACCATATCATTACATTTAACCCACAAGAAAGTGACTCTCTCTCTCTTATTCTCTCTCTCTGTCTCTCTCTCACGCACACATACACACACAGAAAATAGATCTGGCACAGGGTTCCCTATTCCTTCAAACATCGAGGTTAAGGTTCCATTTAAGAAATATTTGTTCAGCACACCAGATGCCAGTCACTGTACCAGAAACTGGGAAAATGCTAAAAAAACAGTAAAATGGGTTTTCTGCTTTGGGGAACTTTACTCCCTAATCAGAGAAGCCAGTTCCAAGTCAACTCCCAGCACCACAACTTGTCCAGCTGTGATCTGCCGCTCTGGACCTTATGAGGACAAGAGGTAAAGAAAGTAAAATGGAAAGAAAAAACTCACAATAAAGGCAAATTTGTCCCAAAGAGTTTGCATTTGTTCATAAGTAAAGAAGAATTCAAAACCACTGCTAAAATTAGTGCCATTCTTCTCTTCTACCATCTCTAGTAGGACTCTGAGACACGTAATGCAGGCGGGGCCCTAAAGAGCTCAGCTGGGGTTTGGCAAAATTCAAATAGAAGTGAAAACAAAATACAGTTGAATTTTCTGCCATGAAGAAAAACATCCATTTAACATAAGTGAACATATTAAATATTTAGATTAAAAATCATGCATTTCAAGAAAAAAATACGTATATATTCCCCTACCCACCCTACCCACCATCCTTCCTTCACTCATTAAACAGATTAGCTGACCTCCTACTATATGCCAAACCCATTTTAGGTACAGTATCTTTATGTGTGTGAAATATATGCAATTCAAAGATTTCATATTTAATCCTGTCAGAAATTTTCCTCTGTCTCTTAAACAAGGAAAAACCACAGAAGGAAAACTTAAAGCTTTCGGTGCTAATTCAAATAAAATCTTGACGTATTTCGGTTACTTCATATGGGTAAGAAAATGTGTGAGCATGAAATTCATTTTAAACAAAATTCATTATATGAACTTGTGACATTCTCATGCACTGGTTTTTTTCCCTCCATTTCCAAACACTAATTGACAGCACTTGAACGCCGTGATCCAGCTTCCGCACGTCATATGATTCCTGGGGACTCTAGCTATATTCCTCAGGCCAGTAGACTGACAAATCAAAAGATAAGAAGTACCTCTCAGCTTGAATCAACTGAAATGTGTCAGAAAATACATTTGGCATAATCTTCAGAAATGTCAGGTTTGGCGATGACAGGATAGGCACAGTCTTCCTGACAGTTTTAGCACACCAAAGTTTCAGAGTCCAAGTTAGAACGAAGAGGGAAAAAACACTTTTGTCTGCTCTTTTGGAGAAAACTACTACATCCAACAAGAGGAAATGTATGACATGGCACTTGAGTCTCTGACAAAAATGTTGTAAAATGCCTGACTGCCTAATTAATGAAACATACAACTCGGAAAATGCCCACTAAGATGAAAAGGATTAAGGTATCTTTCAGTATGGCTGCTTATGAAAACCATCCTACCTGCTCTTCAAGATGGGCCCAGCTTCATTTCTCTCCAGATTCCCAACGTGACTTGTGCCAGTTGGGTACTTTTATAAACGTGTGCTGAATGAGTGAGGGAACCAACAGCACGTAGTGACAATGTTAAGAAACCAAGACTGAGCTGAATATATTACATGTCATGCCTCACTGGACCTTGCAGGTCCCTTGCTTTGCCAGGCCTTTGCCTTGGCAAAGAAAAATCAATTCTAAAAAGCAGAGGAAGACACACGCAGGCGAATTCTTTTTTTTTTTTTTACTTTGAAATTTTGAAGATTTTATTTACAATAATTTACTGTTGAGGCTCATACTCTTCCAGTTTAAGACACCTATTTCAAATTCATTATTTTCAAGATAATACAAAAGAATATATTTACAAATAGTGCCACTATTACTCATGAGTTTTTAACCTCAGTATCAATTATTATATTCTTTTTTTTTTCACGCAGGCGAATTCTAATAGACATCAGGCTCCATTACAATTTCTACATGAGCTGGACTTCCCTCTATCTTTCCTCGCCACCACCATCCCCGCCCCCCAAGATGCACACTTACAAAGTCATATTCTACCAATTGTTGATAAAAGAAGAACAACTTAATCAGTTCTACAAAAGGCACCGCACAGAGCCAAGACCCACGTTTCTACCTCTGGCTATAAAACTCTGACTCCTCCAATTTCCCATTTGTAAAAAGATCTCCAAAAGAAGTCAGCCTGGGGGCACTGCATGGCTGTGGCTGTCTGTAGGAGCACTGTACTCTGACAATCGCAAAGCCCTCTGAGCGTCTCAGATAGGAGGCGCAGAGTGCCTGATTCACACACATCCCTTCCAAGTAATCTAACAACTCCAGTGCTGTCAACCTGCATCTGATTTTCATTTGTAAATGAAGTTGCACAAATCTGCAACGATAGAGAATATTGACAAAACCTTTACCACTTGGCATCTCTTGTTTTCTAAAAAACAAAAACAAGATCCCCACTTGGGCAACTCCTAATCGTGTGGGCCATGTTTCATTTACTTTCACCACCAATTCGAAAGCAATCTGTCCATCCTGGCACTGTAAATTACCAAATATTCTATATTTATTGTAAGCTGATCATATATTTACATATTGATGAATGCTATCTATACACTGAAGAGTTAAAAATCATTTCTTTATTGCCCAAGTCTATACAATCTCCCAAATGAGAGAGATACCAAGTCAGTTAAAAGATATCATAAAAATACACTTTTTTGACTTAATATGTGTCCTGTGTTTCCAGCATGGCTTCACAGTCTTTTTTCTTCTCAAAGGAGCAAAGTAAAATGTATTTTTCACTATACTGGGCAAACATGACACAATGTTACATAACACATCCCGGCAAGTCTCTTATTCCACTATAGTCCAAGAGTTAGGTCTTTCAGTAAACATTTATTGAGCATGAGCTATGTGCCCATTACCATGCCTTATTAGGGAAACAGAGTAGGGGAAAACAGACATGGAAAGTCCCTACTATTAACATAGAGGCAAAAAAGAAAAGAAAAAGGCACGTAATTACAATATAAAATAATCAGAACATAATAGTTTTGTCTGTAAAACTTTAAGTGTATAGACACAAGAATAACTAGTACAGCCTGAGACCTGAAGAATAAATAAGAACCCAATAATGTGGAGAAGAAGAGTAAGAACATTCCAGATTTGGATCACCATGTTTGAAAGGGGGTGAAAAAGTACAGAACTTGAAGAGAAAGGAAAGTAATGTGGAAGTCTAGAAAATAGTGAGTAGGAGGGAATGGTAAACATCGATACGAGAAGATGGGGTTAAAAGGGAAAGTCATTTTCCAGGAAATGTGGAGCTATCAAATGTTTTGGAGCAAAATAAAGATGCAATCCCCCATGTCCACCGCAGCATTTTCTACAGTAGCCAAGACAGCGAACCAACCTAAGTGTCCACTGATGGATGAATGGATAAAGAAAATACGGTGTACACATACAATGGGATATTACTCAGCCACACACACACAAAAAAAACAAATCTTGCCATCTAGAACAACACAGATGGACCTAGAAGGCATTACGTTAAGTGAAATGAGTCAGAAAAGGATAAATACCATATGCTCTCATGTATACGAGGCTTCTTAAAAGGAAAAAAAAAAAAAAAAAAAAAAGCTCGTGGATACCTGACAGTTGCCAGAGGCAGGGTTGGGGGTGAGCAAAAGGGGCACAGGGGATCAAAAGTGCAGGCTTTCAGTAATAAGATAAAGAAGTCCAGGGAATGCAATGTGCAGCCCGCTGACTACAGTTAATGATATGGCAGTATATAATTGAAAGTTGCTAAGACAAGAGATTTTTTTTTTTAATTTATTTATTTGAGAGAGAGAGAGAGCGCATGCACACACAAGCGGGAGCAAGGGCAAAGGGAGAGAATCTTCAAGCAGACCCCCCCGCCCCAGAATGCAGAGCCTGATGCAAGGCTGATCTCATGACCCATGAGATCTGGACCTGAATGGAAACTAAAAGTCGGAGGCTTAACCAACAGAGCCACCCAAGCACCCTTAAAAGAATAGATTTTAAAAGTTCTCTTCACAAGTAAGAGTTTTGAAACGATTTATGGTGATGGATGATAACCAGACTTACTGTGGTGATTATTCTGCAATATATATAAATATTGAATCCTTATGTTGTACACCTGAAACTAATATAACATTACATGTCAGTTTTACTTCAGTTAAAAACATACACATACACACATAACAACAAAAAGGAAAGAAAGATGTATCAGATTCACATTTTTGAAAGATAACCAGACAAGTTAAGCCAGATAGCCTGGCAAAAGATAACTTAAGCAGAAAAAAAAATCCAGCAGAAATGTCTTAGGGGTAAGGAGTAAAGACAAGAGACATTAAGAATCTACCTCAAGCGAGGTTCAGTGTTGAGCTAGCTTCTGCTTCCATCCGTCAAATCACTGGCAAGAGTCCTTGCCCCAGGAAGCAGGGTTGGGCTACTCTCTCTCCAGGGGAGGTCACTCCCTCATCACACTAGGGATGAGTGCCTGAATCAAGGTCAAAAGAAACATTAGTGCCCAAACTTACTACTTCGGTCTTCCCAACCAAAAGAACCCACCTACAACAATGTGGCCTGGCTAAGTCAGGAGTCAACAAAATGTAAACACTGATTGTATCTAGAAAGCCAAGGAACACAGAGGATGAGAACATGTGTTTGGTCCAAACACATGGGCTGGCTGGGCTTCCCTGCCTGACCATGAGGGGGTGACTTTCCATTCTATTTTCTTATCTGTCAAGTAGGAGTAATACCTAATTCACTGGTTTGTTATGAGAGTTAAATGAAAATTAAACTAAAAACACTATAACTAGCATCATCCTCATTAAATTGGGGATAAGAAAGAGGAAGGAGAAGAGGATGTCACAGGTACTATTTGGGGAGATTTGAGTTGATCTTAATACAAAAGAAAAAAAACAAGGTAATGTGAGTTTGGTTTTCGATGAGCTGTTTATCAAGGGAGGAGAGTCTGATGTTACAGACAGAGGAATTTAGGTAGGAGATAATAACCTCCTCTTATACCTGATTTTCCCTTGATTTGATATTGTTTCCAGAATTTCTACTGAATTCCTTTATCTCCCAATGTTTAACCGAATGCATGGCTGCCTGAGTAAGAACAAACAAAGCCCTTCATCTTAGGCCAGCCCCCGTCCCCTTGCAGATAAATGATTAAGTAATGACCAATGTGACACAGCAGATGTATGCACACGGGACTTTTTAGAGTCAGAGAACATGCTCCACTTCATTCTTTTTTCTATCCTGATACCCAGAGGGTGAATCTGATGACCGGAGCTTTAACAGCCTTTGAGAACCATAACGACTGAAACTTAACCAAGTATCTCCATTATGCCACTGTGGTAAGCAAATCATTTCACATTCATTCTCAAATTCAATCCCTATAACAACATTCGATATTATCATTTTATTTTTCCTTCCTGGAAAACTGAAGTGTATTGAGTTTGAGTAATTGACTTAACAGTCCCACAGGTTAGTAGTTAAGCCCAGCATTGACTAAATCAAGGCAGTTCTAATCAGTGCACAGTCCTGCTAGTATTCAAGCCCAGGACTTTCTAAACCCAAGGTAGTTCTCCTAATCACCACATAGTAGTTCCTCTCCAGGTGTGTTTTACTCCCTTTCATTTCATCTAGGAGCACCAGGGAAAGTGCTAACGAGCAGTGAGATGATGGTAGAGGAAAGAGGAGTAGGAGGAGGAAGGGGGGGGGGGTCCTGGTAATATTTAAGGTTAGTCTCCTCTGAAGAACCAGTAGTTAACCTTACTTCTTGGGTTCTAAGATTTGTTCAACAACGAGCCTAACTTAAAATCACTTTCCTTTAGTCATTCCGTAAAGCTACTTAGTAAAGGTTTACACTTGCTTTCATGTAAACTTCTCTCTGATCTAGATCCAGAACTGTACCAAGTTCAGATTAAATTCCAAAATATGAACAGAAGCACCGAATCCTCACCTATATTCAGCTTCCTGGTTCAGAAGTATAAATAAATCATGTGAAATGCACAGAAAACTCAACTCTTTCCCTCCTAACATTTAATGATAATTTACAGCCCTAGAACATTTGTAAATTTAACAGCCCATCAAAGTGTCTGAGAGCACACCAGTTCTAAGGACTCATTAAGTGACATTAAACATAACTTTCCATGAAGTACTGTACAGCATGAATGGGTGGGCAGGCTGGTGAACAGCCACCACTACAATAATTTATCGTTTGTAATTTTGCCTTATTACTTGCAAAAACATTTGCTAAAGGGAGGGCAGTCACTTACAAAAAAAGTACTTCACTATTTTGTCAATGCTATAAATTACGAAGGCAGAGAAATCCTTTATGATCATAAGGATGTGCTAATTCTTTCTCTAGCTACCCAAAAATGATGTTTTCGGTAAAGTCTTAAAGGATTTTAAAAATTCATTTCTTTTTTTTTTTTTTTTAATTTCTTTGGCAGACAGAGATCGAAAGTAGGCAGAGAGGCAGGCAGAGAGAGAGGGGGAAGCAGGCTCCCCGCTGAGCAGAGAGACTGACGTGGGGCCCGATCCCAGGACCCCGGGTCATGACCTGAGCTGAAGGCAGAGGCTTTAACTCACTGAGCCACCCAGGTGCCCCCAAAATTCATTTCTTTGAAGAGGGTTGTAATGTTTCCAATGCATCTCCCCCCAATTTTAAAGAACATCAGTAAAATGAAACCAAAAACATGGAGTTTTTTTTTTTCCCAGTATGCAAGTGGGAGACTCTCCTAACTTTATCCAATTCCCATCCTTAGAATGGAATTTCTTTTGCTCCAGAAATATTTAAAGAGATAAAGCCTGTAACAGGCCTTTATCCACTATAACTGGATTTTACAATACCACAAACAGCTACCATAATTTTGTCAAGGCGTTCATCTTAGCTTTAATAAAATCGAACAACAACAAGTATTATAAAAGGGAATATTAAGTAGAAGCTGACAGTGATCAGAGACTAAGTAATAATGACAAAAGCTGGGTCAAAGTTTAGCATTGCCACTTGTGTTAAGAAACACCCTTTACATGTTTTCCTTAAAAGAACCCAACCAGATAACCAGGAACATCATGCAACTTTTATGTTTTTCATTTTTTCACTACTCTATGACCACAGGTTTAACAAAATTCAAAAGAGTTTTAACTATCATTGCATTAAGCTTAACATAATAATTGTGATGATAGCATAATTTTTATCACTATAAAGTAGATCACTTATCTGGTTAAGCTTAGCTTAAAGACGAGTTTTTTTTTTCCCCTTACCTTCTAGACACGTGGTCCCCAAGTCCCAACACAACCGTCTGTATTTCTTTGCCAAAGTCTGCCTATCAGTTTCATTAGCTTGGTGGACTAAAAAAATTCCCTTCACAAATTTCAACAACTTAGTGGTGAATTTTTGCAGCAGAAAGAGTTCTCCTGTATGAAAGTTAAGTCAGGGGATAATTTCAACTCAAAAGGGCCATCATTTTGAAAATGACCCCACCAAAGTCACGAATAATCTTACCTAACTCACTTATAATGTTCCTATACATATTGTGACATCTGTGAGATTCCCAGCAAAATTGGTGGCTGCTAAATGCAAGGTATTAGTTGTTTACCCTTCAAACTTCCTTTCGGAACAATACTACTTAAGGGGAAAAAATATACAGCTTTCACAAAGATCATATTTTATACAGAAACATTCACTTGCCAATCACTGAATATAGTCCCAGACAAACAGTTCAAAGGTAATTACAGTGACTTTTATTGGGTTAATTTTAATGTTTCCATAAACTTTCTGTGCTCAGATCTAGAATGCACAAGGCTGGACCTCACACAATCCAAAATGTGAACATCTAAATACAGCTGACAGATTCATCAACTGAGAGAAGAAAAACTCACCAAAACAATTTCCAAACTTCCACTGCATCAACGAATTTTTTAAAAATTCTACTTAGAGCTAACAAAGAAGGGAGCTGGTTTTTTTTTCTTTTTTCCCCTGAATAACCAGTTGACTCAATCAAGTGAATCTGGTTGGTTGTTCTGACCATAGGTAGTTTAGCTGATGTACACTCTAACTCGACAGGTGAGGTGTTTTGAGACTGTCTCATGCATTTCCATATCTAGCAACCACCAGTAAGTTAGCATGATTGTGAAGTTCACAATTAGCCAATTTCTTCCAACCTATACGTACAAAGCAGAACCAAGACAAGTGAAGAAAATAATCTACAGGGCAGCATGCCTTCTTCTTTTCCTGTCATTAACGCCAATTTATATAAACTACATAATGTGATAATTTGAAGCACTCTGTTCACATCTAAAATTATAATTTTAATTCCTTATTAATTGGTGTTAAGTAAGAATTACCAGATTATTCCAAAGCTAATATTCCATAACAGCAAGCAAACATAGGTTGAGCAGTCATCTAAAATTAGCTTATTCACTGTAAAATAAAGATTGAATGTTAAGGTATAAAATTATTCTAAATCCCCAAACACACCAGAACCAATTGTGAAATTAAATGTGACACTTTCCATAATTCAAACTACAGTACTTGATTTTCGTCTTTCTCCTCAGCTACCTCTAAATTAAATTAGTCTTATTGATTATAACTCAGAAATCCCTGCCTTGTTATCATGATTTTTAAATTTTAATAAAATGTACAGTTCAGGTGTACATAGCTAAGTTGGTCTTCTTAAATTACAATATAGGAGATTAGGTATAGCCTCAATGAATACCTCAATACTACAGTTTACAAACACAGTGAAAGCCAATCCATGGTTAGCTTAAAACAATTGATAAATTCATACACCACAAGCTTGTTTTTGGTCTACCATAGCAGATGATCACTCATTATTGAAGTAAGATCTTATGAATTGATAGCAGTGTTATATAACTAAGCATTGGCTGCACAGTGGTCCTGGAATGAAAAAAAATCCCGAGTCCAATTTATATATGTTACTGTGCACAAATGATGGTTAGTAACGTTAGTAAAAGCAGAACCACCCAGTTAAAATTCACAGGTTATCCTAAAAAAACAAAAACAAAAAAACAAAAAAAACAGGAGAGTACATAGTATATTTTCTGTGAATTCGCTAATGAGAAATCTATACCATGAACAGCAGTCTTGTTGCCCACCACCTCCCCCCACCCGCCAAAAGCACATACTGGGTGGCTGGTCCTGATAAAACATTTCTCTGGTGTTTACACAACATAATCAACAGCCTCAAAGAACACATTTATTAAACTCAGACAGTTTCGGCATTACTTTCAATATACTGGGATTTGGATTTGGTTCTGATTTTTTAACTTCAAAGAAAAATATTTCTTAACAGCAATTCCTAGACAATCATAGTTGATGGACCCCTGAAGCCTGTTCTTTACTAAGAACAGAGAGGATCTGGTAACCCCTTGCCTCACCTCCAAACCATTCCTCCTACCTCCCCCAGGCAAAGCTGTACACCAGCTCTTAAGCCGTCCTTATTTGTAAACAGTGCTGAGATGCCTCTCTTCATGGCTATTATTAGATTTTATACAGCATCATCAAATATGCTGTAATGGTTCCTGTTATGACATTAACTGTTGCTTTTTCCATCGAAGAATAGATGTGTACCCCCTTTCCAGTCTTTTTGTCATAGTAATATTTAGGTGACTTATTTCTAGCTTTTATTTTTTCTGTTTAACTTTGGTGAAATTAATATTAAAAGAGTCCTAAAGAGGGATATTAGAGTACCTGGATGAATTGATTTGAGCTCTCATCTCTCTTCTTCCAACTAATGGAGATGAGACATTCATTTTCTCCACATAGTTATAATAATAAATGTTATTAGCCCCTTTATCACCTGAGGAATTGTCACCAAGGGAATGTTTAGCATGCAAATGCCTGTATCAGCGCTACCTTCTGCCTCAACAGAATGCAAGCCAAGGCATCCTTAAATAGTGCCTGGTCATTTACAACACACACCAAAACTAACTGAAGATGCCGCATAAGATGAGAACACATTAGCAGCTAAAGAGCATTAAGCCATTGTTTCTGTGTCATAAGTCACCAATTCTCAGCTGTAAATACATTTATACATTTAGGTGTAATGTTTCATTTATCAAATCATGTATTTTACATTATGATGAATTTCAATTTCCATTACCACAATGATGTTTACACAAGCTGCAAACATTTGTTTTTACTACAGAAGAATTTAAGTCCTATTCATTAGCACTGCTCACTGTCAATTTATAAAATACATTTATATTCACCATTGAGCTATAAATACTTAGTTTCAAAATACATGTCATTACTCAATGAGAAGATATTACAGTAAAGCATCAAGATTAACTAGGCTAGATCTACAGTAATCCACCAGTCAAATAATAAAAATGAGTGCTTATTAATTTCTTACAATGTGCCATGCACGAAACTAAGCACTTCACATACATTAACTCAATGTCATCTGTAAAATAACACTGTGAGGTAAGCACTATTCTCATTCCTGTTTTACAGATAGGAAAAAATGATACACCAAGAAGTTAAAGAAAAGAACTTGCCTAAGACTCCATTGCTAGTAAGTGGCAGATAATTAGTTCTGGAGTTCTAGAGCTTAAATTCTAAAATAAGCCAGTATGTCATGGTTCTTAAGAAGTCTTATTACTAGAATCAAATGTTGTGTATTACCAGCTCCAAGAAAACTTTGATTTTAAAAATAAACTAGTAGGCTTATTAAGTTATACACATTGTAATACTTTAGAAAGTTCATGTTAGGCATAGTCTCCAAAACGTACTACCATAAAAAATGAAACTCAAATCACCAAGTGACTCGAATAAATACTTTGTATAAATTCAGTACCTCTTGCTCCACTTTCCCAAATCCACTCATGATGAAAAGTTGTCACTAGGTATATACAATATTGAAACTATTTCTTTTTGTTTCCTATTTAGGCTACAAGCTATTCATGGTCTGGAAAAGTAGCTAATCTATACATTATTGAAAAATGACACACCATATTGTACCCAGAGAACCTTTGATAAATACTAAATATTACACTGACAATGAGTAATGGCAACTGAAAACAAAATTACAATGTAACTCAAAGATGAAATATGATGCTAAAATAAAATGGATGTGAGTCCCATTCAAGCTGTCCCTTAATCTTTTGACGTCTGTGAAGAGAGAAGCCCTTACTTAGGACAAAGGAAGACAGTATTTTTGAGGTCTGGAAAAAATAATGACAACACTCCTGATTAATTATACAATACTGAAAAGTGAATCATGTAGGAAATATGTGCGGAAGGAAGGATGGACAAGCTATCTGATATAATTATTTTCTTTTCTGCGTATATAGAAAAAAATGCAGAAGGGCTAGATTATCTAAAAATGTGGGTTGTAGGTCTTCCAAATGATTTTCTTAAAGTCTCCCTTATTTGCCTCTACTGAAGGGAACACAGGTGGAAAGGGAGGAGACATTTTCATTCTGGACCTCTGAACATTTTGTACTGTTTTAAAATTGCTCTGTGCAATTATTACCTATTGCTTTAATAAGAATAAAACTTGGACTGTCAATCTATACTCAATAAAAAACTGTGATATTTAGCAAATTCTATTACAGTTATTTCTGGAAATTAATAATTAGTAAATAATTCTAAATATTCTGCATCTAAAACAAGAGGCCAGAGGGAAAAGTACAAAAATATATTTTAAAAAATTCATAAACACTATACTTTCCATATGTATAGAGTATACGTAAGCATATACATGAATGCATGTACATAGCTATACATCTGTATGTGTATAAGTACACACATACATGTAAATTTTGCCTGTGGTAAAATTTTTAAGAGAGTGTTGTAGACATGCAGCTCAGTTTTCCTGGACACCAAAAAATCACTATTTTATGTGAAAACAAAAGAAAAATTCTTCCTATAAAACACCAATGAATATGAAATAAGTAATTCCTATCAAATGTTTACTTGGTACCTACTTTTTTTATACAATGAAGTATAATTTGGTGATGCAGAGATGTACATTTTCTAATTAAAACTGAAGACAAATTTTTTTTTTAAGATTTTATTCATTTATTTGACAGAGAGAGATCACAAGTAGACAGAGAGGCAGGCAGAGACAGAGAGAGGGAAGCAGGCTCCCTGCCGAGCAGAGAGCCCGATGTGGGGCTCGATCCCAGGACCCTGAGATCATGACCTGAGCCGAAGGCAGTGGCTTAACTCACTGAGCCACCCAGGCGCCCGAAAACTGAAGACAAATTTTTATTTACATCCTCTTAAATTATCTCTACAGCACAAAATATTTTAACCATCTTCAATTTAAGAATTGACACAAAGTATTAATTTTCCCCTAGATTAAAAAAAAAAAAAGGAGAGGAAAACTACAGTTATCAGAAGAACTTTCAAAGCTTTAGCTAAGATCCGATTTCACAAAGTAATACATGTTTGGATGTTTTGTGTTTATTTGAAGTTTCTTTGTATCACTCTGATTTCCTTCCCTAGTTAGAATGGGCTGGGGCCCTGCTCCTAAAGGAAGCAAGGGACCAGCCTCTTGAAAGGGATCCCTGCGCCAACTCCCAAGAGACCTTGGGGAGGCACTGGCCCCACCACCCAGCCTTCCAGCCACCAGTGCCCAGCACGTGGCCCAAAGAAGGAGGACAGACAGGGTGACGTGAAGCACAGCATGATACAAACAACTGCCTGTCTCATTCGCTCAGGCCCGTCTCTTCTCCCTCTTCTTTTCTTTCTCTCCTCTCAAGGGCCTTGTCTTTTTTCCCATCTTCCTGTGGCTCTTCCTGTTTTATTCCCGTCTTCCCTTCTCCTCTTGTTCTCACTAGTGAGAACTACTATTTTCACCACTTCCTCCTCCAATGTATTTTTTTTCTCTCCTGTAACATATTTCCCATAGTTGTAAACCATGCCCATCAACAAAAACCTTGGCATACTTGCAAAAATACACAAAATTCAAAATTCTAATATTTGGGGAAAATTCCAGGAGGAAAAATATAGATACAGTATATGAGCAAAATTAGCAAATATTGGATCTTTCCTCTCTTTTCATTACACCTCCAAGCCCGATTTTGTCAACTATCCACTCTTTCCCTCATTTTTAAAAAAGATTTTAGTTATTTATTTGACAGAGAGAGAGAGTGTGAGCGCACAAGCAGGGGAAGCGGCAAAGGAAAAGGGAGAAGCAGATTCCCCACTGAGCAAGGAGCCTGACATGGGACTCCATCCCAGGACCCTGGGATCATGACCTGAGCCACCCAGGTGCCCCTCCCTCATTTTAAGCACACTATTTTCTATCTTCCTGTTTAGTCTTTCCTTTAGTGTCCTTTCCCTCTGCTCTTTTCTCTTTGTTCTCATCATCTTTAATACCCTCATTGGAAAACATTCTTTCACAGTTAGCCAAGTGTTTCACACCCTTCCCCTTCCAATACACACAAAATTTCACCAAATTCTATCCAGAAAACACACTCCTTAACCATCCTTTCCCCCTCTCCTTAGCAAGCTATAGCAGAAAATCCAGAACATGTGTCTCAATGAACACCCTCCTAGGACATAAATAACACCATACATATCAAACTTTTCAGCCCACCATAGGAAATCTCCAATAGGGTGTTAAAGGTATCCGCTGAAAATATTTTCCAAGTCTATTCATGTATCCAAAAATATTTTATTTAAATTCAGTTTGAAAATTAACAAGTTAATTTGGCCAAGATTTCATTTTAGAATTCACCTCAAAGTTCAGTATTTTATGTCTCTTTCTTTGCCTTGAAATCTGCACTAAATTCATTCTTGTTACAAGTGCACTTTTAGAATATTTTCCATTTCTTGCTTTCCAATAAATGCACGCTGAGGTACGGCAAGAAGGAAAAGTCCTTTAACAGTCTCAATTAAATTCATTTTTTATGCAGGCTCTCTTTTTAAAGAATTTCTTCCTGCTTTCATTATTTGTAAGTCATTTGTTAATCTCAGTACCAAACAGGCCAAGACTTGAGGTCCTTTTCTGAAGGGAACTCCTCTTCCAAAAACATCATAAATGTGTTTTTCATGATGAATTACATGTAAACCAGCCAGCTCTACTCAGGAGCCAGGACCAACATGCAATTAGGCTGCACAAATCTGATGTGCTCTTTCCACCTTTCCTGTTCCTCTCTGCATGGAAAAAGCAAGAAAGGGAAAATTTCCTGACCAGATGCCAAATGAGCCCCGAACTTGGGAGGTGTCTTGGGTGATGGGCAGCGGACCCGCTCCTGCTCGGCCCAGCCGGTGCAGCCCCCGCAGCCTCTCGGCACTGCTGCGGCACATTACTTCCGCTTTTCTAACTTTTCCACTTCTGAGCACCATCAATTATGCACTAGAATAACAGAGGCCTGGCCAGGCAGTGTAACATAAAGGCCGATTATGATGATAAATAATTTAAACACCTGCGTGCCATGTTCCTTTCACCGCTGACAGGAAGCCAGGGGCATGTGATGCACGCCAAAGATTCAAATGCACCAAATGACCAGTTTGGAGAGAGCAGACCATTCACTCACTGGTGAACCTTCCTGTCCACTGTCTGCTGGGAGGAAAGGGGCAAAATAAACACAGTGTTCACTATGGGACTCACACTTGCAAAAACTGATTAAGAATCAGAAAAAAGGAGCACCTGGGTGGCTCAGTGGATTAAAGCCTCTGCCTTCGGCTCAGGTCATGATCCCAGGATCCTGGGATTGAGCCCCACATCGGGCTCTCTGCTCAGCAGAGAGCCTGCTTCCTCCTCTCTCTCTGCCTTCTTGTGATCTCTGTCAAATAAATAAATTTTAAAAATCTTAAAAAAAAAAAAATCGGAAAAGACACAGATCCCAACAAATGACGTGTGATGTTGGCACTAGATACAGCCCAGCAAGTTCAGGAAACAATACTGGAGATGGATATGCATCCTCCATCTTCCAGAGAAAGGCAAACAATGGCAAATACGAAGATTTTAAGAGAAAGGGTACACTGTTTTCATGTACAGTTACTCAAACTTGAATGAACTCAGACCTGGAGTGCTCTTTTTTATACATTTGATGATAAAGTACAGTTGGGAGCTGGCAGGAAATTAACAGACGTAGAGATTCCTGGTCTGACATCTTTTTTTAAAACTACCCTCACCATCTCTCAACTGTGATTCAGAAGCTCTTCAAGTATCCTTATTATCCTTCCTTATTCTATTTTTTAAATTGTAGTTTGCTAATTCGCAGGTGAGAAGAAACTTTCATATGTTCAAAAACTGCAAAAGCAAACAAGTTTCCTCTCCGCACTGCCTTCGGAAGCTAAAAACTCAGCAGTGTTACCAGGATCTGAACGCCAAGAGGACACTGCTCCTTATCCACCACAGGCAAACAAAATTGTAAACTGGGTCTTGAACGGTGTACATCTAAACAGACAAAGCAAATTTCAGTCTGAAAAAAAAAAAAAAATCAGATAACTACCACAATATACTGCAACGTTTTCATGCTTAAAAAGGGTCAGAATAATCACTGTAGTCCATGCAAGAGTACAAGGGGAAAGAATAAAACCAGGTTCCAGTGAGGATGTTGATAAATCACAAGCTAACCTTAAAATATATGAAATTCCGGAGAACAGCACTTAATTCATGTCAAATGATACTCAACTTCATTTTTGGAATGAGGGTCCCATTATCTAGAAATATTCCAAAATTAATCCTTGGTCTACATGAGAGCTAATATTATATTTCTAAATGCAAATTGATGAAAACTCTAGGGGGAAAAACCATTTTGAACTGTGGTTTCCAGAAGGCTTCAGGTTTAGTCATGTCAAATTAAAGGGGAGCAAAATCTTCTTAAAATAACATTCTTCTTAAATCACATCCATATGATTTAGCAAATTGATATGGCCAAAGTCAATAAATCATGACGCAGAGCTTTTATTTTAATGTATGAATGCTTTTATTTTATTTTTTGCTTTGAGCCAACTCCTTATAATTTTTAGCCCAAAGTTCGATGTATATTCTTGTCTAGGCAAAACAAGATATTGCTCACGTCATGGGTTCCTGCTTCTCAATGTCAACCCACCACCAGTGAAAAAAAAATCATCCCCAAAAGTTCAGCAGGGCATGGAGCTAGCTGCCTCTGGGGTTGTACCAACATGCAAGCCATTAACTGCCTTCCAGTGGGCACTATTTGAATTTGTAGATTTTCACCACTTTTCAGTGTGTAAGTGCTTCTTTTTTCTTAACCCCAGGGATTTCATTTGTGCTGACACATACCAAAGAAGCAATCTCCATGAAAGTATCCTTTTAAGGCAAGCATTTTGTGCACTCCTTAATGATGGGTGTTTAAGAGAAATGGTAATTATGATAGATTTTGAGCCTTAGGTAACAGACAGCCTCACAGTGAGAGGGTTCACTACATTTAAGACCAAACTCCTCATTAAGAAATGTAGATGTATCAATTCAATCCTGTGCGGACACACTGACAGTGAAGTCCATGTTAGTAAAAGCCTTCATCCTTACGATGGACGGTCTCATGAGTGAGCCAACACTCCGCAAGGTCATGCTAGTCTGCCCAGATTGTGAGCAAATGAAACTTCCTGGGGACAACTAAACGTAAGGGAAATTGGTTGAAAATATTATTAAAAACATCAATGCTTTAAATATCATTCCCCCTTTTCTTCTTTTTTCTCCCTATGACTTTAAAACTTTTTTGCTTAAATACGTCATGTGAGCAACCCCATTATATAACGTGCATGCTAGGACTCTAAACATAGTTTCAAAACAAAAGCAATTCACATGGTCTTATCTAATACCAGTGATAAAAATACTATAGAAACACGCTATACATACATGTGTATATACTTAGTATATGTATTTCTAACCTAGATGACTCTCTCAAAATGCATTCCAGGTAAACATGATTATTAAATAAAGGCGGGGGGGGGAATGAATCCTTGAACCAGGATGTCACAAGCTCAATCCCTTTCCCACCCATGCATGGAAGTAAGTTTTCCTACCCAGCGTGCTTGCAAAGATGGCAAGCATAATTTAATTTTTCATGGTGTCCGAAGTATAAAGCATGTTCAAATTCCATACAAAGAAATGCTTCAGGGCGCCAGGGTGGCTCAGTGGGTTAAAGCCTCTGCCTTCAGGTCAGGTCGTGATCTCAGGGTCCTGGGATCGAGTCCCGTGTTGGGCTTTCAGCTCAGCAGGGAGCCTGCTTCCCCATCTCTCTGCCTGCCTCTCTGCCTATTTGTGATCTCTCTCTGTCAAATGAATAAATAAAAAATTTAAAAAAAAAAGAAATGCTTCATCGCATTCTTTATAGATTAATAATCTAAAACTCTAAGTAACTTCAGAAAGCCCGACAAGTTTCAACCAAATGACATGTTCAGTTTCATCCAGCACCTTCAAGCTGTTAATGAAATGGAAAATCTGAAATAAGGGATTTACGTATCAGTTTACTTCAAGAACCTTGTTTCGAGAAAAATTTCTATATCAAATTACATTATTTACTACCGTTAAAATGACTTAGAAGCTTATCCAATTCTTGCTCCAGAGGATAAGGTCATGTTCTCTAATAGGGATGGCATAAGCCACGTATCTTGCAAAGCACACCACCTCTATTAGAAAATTTAAAAGCCAAACCCCATGAAGACTATGTAGCAGGGAAAGAGTGAAACATGGGCAAATATGGTCCATAATAATCTGCAGTGAAGTTTATAAGGTTCTGGCAGAGGAGAGGGCATCACGATACTGATACAGGGTAATAATCCGTAAACCATCAAAAAAAGAACATCAAAAGTATTTAGCATTTTATAAATATTTGAGAGCAAAGCAAGCATTTCTGGTTTAAATCAACCAGATTTTAAACTTTCTGGTTTTATAAGAACATCCTACTATAAATCTTTCTAAAATTTGCCTGCTTTTGTTTATTTTATTTTATTCAGGCCAGTAATGACCACGACAAATACCTAAATGCTGAACGAAGCAAAGATTCTATCCCCAAATTTTATGTGGGAGGCTTAAATTTCTTCTATAAAGCCAAGGGCAGTAAATAAGTTCATTATTGGTCACTTTCTTTTTGTTAAACCCTAACCAAAAAAAAAAAAACCTTTATGGTTCATAAGGGGAATCAAAAGTCTAGAAAAAACTAAAATTATTGCCATATTCTCTCTAATCCTTAATCCACCCCCCCAAAAAAAAAGATTTCTGGTTAAAATAAGTCTTTTCGATCTGTAATATTTAGAATGACAAGAGAGGTCCTATGACTCCATCCTGCTTCCAGCATCTGTCAAGAAAATCACAGACCTAACTCTCAATTCATGGGAGAATGCTAACAGGGGATGAATAATGCTTCAGAGGGAGAAAGCATATTATTAGAAAGGTTCAAGACCAAATATTCACAGCGCTGCAAAGCGTTTTTGTTTTTGTTCTTGTTTGCTTTACAAGTATGAGTTACAGAATTAAAAAACACAGATGTTATTTTTAGTGGATCATCCTCAAAATAGAAGAAAAATAGGAGACTACGTGATATAGAATGAGATACATATGAATAGACTTGTGTATGTAACCAGTTTAAGATGTTAAAGTCCTAAAGGAGGGAAAAAACTAAGCTAAGAGCTTACTTTTTGAGGTCATGTTTGCATTTCAACAAGTTTTAATCACAAAACTGCCATTATTAGCTCCAACTGTCCAATGTATACAACAAATCTTATCAAAGATATTCAGATGCGCCAAACTGCAGGGCTACTGTGGAAGGACAGACCCTACACTGCAGGTGTTAAGAAGATAGCCTTCAGTCGGAAAGGTGTTTCTTTGAAAGCACAACATGTTTCTCTGGGAATTCAACACCTTCCCACTTTGCTCAAGCCCATATTCTCACGTATGGAAGAACAGCATGTTTAAATAACATGCATAAATTGGGATTTTAAATATGGGATATAATTTACAGTTTCTAGAATATTGCCACTTTGAAAATGGCAGGGGATGGACAGCAGTATCTGCTTGGTGAGTTTAATAATCCAACATATAGCTGTTTAAATAAACAGTGGGAGCGGAGGCTGCCCGGGAACATAGGAAAAATTACAGTCTGTGGAAATGACCACCGGAGTTCATAATCCCAGTTCTGCCACTTGCTGACCATGTAACCTCCACCAACAAACCTAATCTAAGTCTTTGTTTCCTCGTCTGTAAAATGAAGATGGCAATCATAGAACTGGCCTAGGGATCCGAACTATATGACTTAACGTATGCACACTGCTTGAAAAGAGACCGATGCATCGTAAGAGCTGTGGAAATGTTTTCTTATTTCAAGATAGCCGCGCAAACTGTGAACATAGTTCAGGGCTCAGCGAAGGGCCTGATTCAGCACCATACTAAGCCAGCAGCAATACTTTTTATTCGAAAGGCACAGGTTAATAAGAGCAAGCTTTACCGGTTATTAGTGCCTTTATAAATGGTGAACACATAAATAAATGAGCATCTCACCTCACTTATTGATAATCAAGAAATGTATCTGAAAACAAGGGCTCTTTCTTGCTTATTAAATGAGAGCCTTAAAAATGAGAGCCTGGGTTTCCAGGTTCTGGTAAGAGTATAATGAAACTATAAAGCAATCAGACATTATTACCAAGAATTATGCAATGTTTATATTGTTTGACCCAATAATCCTACTACTCTACCCTAGAGAAAAACCAAAACATGAGGAAAGCTTTAAGCCAAAAAATCTGTTTAATAAAGTTATTTATATGTTATTTATATATGCAAACCTAGGAACAATGAATATGTCTAATAATAAGAAATAATAATTGGGCATTTTTAGGTAGTAAGCAGGTTTGGAATATGCCACATGTAACTAGATTGCTCCATATTGACCTGTCCACGATTACTCATATATTAAAGGAACTGACTCAGACTTAATGTCATTTCTTTAATCCAGCATTTCCCAAACATACTAATAACAGAAACTGGGGGCAGGGGATAGTTAATACGTACTATTTCTCATTAAACTAGAGTGCCATGGAACAGGATAGAAAAATACTGGTTAAGTAAGTGATGGTTAATCTTCTTGATGAAAATTTATGCAGTCATTAACGAGGGTAGTTTTCAGTACTGTGCAGGCTGCTTCCAGCAATATGAGAAGATACTTATCATATAAGGTTAAGGGGAAAAGGTTTAGACTCAGTCAATTACTTAATAGCCAAGCATATGAGAAAAGCTCAGATGGAGATATCCCACCACGAGCTGTAGAATTATGTGTAAATATTTCTATTATGCGATGCTACTGCTCCACTGAAAACAACTTCATAATAAAAATAAAACCAGTGTGAATCAGTGTTATCAAGTCCCATCTTCCTTCCTCCTGGTTCAGAAGTGTAGTTTGTTTGTTTATCTGGTTGTTACTTTAATAAGGCCTGAGGGGAGAATCCTTACTGAAAGTGACCTGTAACAAGAAAGTAGAAAACAAACAGAGCGATCATTCAGCTTCACCAGAGGAATACACGGAAGCAGCCAGCCCTGTCAATTTGAAAGAGGCTAATGAAACATTATCTGCAGGTGAGCGGACTGTCTCGCAGCATTACAACTCTAAGCTACAAATGATTTCCTAACCACAGAGGTAACCACTATACAGGTACTTTGAAAGACAAATGAGAATGCTGCCACATGCAAGGTCAATCACAAACCTCCCAGACACCCTGGCTGTCCCTCCTTCCCCAGAAGAAGATCTGCAGGAGCCAGTGGCACCCCTGAGTGAGCGATACCACAGTCACTTTCGAGTGTGCCTGGTGTACACACCTATTTACACTGATGTCTGTCTCCAGACATAAGATGTATGGAAACGAAAGCTCACACACACTTGGAATGCTGTGACTTTCATTGTGTTGGAGAAAACGAATAAAAAACAACTTCCAATCCTTGCAATTGTCTGAATGGGGTTAATACTGCTTCAGGCAATCGAACAAATCACGGCAGGCTACGAACTAAGGGGGTAGAAAAACAAAAACAAAACCAGCTAATCAAGGATGGACAGCTCACGTTTACCTATCTACTTTATTAATATGGCACCTCCCAGTGTTTACTGGAACCATGATTTTATTTGATGCAATACATCCTATTCAGGGATTTTTTTTCCCTTTTCTTTCTATGAACTAACGATACATTTAATTTTTAATTATATTTTATTTTAAAGTATAGAGTATGTATAAAAGCCAAAGCAAGTGTGCAGCATCTGTTCACTGCATCTGCACTCACTACCACAAAAATTAACCTTAATCTAAAGAGGCACAAATGGGTTTTTATGCCATCAGGAGGCTCAAGTATTTAAAAATCAATGACTGTCCACCCAGACAAAGAGCAGCTGTTTCTTAATATCGCAATTCCTCATTGAGCCTATGTTCAAACCCCAATGACTAGCCTAAAACTGCCCACACTCCTGCTTTCCCCAGCTGAAACTGACAGAGAAGGACACTATCTAAAAGCCACGAATGGGACTAAGTGTACATAGGACGGAGTGGACTGAGCCTAACCAGATGGCATTTTGAGACGCACCTTCTACTATCAGCACTCAATACTTTAGTAAAGTCCCAACACATCTTACTTCCTGTGTCCAGAAATCTACCTAAGGTGAAAAGTCACCCACCTGCATTAAAAAGGCCAAGGGATGGTGAGAGCAGACTGATTCCCAACCGTTTAAAACAGTGGTTCTCTCACTAGAACCCATGAGAATTTAAAGACTGTCTCATAAACAGGCAGCCTTAACATTCTCTGAAAGGAATGTGCTTTTACTTTCCCGAATGTTACGGAGAAGGAAAATTAACGTGTGCAAAATACAAACAGTAGATGAGGATGGGGGAGTGGCCACAGTTGTCCATGGCACACTGGGTATTTCTAGAAATCCTTTCAGGGACCACTTTAAACCCAGAATTCCACAGAATAGAGTAGGAGGGAGAAAAATCTCAAAAATCATAGAAGACAGACCCGAGTTCTGTGACATCTAAAATGTCATTTTGCCTCCTACATGAAACAAAACACTAAATTAGACAATCTTGAAGAACCCATGTGACACCATCTTTATACAGTTTTCCTGACTGGCTCTAAAAAGACACATATTGGGATAAATGACTAGGTAATATAAGAAAACTGGCTCTAAAAAGACACATATTGGGATAAATGACAAGGTAATATAAGAAAACTACTAAGCAGCTTTCAAAAAGAATTAAGGAACAACAACACATCTCTCTTCTAAAGCTGAGGCACTCTGTACCACCCGATACCCAATAGGCTCAGTACTTTAAATCATGCCTAAGGAGAGCTAATGAATGAGATCCTCTTGCCATCTTAGTGTCCCTCTACCCCTCACCACTGGGGTTGATAAGCCTTAGACCGTACGACTTGAATAGTCCCAACGATGGCTGGTCATAGACTCAAATCCTGTGATTTAAGGAACACGAGTCAAGTGCGTTGAGAAATCATGGGAACTACCCTCTCCTGACTACACAGAAATCCATCCCTCCACTTTCTTCCCAGTCCTTCTTTCGGGGCCCACGACTCCCTGCTGCAGTGATCTTCTGGGCCCCTTGCGTCCTGGGGTAACGCCGGGACACAATCATCTGGGCCCTGAAAGGGACCACAGTCCTTAGCCTGAATGGTGATTGTCTCCAGAAGCGTCTTTACTGCGTTTCAAGCATCAGGGCTTATTAAAACCCCCGAAGGGAAGTAATCCCTGAATGCCACTAAAAGATCTCCAGCTGCTACCGTTTATGAAGTAGGCTTGACAAGAGAGGAGGGGAGGAAAAACGGGAGGAACAGGAAGGACGGGAAGAGAGACGAATTTAGACAAGGGCAAGTTATCCAAACAGAGCCCCCATCAAAAAAGAGTCATGTTTTATCAGCTTAAGCTTTCCTGCCTCCTTCCCCAAAGGTATTTCCACCCCCCCTCAACTCTCATTATTTCTTCTTTATAGCTGTCTGCTTGCTTTAAAAAATAATAATAGTAAAAGCAGCACATGGCCAGACAAAGTCCGTAAGTGTGTGAAAATTAGAAAGACGAGCTAGATGAATTACCTGGAAACAGGACTGAATACGTCTTCCCTAAAAATCTGGGAAGAAAATGGTTTTTTCATGGAAAAGCATTAGAGGAGCTCTCAGTATCTGTCTCTCCCTTCTTCATTCTTTTGAAAAGGTCTTTTCATCTCATTAAGTTAAGCTGATTAATAAAAATTCAGCAGTTTGTCCATGGATCCTTTAGAAGTGGTGATACAAGCTGAAAGATGCAGGCGGAAGGTTTTTGTGCTGGAGACAATAAGGGGGATGACTTCTTAAATCCATCGTTGTCATCCTCCATTAGAGAGAAATGGTCACCTTGGCTCAGATTCGTCAGAAAAACATATTGCTACTTGTTATCTCCAAGTAACCTTCAGAAAAAGTTTAGTGCTTACTGATAAATAAAAGGAAAGGAAAAGAAACATTTAGGGGAAAAGTAGAATGAGAATATTTTGCTTCGTTTCCAAAATTAATGAGCAAAACACAGCCTGTAGAAAGGGTTCATTAAAGGGAAAAAGCGACATCATCCGAAGAAATTTCACCTGTAAATAGAAACTTGTACTTTTTGCTATAAAACAAAGCAAGCAGATAAATTTGGTTATTTTTTCATGAATAACCGTTTTTTTTGTCATTCAAAAATGCTTTTGTTAATTACCTAGTGAGTACCTAACACAGAGCAGAGTCTCAAGAGTCCATAAATGAATTTCCTCAACAAATTTTTCAAAATTGTTTACTTTTAAAGATGAAAAAAAAGTCAATTATATAACATCATGACCTGCAAATATTTTCAACTAGGCAAGCATGAGGTAAATTCATCCAGGAAAAAAAAAAAATCTATAAAATTATGAAATGTCTATTATGGGACAAGCTCCAGGCAAGGGGATGGAGAGATGAGAAACTCTCTTCCAGAAGACTTGACGCATTCTCTTCACCACCTTTAATTTGTGTAACACTGAACTGTCTGTCTTTTATCCGAAGCATTTTCCCCAGCTGACTAAATTAAATTTATACTATCACTCACGAAATTATGTTTAAATGTCCCCCTAAATGACATTCACAATTCACATGTTTACGATGCTACCAAATTTCTCTCAAATCTCTGTATACGTGTGACCGGGTACTCTGCACCATCTTAGCCAACCCGCCCACAGTACACTGGACCAAGTTTTATAGTCAGTCTGGTTCTATCATTAAATTTGCCCTAAAATACCAGGCTAAATAAATATTTGTCTGAATCTCACTTCAAAAGGATTTGGGGGAAAGTTTTTCTATTTTACTCAGATGATGTGGACATTGCACATACTTAGTCATGAAGTCTTCACAGCATAACCCCCAAATATTTCAAAATGTTAGGCACTTTTAGAAATGTAATTCTTGATTTGAAGACTACTAAAACAAATATAATAAGCACTATAAAGGCTCATCCTAAGCTTTGACCAAATCAGCTATTTAGCTGTTAATGTTTTCTCTACATAAATATGGAGAATTCAGTACATTAAGAAAACCAAACTCATCTGACCACACATTCTCTGCGGCTGAAAGCCTGTCAGCTGCTTTGCCATCATCAATCCATCTCCTCAGATATCTCCTCAGATATCTCCTCTCAGAGGCTGAGACCAAATAATCAGCTGAGAAAAACAAGAACTGAGGATCTATTTACACTTCTTCTACTGTGAAGAATAATCATAGGTTAGCCGTGGCTTATAATTACCAAATAAAGAATGAATTAACCAAAACAGAGCTCCTTTTTGTGAAATGAAAGGTGAGCTAAATCTCAGCTGATACTACATGCTTACTGGCGTCATCTCTCATATTTAAAAAATTCTACAAAGTGCCTACTGTGCGTCAAGCAGTGTGCTAACTGTAATAAACTCAGATTAACAAGGTGTGATGTTGACACCAAAGCCATTAGTGAGGTGACAGAGTTATTACCACAGGGTAATGGGGAGAGGACACTAAACATGCTGGTGTTAATTCTTCCTTTTACAAAATCTACTTGAGTTCCTAGGTCTCCCTGAAAACACAGACAGGAAGGGTCACACACACTCACTCACGCTGTGTATGTCATGTTGAAAGAGGCAGCTGTTGAGAGAACAGGAAAACCACTGCTTCTGAAAAATAAAATATTCTCTTGGGGGGAGGGGGAATACTGTTACTGCCAGTGGGTACTGTTACTGAACATGGTTCTTAAGATGGAATTTACTTGATTCCAAAATGTGAAAAAAAAATCTCAGAGAAAAAGCTTCATCACGTAGGATTTGCAGTATATATATACATGTTGGAAATCAGTTCTCCAAGTTCCTCCAAACATCTTTATTTTATTATATAAATTCCACTGAAATGGGGACTTTTGAATATTATTGCCAGCACATTGTAGGCAGCTAATAAGCATGTTTAAGTTAAATATATATGATAGTTAAAATATGCATAATAAGAGCTCATAATAGAAATTTTTTTTCCCAAAATGGGATCTTTGTTATGTTATTATTCTGATAACAATGTGTTAAACACAAGGAAATATGGTAGACTAAGATAACTAAGATAAGATGATAAAATGCAGTTTATGTATGTAGTTAAATAAAATTATCTGTTTTGCATATTAACTAATACCGATGCATTTCTAACTTAGGCAATTCTGGACACTTAGGAACCAGACAAACTTTTCAGTGTAAATACACAGCTACTACAAATACACCTTCTTCAACATCTCACAATTATGCCAGAGGTACGACTGTCTATAAGGCGTTAATAGTCGCTCAAAATTCATGAAAAGAAACATAGTTTAAAACCACAGTCCGAAAATTAGCAGTTATTGCAGTAAGCTTTTATTTTAAGAATGTGTTTCAATAAACCTAACTATATCATTAACTAGGAATAAATATTAGCAAAATAAATCTACTTTTAATACTCATTCTGATCATTGAAAATCAGAGACCTCAAAAGTATAAGCTGATAAAAAAAACAGCTTCTGTAAGAGTTAAACTTAGATTCTTAACTTTAGTCAGATTGCTCTTATTAGTGAACAAGGAAGTGAAAAACATTAAGTTCATGTCCAACAAATTACTAGATGCAGAAACACACTGGCAAACACACATCCCACTGTCAGTAATGGCAGCTGCTCACAGATCAATCTACTTGGATGAGAAAAAGACCTCACCTCTAAGAGGACACATCTTTGTGCTCTGTGATTGTGATGAGTCCACTGGAAACCCACAGTGCCACAGGAAATGGGGTGAATCCAGTCCAATCTACCCATGAAACTGATTAAGAATAATTTGACTAGAAACTGCTGAGAAAATAGACCCTGAAGTGGGTCAGGCGTTTCCAAATAAATGAGACAATTTTTTCTCTGTAAGCAGGTCTGTCCAATGTAAGGAGGGCACAGAACAGGTGAGTTAGGTAATAATTATTTATTACTATTTATTTACCAATCTCTATATTTACCATCGTCTTGATACAAATGCATTTAATAACTTACTTAAAAATTTAATTGATTTTCTGGCTGAATCATTCTTGCTTGTGTAGTGAACTGGCATCTTAAAACTCATTTTAAAGATTCAGCGTGTCTTGTCCATTTCGGTTTACGATGATTATTAAAGTAATTTTTGAAATGTTCACTTCATATTACAGAGTGTATCATGATGATATTATTTTTAATAATCATATGTAAAATAAATATACAGGGGCACTGGGGTGGCTCAGTACGTTAAGTGTCTGCCAGGGTCCTGGGATCGAGACCCCCATCGGGCTCCCTGCTGAGCAGGGAGTCTGCTTCTCCCTCTCCCTCCCCCGATTATGCTCATGAGCGTTCATTCTCTCTCTCAAATGAGTAAATAAAATCTTTAAAAAAATAAATATACAACATCAGATGAGCCTTATCAAAAAAAACAGGATTGTTGGGTGCCTGGGTGGCTCAGTGGGTTAAGCCACTGCCTTCGGCTCAGGTCATGATCTCAGGGTTCTGGGATGGAGTCCCGCATTGGGCTCTCTGCTCAGCAGGGAGCCTGCTTCCTTCTCTCTCTCTCTCTGCCTGCCTTTCTGTCTACTTGTGATCTCTCTCTGTCAAACAAATAAATAAAATCTTTAAAAAAAAAAAAAACAAGATTGTGACAGTGGAGTAGTATTTATATAACTTATGATAGAGGTTTATATTCTATAATTGTATGCTGTGTTCTAATCATTATACATTTACCCAATTTTCTAAAGTCTTCCCTATTCTGCTTCCTATCTTCTCCCAAAGACAAAGGAAAAACAAATGAAAACCAAAAAGTTTAAGTATATCCACTATGGTAAATCTTACAGCTGCGAAGTAAAAAAAAAAAAACTTTTACACTATGTTCTTTCTCTTCTTATGAAACAGCTTTTTTTTTTTTTTAAACTCTTCTGAACTTTTAGAACCAAACTAAATTGGGAATTTAATCAGATACATTTCAGTCAGATCTCTCTGTGTTAAATTTTAGGATTGAACTCATCAATTTGGATGAGAGTGGCTGTCTAGTTTGGATAGCTGGATACGTGTCCTACATTATTTCTCTTACTGATTCACTGTAACTTCAGTGTGGTTTTCCAGATAAGTCCTTAAAATAATGTTTAGAAATAACACAGAAAAAAATATTTTAAAAATGTATTTTTAAAAAAATGCTTTTAAAGTCATGTTTGAAGGTAAAAAAGCAAAATAATCTGTGTAGATACATATGTATTAGTTCCAGTGTGGTGATAAAAAATGGGGACAGGATGGGGAATAAATTATATGCTTTAACTAAGGAATCTGGAGACCAAAATACATCCATGAGAAGCTGAAAATTACCTCCTAAAGGACAACAATCCTCTCGTTTCACAGATGAGGAAACTCAGCTTGACCAAGGTTAAGTAACTTGCCCAAGGTCAAATAGTTAAGTAGTGTCAAAGCCTTGACATATCTCAGATCTTCGGAATCAGATGCTCTAGCCTAAGAGATCAACTAATTCAATCACCTTGTTATAAAGGTGAAAAACAGAATCCCAGAGTATTTGGTGATTTGCTTAAGGTCAAACATCTAGTTGGTAGAAAAGAAAAAGTGACATCCACACCACCTGACACCAGGCCTTGGTGGGTTTTGTTTTTTGCTTTTTGTTTAAGATAACGTTTCATCAGTCAAACTGACAAAATCAGAAAGGAGAATTTTCACACAATTAACATATGAGTTCACTTAGGTTACTAAAGCATTTGGCAATAGGCAGGCAAGAAAATGAAATGAGTTAAGGAAACCTATGGGTAGACAGTATGTGTTATAGGTTAATATGCAAATGACTAATTCTCCAAATTAATTAATCGGAACACCAATAATAATGATAATAACACCTAGATTTCACTGAGGGAATATTATGAACCAGGCATTTTACATACGTTTACCTCCTCATTGAATCACCACAAATTATACATCCTCTGTATTTTTATACAAGTGGAAACTGGGGATTAGAGAAAAGAGTTGGCATTTGAACCCAGGTCACCCCTTCTCCAAATCAGTCAATGCTCTCTCCCTGACATACTTCTGTATCTTTATAAAATTCTTTGCTACATAAAATGATAATGAAAAAATATAGAAATTCATTCAAAAACATTACTAGTTAACATTTTACTAATCATATACTCTGTGCCAGGCACCATCCTAATTTAACACCTCATTTAATCATCACAATAAGTCTATCAGATAAGTACATTAGTCTCACTTACAGAGGAGGAAAATGAAGCAGAGAAAGGTTAAGAAACTTCCTCAGGACCTCGAAAGGCATGTCGCAAGTGGAGAAGCTGAGAACATACCCAGAACCCACCTCAGACTCGCAACCATCGGGGTCAGCTCTTGTGTATAGGATTTCTGCAGGTACATCTAATCCTTGACCCCAAGAATCCTGTGATGGAGCAAAGGCAACAGAACACACACAAAGCTGCAGAAAGCATACACAAACTACACTATTTTCCACATACCAACATTATTCATATGAACAACTAAGGTGGAAGAAGGGGTGACAGCTTGCACCACAGAGGCACAAAGGGTTGTGCATGAGGGATGGATCATCTAACATGTCCAGGCACACGTTTCAACTCAAAGAGAGTTAGTCTAACAAAGCAGATGTCCGTAATGGATAAGGTGCCCAAACTTTTTTTCCCCTGCATGTTGTTCTTCTGGAGATTAGGTGGGAATCCGATCCACCCACATCCCATCAGGAGACTTTTGTCTTTGAAACTAATCAGGAATAATTTACTGGCTGTTAAACTACAGGGCAAAAACTCCTGTGATGGAAGCAAGCAACAGGAAGGGAAAGGAGATTTGGGGGGTGGGGGGGATTTGGAACACAAAAGAACACAGAGTCAATTCAAGCATTCATATACTGCTCCCTATAGCTTAAAAAAAACACTTACTTCTTGCTGAAGATGTGTTTACTGCGGAAGGAGGCAAAGCTTCATTTAAAATTTTTAAGTAAACCTATATTGTTACTATGTAAACCAAAACTGACTGAAAGAGTAGAAATTTAGATTAAATATACGCGAAAATTTCCTGACCATATGATTGTTAAACTCTGAAACTTTTATTCAAGGAATATTCAGAATTTCTTGTGAAATTCTTCAAAAATTGCTCTCTCCCTTGGCCAGACATCAGAAATCAAGCATACCTGAATGCTGAGGAGGAGGGCCAGCTGGTGTGTGAACCACCTAGCAGTCTGATTATTCTTACCATACAACACACACAGTATATACATGAGGCCTCACCATTAGTTCCAAAAACCCAGTCCACAAAACGTTTAACCTCTAGTTGTACCGATTACTGGTAATTGGTACTGGTGAGTGCAAAGTTGTGGTTTGCGACCTCTCAGGTCATTAAATGCTCAACAAGGAGGAATATAAGTGTGCATTTTTAACCCTCTTTTCAGATCAGCATACATACAGTCAGTCCTCCATCATTTTCCTCCACTGCGCCTCCTTGGAAGTTCTGCCCCAACATCACCTTTTAACACCTCGCTGAGTTCTGTCAGAAAAAGTGTGTCACTCCACACAGCCCGCCTAAGTGGTCAGAGGCCACTGACTGGCCAAGTCCACAGCATATAAAACTCAGTTTTCTCATCTGTAAAACAACGGTCATTATAATACCTCCCTCATAAACGCTGCTGTCAGGATTGAATAAACGATAATGAATGGGAAGTCTGTAACGGAATACAATAAATGCTCAATAAATGGAAGTTATTCAGGAAGGCTTCCATTTCTAAAATGGCACACCAAGGCTTCTGTGGCCTATAAAAGCAAAAGTGAATCCCTCCTACTCATCTCTGAACAGCCACTAAGGTGCTGCTTAGGGATGTGGAAAATCTGACTCAAAGAGCCATTTCGGGGTCCTCACAGGCTCTCAGAAGCTTGGGAAGACAGGTGGGCAGAGCCCCAAATCCTGAACTTCCCTAAATATAACCTGATGTTTGTTGGGTGGTTTCTCCTTTTTTTTTTTTTTTTTTGGTTTTACATAATGGGTTTCTGCTAATGATTTTCATGACCCTTTTTTTTGGTTAAAAACGAAGTTTGAAAACAACTGCTCAGTCCATAGATCAGTGAAATAATTCAGATACAGTAGAGCACCCCCAAGTTCTGTCTGGAAATATTAAAACTGTCCTGGTTTTTACCACCTTACCATCTAACCACTTATAAAACAAGCCTAATTTGAAGAACATAAGCATTTCCAGTATTCAGTACTATTTACAAAGCAATTAAACCGTGACTAAGATACACAACAGGGCAGAACAATTACAATACATCTGAGAACCCTGTTACCTCATCCACTATAAAGAGCAATTCATCGGAACGACTCTACCCCTTGATATTAGAAACACAGCCTCACAGTGACACACAGCAATATGGCTAACCCACTTTCTGCCTCAGACACTTTCACCAGATCCCCTTCCCTCTGAATAAACTACTTTCAGGGTCTCCCCCAAATCCATGCACATGGTTATACCAGCAGGTCTTCAATCCCAGTTGCTACAAATCTCTGTAATATTCTTCTATCACTTCTCCCCATCTCTATTAAAATCAAAACCACCATGCAAAGACTAAATTATTCTTTTAGGAAGTAATTCCTTTTACCCCTGAACAGATGAGCTTTCTCTGTGTCCACAGCATTCCATGCTTTATTGCGACGTTATTTGTTTTGTTGTTCATTATTAGTAGCCTGAGCGAAGCAGAACATTTTGATCACTGCCTTGACAACTAATGAATTTTTCTAATTGTCTTGGCATTTGCCTGCATGTGGTCTTTAGCACTGACATGTTCACATCAACTATCACAGAAGACCAGGCATTTAGGACGAAGGGGTGCTTACAGTATCAGTCAAAATGAATAACAATTCAAATACACTGCTGGTTTTACTGTATATTTATTAAAAATCACTTTGCAGTCAGGACACATGAGGATTTCTTTTTAAGGATGTTTACTTATCCAGTTAGTAAATGTACTGGGGTGGTTTTCACTAAAACATAAGTCAGCCAGCTGTTTGTTTGGGTTCTTGAATTAAATGGTAAAAATACAGGCAGCTTTTACTCAAAGTACTCCACGTTAAACAAGGGAATCTGTTCCTATTTAAATGATTTAATTTTCCTTTTTCAAAAAAAAAAAAAAAAAGTAAAAAATTTTCACGTCATAAGAACATCCCCTCTTCGGAACTTCAGAACTTTCATTTCAGATGGCATATGGTTCTGCCTCACCCATCTGATACCCCGGGGATGCTGAAGCACTTAGAGACCCAAGAGAGTGTGTAATCTGACATGACAGCTGAAGGAGGAAAGGTTGACAGAAGCCTCAGAACAGGTATCAGGGAGGGAAAAGGATTCTTCTGGAATCCAGGTTTACCCCGTCATCCTTCTTCCAAGTCCACCAGAATGTGACATTTCATTTGCCCTTGAGAAGACAGCATCACTGGCAGGTAGGTTTCACTCAGAGCTGGGATGATGGACCCACCAAGACAAAGAGCTTCACGTACTTTAAACTTCTCCGAAACAGACAAGGCAGAAAGTGTTTCTGCACTTCAGTCTCTCAGATTCTCTGTAACCCAGCATAAGCTCCTGCTGGCTTTGTAGTCGGCTTCCCTTTCCTCCATAGGGTGCGCATTTACGAGTTCAGCTGTGGGCCCGCTTAATTTCCCTCCGCAGCCTTTCTTCTCCTCCTAACACATGCGCACTTGAGCCTGGCTCTGGGGTGCTGACTAAGGAGGAACAATGGGAGGCTTTGAACAGGCCTCAGCCCCAGACCCAGTCAATATTTACTTCAGTTTGGAGCCACCGTTTTAAAGCTCCTTCCAAGCAGAACTCAACAGTGGGGGGGTCCCCGGAGGTTTCTAGGTTTTACTTTAACACGGGGGAAGGGGTAGTGCCGTGGGTAGAGACAGAGTAAATAGATTACTGTCCAAACCACTTTCTCAGAGAAAATAAGGGAGGCTGTTCCACAAAACAGGTTAAACTTTCAATACTAATTAGCAATTTATAACAAGAAAAACCAATCGTCTTCCAACACTGATTACCATGGTCTTAAAACTCCATATCTGGCTGAAGTGCAAATCCACTTAATGTGACCCCTGTATATCTTGTGAGCAGGGGTCTGATCCTATCAACCACCCAAAGCTTGCCAATATTTGCTTACCCTGCCTGGAGTGGTTGTGCAAGGACCCGCGCCGGTTAGTCCGTATTCCTTGACTGACTGCCAAACGAGATCTTTTGTATACTACCAATCCAAGTGTGTCCTAAAATGAAGTTGTGGTTCTCAAACACTGTGAACTACAAGTATGCTATGGTAGATACCGTATGATATTTACATAGAATAAGTACATGTGTCTGCTATCTGGGTAATATTGGGAATGCTGGTTCTTGGTTTTGAAAACAGTAACTGGAAAAAAAAAAAAAAAAAGTCAGTCTCCCCACGAGTGAGAGTGGCTGACTACAGAATGGCAGGTGGGAGATGGGTAGGGGGAGTGGCTATTTGTCTGTGATACTATATCACAATGGAGTTTGCCCGTGGATTTACACTGCCTTTTGTTGAGATAAATGTAGACACACTCACTTAATTAAAAATAGAATTATTTAACTGTAAACAGCTTTATATTTGCCTAGTCAGCTTAATTTAAAAAAAAAATTCAATTGTAATACAAGTAACCTAAAGTGATAGTGGGGAAATTTTATTAAAATGATTAAGGCCATATAAAATTCCTACATTCCAGTTAGATACCTGAGGAAAGAAATTCATAGTTGTCTGCTCTAACCAATCATAATGCTCATTATTTCATTCAAATAACAAGTCATCACCATTGTCTATAGTCTAAGCATGTAAAATACACTGACATAATTTCGCATTTCACAAAAAGAATAAAGAGAATTCAAATCATCCCTCCTCCAAAAAAATATGAGGTAAAAGGTTAGGTATACTAGGATTGGCTTGTTCAATTATGTTTGTCTAAATTCATCAAATGCACTGGAATAAGCTCAGCTCTAATCTTTGCTACATTACATACTATATTAATAAAAAACTAAATAATTAAAATGCAACTCAATTCAATCATTTCAACATCTTAAGGAATTCCTGGATTGCTATACACTCAAATGTGATCAATCAGCATGCTCTCGTGGAAAGACTATACTGAGTCAGCCTAGCTGAGAGGAAGTCTCTGGCTGATATTTTTGAACCAGGATATAAGACTATAAGGAATTAGTTTTTCAATAATACAAAGTGTCAATAAGTAAGTCATCAAAATTTAAACTTCTTGAGTACCCTTTTGCCAAGAAAGGAAGCCTGGAACAAGAGAGGGATTGTAACCATTAATCATTCATCAGACACTGAATCCAAGTAACACAAAATTACAAAGTTTTACACTTGAAATAAACACACAGCAAGCTCATTCCCTTGATAAATTTAACTTCCAATGTAGGGAGGACAAAAGAAATCCGCTTTTCTATAAAATGATCTGAGAGTAACAAAGGTCAGTCTAGCATTCTAGTGAGCACAGCAATTTTAAATATCAGAACACTGATCTTTAAAGGAAAATCAGTGTGCACAGTTATCAGTGTTCTTTCAAGTAATTTCTTATTCAATATCATCACTTTTATTGCTACTTGCCAAGTGCTGCCCTCAGCTGTCACTAAATTTCTGGGTACAACACATAGGATCATTGATAATTTTCCTTATAAATTATTATTTTGTTGTTTAGGCATAAGTGAGGTTTATACCTTCAGGAGTAAAACAACATTACAAAATAATCGTGTAAGTATATGATTGCAATTTTAAAACAAGTAACAGGCACATTTGCTATTCTCCTAAATAACTATAAACATATGAAGTAAAACCTGTTTTGAATAACCACCAGACAATTCTACAGAAAAGTGGCGCTTTGACAGTAATGGGTTACTCAGGTTTCAATGCATTAAAATATGTGTTCCTTGACAAATTCTGTTTCCTTTCTCAGCTAGATGCTGTTATGATCTATTTATGTTCCTAACATCAATGCGTGTATAATTAATATGTACTAAGTTTAAAAGCAGTCGATAAGAGGAGTTTTTTAAGCACAGAGGCGTCAAGAGGCTAAACCCTGTTCTTCTGCCAGCAGGATTCAGAAGAATCCAAGGATCCCAGGGACAGCCGGGCTGCCTGTAAGGAACAGCCCCAGACAGGAATTGATTTGTTTCAACAAGCTCCTCATTGGAAATACAAGCATTCTCCAAGAGGGTGTCGGTATTCATTAATTTCTCCTTTGAGATGGAGATATCTCATTATACCTGTGAAGTCCAAAGCAGAATATTAGGGTTTTAAAACTCAAGAAGAAGCAACATGGAAGAGACAGAGAGGAGACGAAGGGACACCAAAAATAAACTTGACCAACGTTAACAAAGGAGATCCAAAATTCCTTTCTGGGGTAAAAAGGGCCTGGTAGACTTGCCTCTTGCGTGTCATTATTTGCACATTATTACCCTTGTAGAAATCAGAAAATAAAGCCTAAAACATAAAATACAACTCAACCTGTCTTTAAAATGGTCAATTCTTCCACGACGCGCTGAAATCAAGTTTTTATTTGTGTTTTCTATGCAGCATACAAGAATGCACAGAATTTAAAAAATGAACCAGGACAAAGTGAGCTGACCTCTTCCATCTCTAGCTTTTATAACTCCATTTTCAAAGTCCGTCACAGATGTACTTTCCTTTGAATTTTTACAAATCTGAGGGAGACATTATTTTTTTTATGCCCATTTATTTATTACTAGGGTGAAGGAACCAAGGCTTAGCTTCATCACTATGAATGGCATTCTGAGCAACCAACTAGAGCTGAAATTTAACCAGATCTGAAGTACAACCAACAAAATGTTTACAAAGACAACTAAAAAAAATCTATTCTGATGGTAGGTGTTTAAATATCTCATTCTGAGCTCTTGCCTATATACACCACCATCCAAACCCATTTAAAGCTGTATTCGCAACAGCCGCTATTATAAAAACTCAAAAGAAAAAAAGTTTTTATTTTACGCAGCCAGAACAGTCTATAAATGTACACATATCAGTGTTCCTAAGGACTTGATTATGACCTATTAATCTGATGACAAACCGCTGTTAATTACTTTGAGTTAAATAAAAACTATTTAATGTATTTATTTCCCCCTTTTTTCTTTTTTTTTTAAAAGATTTTATCCATTTATTTGACAGAGATCACAAGTAGGAAGAGAGGCAGGCAGAGAGAGAGAGAGAGAGAGAGGAGGAAACAGGCTCCCCGACAGGCAGAGAGCCCGATGTGGGGCTCGATCCCAGAACCCTGGGATCATGACCAGAGCTGAAAGCAGAGGCTTTAACCCACTGAGCCACCCAGGCACCCCCCCCTTTTTTCTTAAATGAAGGTCAACGCACAATAATTAGAACTAGTCAGCATCTTCTGCTTCACCTGAGCACGGAGCTGATCACAAATCTTAGGTATATCCACTCATTTGGAACAAAACCATTCTTTAGAGATATGCAAATGACTTTACATTTTAATCAATGACGATATCCTATCTCTAAATGTAATAATCTTCTAAGCACATACTATACTTCGCTTTTAGGAACCACATAAGTTCACACATAGTCACAGAAGATTCTCAAATACCTGTATTGGTGAGAATCATAAAACTAGAAACTAAGCAGATGCCATCTCAAAGTCATTATCTCAGAATGCTTACCTATAATACACCATGGTGAGCATAAGAATAAACCTAAAAAAAGAAAAAAAAAAACCAGTAACATCTTTATTTACTATTCTTAATAAGAGTCATAGTTCTTATAAAATGCTACCCAGTGTTTTAATTAAATCCATTTTATCAAGGATTTAAAAATGAAAAGATTTGCTTCTGTTTGATAATTATAAAAAATGTTGGTAAAAACTGTTATAAAAATAAAAGGATACTTGATTTAAGAAGGCTCACCATCCTTTCCCTCTTTTTTTTTTGTTGTTTTTATTAAAATATAGCTGATTTACAGTACAAACAGCTCCATCTTTCTTTTTATAATCATTCCAGAAAGGTAATTTTGGTTAAGTAAGTCAACTCAGTGATGCTTTCAAAGACTTTCAAGTTCACTTAGGAGATTAGTAATACCGTATTTATACACACAGAGTGAAGAACAGAAAGGGTAAAGAGGCAGAGTAATCTGAATTTAACTAGTTCCATCCTTCACTTCTTAATACAAGCATCCCATGATATTTGTTCTGCAAATCAAATGATATATAGACTGTGAAAAAAAGTGGAAGCGTATTTACAGACTTTATATTACCTGGACTGTGGAGGAACAAAGATTTCCCACAAAGGACACTAGAATCAGAGACTTTTAAAGCAGGAATGAAAGTCTTTTATAACTCCATTGGAAGCGTAGGCTCCCGTAAGAGCCACTCACAACCAACCCAGCCAGTGCGAGCAGACACACTATTAGTCATCTTCTCTGCTATATGTAAAACGAACATTTTGGGTTTATTTAAGCATTCCAATTTCAAAGGGAAAGTATTAAAAATCTGTTTCTAAGGTGTAATTCTGGCATTGCCACATAAAATACATCTGGGGAGGGTTTGCAAATAAATATCCCGAGACATTTATGACAGGACCCTCCTAAAACTTTTTGGACCAAGGCAATATTTTCACCCCAGTAGAATTTGACTAAGTAAAACTTACAACAAAATCCCTGGCCTATTACTTTGGTTCATGGCGGATTTTTAATGACGCATAAACCTCCTTAGGAAAAGCTATTTTATCTGAGAGTTGGGGGAAGTGGCTAAAAATGAAGACTACTAGGTCTTAGGACAAATCACTTTCCCTTGTGCAAATACTAAGCCATTTTGGAAACTAAAGAACTGTACAGTAAGTTCTATATAGTAACTTCCTATATATAGGAAGTTCAGGGCAAATATAACCAAGAATCCTAGGTGAGGAGCCTGAAGTAATCTCTCTCCCCACTGACTTATCTGGAAACTTGCTGCCCAAACTGTGGTGCACAGGCCAAATGCCTCATATTACCTGGAGCTTGTTTGAAATGCGCACTGGCAGGGCCCTGCCCCAGATCCACTGAATTAAAATCTGTATTTCAGCAAGACCTCCAGAGGATCTGCATGCAATTAGACTGTGAGAAGCAGTGATCTAGAAATTGCTAACCGAATGCTTCATGCAGGGATGCTGTTTATACCGTTTACTGGGATATCTCTAGTACAAGAACAATACTGGGCCCACAGTGGACACTCAATAAATATTTGCTGAATAAATCCATATGTGAACATTTCTTATAGCACTATCTATTCTGTGTATAAAACTGTTGTAATTGCACAAAACTGCAAGTTCCCTCAGGGTACAGATGCTCTCTTCCTCTCTGAAGCTGCTGTGTGCCTCCCAGTGCTTGTACATATCACTCAATTGATATTTTATCAATTTTAACTTTTAGATATTCAATACAGGAATATATTACTATACTTAGATATTAGCTATAATAGTGCTTTAATGTGAAAACTTTGGAAAAGTAAGTTAAAATCAATATATAATTTCTAAAGTCACCCATTTGGCTTTGGTTTTAAGTATACTACAGAGAATTCACCCAAGGAATCAAGAAAGTAATGGAAAACATTATATAGGACCAAGTCCTAATTCCACGTAGTACCAGAGAACAGGGATGGCACGGATGATTGAAATCCAAAATTGATTCCAAAACCTCATGTTATTCAATAGCCTCAAAGTCTTTTCTTACCAAATCTCACACCAAAGCTGCTCTAAGTTTCAGAGATGTCATTTTTTAGTTTTATTTTCTTTCTCAAATCCACCTCCCAATCACATAGGCCCAGAAACAGTGAAATGGCCAAAGCCATCCAAAAGGAAAGACTGTGATAGAGAGATCTACATCATAAACAAACTAGGTAATTAGTTCTCAAATCACCAGATATCAACACAAAAATCTAGAACTAGGAAGTAACAATTTGTAAAAGAGGTAAGTGTTAAGAAATAATCAGACACATTACTGACATCTACAGATGTATCCATAACAAGCCCATTCCAAAGTAAAACTCAAAATAATGAGACATTCAGAGTCAAAATTACTGCTGGTTCTCTCAGTCCATATAATAAAGGGAGAGACACTAAAGTAAGGACTCCCTCCTCAGTAAAGAATCTCTTTGTTTCTTATTAAGTAACTGAATCAGATGGTTTTTTATGCTTTTTTGTTTTGTTTCCAGGAACCCAGAGTTTCAAGTGAAGTCATCTGATACATCTGACCCCATTCGTATATATTCATATGGAATATCCTATATATTTATACATACCCCTCCCAACACACACACTTTGTCATGTTTTTGTTTTCCCAAGAGTATAGTTGACAATGGTGATAGCTGAGTGTGTAATTAGTTTTCATTGTTCCCCTGACAGCTATAGTTCCATATAAGACCCTTCTCTTTTTATGTTGTAAATGCTATGGAAAAAATACAATAATAAGAGGCATTTAATTATGGGTCCAGCAACCATAGTGGGAACATTGCCAGAAGAGAAGGGAACCTCTGGGACAGCAAAAACATATATTTGCAGGGAAGGAAAAAAGGTTTGTTCTTCAGTTACAGTAATTCTCAAAATACTGATGACAAGCATATGATGGGAAAATCTTGAATTTTTCCCTGAGTATCTATTGACAATAAAGTAGGTTTAAAATGCTCTATCAATACTAAAACCAAGAATACTACTGTATCTGTGCTAAAATATTAATAAGAATAAAGGCATTGTTTATTCATAAGGGAAATACTCTTTAGCTTTGTTTTGATACTACCAGTGAAGAGTACAAAGATTCAGTTTCAAATTTTACTTTTTGCTTTGCTTTTCACGGAATTAAATTAGCACTTGTGAAATCAAATATCTGGGTGCTCCACTCCCAGAGGCTTACTTTAATTTGTTTTATACAGTATTTAAAATAAAGCATCCCCCCGAGTTGCTGTCATGGCGGACACCAGATCTGTCACTGAGGTCCTTTCTCGCCTGATTAATTAGTAATTGGGAGACACATTTTGGCAGCTTTCATTTCCCTATTATTTTCTCTAGTTTGACACAAAACCCTGTCAGAAGCCCCACGATTTGAACTGTACCCCTCTTAGTGCTGGGTCACTAAATTTTAATAAATGGAGCCCCCGCCAGAAAACTACTGAAATAGGCATAAAAGTTTATTGAAGCAGTAACAGTAAACAAATATATGAAGAAAACACTGAATGCCACAGTATCTAAAACATTAATGGTCTGTCTGAACCCAAGGGTTATTGGCAAGATTGCAGGATAGAAACGAAAAGAAAAGGCCTTTAATAAAACCAGTGCTTTCATCTGTCTTTAAAATATATATATTAGTTAAATAAAGCCGACAAACGCTTTGGTGCAGCAGAGCCATACATCTGAGCCTCCTCCATTATCCCAACCCGACGAATGAATTTATTGGGAGGCAAAGATTGATAGTGGCTACAGGAATACAGAACCCATCCAGAAGTCACAAAAGCTCTGTCTGAGCCAAACAAAGAAACATTTTTCATAAAAGGTAAGGTGAGGAACTTAAAAGTGAAGCTAAAAAGACTGATACTTCAGAGACCTGCAAACAGCTACAGAATCAGTTTCAGGTTCTCCATCTAAAAGTGTCAGTCACTTCAAAAAAGCATCTTGCTACTATGGTGGCTCAGGACACTTGTGTGTCTTGGCAGCGGCCATGCTGTGTGGGTCAGAGGTCACAGCTTCCACATTCCGACATCTGTCCATATTTTCTTGCCCTGAAACAATAGAAGGGGAACGAGGCTCATTTGCTCCCACTTTGTTTAACCTAATTGTTAAACATGAAGGATCACTTCCCCATATTTAGAATTAGTCTTCCTTTTCTTTCCATTCCCATTTGTTTCCATAAAATTAAGTACAATAAAACACCTAACCAAGAGGTTAAGCCCCTCCCTTACATTATTAAATTTCGGTAAATGTGACAAAGTCATATGTCCCGTGGGTGTCTGTGGAACACGCAACATCAAGTATCAGGTCTACCACCATCAAAATCCAGATCACAATTTGCGCTATAATTATCCAGCCAAAATAGGCCATGCCTTGATTTTATTCGAGCCATAAAAGTGCATTTTAGTATGACAAAATACTTTCCTAAAATGCATTTTCACAATATGAAGCAAGAGCTAGTTGTTAGCTATGGCCTCTACATACATAAATAAGTCACTAATAAGACTCAGAATGGACCCTCTGACAGCTTAGAAGCAACAAGAAAAAGCGAAAGTATTTGTTAGTCCGTTTAAAACAAAAAGGTCACTTTGGACACTCAGTTATTCCAGTCCTCTCCATCAGCCAGTCAAAAAACAAAAAAATGGATGGATGATGGATATCAGAGGGAAGCTTTGCAGTACAAAAACTATCAACTCATACCTGGATTTCAATAAGGACTCTAGGAGATGTATGCCATTTCTTAAAACATGCATTTTATTTATCACCTTTGTATTGCATCAGCAATCACCCAAAATCCTACTTCTAATGAACTGAAGCAATCTGTGACATAAGTAGTTTTCAATCTGTGCCCAGTTTAATCAGGCTGACTGAGTCAGGTTACTTTGAAATTAATCTTAAGGAAGTTCTGTTTTTACTGCAGTTCATGGGAATAATGTTCCCAGACATCATCAAACAGATGCAGTAGCAAGAAGTTTAGTATAAATTTTTGGTAAACTTTACTAGGCCACATGCTCTTCCAAATGGATCCAAAAATACAAAACGTGGTGGAAAATACAGCAGATTCAGTTGGTATATTCTCATAATTTTTAATAACAAATATGAATTCATTGCCAGTATAATTTTCTCTATTTCCTATAAGAACCCACAAGAATGGTTTAGTAATGAGAGAACGAAAGCCTATATTTCAGGGACAAAAAGGCTCTGATTTCATATAATGTTTCTGAAGGCACCCCAAATGTTTCATTTTTAAAGATACCTATACTTTTATCATCACCTCTTACTAGAGAGGTACCGCTGAGCGATTTGGGGGGAAAAAATATTGGTTGACATAAAAAGGACTGCTTAGAACAATCCAAAAAAAAGAAATCAGGATTTGGTGTGTGTAAAGGGGGGTGACCATAAGAGCTATTAACATACTACTTTGAAATTAACAACGTATTATAAGCTACAAAAGAAAAATACGTATGTAAACATGGTATAGCCCAACATTTAACATTAAAATATGCCCAAGTTTAAAATATATCATTATTAATTAAAACATCCTTTTTTTCAACTAAATACAAGAAGATAGCATTTTAATGAACTCACAAATAATTTGAGAGAGCTTTAAATATAGAGCCCTGCCAAAATTATTATAAAGTGGTTCAGTCCTTCCTATCGTCCATATTCATTTCCGGACCATTTTCATGAAAGAAATAAAATCGGTCTTAAAACAAGATGGCTGCTTCTAAAAAAAAAAAAAAAAAAAAAAAACACGCTGATTTAACAGAAAGCCAAAAACCTAGCTTTTCTAAATTGGGGAGAAAAACTTAGTCATCTTCCCCCCAATCTCCAAGCACGTCTTTACACATTTCCACACGGAAACCTATATGTTACACTGTGCAGTTATTTAAAATTATGAATAGCAATTTTTAAAAAAAGTTCTAATCTTTGTGTGCCAATAATATAATTGTCCAATATGTAAACCTACAGATATCACATGACCAAAATTCCCATGTCATAGCCAAATCATGATCATCACTCATGGAAAACAGGTCACTTGATAAGCAATAACAGGAATACTACAAATGTTCTCTGTATCTCTTAAAGAAAGCCATCATAAAATATCCAGTGATATCCTATTATAAACACAACTGTATTGGACTTTTTTTGAAGTAAACAGCCTAGAAACTTAACTGTCAGAGTCCCTCCTTGAATTGCACTTTGCTGACCTTCCCTGAAGCAAATAGCAGATTAATTCTATGACATACATTATAAATATTAAAAGCATTCCCCTACATTTTGAAATAATTTTTAAATAGGTTTTCTTAAAAATCACTCAAAACTATTTTTATTTCTCACTTGACTGGAAAATAAGACCTGACAGTAACATTTTCTTCAACCTGTCAACTGTCAATTGTATGAAGGATGTTTCTAAAGATGACAAAGGTTTATTTTTCCTTATTGGAAATGATAGAATTCTACCTGAATGAAAGCTCAGGTAACCTGTGACTGTGGTACACTACTGTCTCTCAGCAACTAGCTAACTGAAGTAGGAGTTTTCACTATTTTAAAGTAATGTGTTTATTGAAATCTATGGCTGCTTTGAAAACTATACTCAAAAGCCTCAAAACCAAGAGTTTATATCCACATCCATTTCACATTCCAAAATAGTAACAGATTTCAGTAGTTTATAATAAATCTTTCCAAGTGTGACAAGGAGTAGAGATTATCAAGAATACTAAAATACAGGGAACTATTTCCATTTATAATCAAACTATGTGTAATAGTTATAGTACCAAAAAACCCACCTTATTTCTTTTGAATTTTAAACTAAGCAGTTCTATTGTTTTTGTGCCCTCTTGTTTACAACTGACTTAAGTTTAAAGACCTAAACGCAGACAGATTTAAGAGGAAATAGTCCTCCTGGTTATGAGTAATATCCCATTCATAAACACTAGAATTTCAAATTAATCACAAGAAACTTTTCTACAAAACAGGTCAGAATATAGGTTCAGAAGCAAACGAAAATATAAATCTAATAATATAAATCAGGCCCTTAAAAGAGACAGTAATTTATTGATGTTTAGCTGTCTAAGACAACCAGCATAAGACAAATCACTAAAAGTGAATATTAATACCTCATTTCTTATACTCCTCTTTGAGGTTTTTATACCTGAATATGAAGGTGTTATCCATCACAAATGATCAAAAGGCAATTTTTTTCTCAGTTCGGAAGACTGATTGTCTGAATATCCTGGGTAAGTGGGCAGGGCCTTCCACACGGTACTTAGGGACACACAGGCTTCCTTTCCAACATGAAGATTCTAATCAGATCTGCTATTTTAACAATTTGCATACTATTTCTAAAAAGAACATTGAGAATATGGAACCAGCAACATAGACTGGTTCCTTACAAAAAGTAAAATGTAACTTTTAAAATCCTCATTGCTACTGGAAGTTATTCAAAACAAATACACAAATGAAAAGGGTTAAGTGGCATCTTTTTTAATAAAAAACTATTAAAGCAAATGATTTATAGTGGGAGAAAACCCACTAAACAATAGATAAATGCTGCCCACACGTAAAATTCTGTTCTTAACATTTTCTTAGTTTTGTTCCACTTTGTATTTTAATGTATTCTCTTCCTCAAAGGTACATTCTTTTAGCATATTCTTCTACCAAGCTTGCGGAAGGCCAGGACTCCTGAAGGACTAATTGTATTCATTCATTTTCTTGGCCCAGCATGAAGCTGGTAGCTTGCTTGGTTCATAGCAACAGGGGAGAAGAGAAGGCGCTCATCTTTATCTGTCCCTACCCAACAGGAAATCAGGCCAGTGGACAGAATGCAATGTAATGCCTGCTCAGAAGGCATCTTGCAAGATTAAATGGCAAGAAATTCACGAGGTTATAATTTGCCCCCAAATAACTAAGTGTTCCTTCCAAACCTGATCCTCAGCCTTCAAAGGTGGAAGCCTCTCGCGCTATCGATTATCAGCCAGAACACACATGGCAACAAGATATTCCTTCAGTGAGCCAATGGTTTAATTAATACCACTAAAACCAACTAACAGGGAGCCATGAACAAATGAAGGCTCTCTCTGATTCTTTTAATCACAGGGAGTTTATTGACCTTGGTCTCATGCTGGAAATGCCAAATTAGACTGTATAGCCAAGTGTACCTCAAATAGCACTGATGTTCTAGTCACCTAAAAAAAAAAAAAAAAAAAAAAGACAGTTGACTATTTCTGAGAGCTTATTATGAACATATAATGCATAAAATGGATGGAACAAACATCTCAGTAACTCATTTTTCTTTTCAAACTTTTAGGGAAAAGTGGCCGAAAGCAAGAAGCGTTTTTCCCTTATAGCAATTTGTAAAGTAAAAAAAAGGGAGTGGGGGGGTAGGGGTGGGAAGGATTCACTTCAGGTCTCCAGCAAATGTATTAGGGTAAAAACAGGAGATATAAATCTCTGGCACACTGCTTTATTTTTATCCGGATGTCTACATAAATTCTGATATAAAGATCAAAATAATAAAATTACCTAATTATATCTAATGCATTTACACTGAGGCTCAGAGTTGATAAAGTTAAAAAAATTCTAAATAATGTTTTTTATTTGAGGAACTTTTAGGTTTCTAACATATAAGATATTATTTAAAACATTTAAAATTTCAAAGATAAATTTATACCCGTACAAGTTTGGTGATAAAATTAATTCCAAACCAGGTTCAACTTTCCATCTTTCCTCAAAAAAAATTCTTAGATTTAAATCAAACCGATTTCCTTTGTCAGTGGAAAAGGCAGAGCTAGAATACCAGTATATGCATAATAAAATATTGATGACTCTGAGTTTAAAAAATAAAACAAGTTTATTTTGAAAGGAAAAAATACCCAAGGAATTATGATCAAGGCAAAAAAAGTTACTACCTCTCTCTACTTAGCCACATACACATGATCTGTAAAGCCACAAAGGTTTGGGAGTACTGACCTAGAATTCATATCACTTTCACAACTCCAAGATTACATGTTAACAAAACTAAATGGTGTCAATTATCTGCTACTCTAACATGAAATGTTTAATTTACAAGTCCCTACAAGAGTTTTAAAAGTCCAAAGAAAACATATGATTATGTTAAAATTTAGTATATACTCTGGGTGAATTATAGAGACATTTTTTTTTTCTCATCAGAACGTAACACTTTAAATTGGTGATACTCAGAACATAACAGAAGCAAAGCATTGAGAATCAATATTCTTAAAGTATGCTGGTGGTATTTGCCTCCGTATTATTTTACTATTCCGTTAATGCCAACTAGTAGGAAACATGTCTAATTACCCCTATCATCATTTTGGCAGCTGGTCAAAAGGAACCAAGAACTTTTCAATATACACACAATATTTAAAAGAATATTCTCATTGGAAGCACCAAACCATTTATAGCATGCTTTAGATTATGAGGCATATTCTTATATTGAGTCATCTCTATCTTTGTAAGTGTAGCTGCTATGGGAGAATGTAAATAAAGTTTTATTACAGAAAGTCTCTTTAAAAGTTATTCAAAAACTTTTTACATTCTTTAAGAAATTAAAGACAAATAACTATATTCTCTTTGACTTAGATATTCATTACTCAAAGTTACTTAGTGCTGGTTCAGAATTCAGCCTAACATTGAAAGGATCACTCTATTACTATATTTAAGTGAAATCCAGACAACTTCCCAAATTTTTAAAATATGGAAGATGCATTTAGGCAAATGTTATCATATACTTCTATTCAGATTGATATTTCTCGGTTCCTATTTCAGAGATTTGTGCCAATTCAAAACATAAAATTGGTTTTTTGGCCCACCACCCAATAAATACTAGCAACTAAAAAGTTCCCAGCATTTGAAAGTTGAATATCCACTTTCTAGAAGCAAATACGTAGGACGACAGATTCTGATAGCAAATAAATTTAGTATTTTTTCCTCTGTTACTCTAGATCTATGGATGCTAATGGTAGAGTCAGTAATGAAAACAATAAACTCCTAGGACTACACAAGTTACAATATAAGGTCTTTAAACCATGAGATCAAGATATAATACTTAATTCTAATTATATTTAAACATAATTTCAAATTCAACTCCATTAGTATAAACTAAAACATATTTACTTCATTTTGACACAGAATCCCTTATTAGGAGCTTAAGTGACCTTATCTTATCTAAGAAAAAAAATTTTGATCTGTTTAAGTTGCAATGAAAGTTTTCAACTTTTTTCCAAAAGATTAAGTCTTCTGATCTTATTAGTTTAGCAAGTCCTAAAAAAAAAAAAAAAAATAGGACTTATATAAAACCAGAAGGCATGGTTAGCTTACTTTACAAAATGATAATATTATTATTAAAAATAAAATGTAAAACATTGAATTTATAAAACTTGAAAATTCTCTAAAATGTTTCTTCACTATCTTTTGAGATAAACTGTGTTTATTTCTAAACTAGTTATTTTGCATTGGCTGCTTTTAAATTACATACAAGCTGGATTTTCTTAATACATCCCCCCCCCCCAAAAATCTTCTTCAACATTTCAGAGATAAATCTACCTACCAGTCCCTACTTCTACAGTTATTTCTTAAAGTAAGTTTTACTGTGACAACATATGAAGATAAATGCACCCACAAACCCCTAAGAATACTAAAGTTAGAACTGAATCTCTTGGGAGAGGGGTACATTATCCTTTCTTCTCAACATAATCAAAATGATAATGATCAAATAAAAAGGTATTTCCACAAGCCTCGAATTAGAATACAGGCTTGAGGATACCCTTGGTATTTTAAAATTCTACAGATTAACTTTGGGCAGGTTCAAAGCCACCATGGCACCCTGAGCACAGTTTTCTACAGGCAGGGCAAATCTATTAAAAAACATGACCTGTGACAAAAATCAATGTGCTAATCTCAATCCAAACAACAGTATCAAAAGCATAAAACAGAGATAACCTAAGATAACATGTCCTCAAACTAACTCAGACTAGCTTGACAGGTTAAGAAGGAGGGGTGAGTGGGGTGTTGCTGACTCTTTCTGTTTTAACCTAGGATGACTGGAACACCCAAGTATCCAAGTAAATTAAAACGAGGAAAAGATCACACTGTGAAGTTTGGAGTGGGAAGGAAAAGACGACTAAGCACAAAATGCCCCACATTCAGCTAACCAGTTTCACTGTTGTTTTATTTAATAGGGCGCTAAACTTTAGAAACAGAAATTCTCTATTTCGTATATGCTGTTTAATAAAGCCCAGGGGGGAATAAAACCAACCAACATAATGAGCCTTGCTTTTAACACCATCACAACTGGAAAGCTTGCTCTATTTGTCTTGTCAGCTTTAATAAAAGGCATCTCCTCTAGCGGGATGGCTTCTCTTTCTTTTCCTAATAGTGGTAAGTGGCATGTCAAAGAAATAGCTTCCCATCCCACCACCCACCTTCAGAAGACAATTTTTTTTTTTTTTTTTTTAAACCAAACGTTCAGGGATGTCTCCAGTTCTGCCAGGCGGTGCAATTTAGGATTTGGGCTACCTGGGTGTAACTATCTGTCCTGGAGTAGCAGGGCAGGGTTGGGATGGAGGGGCGGGGAGACTTTCTTCTCCTCAACCGGTCGACCGCTTGTGGGGAAATCTGCCCATCTTCATCTAAGCTGACATTACTTCAAGAGGGGAATCCCTTCTAAGCTTGAATTCAGGGGGGAAGGCGGGAAGCCGGTGGACACGGCCACCCGGAGGTAGGAAGAACTGGAGGCGCCCGCCAGCCCCCTCTCTCCCATACACCCTGGGCGCGCACCAACTATGCCCTCGGCCTCCCGCCTCTCTCCTCCCAACTTCCACTCCAGCCCAGAGAAAAACCTGGGATTTTAGGTATAATTGATGCTTTTTCCTTCTTAGGCAGGCACCGAAACCAGCCAGCACCTGGAAGCTGGCGGAGGTCCCAGAGTGGCAGAGCATTATGGGCCCAGCGGGGCCGACCACTGCCCACAGGCGGGGGAGAAAGTAGGGCTCGGAGCTGCTCTGGATCCGGAGGGGTTCGGCAGACAAGCTGGACAACCCTCACTCCTCCCCACTTCCAGAATCCCTGAGCAAGGGACGTCTGCGGGTGGCCAGAGTCCAGCAGGCGCGCTAGGGCGGCCCCAGGCGCCCATCTCTAGCCTTCCGCGTACCCGGCGGGCTTCGGGGACGCCCACAAAACTGTTCCAGGTAATTGCGCGTGTTCCTCCGGCTTCACACCACCAGGCCGTGGACTAAGGGCTCCCACCTCCCGGCTCGGCCAACTCCAGCAGCTCGCTCCGCACACATGACGTAACCCGGCATTAGATCAAACTTTCTGGCACCTAGAGCCCACGGGGGGCAAGGAGGTGGGAGAATCCTCTCCCCTGCCAGGCGCGCCGGGCCGAGACTGGGCCGGGGCCGGATGATTGCCTCGCAGTTTAAAAGGAAAATAAGAGCCTAAAGCTTCCGCTTCCCAGCCCCCCTCGCTTCCCCCTGCCCGTGCACTCTGAACGCACCGAGAAAAGGGAAGAAAATTTAAAAAAAAATAAAAATAAAAAAAAAATTAAAATAAACTTTTGGGATGTTTGGCACGTTCTCCCTGCAGTCCCTGCGCACCCACGTTCCAGGCGGGAACTCTTGGTGGCGCGCACCCAGGACTCCCAGTGCCCAAGCGCTACGCTGGGATCGAGATGCTGGCCGGCTTGCCCTGGTGAGGAAGCGGATAAGTCTCGATTCCCCAGCTCCCGCCTTTTCCGAGTCTCCCCGCGCTCCGCAGAGGCAGCGGATCTGGGCTGCCCCGGGGACTCCCAGGGACTCCCGGCCTCTCTGAGGCAGCTTAACAAAGAGAGGCGCGACAGGAGCGCTTCCCGTGGGCGCCTCGAAAGCCATCAGCGCCCTGACGACGCAGGCTCCGAGGGTGCGCGCCGCCGGCGGCTGGTGCGCGCTGGTCCCCGCCGCCACTGCCGCTCCTTCCGCAGGGTGCCGAGGCCCGAGTATACCCAGCTCTCCGCTCCCCCTATTGCCTTACCTGGGGTTGCTGCTGTTCCAGTAGACGGCGTAGCGGTCGGCGACGGCCTTGGAGCCTGGGTCCTGGCTGAACACACACATCCAAAGCACCAGAAACACCAGCGTCAACATCTCCACGTGCAACATCACGCCTGGCCAGCGGCGGAGCCCCCGACAAGCCGCTCCCGGGAAAGAGCAGGGATCCGGAGGGAGGGAGGGAAGGGGAGAAAGAGAGCAGGAGCCAAATAAATATGAATAAATAAGAATGAAGAGTGGCGAGAAAAGAAAGAGGCGCACACCAAGCTGGGGAGGGGAAGGAGAACGAGAAGAGGAGACGGTGGGGGGGAGGGGGCAAGACAAACTCGCACCCCCACTGGAGGGTTCAGGAGGAAAAAAGGAATCACAAGATGGAGAGAAGCATGCGTGTGTGGTGGCGGCGGCGAGGGCGGGGGAAGGGGTGCCAAGCTGTGTCTCGAGCGGCGGCGGCAGGCCGGTCACCCCGGGAGAAGGAGGTGCGCACCGGGCCGGGCGGCGGCACCGCGGGTCGGGGCAGGCGGCGGCGCACGCTGCACAGTCACCGGGAGTTGCGCGCCGCGGCCGCGGGGAGACATACACTGGCCCGCCGGGCCCGGCTCAGCGTCGGCGCTGCGGGCTGCGCACGGCTCCGCCGCTGCCCAGGGCCCTCGCAGTGCGCCCCGCTTCGCTCCAAGTTACTTTAGCGGCCGGTGAGAAACTGCAGGAGGAGGTCTCCGTGTGGATGGAGGGCTTCGCGCCTGTGGCCCCGGAGTATGAGGACCCCCTTCCCGCGTCTCCTCTGTGCCTTAACCGGGAGACCACTGGAAATCTCGGAGGAGTCGTAGGTGCTGCGAGTTCGGGGCGGTGTGCCGAGAAGGGTGGGGATCCGGGGCCACAAACCCAGCCCCGCCGGCGTCCTGGAACTGCTTAAGCGGCAGCTCAGCGGGCGAGGAGCGGTCTTGCCTTGCGAACCTCAAAGAAAAGTTTGGCTCTTCGTGTCTTCCGGCAGGTCCCCCGGCGGAGTCGGACTGCGGCGGCGGGAGACTACACCCCAGGCGCTGTCGGAGCCTCCGGGATTTCTCGCGCGTGCTTTCCTTGGCCGGGTGTGGGTGCACCAGAGTGAATGAAGAGCAGAGGTTACGAACCAGCCAGCGAGGCGGAGCTGGGATGCCCAAACCTGCAGGACGACGCCAACCCAACTGTTAGGCTGGAGAGCGAGAGGGAAAACAATCACTTTTAAATGAATCCCTCCAACTCCTGGACGGGCTGATGTCAGTCTCCGATCCCCTTTCGGGAGCAACACTGAGCCCCCAGACGCGGTGCCAAGAGCCTTGGGTGCGCGCTCAGAAGTGTTCCTGCGACTCCAACGGGTCCGGCCCCAAGCCCGGCAACTTGTAGAGATGCATCAATCAGTTTGAAATGGGAAAAGGGGGGGGGGGGAGAGAGAGAAGGAGGAGGAGGAGAGCGAGCGAGAGAGCGCAGGAGCGAGTGGCACCTCCCGGATGACTACATCAGAAAACCTTCCTGATCCTCCTGCAGCTGCTCCTCTTTCCCTCCTTGGGCACAGCAGCAACAAGAGGTGAAAAGCACCAACCGAATCCTAAAGCCTTTGCCAGGCGGGAAAATAAACTTGAGTGCAGCGGCAGCGGCAGCAGCACGAGCAGCCCAGGAGGGATTGAAATGACTGGCGAGAAGTGGAAAGAGGTAAAAGTCAGTTTTGCGAAAGAGGAAAAAAAAAGAGAGAGAGAGAAAATGCTTTATGGGAAAAATCTCCTCGGGCACGCCCCCTCGTTAATGACCTGCGTGTAAAGCCGACAGCAACAGCGACCCAGCAGCAGCCGCCGCCGCCGCCGCCGCCGCCGCACCGGAGCGCAAGGCCGCGCGCGTGAACGTGGACGTGGGCGGCGCGGCCGTGGTGGGGGGGCGCTGGGGCGTGTAGCGCCGGGCGCGGGGCAGGCGGGCGGCGCGAGCGCGGGTGTGAGCTCCGGACCTCGCAGGGGGAGGCGCCGCCAGCCCGCACCCAGCCTGCGCTGCTGCCGCCGCGGCCCGGGTCATGTGGGCTGCTTTTTTTTTTTTTTTTTTTTTTTTTTTTCCCCTCCCCGTGCAGTTTACTTGGAAAGCGGGGGGTGGGGTGGGTGGCTGGAGCAGCCAGTCAGTGAACGGCCTGCTGTTTGCTTACAGGTCGGGGTTTTTTCCTCTCTCTTCACTCCAACAGGATTGGTCTGTTCCACGAGAAAGAGGCGTTTTCTGAATCTCCTCCCTTCCCCACGCGTCCTACCCCCCCCCTTCTCGGCCCCACCTTCCAGAAACCTGACTAATTGAATTACTGGGAGTGCCGAGGCGCCCTCTCCTCCGCCCGAACGCAGCAGCCGCACGTAACCCTTTGGATGCTGAATTTCGTCTGGGCTGAGGAGTGATTTGACATCTTTTTACCTGAGAGTGGGTTTTTTCAATTACACAGGAACCGGTTCCCATCCTGCAGCCAGCAAGCCGAAATCTGTCTCCCAGGCCCTGCAGGTGACTTGAAGTCCCCGCAGACAGGCTGGCAGGGAGCCTCAGTGAATACGTGTTCTTGTAAATCTCTGCGCTGTTCCCGACGCGCATTGCCCGGCGCTGGGTTATCTTGGAAACCTGAGCGTCTATCATGCGCCTTTCAACTCTCCTCTTCCTACCAGGGACTTAAAAGGTTCCTGAGCAGGAAGCAAGACTCTTCTTTAAAGTGATGCTCTGAAACACATTTTTTAATTGAGAAAATCACAGTGTAAAGTCATTACAATTCAGCGCGATCCTTCAGCAGGAAGGAAATGAATGCGGCCGAGGAGCCCATAAGAAATACCTTACACCTTTTACATTTCAGCCAGCCGAGGCTGGTTGGCTGTCCACTCCCCAAAGGATAAGATGCTTTCAACGAACCCGCTGCGGGAAGAATCGGAGGTCCGGACAGGACTTCCTTTATTATTTGAAAAGGCCTCGCGTACCGGACTTCTCCAGCGGGTTGCAGCGCCTTGGCCCCCGGCGCCACGGAAGCACGATCGCCTGACAGCAAGACGGCCCGAGCGCCTTGGGACGCGTCCCGCGTCCTCCAGCGCCCGGGAAGCTAGCCAGGAGCCCGGCGTTGTGGGGCACCAACCCCTCTAGAGACTCGCCCTTGTGGAGCTCAGAGGGCTCGGGCCTTCATGATATTATTCTCTCCTGCCCTTTAGGGAGGTGGCTGCCCCGGTGGGAAGCGCTGATCCCAAGAAAGAAAGGGGTTTGGTTTTGCTCCCAAACCTTCCTGTTTCCCCTTTACTTATTAGCCCAATAAAATCAAATACCACGTTCTCCCTCCTGCGCTTTACAGTTTTCTAGCTCAGACTTTTCCAGACGCTTCAGAATTGTTTAGAAGCGTCCAGACGCCCTCCAGTGGTGGGCCTGAAGTCCGCACCCAGCGGGGGTATTGCCTGCAGCTCAGCCGGGATTGAGTTCGATGGAGAACCTGGGGTCAAGATCAATAAAGACTTGAGGGAAAGGGAACAGCTCACAACGGCATGGGCATGGGATTACCTGGACGTAATGAGCTCTTGCCTAAAAGTTGAGCCGTTCCTCAGTTACAGAAAAATTTCCTGCCTGAAGAGATCCTGAAATTGTCCTAGGAGAGTAACTCCTCTATTTGCGACTAGGTGTAAATTGCAATCTGTGTAATTACAGACTCCATGACAGACCATCCCAACAAAGCAACCACCTTCCTAATTTAAAAAAAAAAAAGTAAATTCAGAATACTTGTCTATATTTGTATAGTTCACAAAATTCCAGCAGTGAGAAAGTTGGAAAACTTAAGCCAGGGAACTAAAGGATAAGCAGTTATTTTTGAAACTAAATTTTTATTTAAAACTTGATTTACTTTCACCCCCTGGTCTGTAATCTTGCTGATGTTCAAGTTCTTGGCCTATTCTAGGGTACATTTGCTTTTTTTCCTTTGCAGGATGACGCATTTCTTCCCTCAGCCTTTCTGATAGTAGCTCTAATAAGTGCTCAGATGACTGAGGCAGTTTTGCAGGAAATTATTCTGGACTCTTTTAAGGGACATGTATATCTTTAGGAAGAAGAGAATTCACACTCCTGTCATGGGGAAAATGCTGATCCTCATCAGAAAGTCTTTTCAGTCAGGGAAATATCAGATATCAGGGAGTTAGCAAGCTGGCTTCCTGTGGTGTCAAAGCCAAAGGAATAAAGAAAAAGAAATTATATCCACTTATTTCCTATTTGAAACTCATACTTCAAATGTGAAAATTCAACATATCAAAAGAATATAGATGTCCTAACATTTTCAATATCTCTAATTTGCTTAAAGTCTAATTTGCTGAAAGTCCAATTTTAAGCAGAAAAAAAAATCATACATGATGATCTTCCTTAAAATGAATCAGGGAGTTGGAATAAGACAGTAGAACTTGCAACTCTTTCAAAACATCACTCAAATGTCTATGTGAAATAATTTATAAACCTAAATCAAATGCGTCCTTCTGGGATGATACACCTAAGTAATTATTGATATTGGAGTAACTAAGAAATATGATAGATACATAGAGAATTTCAAGAGTTATTATTAACCGTTCACATCACTAGAGAATGACTTTGTCTTTTCAGGAAAATATTTAAGTGATTTGAGTTTATACAAATCAGCATTATATAAAATAACTATATTCTGATTACTCCAATGTCATGGAGTCAATGACCCTTAAGCTGGCCTTTGTAAACAGTGTTCTTCTAAGTATAGAATGAGGTTGGCCTATGAAAGAAAGAAAACAGCAAGCTAAAAACAGGAGTAAAAAGGTAGGGAGTGTTCGAAGGTTCTAAGTTAACAAGATTTGAACAGGGCTGTGGGGAGCTAAGACCTGAAAAGTCCAGTAAGAATGGACTGTAGAAGGGCTTAACTGCTATCTACAAATGTTTGGGTTTAAAGGCAACCAAATGCACTGGTGGTTTTAAAACAAGTGGCAAGTAATAATTGTTATGCCTCAACGTACAAATAGGGATGGGAGTATTTGTTTGTTTACTTACTTGTTCGTTATTTTGGGGCCTTTGAACTATCTAGGTTGGTGTTCTAACGTTGGCTAAAAATTAGAGTCACCTAGGGAGATTTTTCTTTTTTAATTTATGCATTTTTTTAAAGATTTTATCTATTTGAGAGAGAGCATGAGGTAGGGAGGGGCAAAGGGAGAAAGAGAAGACGACTCCCTACAGAGCAGGACCCAGGGATCCTGACCTGAGCCAAAGGCAGAGACACCCAGGTGCCCCACCTAGGGAGCTGTTTTAAAAAGAACAATGCCAAGACCCCACTTCCTGTTTTGGTTTGTTAGGGGCAAGGACCTGGGATCTGTGATTTTTAGAAGCTCCCAGGGAATTCTAAGGAGCATAGAAAACTGAGAATCACTGATCCAGGTGATTTATTTTTACCTTAACTACTTCAATATTTCGGGCAAAAAAGAAAATCCTGGACTTATTTGTCTGAAGTGTTTCAAGTAACGGTCAAGACAAGAATGTTGATAATTTAGAGAATGGAACTTTAGGATCCTCTCTATTAAAATGAAGTGATGCTTTAAAAGTAGTTTTCAAATGGCACGAAAGAGAATACCATCTCCGAGATGGAGTGGCAGGGGCAAAGCTCGCTTTCAAATATGTGTTAATCTTTTTTGGACTAGTTTATACTTCATTTTTGCATTAGCTCTCTCCGGGTTGAAGCAGAGTTCTGTTGTGTCAAGCGTGCAGACAAAGAAATGAAACAAGCTCGTGAATCAAGCCCCACAGTCCAAAAGCTAAGCACCTCTTGTTTAATACAGTAGTTAAATTAGAACTGATAGCCAGGAGAAATAATAAAGGAAATAAACTCAAGAACAAAGATGAAAGAAATAACAATTAGACACAAAACTTTCTAACAGATGACTAACAAAATGGCATTTTATCTAATCCTGCAATTTATCTTCCTAGAACATTTAGAATTCATTCCAAAGCCCTAAGAAACCCAGGTTCTATCACCGAACTATTTAATAAAGCCTTTGCTTCTCCTCACCTTGTTTATATAACAGGTTTCTTAGAATATTTAGAAATAACTATTTGCTAGCATTTCTCTCCTTGGAGACCTAAGGAAATGCTCCTTTTCTATTTCTGATCTAGCTGTCTCTTTTGCGTGCAACCTAAAAGTAAAACAAAACAAAACAAAACAAAGAAACTGTCTGCTAAATAGAGTGTCATGTCTCTACCTTCTGTCTTGTGACCTTCAACTTCCACCAGGAATTTTCCACTTTTGCTCATTCTTTACTTTCTGGGTGCTTCCTCAAGTTTGTTTCACGTCATCCATTCTCAGAAAGCCCGTGGATAAGTAGGAGTTTTATAAGTTGCTGCAATATTCTGAAAAAGGCATTTTTTAAATGTTTTATTTATGAACTGTCTGTTGTTGTTTTGCTCATTTGAAAACACAGTTTAAATAAGATCTACAGAGCAAACTTTTTAAACATAGAGAAACTTGGGCAGCCGTTTTGATAAACAACTAAACCATATAATTAGACATATATGAAAATAAGTGTTACTTTCCTGTGTACTACAAATGACTATGTGCTTACAGGTAATTTAAAAAGAAGCAAACAAGAACTAGTTGATTCAACCAATTTCCACATCACTTTTTATTATCTAAACTTCATTCTATATACTACAGAGTTATATGACCAGTTTTCAACTATAATACTGAAATTGGTAGGTGATTTTATTCCCCTAGGAAATTGTCATGTTGTCTTCACTACTTGAACTGAATGTACTTTTCACTGCTCTGTTTCTCCTCTTCAAGTTTTTAAATAAAAATCACCAAATAAAATGTATCTGCATTTTACAAATCTAATCCATTGACTAGCATAAAGTATGCTGTCCTAAAATGTTCTTTGTGAATTATTAAATAACATGATATTCTTTGCTTGTAAAGCATCTAACTCTTGTTTTCAGCTCAGGTCATGATCTCAGGGTCAGGCTCTGTGCTCAGTGGGGTATCTGCTTAAGGATTCTCTCTCTCTCTCTCCCCCTGTGCCCCTCCCCTCCCTCCTTGTGTTCCTGTGTGTGCACACGCATACTCGCTGTCAAATAAATAAATTTAAAAAAAAAAAGATTATACATGGAGATGAATGCATATTACCAAGAAAAGCTTGAGTTTTTGTTTTATTACAATGGCAATTATAGACATCTACACTATAACTTTATTTTTTTTTTGTTAAGATTTTATTTGATTGAGAGAAAGAGAGCACCAGCAGGGGGAGAGGGAGAGGAAGACTCCTCACAGAGAAGGGAGCCCGAAGTGGAGTTAGATCCCAGGACCCTGAGAGAAAGCATAATTTTATTTATTTATTTATTTATTTATTTTTTAAAGATTTTATTTATTTATTTGAGAGATGGAGATCACAAGTAGACAGAGAAGCAGGCAGAGAGAGAGGATGAAGCAGGCTCCCTGCCGAGCAGAGAGCCCAATACGGGGCTCCATCCCAGGACTCTGGGATCATGACCTGAGCCGAAGGCAGAGGCTTTAACCCACTGAGCCACCCAGGTGCCCCCATAACTTTATTTAAATAAAAAGAATATAAGTAACCTTTTCAGAAATAAAATTAATTTGTGCTTTTTTTTTTTTCTGTATTAAAACTGATCATTGGGATACTTTTAACCCATTAACTTCATCTATTGTCATCCAAAAAGCATATAAGTATGCATTTTTTTAAAGATTTATTTATTTATTTGACAGACAGAGATGACAAGTAGGCAGAGAGGCAGCAGACAGAGAGGGGGGAAGCAGGCTCCCCACTGAGCAGAGAGCCCGATGCAGGGCTTGATCCCAAGACCCTGGGATCATGACCTGAGCTGAAGGCAGAAGCTTTAACCCACTGAGCCACCCCAGGCACCCCAAGTATGCATTTTTGTATCTTTTCCTTGCTTAGAGACTTAAAAGAAGCTACAGTATCTGTATTTTACTTCACTGAGGCATATATATATATATATATATATATATATATATATATAATCTTTATTATATACCCACACACCATATACATGCATAGCATAGATATGAGCATATATAGAGACAGAGAGAATTTATTTTTCAATTTTCTTTCTTTTTTTTTTAAACATTTTATTTATTTATTTGAGAGAAAGTGAGAGCACAAGCAGGGGAGTGGCAGGCAGACAGAGAGGGAGAAGCAGGCTCCCAGTTGAGCAGGGAGCCTGACTCTGGGCTCGATCCCAGGACCCTGAGATCATGACCTGAGCCAAAGGCAGACACTTAACTGACTGAGTCTCCCAGACACCCCCAATCAATTTTCACCTAAGACTTTCATCAACTTCTGGGAGAATTCTATTTTAAGACAAGTAAAAGATAAAACCTTTATTCAGTGAGCATGATTTCATGAAATAGGAAACACTGTTTCTAAGCCCCTTTTGAGCTTTGGCCTTACTTTTTCCACCCTGATCTAAACTGGCTAAGCAAAGCAGTGTAGAATTATGGCAAACTAAGAAAATCTTTCCTCAAATTACGTGACTTTTTTTCAGATAAAAGTGGAGAGATTTGAGTCCTACTATTTGGGAATGTGCATTTTTCTTCGTAGTCACCCAATCATTGTCTCGGGTTTTTGGTTTTTTTTCCCCCCATTTCTCTTGGCCACAGTAGAGATGATTTTTTTTTAATATGCTATTAATTTGGGGGGAGAATTGTCCTCTTAAAGCAATTTTATAACTCTATTCTAAGATTTCCACATACCCTATGCCAACATCATAAATTTTATTTTGATGCTGTAAAGTTAGAGTTAAGGTATAATTTTTTAAAAGCAGTTCATCTTGTAGTTTGGGATAATAGTTATAAAGCTGGTCTCTATAGAAACCACTGTAACTTGTCATCTTAGAACACCAGATGATAATGCAGAGACTTATTGGCCAAAACTTCTTTTAAATGAGAACTATTTTACTGATATAACCCTTTTGAAACTCAGGTATGGAGAGAAAAGTGTGAGCTTAAGATGACAGACTTCTAATCAGAGATGCTCACTCACCATTTCTATTAGTCTACCTTTTTTTTTTTTTTACATATGCTGTATACTAAATTAAGTAGGATTTATTGGTTCAGCTAGGTTCTGAATTGCTCTCTTTTCCTATGGATTAAGAGAGTGCATTTCTTAGCTCTTTTCCTTGAAATCCACCAGGATCTTTTACATGGACTATCTAGTATTCTGCACACTCCCAATGCTTAATAAATATTACATTACAATATTAGCATAATAATAAATCATCTTAAAGTACTACATGGGCTATTAAGTGAGATCCTATTCAGTTTGAGCCAAGACATCAAAAAGTTTTATTTTCTCTATACGCATACAAAGTAATTTTAAAACTCTCTTTCCATGAAATGTCCTTGCATTCATAAGATGTCTACATATTACAAAGTGAAGTGATGAAGTGTGATCTTCCCTTTATGTATTTCATTTGTTTAATTTATTCTGGTACCTGAATTTGCCATTTTAATAAGAAGAAATTTAAAACTGGGCAGACAAAAACAGAAATAGCACCATTTGTCAAGTAAATGCCTTTTCCCAATGGCAACTGTGAAATCTTTGTATAAGATTACTAGGCCATCAGCTAGGTAGTGTTCCTCTCCATTAAGAAGTTCTGCTTTGTCTGTGATTGGTGGTGTCACACAGACCCAGACTAACAACCACCAAACACATGAGGATTTTCTCTACAGTCAAACAAAAATGATGCCAAAAATACTCAATTAATACAATCTCATCCTAACTGTTTACTTTGGGAGAGGTTCTAGTTTGATACTGCCCTCAAAGCAAAAGATGAGAATACTTTTCCTTCCAAAGGTATTGTTTAAATATGATACCTTTTACCTACCTATCTGTAAAACAAATGGGATACAAATGATGCATCATCGGTGGTAGATAGCAAAATGGCCACTATCCTTACCCTGTTACAATTTAACTTTGTAGCTCACCCTTCCCATCAATAGATGGAATCTGTTTTTCCACTTCTTGAACCTGAGCAGCCCTTGTGACTTGTTCTAGCTAATCGAATGGGAGGAATAATGTTATGCCCATTTTGAGCCATGCCTCCGGAGGCCCCCGATCTTCCACTCTTCATCTAGGAACGCGGCCTAGTGCCATGTGGACAAGCCAAAGCTAGCCTTCTGGTTAATAAGAGACCGATGGTTCCTCTAGCCCCATTGATCCTACCAACCCCCAGAAGCAGAGCTATCTAGCTCCCTGGCAGCTGGCAGCAGATGTGTGAGGCATTCCCAGCCTAGGCTAGAAGAACTGTACAGCTGAACCCAGCCGAAACCACCAACTCACAGACTCGTGCTCTGAATCAATGGTTCCCGTTTTAAGTCAAAAAATTGTGGCGTGGTTATACAGAAATAGATAACAGCTACATCTTCTTTTTAAATTCTTGGAAATAAAATTTTGAATGTTATTCAGCCCAAATACATGTTATTCTTTTACGACTTTGATTCCCATTACGGAGTTACTCAGTATTACATCTGTAATTGGCAATCAGAATTTCCCAGATATTTCTAACAGGAATGTTTGTGTCCACTACTTTATAAACTTCAAGTGGAATTTTATTTTATTTTATTTATTTCTTTTTTGTCACCAAAAACTTAAACACCAGACCCTAAATGAACACACTTAACATTCAGGCCCTTGAGATCCTCTTAGGATTTGGTCATTTGGTTAGAATAGCAAACCTGAGCAGATGCTTTACCCAGAAGTAAACATTCTTCTTCTAAGAATGTGGTGCCCAGCAGGAAAAATGAAAAGGTAAAATCAGAGGAAGCTATGTTTAGCTTCATCTCAAATCTCCACATCACTCACGACTATTGATTTAACATCATGGCATTGCCATATTTCATCGGGAGGTTCTGCCACAAGACAGAAGCTGTAGTGACCCTGTGAGGGTCATCTTGCTGTCAACTTCAAATTACAACATCTCTGCTTTTGGCTGACGGCCATGGCAGGACAGGGAAAGCACAGCTCTCTTTCCGTAGACAGAATAGTTGTGCTTCAAGGAAGCGAGATACAAAGCGAAATTTTATATATCGAGTCTTCTCTTCCTGTAATTTAAAGTTCTAACTTGGAGGAGGGTTTTGTCAAAGTCCCTTACATGTGCCTCCTCTAAGTCTGGTGGCCAGCCTGGCTTTATAATGTGTGCCATCCAGAGTGGAGACCACTCAGCTAGCCCAGAGCTGTCTTTTCAGTCTTCATTGTATTTCCGTCCTCCACAGGAACTAAACCACTGCCACCCCCCTTCTTTCTTGAGACTTTCTTATCCTCTATTGTTTGTTATTCCACATTTTCAGAGTCCTCTTTTTTCTTCTCCAACTAGCTTCTTCTGGCTGTTGACTCAGAGTCACAGCCCCGTGCCAGGTACATAGTGAACCCTTCGTATTTAGGGAATGAATATCCATCCCGAAATATAGGTGTTTTCCTTAGCAATCTCTTCTTTCTCCCCTAACATCATCTTTAACAGTCACTCACACTCCCACCTCTAAGTAGAGTCTCTCTGTGGAAGTCTCCCAAACCTTCGCTTTAGGATTTATTGTTTTCCATCATCAGACCCACATCCCCAGCCTTCTCATTTATGTTTCTACATGACTCTACTCCCATACCTCCAAACCAGCAAACCCCCAAAGTGCATCTGATCATTCCTTTCCTGGGGTGCTCTCTAGCATGACACGACTGGGATACAGTCCTTCATCCGTTCTCAGATGAGAACTTCTAGCTGATGGACTTGATAAAACAGAGGACTCAGTATTATGTTTAGAGATGCAAAAATTGGTTTCTGAATTTCTCATTCCTATACCCAGTTGGTTCTTAACTGGTCTCAGCCATCCATTCTCACCCCTGTCCAATATCTGCTTCATTCTGCCGCTGGAGTGATCTATTCCAGAGAGAAAACAGACATCACCCTCCACCACTTAAAGGCTTCACATGCCTTGCAAAGGAAAGATAAAATTCTCGACATGGCTATCAAATCCTACATAAGCTGATCCCTACCTTCCTCTCTGACCTCAGCTCATAGAATCCTCCCCACACTCACTCTAGACACTCTGACCTTCTCCCACATGTTTCCCTGTCCTGGGGTCTTTGCTTATGCTTCCCCTTTTGCCTGAAACATTTAGGCTCCCACATGTTTAACTTGTATTCATCCTTCAAATCGCAGCTCAGATGTCACTTCCTTGGGGAAATTTCTTTGGATCACACAGAACAGAGGAGAACTCTTCCAAATAAGCACATGGCACTAATAAGCACTAAATAAGCACATGAGCTCCTTTTCTTCGTACTGCCTTTGTCCTGATTTAAATTGTGTATCTGTGTGGCATTTTGTCTGCTTCCTCTTCTAGTCCAGTTGCTCAGGATCACCTCTTCGAAGCTTAGCATTCTGCACAGCACAGAGTAGACTCTCTGTTAATATGTATGGAATGAATGAATGAAAATACCGTACTGGTACTTTATACTGTGTTTTCCCATGTGGTTTCTATGAGGAAGCAGATTTCAGAGTTACACAAAGGCAGTGGGGGTAAGAGGGCAGAAGTCAAGTGCCTCTCATAGATTTGGAAATGAAAGATTTCCCTTGGAAGTTTTAAGCAGAGATGCTACACCCAACAAACCGCCATAAAAAATATATGAAACCAAGCTTAAAGAGGACTTTGCAACCTAGAGCCAGACCTAACTTAAGGTCTCTCCATTTCTAAAGAAGGAAAGTACCAACCTCCAAGGGAGCCAGTCAAAGATATACAAAGAAAGTGACATATACTGAGGCACATTCCCAGTTCTAATCCCCAAGGGGTGGTGGGGGTGGGGGATGACTTGTAAGTTCAAATTATAAATGGCTCCCCCACCTGTCTCAGCAACACCACCATTTAGCCCACATTGTGCCCTCCTTATTCTGAGCCACCAAACAAACTTAAAAGTTTGTCTCCTATGTAGCTTGACATTCATTCATTTATAAATTTATTAAGCATCTAATAATGAGCTATGCCTTGAGGATACAGTGGTTAGCAAGACAGAGCTGGTCCCTCTCCTCATAGAGCTTAAAACACAGTCTTTTCAAGTGACAAGAAAGCAATCAAAGTGTTGGGTCCTAGAACAGATGAATACCACCTGTTTGCCTAACATTGTTTCTTTGGAGAATCTCTCCTTTCTCATCCTTCTGGTCCTGGTGAAGCTATCACTATCATGTAGCAGATAGCAGATATTATACCCCCATCACTATTATGGGGTCAATCAAGCAATTAGGTTCTTGCCAGACTTATAAATGAAGCTGGGATTGAGAAAGGTTTCTTTGGGGTTTTGAATTCTGTGGGTACAGGTTCAGGGCTGAAAGTAACCATCTTTCCTACTCAGGGAAATAGGATTCTCAAGCTTCAACAAATAAAAATACAGTGGCATCAATCTGGACATTTTTCTGAGAATCCAGGGTAGAGCAGAAACAGAGAGACCATCAGAAAGCCTCATGTAAAAGATGGAGTCTGTTCTTCGACAGTTGCTACTATCATTAAGTACATTGTATTTACATTAGGTAAATTCTATAAGTCAGGATTTCAGGATTACTATTTACTTACTTATTTTTAAGTATTTTTTTCTTTCCTTAGGGCCATCTGACTTTGAAGCCCAACACTGTACAGTTTCAGACGGAGGAAATGGTCACGGAGATACCTAATATCGATAAAGGATTCTTCTCCCAGGATTTTAGTTTTAGAAGCATCCACAAAACAAGAAGAGAGATTTGAAATATCATCCTTATTCCTTGATGTCATAGTCAAAAAACAAGCCCTCTGCAGCCCGAGGGCAAGTTTGTTGCTGGTTCCTGTGCAGGTGAATTATGGCTTAAGGAATAACAAAAAATTGTGAATTACTAAACAACTTACACTGAAAAAAACAAGAAGGGAGGAAAGATGCATGAGCTTAGGGAAAGGATTTTATAATGTACCCCAGTTGACTCAATGATAAATGTACATAATTAATCATAGACACCATTTTGGCAAATGATATTTTTAAATGATAGAGGCAATTATCTGTACAATTACATATGCACAGGAATGCATTATTTTCTGACTTTCAACAAGCAGCTTACCTTACAGAATAAGTAAGGAAGAGTCTTACTCACCTAATTTAGCATCCTAATTTGTAACCTCAATTTAAAGAGGACTTTTTTTGGTGGTTAGAAGGGGTTCAGAAGAGGAATATAATGATGGTAACATCTTGGTTCCACTACTAATATCTTTGTGGGACTATTTAATCACTTAAGGTTTCAAACCACAAAATGCAAATTATGTGCTCTCTCCTGCAATCTTTAAAGGAATACAAAATAATTTTCTAAATGCCTTTCCAATAAATGTTCTCAAAACAAATTGAAAACCTTGTGAAAATGAAAGAATATTTGCCACTCTCTACTAAACCACTCTGTCTAGTGAAATCAGAGAGAAAATGTCAACAACTACCATAAGCGATGGTCTTTTTTCTAACTTGATAGAATAAACACAGACTCTGCTATTTCCTTAGCCTGATGGTCTTATCTTAAAAAGGCAGTATGGGATGGTGAAGGATTCAGTCTGGACTCAGACAAACGTAGTTACAAATCTGGCTCTGCAATTCACTATGATTGTAACCTTGAGAAAATTACTAAACATCACTAAGCCTCAATTTCTTTGTAAAAGTGAATTTGATCACTACAACCTCAATAAAATATGCGCTGGGCAGTACGCGAGATAATGTGCATCTCGTAATTGGTCTAATGTCAGGAACTCAACACGTGTTCAGCTCTGTAGGTGTTATTAATGTTAAGTCCTCCCCCTCAATGAAGTTCCTTAGTATCTTATCCTTTTAAAATAAATCATAATGTCATCCTATCATTCACTCATTCTACCATGTGTACTGAGTGCTCTGCATACATACAAGGTATCAGTATATACATAAAAGTCATTTGGGATGTAAATAGGGAAAAGGTGGATTATTCAGAAAATGGCTAAGAGTGACTGGTTAGTAATTTCTATCTCTAGCTTTGAAGGTCTAAGACTGTGTTGTCCAGTACAATAACCATTAGGCACATGTGGCTATTGAGCACTTAAAATGTGCTATTTTAAGTTGAGATACATTAATATGTGAAACATGCTCCAGATCTTGAAAGCGCAGTAGAAAAAAAAAGAGTGCAAAACATCTCATTAAAATTTTTTTGTATCGATTACCCATTGAAATGATGATATTTTGTATCTATTAGGCTATACAAAATACATTATTAAAATGAATTTTATCTGTTTCTCTTTACTTTTTTAATGTAGCTACAAGGAAATTCAATTTTTGTTGCTCACATTTGTGGATAGCATTATGTTTTATATTGGGCAGCCCTGGTCTGAATATTTACAACAGAAAGGAAGGAAGGAAGAAATGAAGAAAGGGAGGGAGTGATGGTGAGGGGGAGGGACAGATGGAAGAAGGAAGAAAGAAAAGAAAAAAATCTTCAAGAACTAGAAGATAATAAGCCTTAGGGGTACCTGGATGGCCCAGGTGTCTGAGCATCTGACACTTGATTTCGGATCAGGTCATGATCTCAGGGTCCTGGGATGGAGCCCCACATCTGGCTCTCTGCTCCTCTGCTTGGCAGGGAGCCTGCTTCCCCCCACCTCTCTCTCTGCCTGCCTCTCTGCCTACTGGTGACCTCTTCAAATAAATAAATAAAATCTTTAATTTTTTTTTTTTAAGATATAAGCCTTTAAAGATATTATAGTGGAAAAGTCCCTTTTATGCATAACACCAATGACAGAAAGTCTAAGAGCCTGGGATTCTGTATTTAGAGCACAGTGCCTGGCATTTAGCAAATGCTCAGTGCCAGCTTGTATTACTTATAAGTTCAATGATTGCCTCTTTCATTTAGGCCACATACTAGGTGCTAGAGTTACAATGATAAACAAAATAATCCAGGTAATGAGGAGTAGGCAGACTAACATGAAATAGCAACAAGGAAAATGTTGCAAACTTTTATATTTTGTATTTATGTTATTCTTATGGAACTGTAAGATATTATATTTTAATTTTCTTTCAAAGAATGTGTGCATACCTTCCCACATCTGACCCTTATTAAAATAAGAAAAAATAATTTCTGTTTTGCTATTGGGAAAATTAATAGGAGTGGGATATTCAAAGGGATATTCACCCCTTTGGTGAAAATTTCGTTTTTAATATACTGGAAATGTGTTCAGTAATAAAAATTAATTTCAAAGCATTCCACTGGCACGCATTTCTAGATCCTACATATCATTCTTGCACAAAATGATTCCTGAATTCTTCCACAATATTTCACGACACCTATCTATGGCTCTCCTGTAATTGTGCTTGTATGTATGTATAGATATATATACATATATATATAAATTCATCTGCATACAAAGATACAGAGCAAATAAGTTCAATTTTGAGCAGTCCCAGCCTTTCCCCCTCTTCTTCCTCCCCCAGGCTCTAAGAGGAAGGAGTCAGGCTGCTCAGACAGCTTCAGGCCTGGCCTTTTGTCGTGCTGATTAGAATCTGAGCTGAGCTGCAGCATTTACATCTTAAAGGAAAAGGAGCCCCAGCCCCAGAAACGGATCCCAGAAAGGAGGAGGAGAGAGAAGAAAAGGCTTCCAAGAGGGAGTTGGGAAGCAAAGTGAGGAGAGCAAGAGTGCGAGAAAGGAAATAGGGAACGGTTACCTTGGTGAACTGCGCTAGGTATTGAGATGTGAGATGAAATTGAAATCCTGGACTATTGATAAAGGATGCAGTACAGAGATTCTGAGAGCGAAGACAGAGGAAGGCAGACTGAAGCCTGGCTGAGGGTTATATAATCCCTCGGTGATTTTCTGAGAGGCTGAAATGAGGATTTAAAATGCTTTTCATTAATTCTTGCCTATCCGCTGGTGTTTCTCCTGGCTGTGTCACCACTGACACGATGGTGCGGGCAGTTCTGGGAAGTTAATTCAACAAAGAGGCCTAACTTAGATGGATCTGGTTCTAAAGCCCCAGCAGCCTACCGAAGCAGCCCAAACCTAAGGCAGGAAAGGCCTCCCAGTGGGGAAATCAAAACGCCAAGGACAACCAATCACAAACAGCCAACCAGGCTTTAAGCTATAGCCAATCGAAGAATTTCCTTTCCTTGCTTCTGCAATTTCTTTATAGGAGTCTTTTCTGCGGGCTCCAAGCTCCTGCCATAGAGCACTCCGAACCTTTTCTGGCTTGGTCCTGCCTCTCCCCCATCGATTTCTGCTCAAATGCTTCTAAAAACAAATTTTTTTAAATGTGCCTCAGTTTACCTTTTAACAGCTCAAAGCAGCCCAGCTCCCTCTGGGCTCCATGAGTTACTTCACTGTCTGGACAGTGAATTCTGTGGGTCCCTCTGGGACACAGCCACAACCATGGCACCTTTTAGCACCCTGACCCAACATCTGCTCCAGAAATACAGGTGAAATGAGAAATCTTTGTGGTCTGAGGGTAGATTCGATGTTGCCATCTCCAAACACTAAGCAGGCATGGCCACCAATGTAATAGATGTGTCTTTGTGGCTCTAGATAGTGATAAAGCACTAGCCCAAGGACGACTTCCTCAGTCTTCAGTTGGGTGATGCCAAGAGCTGTCATACCCCTGGTTAAGGGGTTTTGTTCAGTTTCATTTTTTAATATTCAATTGTTCGTGGCAAGAAATATTTCCTCAGCTTAAATACACAAGCTCACTTTACTGTCACCCCTGCCTCCTCCAGCCCCCAAACTGGGTCTGGGGTGGGGGTGGGGAAGCAGGGAGGAAACTCCCTGCAGGGTGTGTTCACTATCTTGTCAACATAGGCTAACTCTGGGGAGAGGGAAGAGCAGGCTATGGTCACCTAGAAGCCTGGGAGAAACTGTCGAGTTCTGGTTAGCTTGCACAATGGAATCACCAGGCAGTTTAAAAACAAACAAACAAAAAAACCAAACAACAACAACAACAACAACAAAACCTTTTTTAAGTCCCAATCCAGCATAAGTAGAAGTGAATTCCTGGGCATCTGTAATTTTTAAAGTCCCTAGGTGATTCCGAGGCTTGGTGAGAGACGAGAAGCACTTTCTCCGTCATCCTAACTGAGCTGGAGTCTCCACTTTCTGCATCATAACACAATTGGATCAGTCTGAGGACTCCAGGCTTCCAGGAGGTAGTCAGTAGCCTGGCGCCTTTAAGCTCAAGCGAGGTTCTTTACTTTGTCTTTAACTCGAGACCTGACGCACATTTGCTGGCCAGTCCCAGGTCCTGCCCAGATCTTGGAAAAATTACTAATAGTTTCTTCTTTCATTCCTGGAAGAGTACAGATTTGGATTGTAAATGATATGGTCTCTCTACACATATTAAACAGGGAAAGCCCAGCCTAGCCTAAGGGAGTCTTTTCTGAGATTCCTTCCAGCAACAATTCTAATATTCTTGTACTTTCTTCCTTCCTCAAACTTCTTTCTTTCTAGTCCTTTCTTCTTTCTCTTGCATCAGATAAGGCTTAAACACCCTCCAAACAGTTCATTTCCTCATTCTCCTGCCTCCCCACCCCCATATCCCCAAGAATTTTTTCCCTTTGCCTTCACATTTGTAGACCACAGCTGGAGGCTGCAGCTTCAAGATTTTATCTTGTTTGTCTTATTCAGGGGCAGGGAGAGAGGGAAGTAACCTAAATTTCTGTGTGGTCAGACCACCCCTTGCTTTGCTCCAGACCTTGGATGACTAGAAAAAAGGTCTATCAAATGTCACGTTCACAAAGAAATGGAGACTCACAGACACATGGACCTCAGACTACTACAGATTAAGAACAAGGAGCTCCATGGGTCTTCTAGATTTGTCCAAATCACAGACTTTGCCCAGAGGAATGCAGAGGCCAGAAACTGCCATCTACATCTTCCCTATCCTGACCTTTCTTCTGGCTTGACCCCTCCCCTGTGGACCCTAATGCTGTATCTGACACTCCTGTTTTCTACTGGCTTTGCCTTTCCATCTACCTTTGCCTTGTATGTAATTCCAACACATTATCATCCTCCCTCCTTGAACTGACTCCTGGAGCTCTTCCTGGATTCCATTTCTAATTCTGGGGATTCCTCAAGAACGTAGGCCAGGACTAGAAGCTACCACTTGGGGCAAAGATGATACACGGGCCAATTCAGTGGCAGAGAGCCTCTGACGTGGCCATTGATTTTTCCTCATGTTTACTACCTGACCTGCCTTCTTCTCACCAAAGTTTAGAAGATCTCTGTTCAGTGCTGTTTTGAGGAAGTGAATCTGTTTTCACTTTGCAGTACAGTTCATTTCCTGACCTCTCCCTCCCAGTGCATTCACTCACAGCTCAAGCTTCCCATTCCCCTCATCACCTTTCCTACCAACCTTCCAAATTGCCTCAGCTCTTCCTCTTTCTTCAAATGAGTTGTTAAATTAGGTTATGAGCCAAAGATTGGGTTCTACTAAATACCAAACATTTGCACTTGGAAAACTTGGTTGTAATGGAGCAGGGGTTGCAAATCCAAAGGCTGCTGAGGGCAGGCTGGCAGGGTGACCGAGTGAAGCAGGCTGGCGGGGGTGGGGGGTAGGGATAGGTAGGCTGGCGTGCACCTGCCCATGGCAAACGTGTCCAGCTGCTCTTGTCTTGCAGGGGACTGCTGCCATGGAGGAATATTGCTCCTAAATGCCAAATCTTTCCATTTTTCAAGGAAAAAAAAAAAGAGAAATCCAGATTCTTGTGCCCAATCTATTACTTTTTTAAACATTGGCAAATAATTTTTAAAAATTTAAGCTCTCTCCTGGCTAAACAAAATGCATCTGTGCCTAGGATCTGGTTCTCTGGCTGTTGGTTGCCTATGGCTTTTCTAGAGTATTCTCAGGTATTCTTATGCAGAATGTGATTTTAAGATGGAAAAATCGTCTGAGGCAACCCGACATGAAATCAAGGGGTGTGAAATTGAAAAGGATATCCTGGAAATCTATCGGTGCTGGTGTTTATACATAAAAACAACAGTAGAAACAACAGGAATTCCTCTTAAGTGACAAATGGCCACTTAAGAACATCTTTTAATGAAAGGAGATTTTAAACATTCTGTAAGAGGTCCACTGTGCACGCTTTTGTGCCCGAACACTTCATTTTTCATAAACAAAAAGCCTCTAATTGTCTTCCATTTTAAAACATCTTCGTCAGCAAAGATATTAAGGAGGTAGTTAGAGGGGAAAATAATGACACTATAAAAGTCGGCAGTGGAATCAGTTAATCTCTTATCCCTTATGACAGTTTATATTTTGAGTGACAACTAAGGTTTTCTACTTTACAAACATGGTAGCTTTTTTTCTGAGCAAGATAACAATAATAAAAAAAAACACACACACACACACACACACACACATTATTTTCCACTATTATTGGGCATTAGCTTGAAAAAAAATCAGGACACAATGCCTTGCTATTTCAACAAATGCAATACTTTGAAATGCAAAAATTGCTGAACGACTAAGCCTCTAGAGCAGGAACTCAGTACTACAGAGTTCTAGTGTCAATTGATCTTCTGACAAGGAAGGCTGTCCTGTGTGCCCCAGACTGCTGAGCAGCATCCCTGGCCTCTCTCTACTAGAGGACAGCAGTACCCTCCCCAACCTCTGTTTGGAACAACTGGAAAGTATCTCCAGACATTGTCAAATATCTCCTGGGGGCCAAATTTGCCCCTAGTTAAGAACTATTGCTCTGGAGGAAATTCTGTGTATCACAACTTGGATTTTGATCCTTCCAAAAAAAAGTCTTAAAATGACACTTCACACAAAGGAAAAGATATTGGAAAAAGCATCACTGCTGACTTCATTTAAGTCCTCAGGGTACTGTGGGGGCTGGGGAGGGAAGTCTTTGAGGCAAAAGCCATGATCTGTACTGACAAGAAAGTGGCCATGGGTGGGGGTGGGGGGCAGATGGGGTTGACCCTAGATGTGAAGTCCATTCCTTTCCTTGACAATGATGCATCAACAAGCAGGAACCTAATAGAGATCTATCAGGCCAAGCAGCAATATCCCGTAGATTCCAAACTAAAGATGGGAAACTCTAGCCTTCCTCTGGCTAAGTCTGAGGTGAAATTTCAACATACTGAAAGATGAGTTGATACTGAATGGTTAGACATTGAATAGGGAATTCTCTTTTTTTTCTTTTTGTTTCCATTTTGGAAAGAAAACATTTTTCCAGAAAAACATGAAAGGTTATAATAGCGGTTTGAAATCAGTAACTTTCAATTTTTCTTTGTGGTTATGGAAGAAGTCATCGATTCCATTTCTCAATAGAACCTCATAAACACAATAGGCCAAATGCCAGAACAGAAATTAAATGGCTATGTGATCCTCAAGGGAAGACATACTTTAACCATGAAGTATTCACACCAAACCTTGAGAACAGTACACGAAAGAGAATGAGCTAGACTATGTGGTGTTCACGTTGGCTGTTTTGACAGCACTGTTTTTCAAAATAACTACAATTTTCAAAGAAAAGACTACTTAATTGTTACTATATTGCTTTTCCATCTGGTAGGGACTATAAAAAATAAGTTCACTAAGTTGTTGGTTGAGTTTGAGTTTATTTGTTTCACCAGCTAAATATTTCAAAATGGTATCTTCTAGCCTTCTTTTTGTATATATATTTTTAAAGATTTTATTTATTTATTTGACAGACAGAGATCACAAGTAGGCAGAGAAGCAGGCAAAGAAAGAGGAAGGGAAGCAGGCTGAGCAGAGAGCCCGATGCAGGGCTCGATCCCAGGATCCTGGGATCCTGACCTGAGCCGAAGGCAGAGGCTTTAACCCCACTGAGCCACCCAGGCGCCCCTTTTTTTATATTTTGTTAACATAAAATCTGTGTTGATGATGCTGCAATGGTGGATACATGTCGTTTTGCTAAAACCCATCAAAGGTACAATATGAAGAACGAATACAAATGTCAGCTATAGATTTCACCTAACAATAATGTATCAGTATTGACTCATCAATTATAAAATATGTATCATGACAATGCAAGATGTTAATAATAGGGGAATCTGGGGAAGGTACATAGAGGTCTGTGGGTAGAGGTGGGTATATGGGAATTTGCTGCTAGCTTTTCCTATAAAACTTAAACTGCTCTAAAAAAATAAAGTCTATTAAATATTAAAAGTTTGTTTTATAAATTTTATAATAAAAAGCCCAACAATGTTAAAATTCTTTAAGTGTCTTTTAACTAGGCCTTTTGAAAATTGATCCATGCCCTGTTTATTCACTGCTCGAAGATGATTGTTCAAAATGAAGTAGAGAGAGGACAAGGCTTTCTTCCCTGCCCAAGCCTGCCACACCACAGAGTGCTCTCATTCAGACTCGTGGAAAATACTCTTTAAGCATTGTGAATAGTGGGCCTCAAATTGCATTATATTTATGCATTTTCTTCATCTCAGCAATTTCATATGCTTTTATGTTTTCTTCTCACAAAATCACTTCTAAAGTAAAAAAGTCACTCAGAATGATTTATAATGCATTTCATGTGATAAGCCAAATTTGTTTCTAATTAACAGCATATAATATTGGCTAGGGGAACTATAAATAATGATGAATCAGAGAGCTTTTTCTTGGACTTTATCTATGTAATAGCAAACAAGTTGTTGTGCTAAAATATAGAGTAAATATGTTTGCTCAGTGGCAATCTCTTTACCCTGTCATAACAACTAGTGATCCCAGTTTTAATGGGAGATTTTTCAACATAGAAGCTTCTTGGATGGTTGTGAGAGGCTCTCCATGCTAACAGCACCCGTACTAGTCATAGGAGGGCTCACATCAGGGTTCATATTAGGTGCTTTGAGGGGAGAGGGCAATCTAAAGAAAATTTTAAATGATCCTACATTCAGAAGATATATAGTCTGGTTGAAAGGCAAGAGCTTTCAAGTGATGACAAACTACTGAAAGTTACTGATTTCAAGAATACACCCAACGCAGCTAAGAGTAAGTGCCACTGAACTCAAGAGTAAGCCAGGGCAAAAAGTGCCAAATATTTAGTGTTAGGAGGCACAGAACAAGGTGCTAAACTTGCAGGCTCTGGGGGCTCTGGACTTTTAAAGACCAGGGTTCTACTCCCCAGTGTGGACCCCCAGGGCATGACTTCACCTCTATAGCTTTCAAATCCTGCATCTGCGGAGCAAAGCCAGGGGAGGTCAGGTCTTTCAAGAGCTAGATTCATGGTAGGTGTGTAATGAGTCTTGGTTTTATCATCATCGTTAGGAGAAGGGATAATGTTAACAATAGTTCAGGATCCTGAAGGAGGTGAATGTTTCCAAGAAGGTGAGACATAGCCCTGTGAAAAGGAAGGAGACTGAATTTCAAGGTAAAAGCTTGTATTTCTGAAGCAGTAGGAAGGAATGAGTCACATTTCGAGGTAAGACTAAGAAAGGGAAATTCTTTGGGGGATTTATATGAAATAAAATCAATGCAGTGTTGACATCGTTTAGGAAATAATATCTGAAGGTTCAGTGGAGGAGAGCAAAAGGTAGAAAGAGAATTGTTCAGGAGTCAGAGTACCTGCGTTCCAGACTAAGCTTTATCTTTTAAGTCTTAATTCCTCTCCTGATAGCTCTGTGACTCCAGGCAGAGCAAATCCTCTCCAGGACTTCCGTCGTTCACCAGTGAAATTGGATGTGTGGTCTCTGAGGGTCACTCAAGACCTGTGGCAAATAAGAGTTTGAATTCTTGGGCATAAAAGTGGTTATTATGATTAAACCAGGAAAACAGCTGCTTCTCAAGTTCTTTGCAGAAGGTATTGGAATGGGAAATAGAGGAGGACTCAGAGAGACAGTTAACATTTACAAAGCCATTCTCACAATAGGGCATCAGGAAGGACTGACTCTGTTACCTCGGTGCAGGAATGGATCTTAAGAGGCCCAGGAGTTGGGAGAATGAGCATGACATGAAAATTACTGAAATCCAGAGATGGTAATTATTTGTAGAAGAAAAGGAACATGATAAGCTTATTTTTCAAAGAAGTTAAGTGTCAGGACATGGCAGGATATCATTAATATTGACTAATGAGCAATAAATTAGATTTAGTGATTTGATATAAGAATAGATTATATTACACATTTTAATTACCACTTTATCATTTTAAAGATTTTCTAAAAACTGATTATGAAATTCATATAAGACCACAAAGTCCAAAGATAGCTAAGACAAATTTGAAGAAAAAAAGTGAAAGGGATTTGCTCCACTAGCTATCACAATCAATGTACCACTATATCAACTAAAATAATGTGGTGTTAGGGGAAGATCAACCTATCAACGAATGGAAAAGAAGCCAGACCTATCAGTGAATGAAAGCACCTAATCTTATATCAGACTTTGATGCATGCAGAGGTGACCATAAAAACCACCAGACATTTGAAGTAGCTTTACCATCCATACGGAAAACAATATAATCAGAACCCTACCTCTCATACTTCCAAAAAAAATATTCGAAATGAATTCCAGTGGTTTAAAGACACAAATGTGGACATACAATAAATATCTTTTTATGATTTATAAAGAAGGAAGGAGTTCTTGAACCAAGCTTAGGATGTAAAATCATAAAGGAAAAGATTGATTAATTTGACTGTTGTAGTTGGTGAGATTTAAATTTGGAGAGCAACCTCATAGTATCTAGGAAAGCTGAAGATGCGTGTGTCCTAGACCCAGAAACTCCAATTGTTGTTTAAACTTTAAAGAAACTTGAACATTTGTACACAAAGAGATGTGCTGTATAGTCAATCGTAGTGAAAGACTGGAAGCAACATAAAGACATATGAGAGGAATGGATAAAGTAAATAACGATGGAACTCCTATACCTATTAAATTTATTTAAAACTTTATCTATGTGCATCGATATGGATCAAAGTTAAAAACAAAATATCGAATGAAAGAAGCAAGATCGATGTATAATACCATCATTTATGAACAATTTAAGAACTTACAAAAATACTATCTATAGACCAACTATGGATTTATAATCAGGTAGTAAAAATGTAGACAATAGGTGGGCAGAATATATTCCTACTTCAGGATAGGAGTTATTCTGGTGAAAGAGGAAGGGAAATAACACCAGAAAAGGGTTTAGATATACTTCAACTATGTTTAATATATATATATTTTTAACAATAAAGAAAATCTGAGTGATGGGTAATAAATATTGTATTACTATTTATATTTTTCAGTATGTTTGAAATATCAAAATAAAGAATTGGTTTTAGTAAGATAAAGTGGGAAAATTGTTATCACTCTGTATTTTGAATATTACCTATATATAACTTTTTGAATGTTAATGAAGTACTTTTCTGACAATGTTTGGAAATTTTACTTCAAATTTTCAGAGTTCTGTTTTTCTCTTCTTTCATTCTTTTTCTCTTTCTTCTTCTTCTTCTTCTTTTTTGTTTTTGTTTTGGTTGTGGTTTTGGTTTTGGTTTTAGTTCTCCATTTCAGAAATTGTTGAATAAAAACTACCTGGGAAGTGAGATGCCCATAAAACACTGATACCTGACACACTATATCCCAAAAAGCATTTTTAGCTTATAAAGACACATTGCATGGCTCCACTTCAATTTTGACCATTAATTAAATGATCAGAGGCCACTGCCAGTTGAAAGTAGGAGAGGGTTAACAAAATTCAATTCACTAAAATGTACTCTCCAATACATTTCAAACATGTATGTGCTGTGTAAAACGAGGTACACCTGTAAATTCCAAAGTGTAACTCGGGCTCCTGGGATTCCAGACCCTTTTGATCTTGTCACAAATTGGCTCCTGGAAACCAGAAGGCCTCCTGGATTCAAGTCTCCAGGGACCTTACCCCTGAAGCATCTCAAAACAAATAAAGTGGCTGAGACAGATGCTGGACCCAGACAGAATGGCAACCATTCCACAAAATTAACCCTCAAACGATGTGAACAGACAATTCTCCCCCATGTAATTATGGCTTTTGTTATTTTTCCCCCATGAAAGCATTCTATTGCTTCAGTTTAAACGCCACAGAGAGAGACATTCAGCCTCGGCTGGTAATATTTCTGATCCATATTTCAATAGATTATCCTGAATTGGCCTCCTGGAAGCGTTTATGCTGACCCGTTTTGAAAACCTCTCTGTCAGCCCTCCCCCTTACCTCCTAACGCCCAGCTCTAATGGATGAAAGCAGAGAGTGATGATAATCACTGTCTGCCCAGCCCGAGTGCAGTGCCTGACTCTGCAAAACAGCCCGTCTGGAGGGGGAGGAAAAAAAAGAAACAACCAACAGGGAAGTAAGGAGTGTAATTCAATGAATACTTGGGAACCAAGTTTGAAGGTTTCTTTTTCCTTTTAAAAAAGGAGTAGTGATACCAGAAGCAGGATTATGAAAAAGAAAGAGTTAGTAAAAATAGGATCTTTGTGAATTAGAATAGCAAGGCCATTTCAAATTGAATTATACGGGATCATGGCAATTAGAATTGAAAAAGATCTCTCAGTCTTTCTCTGTCAAAGCATGATTACTCCCAATGGTATATTTTTTAAGCTTAGTCTAGTCCAATTTTAAAAAATTCAAGTGATGGAGGCTTCTCGGCTTCTCCTGGGATATCACTTCACAGTCTAAAATAGCTAACTACTACGGGAGTCTCCCCATGTATATTTTTTGCCTTTCTTCTATCCTATTTTGTATTTCCCCAATCCACCTTAAAACTACTTGAATTTAATTTTGAATGGGTCCAATCTACATTTAAATAATCAAACTCAGCTGAGTCTGGGGCTTTTTGTCTAATGTATGTCTGTCTGTCTTTCTCTCTCTCCCTTCCTCCCAACTCCTCCCACTTAAATATACGTGTGTGTATACACACACACACAAACATATACACCTTATACATGTATGCACATATACACAATTAGAAAATATTACATAACTGCCATATGTTTATGAGAAAAATAATAAAGATCCCTAGATTTTAGGTCACTAATTGATGAAACAATCATCAATTGTTTTTAACTGATAAAGGAGCAACAAACAATAAACCTAAATGTTATTTTACTTTGAGAATATTATACTTATTGTGAATGAGTAAAATAATATGATCTTTCACTAGCCTGTTTACTATAGCTTATTCAGTGTAAATAATATGCATACACAATTTGGTACTAATGTCATAAATATGTTTGTAGAAATTATTTTTTTCAAAGTTCTTTTTGCACTCATTGAAACAATACTAACCCATATTTTTTTTGTGGATGGACTCATTCTCACACTAAATTTGGTTTGAGCTTTGAGTAAGTTGTAGAGCCTGAGGGAACAGCTTGGGGTATTCAAGGTTAATGGAGGTTGCTTAAGGGTATTTAAATTTGATCAAGGAATGTATATAGCTTTTCCTGTCCTTGCCAAAGAGCTTCCCTCAAGTGTTTTTCACACCTGTCAATCAACCAACCAATATCCAATCAGGTAGGAAGATGGATACCCTGGAAAAAGGAGAAAAAATTGTGAACAAATGATCTGAGGTTTCTTTAGAAAGACAGAATCACCATGGGCATGATTTGTTATGTCATCAATCCATAAAAATGTTTAAGCTGGAAGGAATCTTAGAGCTAGAAATCTTTGAACTAGAATCATCTACCTGAGTGATTACACAGTCACGGTCTAAAAAATTATAAAAAGAGTCTTTGCAGCAATTTAAATTTTTAAATTTGTAGTTGGGTGAATTTTAGTTATATATGTGGATTGAACATGTTTTTACATCAAATTCCTCCATAGATCTTGTAAAGATTACAACAAACATATTTAAAAGAACAAAGAGAATGTGAGAGAAGACAGAGTAGCTACGGGGACACATCTACTCATTTTTTGGAAGATGAAAGCAAATGGAATATAACGGAATGGGTTGAATAGAGAAAACTAATAATAGCTAATGATTTTTGAGCACTTATCATGTGCTAAGCATTATTATAAAAGCTCCATAAAATTTAATTCAGTTAGCTCACACAACACTGTGAGGTAAGTTGCATTATTCTCTCCATTTAAGAGGAGTGAGACATAATACTGAAATATTAGAAAGAAAAAATTTAGACCACTAGCACCCTTTTACCATAGCAAGTGCAGTCAAATGCTCTACCATTTACCATAGCAAGTGAAAGGAGATTTTAAACACCCAAGTGGATCTGAAGATTGGAGGATTCTTAACAGCAGAAACTGAATGTCCATGAAAAAATACAATAACTGACATCATAGTTCCTATTAAAAAGCCAGATAGACACCCAGTATCACACAGGGATGCCTAACTGTCTACAATTGCACCCAGGGACAGAGAGCTTGCAGTCAGATCCTAAAGCATCTCTCTTCATGTTTGCTTCTGTTGACCTCTTTATCTCTTGCTAATAGGTTGCTTTTCCCTTGGTGTGTGTGTGTGTGTGTGCGTTGCTTTTCCCTTGGTGTGTGTGTGTGTGTGTGTGTGTGTGTGTGTGTGTTGCTTTTCCCTTGGTGTGTGTGTGTGTGTGTGTGTGTCTGTGTATTTGTGTGTCATTTTTGACTGAAATTAGCACAGTATATGCAGGAGACCAATGAAGACTAAAGACAATTTTGTTTGAATACTCATAGGGGGAAAAAAATGAATCTTTACTCCTGCTTAACACCACACACAAAATTAATTAAAGGTAGACCATAGACCCAAATATAAAATATTTAAGCTTTAGAAGTGATAGGAAAATATATTCATGACTTTATAGTTGCAAAGATTTCTCTGTCTCTTTTTTTTAAGATTTTATTTATTTATTTGACAGAGAGAGAGAGAGAGATGGAGATCACAAGTAGGCAGAGAGAAAGAGGGAAGCAGGCTCCCTGCTAAGCAGAGAGCCTGATGCGGGGCTCAATCCCAGGACCCTGGGATCATGACCTGAGCCGAAGGCAGAGGCTTTAACCCACTGAGCCACCCAAGCACCCCAGTAGCAGGTATTTCTTAAAAGACACAAAAGGCCCTAATCCTAAAAGAATGGATATATTGGACTTTATTAAAACTAAGGAACTTGGTTCATCAAGAAACACCATGAAGAGAGTGAAAGATAAAGACACACATAGGAAGAATATATTTATAATGCAGATATCTGATAAAATCCTTATGAGACCATGCAAAAAACTTCTTCAAATAAATAAAAGACAACCTAAAGTAAAAATTAAGTGAAAACTTGAAAACAAACATCACAAAAGAGTACATCCAAATATCCAATAAGCATAGGGAAAAACACTCGACATCACCAGTCACCAGGGACATAAAATTTAAAACAATAATGGGAAATCACTGTAAAACCACCAAAATGGCTTACATTAAAAAGACCATATCAAGTTTTGGTGAGAATTATGAGCAATTTGAACTTACACGTTGCTAATTGACAAAAGTATAAATTGAGGCAACCACTTGGGAAAACAGTTTTTGCAGTACCTACTAAATCTAAATTCACACTTATTCTACAAGTCACCAATTCTACTCCTAGCTGCATACCTCAAAGAAGTGGGTTTATATGTCTACCGAAATACATGTAAAAGAATATTCATAGAGGGGTGTATGGGTGGCTCTGAGGGGATTAAGTGTCTGCCTTCAGCTCAGGTCATGATCCCAGGATCCCAGGATCCAGCCCCACATCAGTGGGGAGCCTGCTTCTCCCTCTCCCTCGGCCTACTGCTCCCCCTGTTTGTGCGCTCTCTTTCTGTCAAATAAATAAATAAAATCTTAAAAAAAAAGAATATTGAAAATTTATTCACAACAGCCTCAAATTGGAAACAAATACCCATTTGTGAGAAAATGTATTAAAAAGGGTAGTACACTTATATGGTAGAATAGTAAACAGTTATTTAAAAGTTTGAAAAAAAGAATAAATTTCTGGTGTATGGAACAACATCGATAAATCTCACAGGCAATATTTTTTAGTGAGAGGCAGATACAAAAACATATATATTACATGAGTCAATGTATATGAAGTCAAATATGGGCCGAGGTATCTATGGTATTAGTAGTTAGAATAGGGGCGGGAGGGGGAGTCTTATCTGTGGTACTGGAAGGGCTCTATACCATGACTGTGTGTTGGTCATGGGACTTCATGCACGTGTAGAAAGTCATCAATCTGTACATCTAACATCAGTGTACATGACAGAATATACATTATTCTCAATGAAAAAATTGTGAAAGTTTTAAAAAAGAGTGTCAGCTAGGATCATGACACATTTGAAGAAAATCTCTAAGAGAACCAAATGAAACAAAACAGACTATCATTTTCTCCAGAGAGTCAGGAAGATATATACATCTAGAAGTAGAAAGCAGGAGTTAAAAACAAATCAAGCAAAAAAAAACCACAAAGAACAGGGACCCAGAAATAGTCTTTGAGGGGAAAAAAAAATAGGTAAAATGTAAGAATTATATAGAAAATAAAGTTAAGGAAACTGTCTAGAAACCAGAATAAACAAATGGGAGATAGTCAATAAAAGTTAAAAGATGTTTAAACAGCTTAGTCACTCCAGGTCAATGTGCTCATTATAGGCCACAGTGGCCCATGCCTTCCAGAATTTCAGTCCAAGCCTGGGAAGGACCTGGCATGTTCAGTAACAAGGCTGCTCAGTGACTGCAACACTGTTTTTTGTTTTTTTGTGTGATTTTTTTAAAATTTATTTTTTTTTTAAAGATTTTATTTATTTATTTGACAGATAGAGATCACAAGTAGGCAGAGAGGCAGGCAGAGAGAGAGAGGAGGAAGCAGGCTCCCCGCTGAGCAGAGAGCCAGATGTGGGGCTTGATCCCAGGACCCTGGGATCATGACCTGAGCCGAAGGCAGAGGCTTTAACCCACTAAGGCACCTAGGCACCCCGTGTTTTTTTTAAAATGAGATTATTTATATCAACTCATCTTGGCAACAACTATTTCCTCATGAAAAGTGATTGGTAACTATAATTTTTTGAAGAAAGTTGAGAGGACACATTAAGAATATTTTATTTACTTATTTGAGAGAGAGAATGAGAGAGGGAGCATGAGAAGGGGAGGGTCAGAGGCAGAAGCAGACTCCCTGCTGAGCGGAGAGCCTGATGTGATCCCAGGACTCCAGGATCATGACCTGAGTAGAAGGCAGTCGCTTAACCCATTGAGCCACCCAGGCATCCTGAGAAGACACATTAATTAACCTTTACTTAATTTTATTTGGTAGATGAAACTTGTCAAAACATGAAGTCTATAGGAGAGGGAGAGGGTGTTGTATGTAAGCAATGAATCACTGACATCCCCTGAAACCAATCTTGTACTGTATGTTGACCCACTGGCATTTAAATAAAAATTTGAAGAAAAAGAAACTAGAGAGGGAGAGAATAATAGATATGGTCCCTAGTGGTTAAAATACAAAAACAAAACAGTAAGAGAGAGGTGGTAAGTAAGAGGCAGTCTTTTGTAAGTAAGAGACAGGTCTTTTGATATATCATAGCACTTCTTATCATTTATGCTTCTGTATTATCTACTTTAGAATACTATGTGTGATCACCACGAAATAATTTCTGCTTTCCTGTTTCCTTAGATAAATCATGTACATTGTAGAAAATTTGGGGAGTACTATAAGACACAAATAGAAAAATCAACCCTGATTATTCTGCACAAAGATAATCACCATTGATATTTAGTTAAGAATTCTTAAACTCTCAAATCTTTCTCTCTCACCATAAATACGTTTTGGGGAACAACATTGAGATCATACTGTACATACAAGCTTGAACCTTTTTTTCCCATTTAGTAATGTATTGAGGTCATTTTTCTCTATATATAATCATTTTTAATTCATAATATTTCATCATATGGCTGGTCCTTGATTTATTTACCATTATCTTATTGTTGGATATTTATTTTGCTTCTATTGAAAAATATTATAAGTGCTATAAATATGATAATAACATAAAACATTTGTACATTTTTAAGGCATCTGATTCTTATTGCCAAATTGCCTTTTAGAAATGTTATCTAAATTTACATTCACATTAGGCTCTGAGTGAAATGTCTTTTTCAAGGAGCCTGAGCCAAATCTGGAAATGTTCATTTTTATAAAATCTTCAACAATGGAAAAGAAAAAAAATTAACATGGCTTTTTAAGTTTGAATTTCTATGATTATCATATTGTTGAACCTTTCTCCATGAGATTATTGGCATCTTTGTTTTTTCTTTTCTGAATTGCCCATTCGTGATACTCTCCCCAAGTTTCAGTTGGGGTTTCCTTCTTTTTCTTATTAATGTGTAAGAGCTTTAATAAACTGAGGTTATTAAGACAAATAATGTCTAAATGCTTTTTTTCTTTTGTGCTGTTTCTCTTTGACAAATTGTGCATGTCTGCATGAAGGAACATTTATGAACAGAAAGATTAAGTGGAAGAACAGGGCCAAAGGAATTGACAGAAAGCTTACACTACCTTAATGTGGCTACATTTGAAAAACATAGCTGAAGGTGGCATCAGCAAATCAAGACAGGGAGAAAGTCTGGAAGAAAATGGTTCTCATGGAGAAGTATTTTGGGGAGTTCCCCATATATTTGTATTACATAAGCAGAGCATTAACAAGATAAAATCTCTCTCAAAAATCTACTCCGAAGTTAATTCTTTGAACCATGATAGAAATCTTTCTTTCGCAGAATGAATAAGTCTTTTGGCTAAACATGGATAAAAGCTTTTGCTGAATGTGGCATAATAACTCTAGGAGGCTCCCAGCAGCAAAAGTCTGCCTCAAAGTGTCTTATTACAATAAAATAAAATTTAACCTCTTAAACTCAAGACATAAATCACTCACTTTTCTTTTCTTTCACACAATTTGTGAGTGTATTATCATAAATGCTACCTGTCGTAAGACTGATATCTGTCAGTAGCTCAAAAATATGAATAAAATGGAAAACGCATTTGAATATGAAAACCATGCTAGCATTTTGTAGAGAGGCGACAATAATAAGAGGTTATGGCAGACAAGAAAAATCCTCAGAATAGGGAAATCAAGAAAACTTTCTTTGGATTAAATAAGCTGCTAGATCAGTCTCACCAGAGTGGTGTTTCCACCAAACATAACAGTCAGTAAAATGCTCATTGGCCCTTTGTAGTCGGTAGCAATAGCAAATTCAATTTACCTTGTGAATTTTCATATTGAAAGTATGGATCAAGTTGCAGAACATAATGTCAAAACTGCACAATTTGAATTTACATTTCTTTCCAAATGATAACTGAAACCATCACTATTTCTCCAACAATGTAAAAATTAATCTCACCTGAATTTTTTAAAATATATTTAATCACTAACTAGGATGAATAAACCCAGATGCCTTCTAAAAGATTCAAGTCAATATATTTCAGATAAAAGAAGTTTTATCCAAATTTCAGAACTCCATGTATATCTTTTTTGCATTTCCTGACTTAAGAAACAATATTACATGCAACCATTTGGATTTATCTCAAGGGTATTATGCTGAGTGGGAAAAAAAAACCAATCTCAAAAGGTTACATTCTTTATGATTCTATTAATAGACCATCTTTGACATGACAAAATACAGAGATGGAGAAAGATTAGTGGTTGTCAGGGGACGGGGTGGAGATGAGGTGTCACGAATAAAGGGACAGCGTAAGGGAGTTTCTTTGTGTTGCTGGAACAGTTCTGTATCTTGATTGTGGTAGTAGTTACAGAAACCTTTACATGGAATAAAATTGCATAGAACAATGCACACATACACACACACACACATAAAAACTGGTGAAAACTAAACAACATCTAGAGTCTTGAAGAGTATCGCACACAGGTCAGTCTTCTGGTTTGGATATTGTACTATAGTTAGGTAAGATGTCCCCACTGGGAGCAATTGGGTTCATGGGACTCTGTGTTTTTATTCTGCAGTTTCCTGTGAGTCTAATTATTTAAAAATAAAAAGTGTTTTTTAAAAAATATGACCTACATTTTAACCTTATATGGGCAACTGCCAGAAAGGAAGCAAGTTAGAACTCTGAGCAGGCACATTATGTCAGAAAATTCATGAACTGATAGTAATTCATTTTACTTATTAGAGAATTCCTCAGGTTCTCTTTCAGTACCTACTTGTTCTTATTTCAAACACATTTCTTTTTTTTTTTTTTTTTAAAGATTTTATTTATTTACTTGACAGAGAGAGCAAGAGAGCAAAAGCAGTCAGGGCAGCAGAGTGAGAGGCAGAAGCAGGCTCCCCACTGAGCAGGGAGCCCCATGTGGGGCTTGATCCCAGGACCCCGAGATCATGACCCAAGCTGAAGGCAGTTGCCTAACCAATCGAGCCACCCAGGTGTCCCAAACACATTTCTAATATACTTGGTCATCTGGTTTCCACAACTATAACAGATTTAATCAGCCATTCATTTATACATTTATTTACGTTTATCCATTCACAATATCTTGTTGGTTGTACCAAGTAATGTGATACGCATGATGTTCTGATGAATTACATGATTTCTGTCCCAAGGAGTTTAAGAGCAGTGCTTGGAGCAGTGATTTCCACACAGAGGGGGATGAAGGAATATATATCAGAAAGTTACAGGCTTTTCAAAATACACACTATCCTATCCCAGAAATTCTTATGTATCCCTTAGGAAGACATCATCCCACTTCCTAGAATAGTGGAAAGATGATAAATGGGAAGTAGAGAGAGGTGAAGATAGATAGGACCAGATCAGGAAGAGACTTACAGGTGGGAGCTTTGGATTTTATCTTTAAGACAAGGGGGTGTTGGGGTGCCTGGGTGGTTCAGTCAGTTAAGAATCTGCATTCAGTTCAGATCATGATCCCAGGGTCCTGGGATTGAGCTCCACATGGGACTCCCTGCTCAGTGGGAAGCCTGCTTCTCCTTCTGCCTCTGTTGCCTACTGCTGGTGCTCCAGTGCATGCTCTCTCTCTCTCTAAGAAGTAAATAAATAAAATATTTTTTAAAAGACAAGGGGGTGTTATTAAAGGGTTTTAGGCAAGGAGGCGGGGTGAGTAATCAAATCTTGGGGTTTTTTTTTCAAGACTACACAAGCTTCAGTGTGCAAATTTAGGGGATAGATGACTAGTTAGGAAGCTGTTGCAATAATTTTGAAATGATTGACTAATGGCATGGGGATGAAAAAAAGTAGATAAACTTTCGAATTCATTAGGAGGATGAATCAATAGGACATGGTGAGCAATCATTGCTTGTGTCCACAGAAATGGAGGTAGCCAAAGATGAACCAAAAGTGAGTGGCTTCATGAGGATCTTGGAGCAAGGGGGATTAATTAAATGAATGGCATACACATATTACGTTTAATGGTACAGTTCAGTAGAAATTGGACATATAGGCTGAAGTTTAGGAGAAAGCTCTGGGCTGGAGATATATCACTGGGAAGTCCACAGTCTGTGGGTCAGTGGTTGTCAACCCTGGTTTACACATTAAAATCACACGGAAGAGCTTCGAGGAAGACTGACCGATGCTCAGACTCTACCTCAGGCTAAATAAAGCTCTGGGAATGAGGGGTACAAGCAGTGATTTAAAAAGAATGTACAACTGTTCCCGGGGTTTCTAATATGCAGCCACTGCTATAGATGGTAATTAAACCTACCAGGATGAATGAGATCACCCAATGACACGGTATGGCAGAGCCTCTCAACCCTGGCTACATAGTGGAATCACCGGCAATGCTCCAAAAATGATTAGTGTCTAGTTTTCCTCCCCAGAGAATCTGATTTAATTGGTCTGTGGTGCAGCCTGGGAATCAGGATTTGTAAAAAAATTTCCCTGATGATTATAATAATGACAAAGGTTGTCAACTGCTAATATACATACAAAAGAGAAAAGAGCCAAGGTCCAGACCTGTGGCTTTGGACAGAATTGTGTGCTCTCCCCAGCCCATTCATTTGTTGAAGCCACATGTTAAAGTCATGCATTTAAGGATAAGACCTAAAAGAAGGTAATCAAGGTTAAATGAGGCCAGAAGAGTGGGTCCTGATCCAAGGATCAGTGCCCTTATAAAAAGATACACCAGAAATAACACAGTGCTTGGGTCAGCACTCTTTTCATATACAATCTCTTAATCTCTCTCTCTCTCTTTCTCAATCACTCTCTCCTTCCTCTCCCCATTTCTTTCCCCTCCTTCCCCTCTCCCTGTCTCTTCCCCCTCCTTCCTCCTCTTTTCCACTCTCTTCCTGCCCTTTATCTCTCTCCCTGCCAAGTGAGAACACAATAAAAAGGCAGCTGTCTACAAGCCAGGAAGGGAGTTCTCACCAGACAGTAAATGGGCCAGCACCTTGATCTTGGACTTCCCAGCCTCCAGAATTGTGAGAAAATAAATATCTGTTCTTTCTTTATTTTTTAAAGTAAGCCCTATGCCCGACATGGGGCTTGAACTCACAACCCTGAGATCAAGAGTTGCATGCTTTGCCAACTGAGCCAGTCAGTTTGTCTTTTATATCACTCAGTCTATGCTGTTTTGTTACGGCAGCCTGAGCTGATTAAGACAGATTTTGGTACTGACAAAAGGGGTGCTGCTATGAGAAATACCTAAAAATTTGGACGTGGCTTTCAAACTGGGTAACAGATAGAGGCTGGAAAAGTTTTGAGTTGCATGCTAGAGAAAGCCTAGATTTCTATAAATGGAATGTCAGTAGAAATATGGATGTTAAAGGCCATTCATTCTGGTGAGATCTCATTCAGAAATGAGGACCAGGTTATTGGAATCTGGAAGAAAGGTGATTCTTGTTATAGAGTGGCAAATAACTTGACTGAATTGTGTTCTAGTGTTTTGTGGAAGGTAGAAATTGTGAGTACAGGGACTGGATCTTTAGCTTTAGAGATTTCTAAGCAAAGTTTTAAAATCATGGCTTGGTTTTTCCTGACTGCTTATAATAAAACAAGAGAGGAAATAAGTGAGCAACCAGAACTTGATGACATGGAAAATTTCTCAGCCTATCCATACAGCAAAAAAATGAGAAAGTTTGCTTGGAAGAGAACACTGAAAATGTAGCTGAATAAACATTTGATAAAAGAGATTGTAGGTACAACTCATGGACTTAATTGAACATTGCAACAGAAGCCAGGGCCAGAAATGGGAATATTCCAGTAGGGACACTGCCAGGTTGAACAAAAGGGGACAGAAAACCTGGAACAGAATGAAGGCAGGCTTTCAAATTTCTTGGATTTTCCATGATGTGACCATAGAGTTTTTAGGCTGTGAATGTGCACTAGCTTTCAAGTAAGGGAAGAATGACCCAGAAGGCAATTCAGAGATCACATGGCTACCACTCCCACCTCAGGCCCAGGGGCAAGGCTGCTGGCTTTCAGTGGACCTAGAAGGTGGGATATGTAGCCAAAGGGGATTATTCTTGACCCTGAACATCTAATGAATGGAATTTGCCTTGCTAGGTTTGAGATTTGCTTGGGACTCATCACCTCGTTCTTCTTTCCTATTTCCTACTTGTGACAGAAGTGAGATCATAAGGTAAACCACTGGCCCCCCAAATGGAGAGACAGACAGGAAGGTACAGAGAACCCCAACATATTAGAACAGAAATTCATGACCAGAAACCTCAACAGAACCAGTGCCAGAGTAGGAAAACCGAAACCGTGATTCACGAATTGCTGGAGGCTCAGTGTGGATAAGTCTGAGAGTTAAAAAATTCCAAGAGACCGATTCATAGGTGGTACAACACTTTTGTTTTGTATCTCAAGGAGTTTTACCAGCTCCTAATTGTGAATATCAGAGAAAAGTCCCTTTGTGCTACTGGCAAGGAAAGGGGAAAGTAATCATTTTGAAATACAACAAAGCATTCTGTTATTCTCAATACAACCTGCCCTCAAGAGAGACAGTTTTACTAGACCCTAACCTGCTAGGGTATTTTCTAGGGGAAGGGAAAGTCTAACTCCTGCTCCATCTGGCTATCATGCCCCATCAAGGGGAAAGGAGGGGAAAGTGAGAGAGAGAGAGAGAGAGAGAGAGAAACACTGGTGAAGTACACAATCCTGAGAAACAGGCTTACTGAAGGTTAAGACCTAATCATAGGACTATAGAATGTTTCCCCTCCCCCATGCCTTACACTATATTATTAAAGGCTTATTTACTGCAGTTCCTTTCCTGCACATCATGTCCACCATTCAACAACAAAAAATTAGAAGTCATTTAAAAGACAAAAAAGCAAGTCTGAAAAGACTGAACAAGCATCAGAACCAGAGTAAGATATGGCAAGAATGCTTAAATTATCAAAAAGGAATTTTTTAAAACTATGAATAACATGCTAACGGCTTTAATGAAAAAAGTAGATAATATGCAAAAAGAGATAGATAATGTAAGGCAAAGAGACAGAAATTCTAAGAAAGAATTTCTAAAATGCTAGAGATCAAAAACAATGTATCATAAATGGAGAATACCTTTAATAGGCTCATTAGTAGACTGGACATGGCTGAGGGAAGAATCTTTGCGTTTGAGGATATGAGAGTAGAAAGGTTTTGTATCTGAGAAGCAAAAACAAAAGAGATTGAAGACAATAACACAGAATATCCAAGGACTGTAGGATGACTAAAAAAGGTGTAAGATATACATAATGGGACTTCAGAGGGAGAAGAAAGAGTAAAAGGAAAAGGAGCAATAATGACTAAGAATTTCCTCAAGTTAATGTCAGATACCAAACCACAGGTCCAGGAAACACAGAGATAGTGAGAAGGATAAATACAAACATGCCCTACACCTACAGATATAATAGTTAAACTAGAAAGTCAAAGGTAAAGAAAAAATCTTGAAAGAAAGAGAGGAGAAAAACACCTTACCTGTAGAAGATCAAAGATAAGAATTATACCCAACTTCTCAAACACTATGCAAACAAGAAGACAGTGGAGTAAAATATTAAGTGTTGAGAGAGAAAAGAACACCCAACACCCTACAGGAATATCCTTCAAAACTGAAAGAGAGGTAAAGACTTTCTTCGGCAAACAAAAATTAAAGAATTTTTTTTGCCAGTAGTCCAGTCTTGTAAGATATGTTCAAAGAAGTTTTTCAGAGAGAAGAAAAATGATGTAGGTTGGACACTTGAATCTACCTAAAGAAAGGAAGAGCACTGGAGAAAGCATAAGTGAACATCAAATAGAAACTTTCATTTCTCTCATTTTTTTTTTTAAAGATTTTATTTATTTATTTGACAGACAAGAGATCACAAGTAGGCAAAGCAGCAGGCAGAGAGAGAGAGAGGAGGAAGCAGGCTCCCTGCTGAGCAGAGAGCCCAATGCGGGGCTTGATCCCAGGACCCTGAGATCATGACCTGAGCCGAAGGCAGAGGCTTTAACCCACTGAGCCACCCAGGTGCCCCCTCATTTTTCTCATTCTTAATTGATCTAATAGATTACAGCCTATTCAAAATAATAATAGCAACAATGGGGATATATATGCATGTATCAGACTTAATTACGTATGTATCATATGTGATTATGTATGCTTATGTATAAGTGAAATGAATGACAACAGTAAAACAAGAAAGTAGAGGGAGATATTAGGAATATTTTGTTATTATAGGGACTCACACAACCCATGAAACAGTATAGTTTTATTTAAAAGTATATTTGGATTAGTTGCAAATATGTATGTGAATTCTAGGGTAACCAGTAAAATTTTTTTTAAAAAGTATAATTGATATGCTAAGAAAGGAAAGAAAATGGAATCATGTAGAATGCTCAATTAGAACCACAGAAGGCAGAAAAGATGTGGAAAACAAAAATAGGCACAAAGAACAAAGGCAACAAATAGAAAACAATAACAAACATGGTAGATATTACTCCAACCATGATCAATAATCACTTTGAACATCAGTGGTCTAAAGACACTAACTAAAAGAAAAAGATTGCCAGAATGAATAAAAAAATATGACCCAGCTTTATGGTATGTTTTTTTACAGAGAACCCACTTTAAATATAAAGACACATATGGATTAAAAGTAAAGGGATAGAGAGTGATATACACTAGTCAGAAGGAAGGGGGAGTAGCTATATTAAAGTCAGACAGGACAGCTTGCAAGCAAGAAAAGTTATTAGGGATAAAGAGGGGTGGTATAATGACACTGGGATTAATACCTCCAACAAGACATAATAATTCTTAATGGGAATGAACAACAGAGCATCAAAATGCATGAGGTAAAAGTGAAAGAACTGTAAAGAGAAAGAGATGAGTCCAGTATTTTAGCTGGAGACTAACACCATTCTGATAGAAATGAACAGATCGAGCAGGCAGAAAATCAGTAAGGATATGGTTGAAGTCAACAGCACCATGAATCAGCTGGCTATAATTGACATCTATAGACCACTTTATCCAACAACAGATGATTTCACATTTTTTGCAAGTTCGCATGGAATATTCACTAAGATAAACCACATGCTGGGCCATAAACTACACCCTAACAATTTTAAAAGAAGAGAAATCATGTAACGTCTGCTCTCAGACCACAATGGAATTAAACTAGAAATCAGTAACAGAACGGTAATTGGAAAATTCAAGGGATTTGGAGATTAAACGACGTATGTTACATAGACACCAAAGAAGAAATCTCGAGATAAATTTTAAAATATTTTTAACTAAATAGAAATGAAGTATAAGTTATCAAAATTTGTGGGATACAATGAAAGCAGTGTTAAGGGGGAAATCTGGCATCAAATACATGTATTAGAAAGGAAGGAAGATTTGAACCCTACAACCTAAGTTTCCATCTTAGAAACTAGAAAACAGAGCAAATTAAATCCAAAGTAAGCAAAAGAAAAAAGAATTAGAACAGAAATCAATGAAATTGAAAACTAAAAATTAGTAGAGAAAATCCACAAAGCCAAAAGCTGGTTCTTGAAAAGGTATCAAGATTTATAAGCCTGTAACCATGCTAAGAAGAAAAGAGAGAAGACACAATTAACTAATACCTGAAATAAAAGAGGGGACATCATTATAGATCCTATGGATACTAGAAGGATAATTGAGAAATATTGTGAACAACTCTATGGTCATAAATTTGGCCACTCTATTTCTTGAAAGACACAATCTACCAAAACCAGTATAAACAGAAATAGACTATCTTTTAGATAATTAAGGAAATTGAAAAATTAACCTTTCAAAACAGAAGTCACCAGGACCAGATGCATTTGTTGGTAAATATACTAATTACTTATAATTTCTTCCAAAAGATAAAAATGGACAGAATACTTCCTAATTTATTCTATGAGGCCGGCATTACCCTAATACCAAAATCAGACAAAACTATTCCAAGAAAACTACAGACCAATATCATGAATATAAATGTAAAACTCTTCAAGAAAATCAAATTCAATAATGTATAAAAAGAATTATACACCATCCTCAAGTGGGATTAGCATATCAGGTATACTAAGTTTCATCCAACATTCAAAAATCAATTGATGTAATCATTACATCAACAGGTTAAAGAAGAAAAATCACAGGATCATACTAACAGATGCAGAAAAAAGCATTTGACAAAATCTAATACTCACACATGATAAAAATTCTCAGCAAACTAGGACTAGAGGGGGAACTTCTTCTACTTGGTAAGGAATATCTTCTAAAAAATCTACAGCTAACATTATATTTAATGGTGTGAAACTCAAAGCTTTCCCACTAAGATCAGGAATAATTCAAAATACAATAATGATATACCACTACACACTTACAGGACAGCCAAAATCTGTAACACGGACAGCACCAAATGTTGACAAGGACATGGAAGCAGTAGGAAATCTCACTCATTGCTGGCGGGAATGCAAAATGGTACAGTCGGTTTGGAAGACAATTTGGTGGTTTCTTACAAAACTAAACATATTTTACCCTATTATCCAGCAATTACTCTCCTTGGTATTTATCCAAATAAACTGAAAACTTATATTCATGCAAAAACTTGCATGTGAATGTTGATAGCAGCTTTCTTCAGAATCATCAAAACCTGGAAGCATTCATGATATCTGTCAGTAAGCGAATGAATAAGTAAACTGTGATACATCCAGACAAGTGAATATTAATTATTCACAATAAAAAAAATAAGCTATCAAGCCACAAGAAGACATGAACGGATCCTAAAAGTCTATTACTAAGTGAAAGATGCCAATCTGAAAAGACGACCTACTATGTGTCTCAAAGATGTAACTGACATTGTGAAAAAGGCAATAAAACTATGGAGACAGTAAAAAGATCAGTAGTTTCAGGGGTTAAGGAGGAGGGAGGATTGAACTGGTCAAGAACAGAGGATTTTGAGGGCAGTGAAATTACCCTGTATGGTACTACAATGGACCCATGTCATAATACAGAGTTCAAACCCATAGAAGGTACATCACCAAGAATGAACCCTAATGTAAACTATGGGCTTTAGGTAGTACAGTGTAAGTGTCAGTGTAATTCCACCAACTCTAATGAATGTTTTACACTAGTAGAGGAATTCAACAGTAGGGCCGGTCTTGTGGCATGGGGCAGCATGCAGAATGTATCCTGGAACTCTACTTTTCTGCTCAGTTTTGCTGTGAACCTAAAACTGCTCTAAAAAAATAAAGTTTATTAATTTAAAAAAGTAGTTTCAGAAAACATACTAGTTTTTATACTCAGATTTAGCTCTTCCCTACACATTGGACTATCTGTGAAAACTACAAAGAGATGGTTTTATTCAATTGCTTTTGGGATCATTAATATCAAGAGGTCTCTTATTTTTTGAGCCTTGAGGCAATAGTTCTTTTCATAGCAGAAATACAAAGAAATTCTCTTCTTATGCTACTTGAGAGTTAATATACCCCCTCTTCCATTATAATTTAAAAGATTTCCATTTCATATTTTTATATAATCCTCCATGATTTTGAGAGAGAAAAATATTTTATTAACTGTCTTAAAACTAGCTTCTTGGCATTTCTACTGAGGCTCTAAAAAGAATATATGTTAACAATTATTTTATTAATCTCTTTTATTTAGGCTATCATGAGTATAAAACTATATGTAATTTCACTTTAAAGCTAACAAAAAATACATTGGGTTTAGATTGGTTATATAATGAAATCTTTTTTCATGTGAATTTTTAAAAAAATTATCACAGAAGGAGTAATTCAAGCACCAGAAGAAAAACAAAGTATATGCTATCAGGTGTATTTTCTGATTATCTTCAGGTGGTAATGTTTATGAAAAACTAGTCAATTTTTTTAAGAGTTCATCCCCGAGCAGACCTTTTGCTGTCATCTCATCTGTGCCCCCTTCTACCCACACCTGTTATATTCAGAGATCATGTTGCATAATGATATAATTATCTACTTTGGGAGTTTATTGATATGTTATGAGTGAACAATAATGGATCGGTCACTATGTGTGATTATAACTTCTAAAAAATGTTATTAATAATATTTGGACAATGAACTCCATGGAGAATGAGTAGAAATCTATTTGCAAGACGTAGGGAGTCCTGAAAACTAGTGAGAGAGACACATTTAAAAGGACTTTCCAGGCTCTCCGAGGCAGAAAGATCCTACCAACTCAATGAGAATTTTTTCATGTATGATTTTTTGAAAGTAACTCCCAATAAGTTTATAGAAATGACTATCCGATGTTTCAAGATTCATTCTTCACTAGAGAATATTTCCCTCATATCCAATTCACTGACCTTATTTCCAATTATTTCCAACCTCATTCTTTTCTGATTTTACTTAATTGTGTATCATCTAAAGAATTACCATAAATGGTCCTAATAACTGTCTTACTTATCTGCCATGATTTCCAACTACTCTTTTATGCATTACTCTCTTCTCTGACTCTGTGGGATAATGAGCTCCATGCATTGACTCACCTGCTCAGGTCTCTTGAGGGATGGCTGAATGTCACCATGGTGATGGCGTACCAGGGCAAGGCCCCACTGGGAACGGGATAAGGCTCAAGGGCTGAGGCATATGTCTAGCAGTATGAGTTGAAGATTTCTTAGTTGGGAGAGTAAGAGGTAGACAGAGGTATACAAAACTATATTCTGATGCTGACCGACTTTGGAAGCCAAATTAAAGGCACAATTTCAAGGACGTAAGTCTTAGATTTGCAACTTATCTCTCTATTCAGATGAAAGGGTGGTCAAAATTCAGTCCCCAGAAATATCGCTGTGTCATCCCTCTGTTAATGAGCCTGGAGGAGGGTGTGTGTGTTTGTAATGCTCTCAAATAAACTAGACTTCACAACAGGTTCTGAGTCTTCTATTTGTAATTTGGGAGTAATTAGTGTTAGGGGGGTAAATTATTAGCAACCTCATTATATCAAAGTGGCCTAACATAAGACAAATAATGTAGCCATTTCTTCAAAGACTGATTTTAGATCAATATTGTTAAGAGGTTGCCACAAATGCTGAAAATCTAGGGAAATCTGCTTCATTAAGAGTCTATAATTAATGATGCAGTACCATTTCACACCTGGGGGCAGGCAGGTAGAAAAAAATTTATCTCAAAATCTTTAATACAGATTTAAATCTAGGTTTTTCATTACAAACTTAGAAAACAAAATTCTAAACAATGTATTTTCTAGAATTTCAAAGCTTTTCCAACAACGTTCTCAAATGACAGCAGAAGGTGGAAAGAAGAGTCATTTATTGAGCAAAACCACGAAAAAAGAAAATCACTGGCTTGAAGATTTATTTATTTATTTATTAGAGTGGGTGAAGGGGCAAAGGAAGAGGGAGAGAGAGAGTCTTAGGCAGACTCTGCCAGGGCTGAGGTGACTGCAGGCTCAATCTCATGACCCTGAGATTAGGACCTGAGCTGAAACCAAGAGTCCAGGGCACTTTTTTGTTGTTGTTGTTTTTGAGAGTTGGAGGCTTAACTGACTGCACCACCCAGGCGCCCCAGGAGTCACTGGATTAAAAAGCCCAAGAACAAGAAAGGATTTGAGGTTACACAATGTATTTTGAGTTTCAAAATACATGAATAACAGACGGTGTAGGTAGTGTTTTGTAATTCTAACTTCAAGGATTTGGTGTGAGAATAACATTCTCTTTTTTAATGCTTCAAATGAAAACTGACCATTTATTAAGCACCCACAGAGTTCCAAGCATTGTGGAGAACATTAAAACACTCGTTCATATCCTCTTAGAGCAAAATTGCCTATTTTCTTGCACACACTTTTATATGGTATGGACATTATCGTTCCACTCATAAAGTGACCAGTTCTTTAAGACTTGCTCAAGAAACAAATTTCTGATCTATAGAAGTAGATCATGAAGGAGGTTTCTCTGTCCACGGTTACACTTCATGTCGTTTCCCTCTGAAACCACCACCTCCACGTCCTCCTCTGAAACCTCCACTTTGACCTTCTCTTGCCATCTCTAAAACCACCACCTCTGTCACTTCAGCCACCTCCTACCCCTCCTCCTGCCACCTCCTCTTGGAGGTCACTTCCCACCTGGAGGTCGAGGTAAAAACCTCTGCAGTGGTAGCAGTTTCTAAGGGTCTATATAAAACTTCCGCAGTTTTTTTTTTAAAGAAAAATGCCTTCATATTTGCTGACAATTTAATGGAAAAACAAACATCTCTAAGTTGTCCAAATATTTTGCTCACTTTACTAATTTGTTCTTTGTTCTCTAAATAAACCGCAGCATTGACGTTTTCGCCTGTAGTACATTTACAAACTATGTCATCTTCACAGGGATACAGGAACTCCCCTAATTTAGCTACATGTTCTGGAGGACCTTGGTCTTGGCCTCTGTTAAAGCCTCTGCGGCCACCTCCTTGTCCAAATCCTCCTCTGTGGCCACCATTGCCTCTGAAATTACCACCTCCATCTCGGAAGTGGTAATTGCTGTGGTCACAAATGAAGCTGCTACGTTGATCAAAGCCTCCACTGACCTCCGCCTCCAAAAGACCTCCTTGTTCTACCAGCCTCAACCCCCAGGTTAGTACCTCCTTCCCCAGCAGGCAGCAAACTCTTTATGCCCATCACCTTCCCTTTCTCCCTCCCTCCCCAAGCTGGGTCTAGCATGTTCAGATCCTCCTGCTCCCAACCTCAACTCACCAGGCTGAAACTAACATGCTTTTATATAAGAGAAACATTATAACCCTGTGTCTTACATAGTTTCTTCCTCACTAACTGGTTCCAAGTGGGTCACTTTCCATCTAGACCTTCAGTCACTGTTGTCTACCATGGTGCTAGGTATGAAAACGTTTTCTACATCTGGAACACAAATGTTTAGGGATTAGGGAAATTCAAGGATAGCTGGACTGGAATGCAATTTCCTTGAGAGCTAAAACAAGAGTACTCAAACTGCAGCTGGCATCAGAATTATCTGGAGGGCTTATTAAAACATAGATTCCTGGACCTAACCCCAGAGTTTCTGATTCAGTAGGTCTAGTGTGGGACTAAGAACTTGCCTTTCTCATAAGTTCCCAGGTGCTCCTCTGGGGAACCCAGGTTAAAGGTCACCATTCCAGACCAGTGATCTCAAACTGGCTACACGTTATTATCACCTGGAGAGGTTTTTAAACTCTTGATGCCCAGACCAGTAACATCAGAATCTATGGCGGTCATGACTAGACTTCTGTATTTTTTAAAGCTCCCCAGCAGATTCCAAGGGGCAGCCCAGGTTAGAAAGCACTCTCAAATCTCATAGTGGTTCTTAGCCCAGGTTATCCATTAGAATAATCGAGAAAAGTGTTTTTTTTTTTTTAATTGAGGTATGATTTGACACACCATAAAAATGACCCTGCTAAAGTGTACAAGTCAGTGCTTCTTATCCACAAAGTCGCACAATCATCGCCACTATCTAATTACAGAACATATTCATCACCATCTAGGGAGATTTTAAACAAGGTTCTGATACATGGGTTCTACGCTCAAGAGATTCTTATTTAACTGGTCTACCGGGTAAAGGCATCAGTGTTTTTGTAAATTCCTCAGGTGATTCTATTGCCTAGCTAGGGATGAGAACCATAGTTCCTGAGTTTGGTTACAGACCTTCCAACCCTGTTTAAGGAGTTAGTAACTATTTGGGAATTTTCACTGACCCCATCAGGGATGTTGTAAATATAAAGGAACAAGCACACATTCTGTCTAAAGTCCTGCCTGTCCATTAAATGTGCCCAATCACGATGCAAGGGAAATATCGTCCCTGATTTCTGGCTCTCAGAGCAGAGAGCTGGATGGCCTTGCGCAGAGAGGCTGAGAGGTGACTCTGGTGCCAGCAGTCCACTGCTTGCAGCATTTCCTTGCAAACCAAAGCCCAGTTTGAGAGACTGCAGGAGCCTCTGGAGGGCTCACTGGGCCCTCAAAACGACTAAGAGCTGCTAGTAAATTTTTAAACATTTGCTTCTGTATTTTTAAGAAGCCCATTTTGTAGAGACCTTTGGTCTGACGCCGTTTCAGTGATGGCCTTTTGCTGAGTAAGGCGCAGAACCAGAATTTGAGTCTTGGGGCCTGCAGTTGTCAATGTCAGACTTTGGTTAAAGCTTCTGAGCTACAGTTTCCTCATTTTGTAATATTTCCTTCCTCCTGGAGACGTCCATGATTGAGGAAAATAGTGTATTGGGCTCATTCACCTCTGGGGAATGAATTCAGTGAACAGAGCATGAGATTTTTATGTCACATGATCTGGATTCAATTCCTGGTTCTGGTTCTTTCCTCTAACGTGACTTGGGCAAAATGGGAATGCTCACAACCTATAAAAGGAGAAACCAATAATAATAATAACACCTAACTCACCTTTGATAATACCTTTACATATTTTTGTGAAAATCAAGTGGTATAGTTCCAAAAATGGTATAGTTCACATGAAAATGCTTTATATATTATGGCACCATAAAATGATTGTGCTTTAGGATATAACCAGATTAATGGACATATGAAAGGAAGAAAGAATGCATAATTTATAAATTAAGTTGATTTCTTTTGATGTGTAGACAGTTTGAACCTTAGGACCTCAGGAGCAAAAGGCTACTTCCTCCATAGATCATTTAAAAGCAGCTATTGCCTGAATTCTGGATAATGAAACCTCATTTAAATGTTTTATGGAGGAGATCCCAAGTTGGTATCTTTAAGTAGTTTTTTTTTTCCCCCACTTTCCCTTTTTTGGGGTCTTTGCCTATACAGAATTGAGTTAATCATGCTGTTTAGTTCTTAGCACTTAATTGGTCCATGCAAGTTCCTTCCTTTTAATTTATTCTTTTCCTTCATCCTTATCTCTGATGCCATTTCCTATCCTTTCATAGATCCCCATTCTTTTGTTTGCAATGTGGAAACTGCCTTTATAACGTTATACCTTTGTTCATGTGTATATATGTGTAGCTGTAAAAATATTATTTGGTATGTGTGGAATCATTTTTTAGAAATTTGCACAACTGTTATTTTGCTATAAACCTCATTTATTTCACTTATTTTACTATGGTAAGAACATTTATATGAGATCTACCTTCTTAACAAATTAAATGTTTAATACCTTATTGTTAACTATAGGTACAGCATTGTACCTAGATCTCTAAAGTTTACTCATCTTGCTTAACTAAAACTTTATGCCTGTTGGTTAATAGCTCTCCATTTTTCTCTTTCCCCAGTCTCACAACCACCATTCTACTCTTTGATTCTGTGAATCTATTTTAGATATCTCATGTAAGTGGGATCATGAAACATTTGTCTATGACTGGCTTATTTCACTTAGCATAACGTCCTCCAGGTTCATCCATGTTGTCACACATTGCAGAATTTTCTTTTTTTTAAAGGCTGAATAGTACTCCATTGTATGTATATGCCATTATGAGATCCAGCCATGCTACTATATGAAGATCTAATTCATTTTCTTTTGGTTACTGCATTTTTTTCCTATCTTAGGCAAATGCTCTATCATACTCTTCCGCTAGTGAGGGACATGTAAGTTGCCTCCAACTACCACCAAGAATAATCATGCAGTGTCCTCCCTGCACCTCCTTGCATTCCCTATACATCGTTGTACCAGGAGTGGAGTTCCTGAATCACAAGGTATACACATACTTAGTATCACTCAATCCTGCCAAATTGTAATCCAAAATGATCACACCAGCTTAGGCTCCTACCTGGTTTGCAAGAGGGTTCCTATTTTCCCATATATTTGCTAGTAGTTGATATATTCAATGCTTAAATTTTGTCAATATGAATAGTATCAACTGATAGCTCCTGATAGTCTTAACATTTTTTTTTAAAGATGTTATTTATTTACCTGAAAGACAGAGATCACAAGTAGGCAGAGAGGCAAGCAGAGAGAGAGGAGGGAGCAGGCTTTCTGCTGAGCAGAGAGCCCAATGTGGGGCTCCATCCCAGGACACCAGGATCATGACCAGAGCTGAAGGCAAAGGCTTTAACTCACTGAGCCACCCAGGCACCCCTTAATTAACATTTTTTATTATAAGTGAGATTAAACATCTCTTCAAATTTTTCCTGATTAGATTTTCAGTGAATTGCCTATTCATACCTTCTACCCATTTTTCTGTTGGGTTGTCTTTTCCTTGCTGATTGTTAAAAATTCCTTATATATTCTAGAAATTAATGGTTTGTCTGTTAGAGATGTTGTAAAGATCTTCCAGTATATGAGTCACTTTTTTTTTTTTTTTTTAAGATTATTTATTTGACAGAGAGAAACACAGCGAGAGAGGGAACACAAGCAGGGGGAGTGAGAGAGGGAGAAGCAGGTTTCCCACTGAGCAGGGAGCCTAATGCAGTGCTCGATTCCAGGACCCTCGGACCACAACCTGAGCCAAAGGCAGATGCTTAATGACTGACCCACCCAGGCGCCCCTATCAGTCACTTTTTAGTATTGTATATAGTTTCCCCTATTCAATAGGAACTTTGAATTGTTTTGATATAGCCAAACTCCATCCTTAATTCTTTTTAGGGATTATACTTTGAGGGTCTTTTTTTTTTTCTTTTTAAAGATTTCATTTATTTATTTGAGAGAGAGAGAGAGAGAGAGAATGAGAACATGAGAGGGAAGAGGTCAGAGGGAGAAGCAGACTCCCCACCAAGCAGGGAGCCCAATGCGGGACTCGATCCCAGGACTCTCAGATCATGACCCGAACCGAAGGCAGTGGCTTAACCAACTGAGCCACCCCGGTGCCCCTTGAGGGTCTATTTTAAAGCATCTTTTTCTACCCTAAGGTCCCAAGGGTTCTCATACAGGGTATGTTTCATAACTCTGTTATTTATTTGTCATTTTTTCTTTGACCAGAAGTATATTATTTTAATTATTATAGTTCTTCTTAATATCTATAGTATTTCTTAGTATCTGCTAAGGTCAAGCTCCTTATTTGTTCTTCTTTTTCAAAATTGTCTTAGTTGTTTATGGCCCTTTATTGTTCCATAGTAATTTAAGAAGGAGTTTTATCTAGTTTTCCCAAAACGTTCTGCTGAAATTTTTATTGTAATTGCATTGAATTTGTAAATCAGTTAGTGGAAATCTATATCTTTAAATTGTAAAATCATTTATATGTGTGACTTTCCATTTCTTCAAATCTGCTCTCTTCTTTTAAGTTTAAAATTTTCTCTATAATGACCTTCCTTAGGCCAGCTCATAATTTTTAGTATTTGAGTTATTGTAAATAATATTTTATTTTCTAATTGATTATTGCTGGTATAAAGCAATGCTATTTGTCTTTGTTTAATGCTATTTTTATTTCTCAACTTTGCAGACCTTGAACTCCCTTATTAATTTTCATAATTTGTAACTTCTCTTATATTTTATGTAAATTATTATTTAATCTACAAGCAATGGCAATTTTGTCTTCTCCCTTCCAAATTTTTAAAATTTATTCTCTGATTGTACTGGCCAAAACCTGCAGTACCATGTTGATTGTAGCTTTTGAAGAAATTAGCCTTGTCTACTTCCAGACCCAGTCATATTGTGGCATGAAATCTAGTATCATATATTCTTGGTTAAGAATGTGGTAGGTTAGGGGCGGCTGGGTGGCTCAGTCATTAAGCCTCCGCATTCAGCTGAGGTCATGGACCCAGGGTCCTGGGATCAAACCCCACATTGGGCTTCCCACTCAACAGGAAACCTGTTTCTCCATCTCCCACTCCAGCTGCTTGTGTTCCTTCTCTCACTGTGTCTTTCTCTGTCAAATAAATAAATAAAATCTTAAAAAAAAAAAAAAGAATGTAGTAGGTTAAAAAAAAATGTATACATATATACAGAGAGAGAGAGAGAGAGAAAGAGAGAGAGAGAGAGAAGGTTTTCCCATGAGCCTTTTATATGCCTGTGGTAGGAAATGGGGAAGTGGCAGGACCTGGCTGAGAAGGAAATATATGAAGAGTCCTAATAATTCTTAGAGAGCCAGGGATCCATACCAAGAGCTGGGTAATTACGTAAAGATGTATTTTGGTTTTATATGTATTTGAGGGGTTACCATAATCCAAATTATGTCCCCTTCCTTCTTTTCTCTCTATTCTCTTACACCTTAAAAGTGCTCTGGAAGAAAAAGTACTATCTTTAAACACCCCCAAACTCTTTCTCAGCATGTGCCTATTGGCTTTCCTTTCTCTCCTTCTCCCTATCCTCCTTGCCTACTTTATTAGGTAGCATAACATATCTCTCAGAGATAAACACCCAACCCTTCCTTTTTGGGAAGGGAAAAACAGAATATCCAAATAACAAGTAGGAGCAGTGAAAGGGCGATCAATGTTCCCATTGGTAATTTGTATCCTTTCTGCTTCCCTGATTCAGCACACTGGGGCAGATCATTAGATATTCAGACAGAAGTATTTGCAAAACTTGAGTTCCTTTGGCTCTATATGCTTCTGCCTTACCAGCCTAACCATGATTTGTTCAATATGACATCTGCCTCCATCACTGCTGTGTCCTATTTATGCAATCTAATGTAGCTTTATTTCCTTATTTATTTGTTTAGACAGCTGTATCGCATTGCCGATCCATTTTGAAATTACACTTAACTAAGCTTCTAGTGTTACCCGGTTATTTGTATAATTAGTTTTTGGATCTAATTCAAAGAGTCTACATTTGTCCTTTTTAAAATGCCATTCTGATGCTCTAGCTTATGAAGAGTTTTAGAGACTTGTCTCTGTTATCCAACATTCTATCTAGTGCTCCAATCATCTTGTCATCTGTAGAATTTGATAGGAAGGCCATCGGTGTGCTCATCCAAACCTTTGATAAATATGTCAAAAGGACAGGGCCAGGGAAGAACCCCGAGGCACACCACTATAAAATTTCCTTCAGGTTGACATGGAATTAGCATTCTTGGACATGACTCTTCAATTATTGATGAAGTCACCTGACTGCACTTGCATCCATTCCACATTTCTGCATGTTATCCACAAGGATTTCCTGAGAAACACTGTCAGATTCCTTGCTGAAATACTAACACACAGTGTGTGCAGCATTTCCTGGACCTATCTGATTAGTAAACCCATGTATTATTTAGTTCTGCCTCAGTTTCAAGTGCCAGAATTTCAATTTAAAGTAGATTAGGCAAAAGAGATCGTTTAGAGGTTCACCTCACTGTATATTCTATGCCATCAGAGCATTCGTTCTACCATCCATTGTGTTGGCTTCATTCTTATGCCATCTCTCCATTACTGAAATCAAGATGGCTACCAGCAGCTAGAAGGTTTTTCTCCCCAAAGCTCCTCTTTTATCTGAGAACCAAGTCTCATTGTCTCTGACAGGATTATAAGCCCAGCTCTAAACCAAACCCAGGGATGTGATCATCTCGGTGGCCAGTCCTGGGTCACTTGAAGCTGCTCCATCCAAATTACAGGAACTGAGAAAACCTCAAAGATGATGATGCTATCCAAGGAAGAACAAATGCATATTTCCTATACATAAGAAAAATGTCTGACTTTCCAGGGGTACCTCCTGATCATATTGTTCCAGAAAGTCAACTCCTGAACATATTGTTACCCACAGTTCAAGGATCATTCATATTATATACATATTAATATAAGCAGTTACTTTATTTATCTATAACTATAACTATATACATATGTATCTCTATATATAATTATTATGCAGTTACAAGTGATGATCTACTTAGATAAACAATATATCATCAGAAGCTTATTTCTATAGGGCTGAGTAATAAGTGTTCTCCATTCTGCAGCTGGCCAACTGACTTCAACCCCACTCACCACAGAAATCTGGTCAAGAGAGTCATCTACAGATGAGGGATGGGGATATCATGTATGCATTTTGTGGTGAGCTGTCCTGCTGTGAAGAGATTCCCGCTGTTTCTTGGTCCTGATTCATTTGGATGGAAATGGTAATGCACGATCCAGAATATAGTGGTCTTAAAGCAAAACAAAATGCCAGGGTTGAAAGTTATAAGAATAGGAGCTATATTTTGGCTTTAGTATAACTGTTAGAATCTGTTATTAGATGGATCTACTATTAGATGGATTCTCTAAATGCATTTAATGGTCTGTTTTTTCACCAAGGCACTGTTCTAGGCACTTAATTTTATATGTTCTGAGAACACTCAAATCCACAAAGAAGTCTCACTCAGTACAAACCTGCTAAAGAGAAAATGCCATAGTGAACATTGGAGAAAATGTCCTTCGGAGATATGTTAAGGGCTGATTTTGGAGGAGAAAATTTTGGAAATTTTTGTATCATGGAGTTGATCTAGAATCATTTGTAATCAGACTCAATGGTTAAATGAGGACATTTCAGGTCTGATTGCCTGATGAGAATAGCTTTCTCATGTCTGTGCTGTCAGGACACCACTTCTCCTGCCTGACTACCTTAAACAATACGGTATGGCCTTGGCCTGAATTGTATACCTCTATCATTTTGGGTAGCGTCTGTCCTTTTCCTGTTCTTGCTTTATAGAATACCCTACTATTGTGCGAACTCGATGTTATACCAGAGTCCATACATAGACAGTAGCAGAATCATTATATCTTACTCTGAAAGGTAGGGAGGCAAGCAGCAGAGAAATATCAAGAGGATTGCCAGCTGTCAGGAATATATTACACTTTCACTGAATATACTACATGTGAAAATAAAAGCAAAAATTTGTTGGGAATTTTGCTAATATGCTATGCATAGTAAGACATGAGGGACCACCCTCAGAGAATGTAGGGAAAAGAGCGGATATTTCAGAAACCCAGTGGAGAACAACAACAAGCCACTTTCTCTTTTTTTTTTTTTTTTCTTTTGGACAAGCTAGAGCCAAGTGATATAATCATGGGAATGTTAGGACATCCTAGCACTTTCCAGACTGATCGATAACATTAAACATTGCACTTAAGTCTGACAAAATGAAACTAGCAAGAACATATCAATGAACACAAAGAATCTGATCATTATCACTCCTAGGATGTAAAGAACAACAACAAAATTGTAATTTATCTGAGTGTCTTGCCATTATAAAATAGGGCTGAGTCTTAATTTCCTTTCTCATTTTCACAATAAGAAAGTCAATCCAGTGCTCCAGGCACTATTACATCAAATATTGATATAGCGTCACTGTATAGTAGGTTTTCCTTCTAAGAAATTGATAAATTCTTAATGAAGAGTAGGGAGACGGAGCCCAACATGAATGGATAATTCGTTCAAAAACAGTTGACTTTTTCTTTAGAGTTGTTCTTTTTCCATATTACATAATGAATGCTTTTCTTTGGAATTTAATTTTTCTGACACTAAAACATACATACTTAATAAATCTTTCTGGATTAAATGAACATTCTGGGAAAGTTTTCATTTGATACAAATAAAGATGAACAATAAAGTTCCAACTTAGCAAGGAACTTCCTTAAAATCTCTATTTTTAATGTGAGGCCAAACTATCAAGAGCTCCTCCTTAGGAATAAAAGAAAATATCTGGGTGGCTGCATGGTACTGGTAAAACTGCTTTCTGAACCCTTTGAGGCTATCAGTGCTCAGGTGTATGGGAGAAATGGAGATTTTAGAGTTCTGAGCCTAACAGGGTCTTGAGATGTCCATCTGTAGCAGAGCTATACACAACCATCCAGATGCAAGGTTGTCCCTTGCAATTTTAAAAATCAGTTCCATGGGGCCCCTGGGTGGCTGAGTGGGTTGGGGCCTCTGCTTTCAGCTTGGGTCGTGGTCTCAGGGTCCTGGGATCAGGCCCCGTGTCGGGCTCTCTGCTCGGCAAGGAGCCTGCTTCCCTCTCACTCTCTGCTTGCCTCTCTGCCTACTTGTGATCTCTGTCAAATAAATAAATAAACTCTTAAAAAAAATCAGCTCCATTCACTTCAACTACACATGTTTCCACTGAATACTTTAGAATAGAAGTGTAATAAGAAAGCTGGAGACAGGAAAGGAGCAGAAGACACAATTCTTGTCCTCAAGAGGTGTATCACCTAGGAAATATTCAGAGCAAACACGAGAGCTAAATTGTCAAGTTCACCATGTGATATTTATCAAGCTAGACGAAGAGATTCCAAGTGGGCGGAGTTAAGGAAGGAAAAATTTTTTGGAGTTTGAATTAAACCATAAAGAAAATGACAGGGTCACCTTTTGGCTTCAGCTAACATGCACTCACATAATATCAGTGAAAGAGCCCTGATTCAGATACGTGGTAGGAGCTGTCTTTGGCTGAAGAAAAGCACTGGGGAATACTCTTGATAAGTTAAAAATATGTGCTTTCTGGAACAGGGTATGTATTTTTCTAGAGATCCCACCAGAGGGCTGTTCAGAGGATGGCCACTGCGATGTTCCAAACAACTTCCAGATGACCTCTAACCAACTAATCAGCAACGGGAGGGCAGTCCAGACTGTCCAACAGAAACAGCTGTGGAATAATGAAAAAGATCACTTGGAGAAACATATTGGAAAATTAGGCAACCCCCCAAAAGTGAAAACCTACATTGTATTTAGAAGAAGGAAAGTGAGTATCTTGAGAAATTCTGACGGGTGTTTTGAAAGAACCACAACGTCGGGATTAAAGTTTAAAGAATTAAAACAAATTAAGAAAGGTAGCTAGGAACAATTATATGTTAAGATTAACAAGCATTCCTACTGATCAGTGCCAGACCTTCTGCGTGTATCTGAAGAGACATTCAATCCATGCTGTGAAACAACTGAGTCTTGGATTGGCTTTATGGCTCCGGTTTTGGTATTGTGAATGCCTTTGCTTTTGAGCATTTCTTTTCTCCTGTATCCATCACTGCCTGATGGAAACTATAGCTCTATATTTTAGTTGCACTCATCCATGGAATTTCCTTAGTTACTCATCACTTCACATGTGTAGATTCTTTCAGTATTTAAACCTCCCTCTGGCTGACTCTTCGATCTCATCAGCATCAGGCTGGAGAGCAGGTGGTTGACAGTATGACTCTGGAGTTAGGCTGCTATCTCTACATCACAAGCCCATCATTTATCATTTGTGTTACCTTAGGCAACTTATACAAAGTCTCTGTCCGTCTCTGGATCCCTATCTGCAAAATGAAAGTAATCCAAACTATATTCATACATGAACATGACAGTGGTAATGTAAGCAACGCTAAGCACAATGCCTGGTCTACAGTAGGCTCTCAAAAGTATTTGCTATTATTACCATTAAAATAAAAATAATCGTATTGAAGTTAATTAGCAGGGGCACCTGGGTGGCTTAATCAGTAACACCTCTGCCTTCTGTTGAGGTCATGATCCCCGGGTCCTGGGATCAAGCCCCACATTCAGCTCCCTGCCTCAGTTGGGAGCCTGCTTCTCCCTCTGCCTGCTGCTCCCCTCGATTGTGCTTTCTTTTTCTCTGTCAAATAAATAAATAAATAAAAATCTTTAAAGTTAATTAATTTGGTTAAAAAGTAAATATTATTGTGCCACAGCTACAATTTCTTAATGTCATCATTAAAGAGTTCCCTGCCTGATTGCCCCAGTTGTGGTTAAAAACACATGCCAGGTGAGCCTCCACATTGTTTTTGGTCTTTTCTAAGTATTTTACTTTATTATTATTTTTAAGTTTTTGTTTTGTTTTGTTTTGTTTTTTTTTGAGACACACAGAGAGAGAGCACAAGCAGAGGGAGTGGAAGGTAGAGGGAGAAGCAGGCTCCTCACTGAGCACAGTCCAATGCAAGACTCCATCTCAGGACCTTGGGATCATGACCTGAGCCGAAGGCAGACACTTAACCGACTAACCCACCAAGGCACCCCTTTTCTAACTCTTTTAAATGACAAGTGATTAAGATCCTGACCTGACTTTTGAAGACCTATCTGAGTTTGACCTTCATTTCTTCTGAACATTTATTGCTCAAAAACTGACATGGCCTTTGCCCTCATAGAACTTACAGTCTATGGAGTTGACATAATTAATTAAATAATCACTCAGATAAACGTAAAACTACCTTTCCTTAGGAGCACTTAACAAAGTTAACAGATGTTATTAAAAATGTGTATGAGAGGTGTCTACCAAGATCAGGAGCGTCATGGAAAGGTTTCCTTAAAGAAGAGAAAAGCAGAGGGAAATTGGCTATTTCTCCCACTATTGTGACTTGAGGACACAAAGTGTTCCATTTTGCCTTTGTGTTCTCAGGGAGCCTAAGAAACACAAAGTATATTTTTGTTGAGTGAATGAATGAGGCATGCAGATTTCAGAGCCTTGGATGCAGAATAGTGGGTTGATTCTTGTTCTAAATTAGAACCCATTCTGAGCATGCTCTTACCAAGCTTATAGGAAAGCCCATTTCAGTAATTATTTTGCTGTTTCCCATTTCAGGATCACACCAGAATCTGGGAAGCTTACCTGGATCCTAAAAGAAAGGCATCCAATCTCTATTATCTATTCCAGTCTGAAGATGCTGACCATTCTTATTTACTGAACCCATAACAGCCCCTTCAAGTCCTGTGACTCCTTGCTGTTTTGGACACAGTGGCTTACAGGAACCTTTACTAAAACTGTGAACATGGTCTCACTTCCTAGGTAGTCACTAAAGCTACTGCCTTTTTTTTTTTTTTTTTAAGATTTTATTTATTCATTTGACAGAGAGGAGGATAGAGGGGGAACCACAGAGGGAGAAGGAGAAGCAGGTTCCCCACTGAGCAGGGAGCCAATGCAGGGCTTGATCCCAGGACCCTGGAATCAAGACCTGAGCCAAAGGCAGATGCTTAATGACCGAGCTACTTAGGTACCCTAAACCATTGCTTTTGAAGTCTTGCCTCCTATGGGGCCGTTGCCATGGAGGACACATTCTATTCTGTACCTCAGTAACCTTGGAGTCCTTTTCCAAATCTGAAGCAACCACCCTCTCTCTTTTAGCTACCTTCAGTCTTCAGGGAACTCAGGTTTTAAGGAAGTGCCTTATAGGCACCAGTTAATACAAACTTCCCTACTAAGGGAGAAGAGAGCCAAAGGCTGGACTGCCTTTTTGGAATGGGAAGGAGGAAAATGAGTGGGGTAACTTCTGTTAATTAATATCTCAAAGTGTTTTCCTGCCATACCTAGATATTTGGAATTTTTCTTATAGGTAATATAGTGAAATGATTTTTCTGACAACGGGGTATGTGATGGTTTGGGGAGGAGAAGAAATTATTGGAAAATCAGTTAAAAGTGTATTGCCAAAATGTAGACATGATGTAGGAAACCTTAGTGGCAACAGTGGACATGGGAAGCAGAGCAGACATTAGAGGCACGTAAAGAAGACTTTTAGGGGGATCTGGGGAGATGCCAGAGTAGAAGGATTCTAACATCACTTTGTCCCATGCATACACCGAGACAACAGCTACATTAGTGCAGCTAACCCAGAAAATAAACTGAAAACCGACAAAACAGACTCTTCACAATTACTGGCAAAGAGGAGGCCACATTAAAAATAGTAGGAAGGACAAAGTCCCAGTTGGGAACCAAACTAACCCAAGAGACTAACCACAAATGGGAAGGACAACACAAGCACAGAGGAGGGGCAGGAGCAGACCCCACGCCAGGCACCCCAGACATGGGGGACCTGCACTGGGAAGCTGAATCCCCATAACATCTGGCTTTGAAAACCAGAGGAACTTAACTTTGTGAGAATTTACAGTCACTGGGGCTTAACAGTGGGAACGTTACAAATCAGCAGACTTAGGTCTGGGAGGGCTGGAGAGTGGTAGGAAACATAGTCCCTGCCCTTAAAGAGCCAGCATAACAAACAACCCCTCTGAGATACAACATAGAAACAGCATTTTGAAAAGCACCTTGAGTATATGGGAAGGAGATTTATTTACTAATCCTGATGTGCACTGGAGGGGCACAGATCCTTGGGAGACATCTTCAAGAAGAGAAGGGCTGACAGGTGCCATTTCCTCCTTCCCACCCAGCCTAGATACCTGGACACCTGTGGGAAACAAGACCAACTCTCTCAACATACCTTGCCAACACTTCACGCTGCCCCTGTGTTCTCCTGTAATTCTACCCCATCAAATCCACCCCATTTGGCAAGAATCCTTCCAAATGGGTGTCTGACATCTCTCATTCTTTAAGAAGCTCCTGCAGTGAGCAGCCCCACTCCAAAGTGAACCTTGCCCTGGACAGAGGGAAAGATAAGCACACACGCCAGTTTGACTGCAGTCCCAGCAGTCGGCTGGGGGACAGACATCTGATCTGATTGCACACTCTGCCACTAACAGAAGCCTCCCAGGGGACAATGCAGAGAGAATGCCCTATAGTTCTGTGCAATTACAGGCCTGGCAAACAGGCTGAGGGCAGGCATCTGGTCTGACCCAACTACAAGCCCATAATGGCCCCAGACTGGACCCTTAACAACACAGGAACCAAACCTTCCCCACAACGGGCAAAAAGGGTCATTGCAGCTGACTGCCCTGAAGGTGAATGCGGTTCCATTACAATAGTAGGATGCATGAAGCACACATAGGAGACACCCTGAAGCACCAGGTTTGGGTGAATAGGGGGGACACAGCACTGCAGTGCACTACAGGACCTCTTCTTCATAAGGCCACTACTTTCGAGATCAGGTGATACAGCTGGATTTCTAATACAAAGAATCAAACACAAAGAGTTAGACAAAATGAGGAGACAGACAACTCCATCCCAAATGAAAGGACAAAATCATAGCCAAAGAGCTAAATGAAACAGAGATAAGCAATATGCATGATATAAGAATTCAAAGTGATGGTCATAAAGACACTGGACTTGATAAAAAGGTGAAGGATCTTAGTGAGACTTTCAACAAAGAAAAAATAAAAAAGAACCTATCAGAGGCACACTCAAAACTGAAGTTAAAAATACACTAGAAGGAAGAAGAAGTAGATTAGAGGAAGCAGAAGAAGAGGTCAGTGAGCTGGAGACAGAATAATGGAAAGCAACCAAGCTGAATGCAAAAAGGATAAAGAATAATAAAAAATGAGAATAGGTTAAGAAACTCAGCAACACTGTCAAGTGTAAAATCATTTGCATTACAGGGATTCCAGAAGGAGAAGAGAGAGAAAAGGGGGCAGAAAATTTATATGAAGAAATAATGGATGAAAACTATTCTACTCTGGGGAAGGAAACAGATATCCAGGTTCAGGAGGCACAGAGAGACCCCTCCCCTACAAAATCAACCCATAAAAGTAGTGATAAAAAGAGAATTTATTTTTTTTCCATATTTTTATTTACATTCTAGTTAGTTAACATATACTATAATATTGCTTTCTAAAGAAAGAACTTTAAAGGCAGCAAGAGAAAAGAAAATTGTTATAAACAAGGGACACCCCCCCTAAGGCTATCAGCTGATTTTTCAGCAGAAACTTTGTGGGCCAGAAGAGAGTGACACGATATATTCAAAGTGCTAAAAGGGAAAACACCTGCCACCAAGGATACTCTATCCAGCAAGGCTACCATTCAGAATAGAAGGAGACATAAATAGTTTCCCAGAAAAACAAAAGTTAAAGTTCATCACCACTAAACTAGACTTACAAAAAAGGTTAAAGAGGGGCGCCTAGGTGACTCGGTGCGTTAAGCGTCTGCCTTCGGCTCAGGTCATGATCCAAGGGTACTTGGATTGAGCCCCACATCAGGGTTCCTGCTCAGCAGGGAGTCTGTTTCTCCCTCTCCCTCTGCCTCTCTCCCGCTTCCTCCTGCTTGTGCTCTCCCTCTTGCTTTGCTTTCTCTTCCTCTCAAATAAAATATTAAAAAAGAAAAGAAAAAAATTAAAGGGATTTTATAAATGCAAACATAATTAAAGTAGCAGACTGGGGCACCTGGGTGGCTTAGTCATTAAACATCTGCCTTCAGCTCAGGTCATGATCCCAGGGTCCTGGAATGGAGCCCCGCATTGGGCTCCCTGCTAAGCGGGAAGCCTGCTTCTCCCTCTCCCACTCCCCCTGCTCATGTTCTCTCTCTTGCTATGTCTCTGTCTAATAAATACATAAAATTTTAAAAAATGAATAAATAAATAAAAGTAGCAGATTAATCATTTATAAAAACCAGTACAGAGGTTAAAGCACAAAAGCAGTACAATTAATCATACTTTACATTTTTTATTTTGTGAATCCCTTGACTTATTTTTTTTTTATTAAAGATTTTATTTATTTATTTGACAGACAGAGATCACAAGTAGGCAGAGAGGCAGGCAGAGAAAGAGGAAGGGAAGCAGGCTCCCCGCCGAGCAGAGAGCCCGATGCGGGGCTCGATCCCAGGACCCTGGGATCATGACCTGAGCTGAAGGCAGAGGCTTTAACCCACTGAGCCACCCAGGCGCCCCTCCCTTGACTTATTTTTACAAATATAAAGTATGATATCATATACATACAACATGAAGGGAGGTGTAAAAATTTAGTACTTTTAGATTAGTTTCAAACATAAGTGACCATCAACATAATATAGACTGCAATATGCATAGGATTTTATATATAAACCTAATTGTGAACACAAATCAAAAACCTGTAATAGATATGCAAAAAAAAAGAGAATGAAATCTACGTATATCACTAACAAAAGGGAAGAGAGCAAAAGGAAAAAGGAACAGAGAAGAGCTACAAAGACAACCATAAAATAATTAACAAAATGGCAATAAATACATTCCATCGATAATTACTTTGAATATAAATGGACTAAATGCTCTAACCAAAAGACACGGGATGACTGATGGATACAAAAGCAAGATCTATCTTTGCTGCATACAAGAGACTCATTTCAGACCTAAAGACACATGCAGATTGGAAGTGAAGGGATGGAGAAATACTTATTATGCAAATGGAAGGAAAGAAAGCTGGGGTAGCAATACTTATATCAGATAAAATAGACTTTAAAACAAAGACTGTAACAAGAGACAAAGAAGGATACTACATAATCATAAAGGGAACAATTCAACAAAAAGATATAACAATTGTAAATATTTATGCACCTAATATGCTCCTAATATACCCAGCATCTATTAGCAGATTTAAAGGGAGAAATTGATAGTAATACAGTAATCATAGGGGATTTTCAATCCTACTTACAGCAATGGGTAGATCATCCATAGAGAAAATCAAGAAGACAACAGCGGTTTTGAATGAACATTAGACCAAATAGAGCTAACAGAAATATTCAGAATAATTCATCTTAAAACAGTGGAATATATAGTCTTTTCAAGTGCACATAGAATATTCTGCTGAAGAGATCACATGTTAGGCCACAAAACAAGTCTCAACAAATTAATCATATGCAACTTTTTCAACCACAAGGTATGAATCTAGAAATCAATCACAGGAGAAAAGAAAAAAAACATGGACAGAAAACAAATTCATGGAGTTAAATAACATGCTACTAAATAATGAATGAGTAAACCAGGAAATCAAAGAGGAAATTAAAAAAGTTCATAGACACAAATGAAAATTCAAACACAATAGTCTAAAACCTTAGGTATGCAGCAAAAGCTATTCTCAGAATGAAGATTATAGTAATACAGGCCTACCTCACGAAGCAAGAAAAATCTCAAATAAATAACCTAAAATTAGTCTTTAAAGGAACAAAGAAAAGAACGAATCCGAATGTCAGTAAAAAGAAAGAAATAGTAAGTTGAGGAGAAATGAATGAAATGGAGACTTAAAAAACAAAAACAAAACCCAATAGAACAGATCAATGAAACCAGGAGCTACTTCTTAGAAAAGATCAGCAAAATTGGTAAACATTTAGCCAGACTCATTAAAAAAGTGTGGACTCAAATAAATAAAATCAGGAGTGAAAGAGGAGAAATAACAATCAATACCACAGAAATACAAAGGATTATAAGAGAATATTATACAAAATTGTATGCCAACAAATTGGACAACCTAGAGGAAATGGATAAATTCCTAGAAACATCCTAACTTCCCAAGTCAGGAAGCAATAGAGAATTTGGACAGACTGATCACTAGCAATGAAATTGAATCAATAATCAAAAAATTCCCAACAGACAAAAGGTCAGGACTAGGTAGCTTCACAGGTGAATTCTACCCAACCTTTAAAAAGTCAATACCTATTCATCTCAAACTATTCCAAAAAACAGAAGAGGAAAGAAAGTTGCCAAATTCATTCTGTGAGGCAAGCAAAACTCTGATACCAAAACCAGACAAAGACAATACAAACAAACAAACAAAAAACTACAGTCAGTATCTCTGAAGAATATAGATGCAAAAATCCTCAGCAAAATAGTAGCAAACCTAATTCAACAATATATTTTTAAAAATTGCCCATGTGTGTAATACATCACATTATAAAGAGAAAGGATAGGGGCTGCTGAGGGGCTCAGTAAGTTACATATCTGATTCTTGATTTTGGCTAAAGTCATGATCTCAGGGTGAGATCAAGCCCCATGTAGGCTCTGCACTGAGTGTGGAGCTTGCTTAAGATTGTCTTTCTCCCTCTTCCTCTGCACCTCCCCCTACTCATGCTGTGAGTGCATGCACTCTCTCTCAAAAAAAAAAAAAAAAGTGAGAGAAAAAGAAAAAGAAAAAGAAAGAAAGGAAGAAGGAAAGAAAAAGGGAGAGAGAGAGAGAAAGGGAAAAAAAAAACATATAATCATTTCAATAGATGCAGAAAAAACACTTGACAAAGTACAGTACCCATTCATGATAAAAGCTCTCAAGAAAGTAGGTTTAAAGGAAATATAACTCAACACAATAAATGTCACATGTGAAAAACTCACAGCTAAAATCATACTCAAAGATTAAAAAAAACTGAGAGCGTTTCCTCTAAGACCAAGAACAAGACAAGGATGTTCACTCTCGGGGTGCCTGGGTGGCTCAGTGGGTTAAGCCTCTTGCATTCGGCTCGGGTCATGATCTCAGGGTCCTGGGAGCGAGCCCCACATCAGGCTCTCTGCTCATCAGGGAGCCTGCTTCCCCACACCATTCTCTGCCTGCCTCTCTGCCTACTTGTGATCTCTGTCAAATAAATAAATTAATTAATTAATTTAAAAAAAGATTTTATTTATTTATTTGACAGATAAAGATCACAAGTAGGCTGAGAGGCAGGCAGAGAGAGAGAGAGAGAGAGAGAGGAGGAAGCAGGCTCCCTGCTGAGCAGGAAAGCCCGATATGGGGCTCGATCCCAGGACCCTGAGATCATGACCTGAGCCGAATGCAAGAGGCTTTAACCCACTGAGCCACCCAGGTGCCCCTCTTTTCTTTTTTTTAAAAGATGTTCAGTCTCACCATTTTCATTCAACGTAGTACCGGAAGTCCTAGCTACAGCAAACAAACAAGAAAAAGAAATAAAAGACATCCAAATTGGTAAGAAAGAAGTAAAACTTTTACTATTTACAGATGACATGAGACTAGAAAATAGAAAACCCTAAAGACTCCTCCAAAAACCATTAGAACAGGTAAATGAGTTCACTAAAGTTGCAAGATACAAAATTAATACACAGAAATCTCTTGCATTTTTATACACTAATAATGAAGTAGCTGAAACAGAAATTAAGAAAACAATACCATTTATATATAATTGTACCAAAATAATAAAATACCTAATAAACTTAACCAAGGAGGTGAAAGACCTATGCTCTAGAAACTATAAAACATTGATGAAAGAAATTGAAGATGGCACAAACACATGGAAAGATATTCCATGCTCATGGTTTGGGAGAGCCAATATTGTTAAAATGTCCATGCAACCCAAAGCAGTCTACAGATTTAATGCAATCCCTATCAAAATGCCAGCAGCATTTTTCATAGAACTATAATAACAATCCTAAAATTTGTGTGGAACCACAAAAGACCCCAGATAGCCAAAGCACTCTTGAAAATGAAGTAGAAAACTAGAGGTGTCACAATCTCAGACTTCAAAATGTAGCACAAAGCTATAGTAAAGAACACAATATGGTACTGGCACAAAGAGACACAGACATCAGAGGAACAGATTAGAAAGCCCAGAAACAAATCCATGATTATATAATCAATTAATCCATGACAAAGAAGACAAGATATACAATGGGAAAACAGCAGTCTCTTCAACAAATGGTATTGGGAAAACTGGACAAATACATGCAAAGGAAAGAAACTGGACTACTTTCCTAAACCATATACAAAAGTAAACTCAAAATAGATTAGAGACCTAAATTTGAGACCTGAAACCATAAAATTTCCAGAAGAAAACATAGGCAGTAATTTCTTTGACATCAGCCATAGAAATATTTTTCTAGTTATGTCTCCTTTGGCAAGGGAAACAAAAGCAAAATTCAAGTACTGGGAGTATACCAGAATAAAAAACCTTTTGCACAGTGAAGGAAACCACCAACAAAACATAAAGATAACTTTGTGAATGGAAGAATATATTTGCAAATAATATAGTCAGCAAAGGGTTAATATCCAAACTATATAACAAACTGATACAACTCAACACCAAAAAATCCAAATAATCCTAAAAAATAAGCAGAGGGCCTGAATAGACATTTTTCCAAAGAAGACATACAGATGGCCTCCAGACACCTGAAAAGATGCTCAACATTACTCATCATCAAGGAAATGCAAATCACAACTATAATGAGATATACCTCATGACAATCAGAATGGCTAAGATAAAAAACATGATAAATAACAAATGTTGACAAAGATGTGGAAAAAAGGAGCCATCATGTGCTGTTGTTGGGAATGTTAAGCTGGTGCAGCCACTGTGGAAAATAGTAGGGAGGTTCCTCAAAAAATTCAAAATAGAATTACCATATATCTAGTAATTACACTATTGAGTATTTACCCAAAGAAAAAGAAAAAAACTGATTAAAAAAGATATATGCACCCCTATGTTTACTGCAGCATTATTTACAATAGTCAAGATAGGGAAGTAACCCAAGTTTCCATCAACAGATAAAGGCATAAAGAAGTGGTATATATACACAATGGAATATATTATTCAGCCATAAAATAGAATGAAATCTTGAATTTGCAGCAATATGGATGGACCTACAGGGTATAATGCTAAGAGAAATAAGTTAGAGAAACATGAATATCATATTTCACTAATATGTGGAATTTAAGAAACAAAACAAATGACGAGAAAGAGACAAACAAAACCAGACCCTTAACTCTAGAGAACAAACTGATGGTTACTAGAGGGGAGGTGAGTGGGGGATGAAGGATATAGGTGATGGAGATTAAGGAGCACACTTACCTTCATGAACAGTGAGTAATGTATAGAATCACTGAATCACTCTATTGTACACCTGAAACTAATACAACACTTGATGTTAGTTATACTTGAATAAAAATAAAAAATTTAAAATGGAAGACTTCAGTAACTGATGCGATATAGACATTGTGTGGGAAGGAGGAGCCAAAGGCAAATATGAGCTTTCAAGTCTTGGTGAGGGGAAAACATTGACTCAGATGGATGGGAAGGGGGCACAGGGAACACGATAGGGAACTGTTAGCAACACAGCCATTGACAGAGGGATATTCAATTAGATGATCAAGTTGTGCAGTTGAAGCTGTGAAAAAGTGCTAGGGAAGAAAACTTGGGGATTCACCTGAAAAAGTAAAAATGTGAAAGTTGAAAAATGTGAAAAAGTTGAAAACGTGAAGATGAATGAGAACTGAAAGAAAGTGAAAGGAAACCCAAACTAGGTGGGGCATTTGGGTTGGATGGTGTTTGGGCACAGACAGTTATAAATCCAGAGGAAGAAGAGAATCTCTTCAGAGCCTCTCCCAAAGCTCCAGGGTCTAGCTGGAGTCTGTGAAACTAGAAGCTTCAGGGAGGATAGAATAAGAATGGCCAACTCCTGAAGATTATTAGAAAACTGATATTAAAAAGTGATTAGAGGAGTTTTATTGAATCTTTGTAAGAACCATTTAGTCATTTAGTGGGAGGACAAATAAGAAGTTGAGGAATAATAGGCGGTGAAGAAAAGGAGACAGGGTTTGTAGACCCACTCTTCAAGAAACCGGGCAATACAAGTATGGTGAGAAATATGACAATAACTAAAGGGTGTTGTAGAATAGAACAAAAGACTGTTTTCCCTTTCCATGTACCTTAAGAAAATTTGTTTTCTGAAGGCAGATGTGCCAGATTGGTACTTTAAAGGAAATAACCAGATTTCTGTAACATGTGGCCTTTTGTACATAGTCATAGCAAAGGTTGTTTGTCTAGATAATTTGGTTTGGGCTCTTTCATGACTCAGTCAATGTCCATTTTTGTTTCTGAAAGACACATTCACGACCATGGCACAGTCAGCAAATAACAACGAATTCTTTATTCTCTGTTGCCATCACGGTCATCAACATTGACCACTCCTGCCCAGTGGATGTCAGTTCTGCTGCAGAAAGAAAATGAGACATTGGAAAGGAAATGTGTACTTCAGACCAACACAGAGATCTGAAGGGCTGGATCTAGGCTTGTGGTCTTTTCAGAATCTGGATTAGAAAATAGGCAGAGATGGAATCTTGGAGAACAGCGCCTCTGGCATTATGACTCACTATTTGAGGATTTCATTAGGAAGTGAAGTAACATGTCCTTCAGTCAGTCATCAGGAAATCATGACTGCCTGCTTATTCCACCAAATCCTGCAGAATTTAGCTGGAGAGAGTAAGAGTCTGGGGGTGGAAACTTCGACACTGTAATGATTTCCTTACCTAAATCCAATCTTTTCTATTTCAAGTCGTGAAAACACATATTTTTAGATGGACTGATAGACATACACTCATACAGAGTGTGTATGTATATTATCTTTTCATAAACATTTACCTGTCAATGTCTGTAACTTTGGGTGCCTTTAAATAAAATCTCAACTGAATTAACCTAAAATAAAATGTTCTCTGTACGAGTTCCCAAAAGAAGATGAACCCTAAGAAAGACTACTTAAATTCATTCCAGAGAAAATGGGGAATAAATGAGAATACCAGGAAGAGTTAGAGGGTTATTTTGATGAACTGATTTCTATATAATATAAAGGAAGATTAGAGCTCATAGGGTTCTGCATTTTAAAATAAATCACTGCATGGAAGCAGAGGAAATATTACGAAGAATTTTGCTCTGATGCCTGCTTAACACTTTCCTTCCTTTATGGAATTCAAAATTTCAGAAGGAAAGCACAGTTTAGTCAGTCCTTTTACTCATTCAGCAAAAAAGGCATTGAGGGCCTCCTGTGAGCCAGGCACAATGTTAGGCTCTTGGAGAAGATGGTGAACAAAAAGAGACCTTTCTCACTCACAGAACCGAGAGGCTAGAGGGGATGGGAGAGCAGTCACCAAATCATGGCACTGATGAATGTATAATTACAAACTGAGATAAGTGCTTTAAAAGAAAAGAATGGAGTCCTATAAAAAGTAAAGAACAAAGAAGTCCAGGTGGGGGTGCAGAAAGGGCTCTTTGAGCTGAGATCTAATGAGCAAAGTTGAGTTAAAGCTAACAGAGAAAGCGGGGGGAGCCTCCAAGACGCAGGGAAGAGCATACCCAAAGGAGGACCCCACCCCCATGCTCAACCCCCACAGGGGCCTAGACCAAGCAGCTCCTAGTTAAGGATTTGGTCTTTATTCCAAGAACAGTGGGACGCCATTCAGGGGTTTTCGGGAGGTTGGTGACATGGTCAGATTTGTGTTTTGAAAAGAACACTCTGGCTGCAATGTTGAAAACAAATTGGAAAGACATTGTCTAGAAGCCATTGTTTCACTGAGTAAATGCTAAGGCCTGCAGCTGTCACAATCACTTACCTGTGGTCAGCTGACCCCATGAATATTTTCCTGCACCCCTGTGGACATTTGGAAGCTATTTTAGATGGAGGATTAGGAATTTCTTGATCCTGGATTATTATATGATTATGTCAACATTTGGAAGAGAGGCACAACACCTTTCTGTCTGCTCAGAGTTTTGACTGGCATAACTATCATAACTGTGCTTGTCTGTGATAGCATAAACAGGCCTATCAAACAATCTTCTGCATTTCACAGTCAGGGGCAATATCATGTCACCCTCTCTTCCTTTCACTTCTGTCACTGTACATGCTCCTGGTCTTTCCAGTTTCCCTCCTGAGCTTTGATTGTCCATGCATCAAGGACCCACGTCAGACTCCTCCTGTCTCTGAGAAACCTAGACCGCCTGTTCAGTTACTTCAACAGGATGCCTGAGTGCACAGGGCAGGGAGAACAATGGCAAGAGCAGGACAGAGCCTCAGATACCAGGCAGGATCCAGTCATCCTGACCAGTTTGTGGCTTTGTCTTAGAAAGGCCTGACTGCAAAGGCCCATTTATCAAATTTCAACTAACGGGGACTAAAACCATGAGTGAGAAATGGCCCTCATCAGAACCCTGAGTCACCCCAGGCTGCCTTGGGAGCAGTCCCGAAGTCTGAGGCAGTCTCGGCAGAAGTACATGGAGGGAAGCAGGGACAGGAAGCCAGGTGAGTCCTGATGACCCCACCCTGCCCTTCACCATACCTGTGGCCAAAATGTTGCTGGAGAGCTGAGATGCGTAGAGTCCAGACAAAACTACGCTCTGCCGGGTGTAAAACTCTTTGAGGTTCCCATCAGGTGTCCATCATCTGGTGTCACTAACATGGCTTTAATTGTTATGTCTTCCTTACATGGAACCTAAGCAGACTCCTCTCTTGACTTTCACTAACTTAAGCTAATTGTGGCATCCGCCACCACACAGAAAGCTACTCCTTCCCTGACAGAATGGCCCGTTAGTACTCTAAGTGTGGCATTATGCTTCCTCAATCCTCTCCAGACTGAAGCTCCTTATCTCCTTGCAGGGGTGCTTCTCTGGTGAGGTTTTTTAGGGTCCAGTTGTCCTAGCTGTATGTCACCGGATTTGCTAATGGTTTAAGAGATATCGTTCTGAAGACATGTGTAAGTGACTGAACAAGCTTGCCTCAATTATGTTTATTCTTGTATCCATTCTTCTCAAACCAGTTCTTTTCCATCAGAATACAAAATCTGAAACAGACACCATAGCTTTTCTACTTTGGGAAAGAGTATTAGTTCCTTTGTTTGGGCACCATAAATCTAAGCACTGACTCCAGTCCAATCTACCCCAGTTTAGTTAAAATTCCAAATACATGTCCAGAAGAGATTATCCCCTGTTCTTGCTCAGAACTGACTCCATCTTTGAAGCGTGGAGATGAGGGGCAGAGTACTGTTGTCCCCTTTTCTGTGTCATAGCTCTTCCTCCTTCATCCTAGCTACTGTTTCCAACCATTCCAGGGTTGCAGTGGGGGAGAAAAGACCAGGGGAGAACGGGTCAGTGCAGTTATCTGTTGATGACTTCCAGGCATAATGGATACGCAAAGCTTATTCTGTGGTACTTCCACATGTTCCTCTGAGATGCCCTGCTGGTGACATCTAAACTTCTCAAAAGTGCGGTCCAAAATGATGAAGTTATTATCACCTGAGAACTTTTTAGAAATAACATTTTGGGGCCCCTCCATCCTAAGGAATCAGAAGTCCTAGGGGTATGGCACAGGAATCTGTTTTAATAAAGCCCTCTGGGTGATTCTAAGGCAGGCTAACGTTTGAGAAAGTGGTTCCTCTCCTCTGGCTGGCCACTTATAAGCTTGGTCATGCCCTAGGTTTCTGGGCACACTGCACCTCGAGTTCTGTGTTTTCCTGCTGAAGTGAGCCCACAAATTTCCTATAGCCCAGGATACTACTCTTTCTCTATAGCTAGCGACAGTAAAGCTCCCTCCCAACATTATATATTCATTGCTGTACTCCTCAGAGGTCCCTACACCTAAACTTAGACTCTTGGAGAGATGATGATGTGAGCTTCTCTGTGTGCCAAGCTTAAAAGATATGTGCTAGGCTGTCAAGGAGTTCTGTTGAAGCCTCCCTCCCTTGGCTTAATCTTTTATCTTCTGTTCAGGTGGGTGATGGGCTCCTGTTGACCAAACTGGATTTATGGTCTCTTAGCATGTCCCACGGAAGTGATTTAGCACGTATCTTTAGGATACAGGAGAACTTGATGTCTCTTCTATTATTCATGTCTTTGAGGCTTGTTGCAAAAATCCAAGACAAGAGAAGAGTTATATTTAATATCATTTGGACATGGCAACCAAAACTCAATCCAGTAGGATGGTTGGGCTTTATTTTCCCTGTTACTTTTAATAATGTAGTCCATGTTCATATTGGCTACATCACATCAGTGATCTATAAGGGATATATGTCAATTACCTTAAATCATTTAACTTAGGTTCCTGTTAAGTCATGTCTCCCCAAATTTTTTCTTAGCTAGGTCTTCGTGTCTGTTTTAAAATAGATTTATGCTTCTCTTCTACATTTACCATGGTTATGTGCCTCTCCTATCTTCTTATATTCATGTATTGCTAAGCTCATGGAACTTTCCAGACATTGCTTTGCCTCACATTCAAGCTATCTCTCCAACGATGCTACACACTTTCAGGTGACATAATCACTGTTCCGATGATCAGAATTAAGAAGAGATGACTAATTCCTTGGTCACTTCCTCTATATATGAGAGACGAACTTATCATCAAAGCAAAAGAAGTATTTATCAAATGTTTTGTTGTCATTGCATTAAATATCCTATAGATGTTGATTATGCATAGGTGTTATTCATCCTTCCTGGCTAGGCACTCATTGCTGCTTGGCAATTGATTTCTTACATGTTTTTTATTTTTCCATGGAGTACCCCAGATCTTTACCCCCTAAAATCCAGCTACCATTTATTCCCATCATCCCCCGCAAAAGGGGATTCACCATCCATTTAACTAAAAGTATTAATGTTAGACAATACAAGTTCCCTCAACTTCCCTCTTCTTAACCTCAAAATCTCTCCATATTGATTCTTTTACTCTCTTTGTTGTTACCTCAGAAGATGTCCCTCTTATGCTCGCCAAGATCATGCCTTCATCTTGTAACATTTTCTCGGCAGCTCTGGGACTTATATTTCCTTTGAGTCTTTAATGTGTCTCTCGTTACTAGCCCTATGATATTAGCCAAAAAGTTTAAGTCTCACATCCTACAAACCAACTCACAAGAAAACATCCCTTGACCCTCAAGTCACCATCATGTCATTTTCCTTTGCTTCACTCCTGTCTAGTCTTTTTCCTCCATTCTCCTGATAACTTTCCACTCAGAGTTAGTCAGTGATATCCTCATCATTAAATCCAAAGGCCTTTTCTTAGTTTTCATTTTCTTGGAACTGTAGCCTTTTCATATTACACTTTCTATTCCTGTCTCCTGGGCACATGATAAGTCCTCAATATATATCACTCCTATTAGCATAATAGCGTCAGCTTCAAAACTGTTCTCCCTACTGATAATTTCTCTACTCATCATGTGTTCCATTGCCAGAATTATTTTCCTAAAGGAAACTGAACTTTGCTTAAATGTCTTAAATAATTTAGCTCCAGTATCCACTTCCAGCCTTACTGCCTAATATTTCTTGACATACCAACCAAAGTGGACAACTCAAAATGGGACCATTTCCTCTTTTCCAAAGAATATATTTCATTTCTTCGAGTTTTTGCTTATGCTGCTTTTTCACTTTGAACTTCTCTTCTTCCAAGTTCTTTATGTCATAGTACTACTTATTCTTTAGGATCCATCACAAATGCTACCTCTGTGAAGCCTTGCCTGGTTCATTTAAATGATAACTTCTTTTCCCTCTAAATTTCAAGTTGACTGGCATCCCTCATGTTATACATTCAGATACACAAATACAAATAATTACTAAATTTACAGAGCATAATCTCTTTCCAAAATGACATCTTTTCTACACAGGGAAAGCAATATAAAGCACCCCACCTTTCTTGTCTCACATTAGTTTAGACAAAACACCATCTGAGAACTGGGAAAACCATAATTTTCTTTAATGTTTTGCCTGCAATTTGTAAAACAACAGAAAATATTCCTGTGGACACGTTTAAAATTTTTCCCAGATGCCATAATTTTAGTACTGTATGGCAATGTCTTCATGACACCCACCGGACACCCAGATGCTGAAAGAGTCTGGATGACCGGAACAAAAATGATTAGCAATTTTGGAAATAGGCTCTATGTGGAAGTAATTTATATATGAAGGAGGAGGAGGAGGACAAAGAAAAAGAGGGGGGGAAATTATCTGACTCAGAAAAGAAAAGTTAGGGGCAGGAAATGTTAGCAATTAGTTTCTGAGAGTCTGAAAAAACTATTATATGAGTGACAGTGACAGCTGTTTCATGTTCCTACTCAGAGGAGAACAAATGCTTTGGGCTATTGCAACAGAGATTACAAAGACACATAAGGAAGATTATCCAAGACTCTAAAGTTGGGAGAATTGTGGGATATGATAGCATGTTGTCAAGGAAAGGAAGAAGAGACATCTTTTCATGGCTGGAAGAAAAGATACTGGAGATAAAGCTCATTTAAGGTTTTATTTCGATGAGGTCATACATATGGAAAAAGAAATAATTCTATATCACAGTCTATGAAAAAGCTCTTTCATAAACTATGTTAGAGATCTAATCTATCCTCATGGAAGGAAGAAAAGTTCTGGGAATATGACATTGTGGGTAGATGCACTGTCTTCAAGATGATACTCTGGTTACTTCTCCTAGATCACTCACTTTCTAGCTTTGTGACCCTGAAAAAGTTGTTCAGCTGCTCTAAGAATCCATTTTCTTATCTGCAAAATGGGGATAACAGCTGTGCCTCCCTCACAGAGACATGAGCAGTTGCTGAAATGATGTTCGATAAATGTTAATTTTTATTATTTTTTTAGATATGTAGAACCTTTTAGATACTATGTTACGCATATTCCCAATCATCTCCTCTACAGAGCTATCATCCAAGCCCCGTATAAGATAGGATGATATGATGACTTTTCACCAGAGTTCTGTTCTTTAATTAAAAATGAAAGCCCTAGGTATCAAAGACCAGCCTGCTGAGTTTCCGTACCTTTCCCAACCACGAGACATTTCCCTGATGTCTGCAGCACGTCTTTGACGTTTGGGACAGAAGACCAATTTGCCTCCACCCCCACGTGGCTCCACCTGTCACATTATTATGTGATCTTTATAAAATTAAGCTGAGAATGTACCAACTTTTTTTCATTATGCTTTTAACCAAAGCCATTAAGCTTACAGATATGGCGTCTGTTTAATAAAATGAATGGATACAGGAAAAAAAAAAAAACAAACCCTGTATTTAATTTCACATCTTCAAAAAGAGTATTTATACCAACGAATGTATTCATGCTCAATTTGAGCTATAATGTATTTCTCATCATTTGATGAACTTGTGATAGAGGGTCTGTTTGTAGCTAGTGGTTAATAGACAAAGTGTATTTTCCTTTCGGTCATTGTTTCTGTCTTCCTCTACCATTTACCTTCAGATAAAGCCATTTTCTCAAGGATCCCAGTATGTGAATTCTTTAACACTTCTCTGTTGATATCAGATGAAGACATCATCGTTCCGATCTTGGCAGTAGTTACTGTATATCAATATAGACACCTGGTAAGATTTCAGTTCCCCATTTGAGTGTCAGTTAAAATGCAGAGAATGCTACCTATGTGGTTGTATTAGAGTGTGTGTGTGTGTATGTATGTGTGTGTGTGTGTGTGTGTGTGTATACATGAATATTTCCTTTTTTAAGGAAAGTTTGGATTCTCAAGAATAAGGATAATGAGGCATATGTTCCACTCTTAGCAAAACAAAGAGTTCAGTACAAAGTGTTATATATAGCTTAATATGAAAATATATTAATGACTATCTGTATGACAATAGTGAAATTAAAAAGTCCGAATCATAGGATTGAGTTTATATGGAGTCAGAAAGAGACATCATAATTAGAATTTCAGCAACATGTTTGGGTGATAGAAATCAGTGGGGCATGACAAGCTCTACTTTGAGTTATACATAAAGATAGCTGAGGACTGGAATGAGACATACATGATGTATAAAGGAATCCTTCGACACTATGAAAATAGTTTACCACTGTGAAGAGAAAAGGGGAAGGTTAAATTACTTTGGCTCTAAAACCCCATGTAATGCAAAAACCAATTGAACCAACTTTGTTTTCCAGATGTCTTCAGAACTGCATGATTGCCAAAGTTGGAGGAGTATCTGAAGATTTCAGGTTATGCATTATACTTTGCTACAGAAACAGCAGCCATAATGATAAATGTTTTAAATTACCCTTGGATGGACAAAGGAAATACTATTGCATAGATTTAGTAAAGCATTCTTTTATAGAAGAAGCCTAAAATGTCAGTCTTTGGAGTAGGAGGCATTGGAGTTTGAGCCCTAGCACCACCACTTACTCTGCTGGACCCTAAGAAAGTCTTTCAACTCACTGAGCTTTAGGTTCCTCGCCTTTAAAGTGAGCCCAGTAACAAGGGTGACTACGTGGGGCTGATGTGAAGTTTAAATGAGATATGAATAAAGCCCTTAGCACAGGTTTGACGGCACAGAGTAAGGGCTTAATAAATGTCAGCTGTGATATTTAATGATGAAGGTGAAAATGATGAAAAAGGGGAGGAGGAAGAGAATGAATTAGAAAATCAGCAAGACCCAAATCTATATCCTTTTAAAAGAGACTCCTGAGATGGGCACCTAGGTGGTTCATTGGTTAAGCATCTGACTCTTGGTTTTGGCTCAGGTCATGATCTCAAGGGTCGTGAGATGGAGCCCTATGCTCAGTGGGGAGTCTGCTTGAGATTCTCTCCCTCTGCCCCTCTCCCTGCATGTGAGCTCTCTTACTCTAAAATAAATACATCTTAAAAGAGAGAGAGAGACTCCTGGGAAACAATTGGTTTAAAAAAAAATGGGAAAATCATCTTTTACTAAGGGTAAAATATAACACAGCATTTAGGTGCATTCCTTTACCGGTTCTTGTAGAAAAATAGTCACTGTAAAATGGGGCCATATGCATTTTGTCAGAATGGAAAGAGGAATTTTTTTTTTTTTTTACCTAAAATTAAGAACAAACCTTAGATTAAAACTTCTGCCCTTTGGCTAAAACCCTATATAGCTAAGAGTTTATTAAAGAATGCAGTTTCTCCACTCTCTCTAGTCTGTAGGGATAGTGGAGATGGAGTATAGCACATCAAAAGTTAAGACTCAATGAACAGGCTTTCTTGAAATTGACAAGCTGACCCTAAAATTCATATAGATATGTAAAAGACTTTGAATATGCAGAGCAATCTTGAAAAAGAAGAACAAAGTTGGAGGACTTACACTACCTGATTTCAGTATTCTGGAAAGTTACAGTCATCAAGACAGTGTGATGCTGGCATAAAGATTAACATAACAATGGAACAGGATAGAGGGCACAGTGATAGACTCCCACTAAGGCAGTCATTTGGTTTTCAACAAGATGCCAAAGTCATCCAATAGGAAAAGGACATTCTTATCCTTTAAGAAATGGTATAATAGTGGCGCCTGGGAGGCTCAGTGGGTTAAAGCCTCTGCCTTTGGCTCAGGTCATGGTCCCAGTGTCCTGGGATCGAGCCCCACATCGGGCTCTCTGCTCAGCAGAGAACCTGCCTCCTCCTCTCTCTCTCTGCCTGCCTCTCTGCCTCCTTGTGATCTCTATCTGTCAAATAAATAAATAAAATCTTTAAAAAAAAAAAAAAAGAAATGGTATAATAAATAAAAGGAAATAAGTATCAATAAACTGGATATCCATATGGAGAAAGGGTCAACCGTGGCCCCTCCCTCATATTATACACATAAATTAATTCAAGATGGATACTAGTCCTAAACATAAAAGCTAATACCGTAAAATTTTAGAAGATAAATTATGAAACTGGGTGTGGTGGCATAAACAATGAATCTTGGAATACTGAAAAAATAAAGTTAAATTTTAAAAATTCCATTCAAAAAATTTTTTTAAAAAGATAGGAGATTATCTTCATGACTTGAGGAGTAGGTTAATTTTTTTTTTAAAGACTTTATTTATTTAGGAGCACCTGGGTGGCTCAGTGGGTTAAGCCGCTGCCTTCGGCTCAGGTCATGGTCTCAGGGTTCTGGGATCAAGCCCCGAATTGGGCTCTCTGCTCAGCAGGGAGCCTGCTTTCCCCTCTCTCTCTGCCTGCCTCTCTGCCTGCTTGTCATCACTCTCTCTCAAATAAATAAATAAATAAATAATCTTTTAAAAAAATAAAGACTTTATTTATTTATTTGACAGAGAGATAACGGGAGAGGGAACACAAGCAGGCGGAGTGGGAGAGGGAGAAGCAGGCTTCCCACTGAGCAGGGAGCCCGATGTGGGGCCCAATCCCAGGACTCTGGGATCATAACCTGAGGCAAAGGCAGGCGCTTAACTGACTGAGTCACTCAGGTGCCCCTAATTTTTTTTTTTTTTAAGATTGGACAAAAGCAAAACAAAACAAAACAAAACAAAAACTAACCATGAAAGAAAAAAAAAATGATAAAGTCAATTTCATCAAATGAAAAGATTCTCTCATCAGAAGACACTGCTAGGAAAATGAATAAGTAAACTGAAGACTGGAAGAAAATATTTGCAAAGTATATATCTGGTGAAAGGCTGGTATCCAGGATATAAAGAACTTCTACAACTCAGTAACATAAAGTCAAATAACTCAATAAGGAGGAGGTTTGAAGACATTTTCCAAAAGAAGATACAGGAATGGCCAAAGTGCATGAAAAAATGCTTAATATCAAGTCATCAGAAAAATGCAACTTAAAACTCCAATGAAGTGCCATTATATATCTACAAGGAATGCTAAAACTGAAAAGACAGCACCAAAAGTTGACAAAGATGTAGAGTGATCAGAATTCTCAGATGGTATTGGTGGGAGGGAAAAAATGGTACAATCTAGAGTAGGTACAGACTACTTTATGTCTATAGAAATTCTACTCCTAAATATTTACTCTATGAAATTAAAGCATGTGTCTACACGGGGTGCCTGGGTGGCTCAGTGGGTTAAAGCCTCTGTCTTCAGCTCAGGTCAGGATCCCAGTGTCCTGGGATCAAACCCCGCATCGGGCTCTCTGCTCAGCAGGGAACCTGCTTCCCTCTCTCTCTCTGCCTGTCTCTCTGCCTACTTGTGATCTGTTTCTCTGTCAAATAAGTAAATAAAATCTAAAAAAATTAAGGAAAAAAATAATAAAGCATGTGTCCACAAAGGCATCTATAATAATGTTCATAGATTTATTCATAATAGCTAAAAGCTGGAAGTAGGTCATCAACAGAATATCGTAGAAAAGAACTTTGCCCTATTTTTACAATGGAACACTACTTAGGAATAAAAAGGGAGAAAACTAAGAGGCGTCAGGGTAGCTCAGTCGTCTTAGTGTCCAACTCTTGATTTCAGCTCAGGTCATGATCTCAGGGTCATGAGACTGAGTTCCACCTTGGGCTCCATACTGGTCATAGAGCCTGCTTAGGATTCTCTCTCCCTCTCCCTCTGCACCCACACCACCCAGGCTCTCTCAGGAAAAAAAAAAAAAAAAAAAAATCAAATGCTGAGGGAAAGAATCCTTACTCAAAGATTCCACTTACAGAAATTTTAGAAAAGGCAAAACAAATATATAGTGGAAAATGTCAGGAAAGTGAGTGCTGAGCTAAGCAACAATATACTGGGAATGGGCATTTGGTGACTTTCTGCTTTGTTGATAATGTTTTACATTGGGATAGGGGTTTGGGTTAAACAAGTACATGCATTTGTCAGAGAATGTTTATATAAGATTTGTGCATTTCATTATGCATAAATTTTGCCTCAAATAAAATCTCTGTAAACAAATACTGAAACTCAGTATGCTAATGATATGAAACTAATGATATGCATGCTGAAATGTTTAGGGAGAAGTGTACTGATGTTTTAACTGGCTTTGTAACACATCAACAAATAGGATGGATTGATAGATACCTTGAGGGATGGATAGATGGACTGTTATGTGATAAGCTAGGTATAGTAAAATACTAATGGCTTAATCTAAGTGGAGGGTATGGGAGTATTCATCATAAAATTCTTTGAACTTTTCTGTAAGTTTGAACATTTTCTTAATAAAATATGTGTGTGGGGGGGAGTTAAGGCTGAATTAGCTAAGACCCAGATGAGTGAGTTTGATCCTTCTTCTGTTGAATTATAAAATATGGAGCCATGAAGGGTCTAAGCAAGGCAGTGCTATAACCAGATTGACATTTTAGAGAGATCTCTCTGCCTAAAGTGAACAGGGTGAATTACAGGCATACGAGTAGGAACTAATTTCAGGTCTAGGAGACCAGTTAGGAAACTATTCCAGTATCTTTGTGAGAGATTTAACAAGGTAAGCTTTATAAAATGACAGTAGGTAACAGTTCGATACTGGGGGAGAGGGCAAGGAAGGAGTTCAAGATGGCTCCCAGGTTCCCGGTATTGCTCACAGAGTGAATGACAGGGACAGCCTCTGAGAGAAAACAGAGACAAAGCAAATGAGGGGTTGAGTGCAAGGGGTGAGAAAAGATGTTTCATTCCATATTAGACATGTTGACTTTGAGGTTCACTGTGGTTCTCTCAGGTGAAGATGTCCTAGTGGCTTTAGTAATATGGCTCTAGAGCTCGGAGAAGATGTCTAGGTTGGAGATGTGGACTTTAAAATCATCAACTAAATGGTGGTAGTTGAAGCCATGCCAATGAATGAGACTTTTCAGGGACAGAATATAAATGAGAGAGCCCTGAGGTTACTGATACTTTAGGGGGTGGCTGAGGAAGAGGATAAAGCAAATGAGGCCAAGGACGAAAAATGTAGAGAATTATCTGTGGTTCTCAAAAGTACAAATGACAAAATTCCTGTAGAGGAGCATACAAATAACTCTGTTATGGCTTTTGGGGTAGGAAGGAGGCAGGTCAGGAAAATTTTCACTAAGAAATGTCATTTGAACAGAGTAAAGGGTGAGTAGGAGTTTTCCATGCAAACAAGGGAGATAAAAGAAAGGCAAAAGGAACAACCTGATAGGCCAGAAGTTTGGAAACTTGAAATATGACATTTTCACCAAATATGAGACTGCTGGAATATAGTTGTGGGGTTTGGGAGGATCAGCCTTTGTACTTCTGCCTGATTTAAACCAGTCGTTTTCAGTTACTGTGCATCAGAAGTCCCCGATGTGCTTGTTAAAACCCAAATCACTGGGTCCCGCTCCCTGAGTGTCTGATACAGTATGTGTATGTCGAACTGATCTTCTGTATTTTTAAGTAAGACCTCAGGTGATGTTGATGCTGCTGGGTCCATGACCACGCTCTGAGGATCATAGGGAAGAAGAGGTGCCACACAGTTGTCCGGAATCATCTTCTCAGGACAGATCTTTCCAGGCAGAAGGGACTAGTTATACCAGGATAAGGGACAGTTCCCCCCACATAGTCTTCACAACCTTCTCAGGGTTTTGTTGCTTTGTGGCTTGTTTTTGTTTTTGTGTGTTTGTTTTAGACAGATCCTTCTTATTTAATCTTCAATTTATAGGAATTTGGGAAATTTTTGAGGCTGAGTTCTCTTCCACAAAATAGACTCATACTCACGTTAAGTCCCAGGGCCTCCTCTGTCCACACGCCCTGGGGACGCATGTAAGAGGAAATGACTGCCATGCATTTCTCCCCAACACTGGCCGCTCCACAGAACGGATGGCTGGAAGAGATTAGCAGACTGAGCCTACCTGATAACAGTATTTGTTGGGGGTTTTGTACATCTTAAAGTATGCCGCTATCAATTCATCATTTTACCTTCCTGATAAGCCAGCACTGTTATTACTGGTAGATTAAAAAAAAAAAAAAAAGGCCAAAAAAAAACAAACAAGCACGAAGAGATGATGATGTGTCAAAATCTCTACAATAGTTCCTGGTCTAGTGGTGACCCCATTGACACCACAAGCCTCTCCTAGAAAATGGTGACAGTTTTTAATTTCAAATTTATCTCTTCCACAGGTTTGCAACATATCAGCAACACCATCTAATGCAAATATTCCAAAGTTAATCAGGAATTATATGTGGTCGCAGGGCCATGGTGGTGGACTGATGGATTTCAGCTGCCTACCACCTGTGGGCTGGAGAGGTAGTGCAGGGGGACACAGGATTTCAGAACAACCCTAAAGAATTTCTCCTGTGTAACCTCTATTTCCACTTGCAACAGCATCGTTACTACTTCCGTATTCTAAAATGAAAATGTCTTTGGTTGGGCTTTAGCAAAAGCAGTAAAGCTCACTCCCCAAAATACTTCTGCCATTTTAATATCTTTAAAAAGTGTCTGTAGATGATACATATATTACCATAGACTAATAAAAGTCAAGTGACCAAAAAGTGAACATTTTGAGTTATGGTAAGTTCAAGGGACATTCATCCAGTCTCTTATTCAATACTTATGAGTACTTCATAGGTTAGGCACTGTGCTAAACACTGCAAATATTTGAGATTAATATTAATAAGCTATAGCCCCTATCTTCAAGGAGTTCATAATTTATTCCCATTGGTCAAAAATAAAAAATACACAAGATTAAGAACCACTAGGCGAAATGAAACTAAGCGAAGCCTTTCAATAGTGACTGAGAGTCTGCAATTCTACAATTTTTGGCATGGTATGGTCAGCAGCAACAGCAGCAGCAGCAGTAGCAACAGCCCCGTGGACAAATTCAGTACAGACAAGAAACCAAAACCAAAACACACACATAAAAACACTCAGCAGCCTAGAATCAGCCTTGAGGTTGTATAAACATGTTGCATTAAAGGCACTGAAGGTCACTACACTTTTGAAAAGTAAAGTGTAAGGTCAAGAAAGAGTAATCCCTGTGTGATGAAGTGGAAAAATGATTTCTTCAGGAAAAAAAAAAAAAAAAAAAAAAAAACCAACCCAAAAGATCTACAAAAAAAAATATAACGTAGAAAATAAAAAACTACCTGGCTCTAATTATAGTCATTGTAGCATTAAGTACATCTATTAAATTCAGATGGGATGGGGTGGATAAGCAGATGGTACAAAAGATAGATTGTTAAGAAGCTGGGTGAAAAAGTCTGTTGCTAAAGATCAATTTCACAAAGAATATGATACAAAGCTGAGAATTCAAGAGATAAAGTTTCAACAAAAGAAGTTTAAGGTAAAACAAAAATTTCTCCTGCAATCATTTTTCGTAAAATGTTGATGGAGAATAAAGTCTTCCAGGAAGTCATTACATAGCACTTAAGACATGTAAGTGTTTCAACTCTCCGAAGCCAGATGGTATTCATTGTGGGGTCCCGGGAGGCCTCACATGTGAATGGCCCCAGCATTGGTCAGGACATAAAATACAGCCCCAATGCTGTGTTCTTACCTAAACGTTGGGGTCTGCAGGGAGTTTTTTGTTTTTTTTTTTCTTGAATAAAGGTTTGAGAATTGGGTCCCATCATCTGTTGGCGCAGAGGGATTATTTCTGGAAATTTCAAAGGTGTTTTGTCCTCAGGGGATACAAGAAACCTAAAAGCTCTGAGCCTCTTGAATTCTAAAACACTTGCTTCAAAGACTAATTGAACCAATATGCAGTTATAATCTTGATATATTCTGAAGCAAACAAATGAAATCAATACTTAATTTAAATTCTTTCTGGGGAAGTACAACAAAATAGGGAGAATATAACTAATCCAACATTACTTTCTAGAAGTGACTTATATTTTTCTGTTTTTTCCCCAAATTTCCTGTTATGAATATGTATTATTTCTATAACTAGGAAATAACTATGATATGCCAATATTAAAACATTTCTTAAAATATTTATCTTTGGGGAAAAAATATATGTTTATAAAAAATAAAATTAAAAAAAATATTTATCTTTAAGAGTATAATTAATCATGGTGGCTTTACTCAAAGAGATTTAGGATTAAGGAGGGCACGTATTGTATGGAGCACTGGGTGTGGTGCATAAACAATGAATTTTGGAACACACACAAAAAATTAAATAAAGTTAAAATTTTTTAAAAAAATAGATTTAGGATAGTCAAGCATAATAAGAGTTAAGGTAACCTCTCTGGATTAAGACTCCAAATAGAGACTGTAAAATGGATGGTCCTATGCACAGTATGAAATTGAGGAGTCTAGCATTATTTTATACTAGAATAGAGAGAAATTATTAGAGCCTTTATTGAGCTATTTAAAACCTAAATGAATTCTGAGCAACTCTGCATTTTAACCTGTGTTAAGGAGGAAAAGGGACACTATGAAATTAATAACCCAAAAAATTAGTAAAAATGTAAACTACATCACACACATAATTTGAAAACTACATATTGTAGTTAAGAAGCTGGATGAAAACGTCTGTTGCTGAAGATAAATTTCACAAAGAATATAATACATAATTGTTCTATCAATTGTTCTATCAATCTCTTATATGTATCTGAATTTAATTTTTGTGTGTGTTCCAAATTTCATTGTTTATGCACCACACCCAGTGCTCCATGCAATACGTGCCCTCCTTAATCCTTAATCTTTTTGAGTAAAGCCACCACGATTAATTATACTCGTAAAGATAATTGTATTTTTCTCTACAAGTAAAAAAAAAAATGTATATACGTAATCTGAAGCTTTCAAAAGCAAGGAGGTATTAGTTAATTACCTACAAAAGAGTTTCCATTTATTTCCCTTGCTGAGCAATATCACACCTACCCATTGATTATTGCATTATGGGGCCAATGGCCAATTTATTTTGGTATCATTAGACATTGGGTAAGAATGAAAGAGGACACCTGGTCTGGAGACCATATATTTGAACATTTATGGGAGATCCTTATTTTTCTTGCAAGATTTTTTTCTTTAAAAGAAGCTCCTAGTCCTTGGTTGGGAAAGACCAGTATAGTTTCCAGGGAGATGAAAGCTCTGTATAAAATAACCTCTATTAAGTGTGAGATAACATCTGTCTCCAGGTCAAAGAGATGATACAGTGTTGCAGGACACTGGTTCCTTTTTGTTTCCATTGGATTAAGAAAAGTCAGACAGACATGTGGCTTCAAGTGACCATCTGCACCTATCTTATACCCCAACATTTATCCATGGCCTAGTGTCCATCAACAGTCTGGAGGGCAGAAGCTCTTTCTGCCAACAACAATACTTCATTTTTAACTGATAGCTAACAGCCTCCTTAAGGGCTACTAGCACACTGAAAACTTGCAACAATTAACCTTGGTGGGGGGGCGGGAATATAAACAATTGTGATTAATGTCTTTGCCAGGGTCAAGGACTACTGTTCTGTTGTGCTCATACTCTTAGTTAGCATATAAATTTTCTATTAATTTGCTGATCATGTATGAACTTGAGACAGTATACATATTTAAAATTTATAGAAGTTGATTGTATTAAAAACACTATCCTCTGTGACAGCTTTAATAGAATTAAAATGCCTAAACAGCCCTGGCAATACAATTCTTCCTTTGCATATCTGACTTCTGAAAAACACACATTCCCTTTGTAGTGTTCAAGCAAGTAGCCTTGAGCTGGAAGCAAGAGTGAAGGTCAAATAAGAAAGGAAATCTCAAATCAGATACATTTCATTTTGCACCAAGCATTTTCCATCACATTTACCTCTATCAAAAATCAGCCTATCTTTACCGTTTACTTTTTACCTGGAGTAAAAATTAGAGTTTAAAAATTGTAAATACAGGGGGGAAAGATAATTTAGCACACTGTTTTATCGCTGTCAACTCAGTGGTTTTCATAACCGAATCTCGCATATTTCGAGAATGTCCTTACTACTTTTCAGTGTTTATAGAGCAGAGTGGAGCCAAGCCCACCTCCACCAAAGGTCAGAGAGAGAAACCAAATGATCCAGTGAAGCCAGAATGTGACCTATCTGAAATTAAACCTGCTAAAAAAGATCAATTGAGTCAGGATATCGGCCATAGTGGGAGGGAAAAAAGATGCACATTTAGAGCACGGTCCCATTGCCTGGGCCTTTTAATCCCTCCACCTATCCTGACCATGGAAAGCTTGATAACCACTCTTTAGGACTGTGCCACAAATGCTCTCTCTTTAGCACTGTCAGTAATGCCAGGACGAGGTGAGGTCCTTGGGTAGTGATGCTAAGATGCACATCTGTTTTTTCCTCTGTACTTAGAGACAGAAAAAGGAAAGGGAAGTCTACTCTGGGTTTCAACATCTGTCAATATCCCGGTAGAAATTTCCAGCAGCTGAAGTCAATCAGTTTCTGGAAAGTGCTAAGCAACCATACCAAGTGTTCCCAACTAACATTACCTCCGAATGTGCATGACCAGGCATATTTCAACGTGCTCTGCCAGGCGGTGTTAGTAATGCGAGCAATATGCAGCTCACTTTACTTGCTGACTGGCTTAAAAAGAGAAAATTAAATACATTTCTCATAAGGATATTTTGTGGAATTTTTCCACATCATTAAATAAAATGTAGCCCTGGTTTAGAGGCATTTCCTGAGAGAAAACATTTCTTAACCTAAACTAACTGAACTATGTGAAACAGTCCGCCTGTATACACCATCATATTTTTTTCCTGATTACATGTAATGGCTCTCCTATCATCCTGCAAGCTTACCCATATCATTGAATTGTTTCATGGCCATCTGAAAAAACTGACTGCCAACTTTTTAAAGCGGTTCTCGGGAAATGGGCGGTTATTCAATTTTCTCCTCAGCATTACAAAAGACTGGATGGTATCAGGGATGACATTTCTGAAATAATTAAGAAAAATAACGACACGCTTTCTTCAGCTAGGTACGTACTTCCTTCACAACTTCGACATAACAAGCTATAGCATTGTTTCCTTATGGCTAGAGTAAGGAAGATAAGCTCAAATGTGACAGAAAGTAGCAACTGCTATACATAAGTACAGAGTCAAATGAAAAGCTTTCTTGTTTACCATCAGGATGCATATTTTCACCTTCCTCCCAAGGAAGGGGTTGCACTTCCCTAGGGATGCTTAAATCCATTCAGAGTTTGGTTTTGCAGCGCCCCCGTTTAATTACCTCAGCTCCCTGGGGAAATAAGTTGCCATTCCCAGCTTCCTAAATTCATGGTTCCTGCATAGGGACCGAGGTGCCGTACAGGATTTGCATTTCTTTTTTATTTGCCGTTGGAATAGCCACAGGAGATGTTCTGCTTTTTCAACAGACTCTCTCAGCCTCTCTCTCAGTCAGAAATTCTCTATTAAAAAGAAAGAAAGAAAGAAAAAATGATCCTTACAAGAAGATACCACACATCCTCTGTTTAATCCCAGGAGCCCTCGAGCCAATTTGAAAGTCAACATCAGACAGAGAGGTAATGCTTTTTTGTTTTGTTTCAATCTGAACTCTCACAGTTGTTCAAATTGAATCAAGACGCAAGAGTTCCAGACTAAGTGGGGAGCTAAAATAAAACCGGGAGACATCCGCTTTACAAGGTTGTGTGGGAGAACTGTTGAGTACACCCTGAAAGAAACAGAAAGGAGGGGCAGGCTTCCACGAGAGGCTGCAACCACACCGCAATCCGCAAAGCAACGTGTAGGAAGGGAAGGTACATGCCTCCCGCAGCATAATCCATGTCCCTGTAATGCGGCTTCGTGACATATTTCTGCACTGAGGTTTTGGAAAGAACTCTGCGAGGGAGATGCCCTCAGAAATAAAAACCCAGTCTGGTTCCAAGAATTTGAGTGATTCTTGTCCCCATCTGGCAACGCGCGCGCGCGCGCGCGCGCACACACACACAGTTAATGTACCATAGGGACAAGGGTGCTGTGTCTAAAGAGAAAAATAGAACAACTTTCTCTTCGGGATGCTGGATCAAATTCCCAGTCTCCTAACTAGGTTAGGACTTAGTCCCTGCTCTGGGCATTGCCTTGTGGCGGAGAATAACCTCCTGCTCCGTTCCTATTCCCTGAAAAAATAAAACCTTCAACGAGAAAGAATGTCCTATTGTTGGAGCAGAATTATTCCTCCAGCTTCTCAAAGAGGAGGTATTTTTGGCATCTGGGAAGAGATTGTGTCCAGAGGGGCTTCTTAGTTTTACAGCTGGGTCCACTCAAACCAGTCCAACAAGCCAGCATTACGGAGAGGAGCCCAGCCAAACACAGGCACTTCAATCATACTCAATTCACTTGGGTTTTGTAAATGAAATAAACCCCCAAAGCTTGGCTTTTTATTTTTCTTAGGGCAAAGTCCATTTAGAATTGATATAATCGCTTGCTATGGTTACATATGCCACATTTATTTTTAAATAGCTCCACATCCCAAGGGCTCCTGATTTCCATCTACACGGCAGGTAGGAAGGCTGCAGGAAAATAATTTTCAACACAGTCTACATTTTACCAGGCTCAGGAAAAGCTCATCTGGAGACGCACACCTAGGCTGATAAGGAGCCGGGCTGCTCGGTGAATGTACCTCACATTTTGTGTCCTGCAAAAAGGCCCCCAGCCAGACGGGGAATGGAATCCGTCCTGTCATCTACTGGCCAAGCTGAGCATTCTGTTGTGGGGCTGCAACTGCCTAGACGAGGACGCCTTTTTCCTGCTCTGTGTAAATACGTCATCCACGTGTAACCCTCGCACACACAGCGTTGTGTCCAAAAACACCCAAAGAGGCTAGTGTTGGCGCTGACTGAGAACACTCAGAAGAGTTAGGATCTGCTGGAGGAGGTTTCTCTGCTGGGGGAGGGCTCAGGTGCCAGACTTCTCTTGGCCCCGTCAGAAGCCCAAGTTGCTGACAAACTTTGGGATTCCACACGAGCTCTCCCAACTCTGTTTGCTCTACTTCCTGGCGAAGCGGTACTTTGCACTTCTCCTAAAGCAGTTTACTGCGTGTTGCTTAAGCTATCCCTATTTGACGCTTTCCTCTCTTCCTCCTCTGTCCCTTGCAACAAGGGACTGGGTCATAGTCATCTTTGAATGCTGTCTTGCTAGTTAACGTTTCATTAAATTGAGAGATGGCAAACTGTGGCCTGCAGACCCATCCAGCTGGTTGTGTATCATTAGACCAAAGCAGAACTTTACAAATGGCTAATTCAATTCAATGGTTTATGTAGATATTTACATTTGTGAATGGAGAGATTGCATATTAAAATTTGCATTTCTAGTTTCTTTGGAAAAGCGGGAAGTGCTGGCAACATTGGGCTCTCTTTCTCTCATGGCAGCGGTCAGCCAGAACAGAAGAGCTACTGCCACCCCCGCCTCCTTTTTTTGACCTGGTATGTTCTCTAGGTCATGAGGTGAGCATGGTGCCCTATTCCTCCCTGTGCATTATCTGCCTTGCTCGTCTGGGCATGTGGTTTAGTTGAACAGGAGCCCATCGGAATAAATGATCCAGTAATCTCCCTTTTATTCAATTACTGGACTCAGGGCTCTAGCACAGAGCCTGTCAACGGTCTTTCTTCCTGCCCATCCCCAGCAGATGACTTTCACATGTGCAACATACTCTCCAGGGTGCTGTCAGGGTTATTCTAGCTGTAACAAGACTAGGAGATGGTTGCTATAGCCTGGAAAACTCTCTTCCTAGAAAAGGAAACCAAATCTTTTGCAAGCTTCAGAAAAGCTATTACGGGTAACAAATTTCTTGTGACATCTCACAACCGATCACGACACACCTGTGTGGAGTGAGCGCGCACTGAGAACAGATCCTGGAGCTGAAAAAGGGAAAGCATAAATGAGTTTGGAGAACTGTGTTTATAAAGCATGACAGAAAAGAAGCATCAACAAGACCTCCAAGTAAATAATTTTAGGTCAGGGTAAATACTAGGTTTACTAACTTCAATTCCATTTCCCATACATATACTTATGGCCGGGGCCAGCCCACTGCATGGGAGAAATTGGCAGCCACCTTCTTCTTGTGATTGGGCTGGTAAGGAATCTCTACTATTAGATTCATTTCTAGGATTTAGGTAAAGACAGGGTACCCTCTCTAGGAGACTCTTGAAGACAGAGGAAGCTAGCAGACTCCTTCGGGCCCTCTCCTAGAACTTGAAATACGATTGGTGTCTTAGATTAGTAGTTTGTATCAAGAGAGTGGCAGGAATCTTGGGTATGTTTCAAGAGGTGGGGGATTCTGGGAGCTCAGCGGCAGGAGGGAGGGAGAAGCAGGAGGTCGGAAGCAGGGGGTGATTGAACCAGATGAAGGATTGACAGAGAGCCCTGGGCTGCTGGGAACCGATTTAGGGAAAGAGACCCAGGAGATGAGCTTTTGAGGAAGAAGAATGGAGTTGCGGGGAAATCCATGGGGGTTCATTACTCAGTCAATTCTCTCCAAAGTTGGCTTTCTTAGTGATTTTGAAATCCACCACTGCTATACACAGTTCATTTAAAGCATGGTTGATGGATCACATAAGAAGCCGGTCTTCGACTGTGGAATAAATGGAAAGTCAGAGGCTAGTCCCTAATATAGAGTGTGGTTTTTGTCTTGATCACCAATCCGTTTTTCAGGATTTTTAATAGGGTGACTGGCATTTTTGCCTGAAAGCAAAAGATATTTAGGGTGAAGTTTTGAAAGTGTGATGTTTCTAGGAATTAGATAGTTAACGGGCACAGTAAACAGATCAAGTAGTTCATTTTTCTTTGTAGACTGGATTCTTTACAAGTTGGCCTGAGCAATTTAGGAACCATCTATCGAGAATTAAGTATTTATTACTCTGCCAAAGTTTCTTCAAATTCAGAGTGGAAGATTTTTGAAAGAAAAAGAAGGGATTTCCGAGGCTTCTAAAAATGTGGTATAGGCTAATGGTTTTGGTCCTAGCTTTTTAAAACTTTTTTTTAACCACTTTTCGGAGGGATTTGAATTTCAGCTGTGTGAGGCTAGCTAATTACTGAGGTAAAGTTAAAAGTTGTTCTGTGCTCAGGGTGGACAGGGGGAATAAAAGCAGTGAACCACAAAACCGTGTCAGGCAAGTTTACTTTTCACGGTCATTGAATTAACGAAGGAACAAGCCAGCTCTGGTCCATGTCTGTCTGTCTTCACATCACCCTGGGCCTTCCTGTCACAAAGAGAGACACATTTGTCAGACCCAAACACCTTTTCCACAGGAGGGGAGCTGGCAACACAGAATGCCCTTGGGTTAGAAAAAAAGGTAGGACATTTCTAAATCTCCCCCTCCACCCACTTGCTTAAAATGTGAAGGGGTGTCCTTCCATAGACACAAGGATGAGGAGTCAAGGGGCAGAAAACACAATGCCTGCCTTTTTCCCCCTTCTGTCCAAAAGGGGAATGAGCAGAATGACTTGCAGGTGGCCCTATCTGCAGCCAGAAGGAATGCAAAGATTTTGGGAAAAAAGCTCTACTCCCCCCCCCCCCATTGCAAAAAAGAATGAGAAGAAAAAGCTAATAGTTGCTGCTAGAAGATATGCCTGAGAGAATGGCCTTTATCATCTCCTTTTGAAGTAGGGGCTGAGAGAGAGATGAAGCCAGGCAGAGAACTGGGAGGGCCGAAGGGGCACGCAGAGCACTGTGGGTACCAGGACACAACGGATACCTGAGGGAGAAACTTTGCTGTAAAGTCATTTCAAACTTGCTCAGTGATTGAATAGAAAAAATTTACGTGGGCTCCTAATGGTATATCCCTGTTTCACTTCCAAACAAGAATGCAAGGGATGTTTATAAAGATCCCAGTCTCTGTTTAGGGATATCTAAATATATTCTGGTAATTAGCTTAACTTTGATCCAATGCAGTGCTTTTTCTAGGTAAAATAAATAAATCAGTGAAAAGTTCTGGAACACTCTCCCTTTCAACATCTCTGCCCATTAATATCAATGGATATTGTTAAATTTGATGTTAGTTTGTAAAAATCTCAGGTCTGGTTGTCCTGCTGTTACATAGTATTTAATATTTATTACTAAGAGTTTGAAATGAAAGACTGATTTATAAGCACAATGCCTATTTTTTCCCTCATCAAACAAACCATAAAAGAGTGTTCTATATAAGACTGACCACACTTTGGTAGTATTCTTATTGGAAAATGTGTCCCGGTTTCTCAATTTATTGTTAGAAATGCTTAGTCATGTGGCACAGGCAATAAAGACAGAAGATAGAGTTCACCTTCCATACTAATGAACGAATTATATTCAACTCCTTTTGCCATTTTTATGTATCCTTCTTCCCTGAAACCCAGAAAGGAAAGAGTGAGATAAAATTGCCAGTTGGCTAAGAAGTATTACAGGTGAATATACATCAGGGATAAAGTCTCCCCTTCTTGTTCCCATTTCATGGCATTCCCTCAATTGTTATTGTGGTCTGTGAAACAGGCTGGCCCATATTTGACTTGGAAATACAAAAGCAAGTATGATTCCTTTTATTGTAGGGGGAGAAACAGATATATTTAAGTATTTGACAGGAACGTTGAATTTCACTAATACAGAGCATGGCTTCATTATACTAACAACTGATATCTTTTAAAGAAAGATTTTAGAATGTTATTTCAATTTGTATATGTATAATTATAAGAGTTTCTAGAACAATATTCTCCCATAAAATAGCACTGGACCCAAAATAATAATCAAAATATACTTGAAGGAAGAAAATTTACTTGTATCTTACCACTCAAAGGTAATCATAATTAACGTTGTGAACTATTCCCTTTTAGACCTTTTTATATGCACATTAAATGCCATTTTTCTAAAGTTGGGATCCTGCCATATACACAATATTCTATTCTGATTTTTTTATTCAATATTAAACTCCTTCTCCCATATCATATGTTATTTAAAAATACAATATATTCACTTCTTCTAAATGAAAATTACACCTTTACACGATAGGGAAAAAACATCAATTCACTGCAAACTGCGGTGTGATCAGATGGAACTCTTCTTCCCATGATAGAACTCAGTTTTGCTCCCCAGGGCTAAGTAACCATGTCAACAGTTTCCTGTAGACATCAGCTTTTAGTGACTGGACCACACTTTCTTACTAAATTATCATCACACTAAAGCAACAAGAAAAACATCTCACAGAATTTTAGTTAACGATAAAGAGAAGTTCCCATACTACACTTTTTAAGATGATACAATGACCGGTCCATTGTTAGTGTCAGTAGGATTGCTCTATGTGATTGTGTGGGTGAACAACTAAAAAATCTATAGAGGTAAGTGCACACAGATCTGGAGAGTTGATACGGTCAACAAGTCAGGGCAGCCAGAACACTGGCCCCTGACAAAAAGACCATGGCATCCATGAGCAAGGCAAGATTTTGTCTTGGGTAGGATGCCACACCCCACATTTCTTCCCTGGCATGCTCCTGCATCTCAAAGGTCACCATCTCAGGAGCCTAGTGGCCAGGAGAGGAGTGTGAGTCACTCACACTCACACTTCAGGGAGTCACTGAAGTGGGAAGGTGACAGAAGTGAAAAGGCAACCACGGGGGGGACCACGGTGAATGGGAATGAAAGGCACGTGCTCTGGGGGGTTGTTGCTCCTCAGTCTACTGTTTTATGGAAATGCAACCTAGTGTTGTTACCTTTTGATTTCTCAATGAGGTATTTTTTTTAAAACCTAAATTTTCATATGCATGTGCCCACTTTTTAAAGGTTGGTAATTCATTAACAGATTTAACAACACTGGATTAATAAAACTTGCCTATAAGCTTCCTTAGAGGATGGTCTTATTTTTCTCTCATAAAAGCCTCCTAGTAGAGGCCAGACACCTATTGCTTTAACTCTACCTCCAAGCCCTGACATGCCCCCCACTCCCCTCTCCATCCCAATGGGAAGTCTGTAAGACAGGGCTGGTGCATCCCAGCACAAGTGTAAGCATACCCCAGGGCAGAAGATGAGCAGGACCTCAGGGTAAGGGCAGCATGAGGATGGTCTCAATTTTGCCATAGACAGAAAGTGGCATTTTGATCTCCCAATTCTGCTGCTGTGATAATACAAGGGGACCCCCAGAGCTATAGGGTTACGATAGTATGTACTGCTCCAGTGTCTGCCCTGTGCCTCCATGCTGAAATGTTGGTTCCTTCGACAGGAGCACTCAGGCCAAAGCAGTTGTGGGTGAGAGATCTGAAAATGGTCTCATTATACTTCTTAAAAAATCAATTTCAGGGGCGCCTGGGTGGCTCAGTGGGTTAAGCCTCTGCCTTTGGCTTGGGTCATGATCCCAGGGTCCTGGCATCAAGCCCCACATTGGGCTCTCTGCTCAGCAGGGAGCCTGCTTCCCCCTCCCTCTCTGCCTTCTTGTGATCTCTCTCTGTGTCAAGTAAATAAATAAAATCTTTACCAAAAAAAAAAAAAAAACAAGAATCCACTTAAGATGGTCTAAAATCCCCCCAACCCCACCAATTCTAAAATATTCTTTCCAAAATCCACCCAACTCTCTTGGAGTTAGCAGATTTGCCTTTGAGTGTGCCTGGGCTGAGTTTATTTTGTCACCTAAGAGGCAAAAGGAAGCAAATTCAATTTTACGTAAGTAGTGAAAGAAAAATACCATCAGGAAGTTTGGGGGCAGCAATTGCAGATGTTTTCCACAAAGGGAATTTGAGAATGTGCTTTGTAAAAATGACAAAATGTTGCTAACCAGAGTCAACAAACCAGTCTGGAAGCTAATGGCCCATTAACATGGTGGTCACTTGTCTGGGAATGGTCGCCATAAAGGGCATTGAAACACTGTGTAGACCTCAGGTCCTATCCTTAACACGAGCAGACATCAGTTTACTCAAAATGGTTTACAACTGATGTCCTTGTTCTTGTCCTACTTAAAGGGGTCCCTTACTGCCTGAATATTGAAACAGAATCAAACAAGCCTATCAATCTATTTTTTCTAGTAATTTACATTTCAAATTGGTGAGATCTTTTAAAATATTCATGTTCTTTGACTTGGTAACACCACTATTCCAAGGAAACAATTCTAAACAATAGCAAAAATAGAAAACAAGTTAAATGTTCAGTAACAGTAGAATGGTTAAGTAAACCACAGTTTATGATCTCAGTGCAATGTTTTACAACCATTGCAGTGATTATAAAGATTATGCAATAACGTAGAAAATCCTTATGCTAAAATGTAGTCAAAAAGACAAGATGCAAAATTCTAAATAAGCGTGATTATGTATGATACAAGCCAGCCAGCCAGCTCCCCAGCCCCCAAAAAGGCGGAAAAAATCCTTTGTAGAGGAAATACAGGATTCAAGAAAAATTTATTGAAAAGCTAAAAGTAGTTATATCTGAATGATAGTACTTTCTCTTCCACTTTCTTTAATTTTCTGCATTTCCTTGAATAAGCATATATTACTTTTATAATTAAAAAAAAAAGGTAAATGTTTAAAATGGGACTAGCCCTGATGCAGTAGAAAATGACAGCTAACACCAAAATGAAACAGCCTCTTCAACAAAGTGTATTTCAGGTTGTCATGAACAGGATTTTTTAAAGCAAAAGACTCATCTAATCAATGATGATCCAAAAGCACTTCTTCTGAGGAAGGAAAATAAATCCAACTCTTCCTCAAGTAACTGCCAACATTATGCACAGAATCAAGTTGATCATTCCAAGGATGGTCTACAACCCAAAGCAAGATATTTTCTAATTTTTTATTATCCTCTCAGCAAAAGCTTGTACGAGTGGTACAATCAGTCATAAAATTAACCTTATTAATATCCAACTACAGTATGAAGTCAGGGATTTCCATGGGAGCAGATTCAGAGGGTTGAATGAATGTAACGTGAAATGGAATTTCCTTTCACTTTGTACCCCCTTCCCTCATAAATCTTTGCCCTTCAATTTCATCAAGTGATCCTTTGTTCTGACGTTCTGGGCAGGAATTATGGAGAGAATTGATCAGTTTTCCTAACACCTCTCATGATTTTTTAATATGCACGTGTTTGAATACATCAGACACATCTGCTTCAAGATGGTCCATGCTAAATATTCTCAACATGTGTAATTCATACACCACTCCAGGTCCCTTCCTCTTCTCTCCCCTTCATGTAATACCAGCTCACACATACACACATTAGAGTTTTCCCAGCCTGACTTTTAAAACGAAGGAAAACAAATTTGCAACAAGAATGTGCAAAGAAGTATGCTCTCATGTCCAAATAACCACCAAGAGTGAAATAAATCAAATTCAGCAAAGTAAGAGGAGAGATGGGAAGGCAGAGTGGACTGGGAAAAAGGAGAGAAATTTGGGCTGGAAATTCCATTGTGTGGTTTTCAAAGGCTTTTCTGAGCTTTCTCTTCTCTATTATCACCTTACAAAAAGCCCATTGAGTAGAAGAGAATACGGATATTTGTTTTGGGGTGTTTTGCTATCTTTCTTTCTAAAGTTCATGGAGAAAATTTTTTAAAGATTTTTATTTATTTATTTGATAGAGAGATCACAAGCAGGCAGAGAGGCAGGCAGAGAGGGAGGAGGAAGCAGGCTCCCCGCTGAGCAGAGAGCCCGACGCGGGGCTCGATCCCCGGACTCCGAGATCACGACCCGAGCCGAAGGCAGCGGCTTAACCCACTGAGCCACCCAGGCGCCCCTATGGAGAAAATTTTTAAAGAAGATATTTTATCATTCCCCTATTGTTTTTGCTTTATTCCTTTGTTGTGGCAAAAACACACAAAGTGAAAGCACAAAACAGCCATGATTATTGATGCCACATTGACTTACTTCTTCATCTGGATTTCTTGGTGTCTGTGGCTCAGAAAAATGTACTGATTGGTTGACAGTTATTCCCAAGGCCCTTCCACAGGGATGTGTATGAATTAAGTTTGCAGGTTTAAGAATTAAGTTTGAAGTAGACCAAGTTCATGTTATCTTTCCCCAGTCGTTATCTTCTTCCCTTCCATTTGTCCAAATTAAATACTACATGCTCTGTCCCTGGCCTCTTTCCCAATTTCCTTGGTTGTATCTGAAAAGTCTTCAAACTTGCCATGGTTTATCCTTGAAGGAACAGAATCACTGACCTTGAACATCTACAACAAGGCTTTAAGTTTGGTTCTGAATGTAATCTGGGAGAAATTATTTTCTGTCCTCGGGCTTTAGTTTACTTAATTGAATCTGTTCCAAAAATAAGGATAACTGTACAGAGCTTATTAGAATAGAACTCCTAAGAAGTTAAGTTGCACATCACTTATGAAGAATCACATTCAGTCCATCCTCCCATCAGCAACACTCAACTTGGTGAGGATGAACACCTTACCACTACCATGCTGCCTCACAGCCCCTGGTCCTTCCCTTTCCTGACTGGAATTCTATTCACAAAGAGACCTGATCTTTACTCTATGGTTTCATATTTCCTTTAAAAGTCAGGAAAGAAATTATGGTGGACTTCATTATAATGTCTTAGTAAAGTCTGCCCATTCCTAAAAGCTGACTCTTATTTCTCAGCTTCTCTCTTCATCCATTTCCAATGGGACTTGAAAGTTTACTCTAGTTACCCAAGTAACAGTGGAAGTTTCTCATCATTTCCCACAGATTCCTCTGACCAGAGCATGTATCTCAGATAGCAATACCTTGCAAATTTGAATAAACAATTTCACAAGAGTTCCAAGTACCCACTAGACTTGGGGTTATCAGGAGGTGTGGAATGGCCTCTAAAAAGTTAGGAGACCGGCACACTAGTGTTAAAATTAACCCAGTGTAAGTGTTCCTTGATGAGTTATTTCTCAGTTAAAAAACAAACAAAATTAGGGTTCCATAGTTACTGCATTAAGTACATTGTGCATTGCTTATTCAAATCTTGAAAGATTCTCTGGCCTCTGTGAACCCTTCGTTTTCCCTTCCAGGCCTCTCCCCCAAGAGGGATCTTGCTATGTGTGACCCTAACAGCCACCCCAAATCTTTCCTGGTCTCAGCTCTTTAGTGACTACACTGGCATCCACCTCAAACACTCTGACACTTCCTTTTATAATGACATTGGACAGACCATCTCTTTGTGATTGTCCTAATGAAAATGGAATTCAGCTAGTGCGCGTGCACGCACACACGCGCGCGCACACACACACACACACACACACACACATTCTTCTCTTGCTTCCAAACCAAATGCTTTAACTTTCCTTTGATTTTCAGCGTGCCTCTTTGGGAGTAAAGAGCTACATTGTTTTAGGCAAGTTTCAGTGAATGGATCATTTCCCTGCCTTATTTCTGCATTATGAACACACTCATGATAACAATTAATGAGAGGAAGGGTTTTTATGATAGCGTCTAGCATCCGGCTTTCAGCTCTTAAATTCTCCCTATATGCTCATGGATCCTATTACCTCTGGGAGAGCTCTTATTAATCTCAGTGTCAGAACTGTTTCAACAAATCTACTATAATAATGAAAAGTCATCTTATCACACTTTGCTCTCAGTAAATTTACCATTCTTTGATAAGGTTGCAAACAACTGGGAAGTAATTGATCTGTAATTAGTGTGGCAACTGCTGAAGAGAGTCTGCGCTGGGGTTTCATCATTTATCTGCCCAGTGCAGCGCATCCCCGCTCACAAACACTAAATTATTTAGCAGTCCTTTCAAATACAAATGGTCTCAATGGGTTCTCCATTATTTTAAGAACTTTCTGAAGAGGAGGCTAACATTTAAATTTGTGATTATCTGTCACCAGGGCAGGGCTTAAAGGGGTGGACCGGGAAGGGGATCATTTTTCACCCATGACTCGGCCGCAGAAGCCCCCTGTTCCATGAATGGAGAAGGACGGGGCTCTTTGATCTGATCAAACTTGCCCAATTTATCTTTCACATGCACTAAAGCTTTGATAAATGTCAATTTGACAATTAAATTCTTCAAGGGCCACAATATATCACCATCACAGTGTCTATCTTTGAGGGGCGGTTAGCCCTAACATCTTTCACCACACTGCGTCTCGCAGAAGTCGGAGGGGAAACGATGGCTCTTAGGCCGAGCTCTTTCCACACCCGGTATTTTTATCTCTGGCTAAGTAAAAGAGCTGTGATCTTTTTTTCTTCCAGACAGGGCGCAAGGCCAGCGGCAGAGTTTAAGGTCTCTCTTGCAACCCACAGGGACTGTGTTCAAGGTCTGTTCTCTATCATCTCTTGGATAGTTCCGGCTCGAAATGAACGAAACCTCCCCCATCAGGTGCCTCTTTCTGACAGTCTGTTGCTATGTTCATCTCTCTATTTTTCTCCTCACCCAGGTATCTTCCTTTGTGTTTTGCAAGAGAGAATCTGAGGTGAGGCTGTCATTCTCCTGTGTCTCAGAGTTGGTAGGAGGGGTGGAAGTTGTGACTTTGGTTTGATGTTAAGACCCGGTTTATCCTTGGATTACAGAGGTCATGACTGAAGTCCCAGCCTGGGGAGTGTAGCTGCAGGTTGGAGGGGATGGAGAAAATGATGAAGGTCTGAGGCCAGATTTCACCTTCAAGGCCATTCCGATCGTTTAGGGTACAGGAACAGGAAAGTTATTTCATGACAAACCATGGATCTTTCTGTGCTTTGTTGAGAACGAAAATAGCTATCCGATCATGGAGAAGGATTGATCTCTGCCTTCTCAGGATTTACGTTCAAAAGCTCTTTCCCCCTTTGCTCTTTTTGCTCCATGAAGATTCAACCCTCTCTGGAAGAATCACAATTGTAACGTGACATTTTGAAATGTTTCACATGAAAGATTATTTCGAACTCCATGGTTACGGAGGAGTTTCTGAAGCGCTGACAAAGGAGGATGCTTTGGACACAGCAACAATGCCTCTGTGATCACCTTTCAGGCTCTTCCATCATCGTACATCACGTTGCCATGGCCCAGCACAGCCCCACCGCCTAGACGTTAGGCAGAGATGTGATGCTATCTTTTGACAAAACCGACATTTCTGGATGATTGTGAAGAAAACTAAAGCTCCCAGATCAGGTGGCTGACCTGCTGAAAATTCAGACATGAGATGCTGCTCTGATGTCTGCGTGATGTCTTTTCTCAAGGACTAAGGAGAATCACTATAATCCTTACTATCTCTAAGAAAAAGTGCAAAAAGAGCCAACTGACTGAGTGTCTGGAGGGCATCTCGCTGTTTCCAACACAGATTAATTTTTTGGATGGGCTATCATGCAGTATTGTCAATCAAACCCTCCAAGAATTGTAATGTGACATTAGCCCTCGATACAGCTGGAGTCATGAGGGCTGAAAGTGAGATACTAAAAAAAAAAAAGAAAGAAGGAAAGAGGGAAAGAAGGAAAGAAGGAAAAAAAGAAAGACCCCAAAAACTGAGGTCACTTCCCTGACTTTCAAAATGTTTGCAGTCTCTGACTTTCATAAAGGACTGAGACTAACAACTATTTTATAGTTAGGGCTATGAGAGGATTTTGTCATGTGCCTAAAGTTGTTTCGTAATGGCAGAACTGGGTGCAATGACAGGGGGGAGAAAGTCATTTTGGTGAATGCCGTTTCAGTACAGTTCTAAGTAGCAGCAACAACTCCAGATAAAATTTACCAAGTCATCATTTAGCTTTTCTATGACAGCAATATGATATTGAGGTCTTTGCTGTCATACCTCTTAATTTAAGGTACAAACCTACACTTTTTTTTCTCCAACTCTATCTTATTGGGTATCCTTAAAAAAAAACAGTGGTTAGGTAAATCTCTATTTACTGATGGATAAACAATCGCCTGTTTTAAGTATTGATATTCATACGTTCCCATGTATCATGTATATTTTTCTAAGATGTTGGCAAAGTCCTCTACAACGATATTGCAGGTGTAATGAACTTCTAAAATATCCTCTTCTGTATAAATTGGCTTCTGAAATATCACATGAATCATGCACATTAAACATACAGAAATCAGATTAAAAAATTAATCCATAAGTGAGAATTTCACCATTTATTCCAAAATAGCACTTGTAAGTATCTCTTGGGATCTGATGGTCTCTCGTGCTTCCAGAACGGCCCAAAGCTTGGTTCTTTGCACTGTCTTTTGATGCTTGACGTCAAGCGTGTAGGATGGGCCCATGCCTAGCGTTGGTGGGTGGGGTCTGAGGCTGGAGCACAAACATAGGTCAACGTATTACATATCTAAATATTGAAAAGTTACACATTATGTCTAAAAAGTTACACTAAAACCAGCACTCTTAATAAAACATCTGCTATTCTCTCCTGATAAATATATGTTCATAATAACAAATTGAGTAATATGTAAAAAGGCATAGTTTTTATAGGACTAAAATCTGCCAAGCATTTAAAAAGTGAGAGAATTCAGTTCCTTTTGCACATGTCTGGATGTTTTGTTGATTTACTGCTGATGTTTGGATAAATAATAAAATAAGACATACATAATTCATGAATTATTATATATTTATCCCCTAAAATTTTGTTCTTGCCTTCCTTTCAGCAACATTATGTTGTTTTATTTATTTCTTAAAAATTTCATTTAGGTGAAATCCACATAACATAAAATTAACTATTTTAAAGCAAACAGTTGAGTGGCATTTTGTACATTCATAATGTTGTGCAACTACCACTCCCATTTAATTGCAGTGCATTTTTATGACCCCCAAATGCACCCCACCCACTAAGAACTTACTCCCCATTTCCCACTCCCCAAGCCTCTAGCTACCATGAACAGAAAATATGACAGAAGATTTTCACATAAATTTTGTTCTATTACCAAGAATGATCTAAAGTATTAAATGTAAAAGGTAATAGAAATCAAATAGGAAATTTGAATACATTCTCAACAAAACCTTAAATCTAACATAAACATTTAGTTTTCATAGATTTCTCAAAGTTAGTTTTCTTCTACAATGTTAAAATTATATATTAAAATTAAAAATTAAAATATAAATTATAATTATGAATATAAGAGTTTTAAGAAAACTTTAAAAAATAGTGCTCACTTTTAAATTTTTTTGAAGTTCTGTTATTTTTACCAAAATTAAAATAGATACAATCCTAACATTCAACTTGAGTAGTAACATCAATTATTTAATATTCCAAAATGTTCCTCAGCTACCATATGAAACTGTTGCAAATACCAGGCTAAGTTGAGGGTACCTCCAGAACAGTGAATAAGGACATAACTAGAAGAAACAAAAATAGATACTTCTAGCCAGTGGTGTACTGCTAAGCCAGCAGAGGGAGGGAGGGAAGTGCCCTGATTAGTAGTGTTTACCAATTTCTGAGGTGTAAATGCTTGCACAATAGCTAATTTCAGGCTATCAGTGATTTAAAGACTAGCTTGGAAAATTCCCGCCTTTTTAACAGTTGGCTCTTGATAGCAGGTATGAGCTAGCCCCACCACTTTGCATTTCAGCACCTTGCAAAATGATACGTTATTATGCAGGAATGTGTAACATTCATGTTATCTGAGAGGAAGACCTTGTCTTTTCTTACAGCAAGGCATCCTCATCCTCGTCAACTGTCCCAGCACTCAGAAGCAGTCTCCATCCATTTCTTTATCATGATAAGTCTCTTTTTTGACCATTTTGGCTCAAATTTCTCTGGTACACTGGATGCCCATTCAATTGATAGTTATGCATGCTTTTATCATGGTGAAAACATTGAACTAGATCATCAAATATTTATTTTTCCATTACTGAGTTTATGATTTTTGAACTCTAATTATTTGGCCGGTGGATTTCCCTTGCCTATCTCCTGTATCTATCTCTACCTATGATTTTTCTTTCCAAATCCTTTTTAACTCTTCGAAAATTTCAAGTTTTTTTCAACCACATTACTAATTTATATTCTCTTATTGTCTTTTCTTCTTTGGAATCCTTCCAATTTTATTTTTATTTTTATGACAATTTTGTTTTTTCTTCTAATTCTTCTTTTAATTCTGCCAAGTCTCCTTATCTCTCTGTTGGCTCATGTCTTTCAGTAGTTTTTACATTTCTGTATTGTGATCTCCCTGGAGACAATTTTTTCTTTAATTAAAAATTAGAAAAGTATTTTATAACCATATTCATATTCTCTATGGAAAATTATTTTGTGAATGTTTTTCATCTGTGGTGAATCAATTTGCCATTGCTATTGTAACAAAATACCATAGACTAGGTGGCTTAAATAATAGAAATTTATGCCTTACCATTCTAAAGTCTGATGTCCAAGATCAAGTTGTTGACAGGTTTGGTTTCTTCTGAAGCTTCCCTTCCTTCCTTGCACATGGCCTTTCCTCTGGTGTCCCTTTTTTTGTTTTTGTTTTTGTTTTTTAAGATTTTATTTATTTAATTGATAGAGAGAGAGATCACAAGTAGGCAGAGAGGCAGGCAGAGAGACAGGGGAGGAAGCAGGCTCCCTGCTGAGCAGAGAGCCTGATGCGGGGCTCAATGCGGGGCTCGATCCCAGGACCCCGAGATCATGACCTGAGCTGAAGGCAGAGGCTTTTACCCACTAAGCCACCCAGGCACCCCTCCTCTGGTGTCTCTTACTCGTCTTACAAGGACACCAGTCCTATTGGATTAGAGACCCCATCCTTATTATCTGTTAACCTGAATTACTTCTTTATTTTTATTTTTACTTTTAAAATTTATTTCTTTATTTTTTCCTCACCATAACACATTCCCTACCCAATGAACATCACCCAGCCACCCCATCCCTCCCCACCCTCCCCTCTCCCTTCCAGCAACCATCTGTTTGTTTCCTGAGATTAAGAGTCTCTTATGGTTTTTCTCCCTTTCTGGTTTCATCTTGTTTCATTTTTCCCTCCCTTCCCCTATGATTCTCTGTCTTGTTTCTCAAATTCCTCATATCAGTGAGATCATAGGATAACTGTCTTTGTCTGATTGACTTATTTCTCTTAGTGTAATATGCTCTAGCTCCATCCATGTCATTGCAAATGGCAAGATTTGGGGCTTTTTGATGGCTGCATAGTATTCCATTATATATATATTATTATTACATAATAATATATATAATAATAGTATTCCATTATTATGAGATATAGATATAGATATATCACATCTTCTTTACCCATTCGTCTGTTGATGGGACATGTAGGCTCTTTCCATAGTTTGGTTATTATGGACATTGCTGCTATAAACATTTGGAGGCACATGCCCCTTCAGATGATTACATTTGTATCTTTAGATTAACTACTCAGTAGTGCATTGCTGGGTTGTAGGGTAGCTCTATTTTAAACTTTTTGAGGAACCTCCATACTGTTTTCCAGAGTGACTGCACCAGCTTGCATTCCCACCAACAGTGTAGAAGGGTTCCCCTTTCTCTGCATCCTCGCCAACACCTGTTGTTTCTTCACTTGTTAATTTTAACCATTCTGACGGGTGTGAGGTGGTATCTCACTGTGGTTTTGAGTTGTATTTCCCTGATGCCAAGTGATGTTGAGCACTTGTTCATGTGTCTGTTGGCCATCTGGATGTCTTCTTTGCCAACATGTCTGTTCATGTCTTCTGCCCATTTCTTGATTAGATTATTTATTATTCGGGTGTTGAGTTTGATACATTCTTTACAGATTTGGATACTAGCCCTTCATCTGATATGTCATTGGTAAAGATCTTCTCCCATTCTGTTGGTTCTCTTTTGTTTTTGCTGACTATTTCCTTTGCTGTGCAAAATCCTTTGATCTTGATGAAGTCCCATTAGTTCATTATTGCCCTTGCTTCTCTTGCCTTTGGCGATGTTTCTAGGAAGAAGTTGCTGCAACTGAGGTCAAAGAGGTTGCTGCCTGTGTTCTCCTCAAGGATTTTGATGGATTTCTGTCTCACATTGAGGTCTTTCATCCTTTTTGAGTCTATTTGGGATTTATTCCTGGGCTGCAAGGTTGGTTCAACATCCAAAAATTGATCAATGTGATATAATACATTAATAAAAGAAAGAACAAGAACCATATGATACTCTCAATAGATGCAGAAAAAGCATTTGACAAAGTACAGCATCCTTTTTTATTTATTTATTTTTAAAAAATTAACATATAATGTATTATTAGCCCCAGGGGTACAGGTCTGTGAATCGCCAGGTTTACACACTTCATGGCACTCACCATTGCACATACCCTCCCCAATGTACAGCATCCTTTCTTGATCAAAACATTTCACAGTGTAGGGACAGAGGGTACATACCTCAATATCATAAAACCATCTTTGAAAAACCCACAGTGAATATCATTCTCAATGGGGAAAACCTGAGAGCTTTTCCTCTAAGATCAGGAACATGGCAGGGATGTCTACTATCACCACTGTTATTCAACATAGTCTAGAAGTCCTAACATCTGCAATCAGACAACAAAAAGAAAAAAAAAAGGCACCTGAATCAGCAAAGAAGAAGTCAAACTATTACTCTTTGCAGATGATATGATACTTCATGTGGAAAACCCAAAAGACTCTACTCCAAAACTCTAGAACTCATACAGGAACTCAGTTAAGTGTCAGGATATAAAATCAATGCACAGAAATCAGTTGCATTTCTATCCACCAATAGCAAGACAGAAGAAAGAGAAATTAAGGAGTAGATCCATTTTTCAATTGCACCCAAAACCATAAGATACCTAGAAATAAATCTAGCCAAAAAGGCAAAGAATCTATACTCAAAAAACTATAGAGTACTCATGAAAGAAATTGAGGAAGACACAAAGAAATGGAAAAATGTCCCATGCTCATGGATTGAAGGAAAAAATATTTTGAAAATGTCTATCCTACCTAGAGCAATCTACACATTTAATGCAATCCCTATCAAAATACCATCGACATTTTTCAAAGAAATGGAACAAATAATCCTAAAATTTATATGGAACCAGAAAAGACCCAAAAAACCAGAGGAATGTTGAAAAAGAAAACCAAAGTTGGCAGTATCACAATTCCAGACTTCAAGCTCTATTACAAAGCTGCCATCATCAAGACAGCATGATACTGGCACAAAAACAGACACATAGATCAATGGAACAGAATAGAGAGCAGAGAAATGGATCCTCAACTCTATGGTCAACTAATCGTAATTACTTCTTTAAAGACCCTATCTCCAAATACTGTCACATGGGAGGTTAGGGCTTCAACACAGGAATTTGGGAGAACACAATGCAGTCTGTTATGGCTCTTGCTGCTATTTTCTGCCCTTTAAAAAAAAAAAAAAAAATCTTTGGGGCACCTGGGTGGTTCAGTGGGTTAAACCCTCTGCCTTCAGCTCAGGTCATGATCCCAGGGTCCTAGGATCAAGCCCTGCATCAGGCTCTCTGCTCAGCAGAGAACCTGCCTCCCCCTCTCTCTCTGCCTGCCTCACTGCCTACTTGTGATCTCTGTCAAATAAATAAATACAACCTTTAAAAAATAATAAATAAAATAAAATCTTTATATTGATGCTGGGCCTATTCTTGTTTCATTACTGAATGAGTTGGATTTTTCTGGATTAGCTATTCCCTTGCATAACTTCCTCTTTTTCTGTGAATCAAAACCAGCCCAGCAGAAGGCTGCACACTGCTCCCATCCATCATTCCAAACAAGGAATTTATAGCTTGTCCTTTTCTGGATGAGTTTTACTTTCAGAAAGTGTATCTAAAACTGAGGTATAATTTACACCCAATGAATGCACAAATCTTAAGTATTCAAGTTGAGGAGTTGACAACTGCTTATACTTTATATCTTGTAACCCTTACCTCTATCAAATTATGGGACATTTCCATCACACCAGAAAGTTTCTTTGAGTTTCTCCCCTGTCAGTCACAACCCTCTCCTACCCCACTTTCTTGTACATCAGCCACTGTTCTGATTTTTATCAGCACAGATTGGTTTTGCCAGCCCCATGATTTTGTATAAATGGAATCATCCACTATATATTCTTTCCGTATTTGGCACCTCTCACTCAGCATAAATTGTTTAAGATCCATTCACATTCCTGGGTAATAGTTTATTCTTTTCTATTGAGAATTAAGGTTGAATACACCACAAGCTGCTTATGTATTCTCTTCTTTTTTAAAAAATTTTTTAAAAAGATTTTATTTATTTATTTGACAGAGAGAGAGAGAGATCACAAATAGGCAGAGAGGCAAGCAGAGAGGTGGAAACAGGCTCCCCACTGAGCAGAGAGCCTGATGTGGGGCTCAATCCCAGGACTCTGAGATCATGATTTGAGCCAAAGTCAGAGGCCTTACCCCACTGAGCCACCAAAGCACCCTATGCATTCTCTTCTTAATGGACATTTGGGTCATACCTAGTTTTGACTATTATGACTAAAGCTGGCATGAAAACTCTTATAGAAAAATGTATTCATTAAGTTGGAGTGGAATTCTGGGTCATATATATTTTTAACTTTATAAAATAAAGTTTTGTATAATTTTGTATCTGCACAGGAAATGTATGAGAATTCTAGCTGGCCCGCACTCTCAACGATACTTTATGGTATCAAGTCATTTTCACTTCATTCATTTTAGTGGACTGTAGTGATATCTGTGGTGCTAATATGCATTTCTCTGATGGCTACTGATTTGAATAATATTTGGTGTACAAATTGACCAATCACATATCTTCCTTGGCAGAGGGTCCTTCGCCCTTTATAGTAAAAAAGTCACTAAAGAGAAGTTCTGATAGGAGTGTCTTTGTTTAGGGCAGGGGTTCTGGCCACCAAAAGATCAACCTTATGAATAGAGAGTGGTGCTTTTGGGCATGTGGAGTCAGTTCACCTATAGGCTGAGATCAACCATGTGGACAATCAATCAGTCAGGCATGCCTGTGCAATGAAGGCCCAGTCAAAACGATGGATCACAAACTTTAGATGAGCCAAATTGGCAGTAGTCTATGTATATTGTCAAATATCAATGCTGGAAGGGTAATACTACAATACCCTTGATATCTTGGGGACAACAGAAACCTCACATTTGGAACTGACGCAGACTCTGTCCTAGCAGGCTCTTTCTCTGTTTTATTTTATTTTTTTTCTGTAATGAATTGTAACCAAGAATATAATAGCTTTCAGTTAGTTCAATGAGTACTTCCAGAGGATTACTCAGCATGAAGGTGGTTTTGGAAACCATCCCCCAAGCTTGAAATTGGTGTCAGAAGTGAGAATGGTTGTAGAAGACTTTAGCTAACTGAGTATGCCCATTTTTTATTTGATTATTTGGCATTTTGTTATTGAGTTAGATATGTTCTTTACATATTCTGAATACAAGCACTTTGCCAGATATAACTAAAGCAAACATTTTCTCCCTGTGTGTGGTTTGTCTATTTTTTAAAGAGTCTAATTTGATGGGCAGAAATTTTGACTCAGAAGAAGTCTAATTCATTATTTTTTTCTCTTACTGCTTTCTGTGTCCTGTCTATGAAATCTTTTCTTGTCCTGGTATCATCAAGATATTTTCTATGTTTTGTCTAGAAGCTTTATGCCCCTCATATGTATCCTAGAATTTGTTGATTATATCTGTCTCCTACCTTCTCCCTGAAAATGATGTTCACTGAAATTTTATTTCATTTACTTTTATTTTCCTATGGATGAATGGGAGAAAATGCTGACCTATACTCTATTCATATCAGGAGTATACAGCAATGTCATTTTAATTTAGAAAACCAATCCTAATATTCCATTAATTTTGTATACTTGAGAGCTGTTCCATTGCTAAAAGGCATGACTTTTTAGCTCTTTTGAAAGTAAACTTTACTCCAGGAGATTATAGTATCAGCCCCATATAGGATGGGAGTATGATATTGAATGAAGCACTTTACTCCTTCTGAGAAGGAGGAGATTAATGGTTTGTGCTTTTGACAAAGGAAATGGGGAGACAATAGAGACCAAATGGCCCATGCTCAGATATCACCAGATAGCACTGGGGTAAAGGAGGAGCAATGGAAGATATAGGACAAGTCCATGATCAAATTTCCAATGTAGATACTTCCTTTTTTCTTAAAAAATATTTAGAAAAATCTGTAATTCCTATCTCTGTAATAAACCCAAAATTCCCTCCTATAGTCCTGGTGACTTTTAGAAATGCCAATCTGGTCCCATCAAAGTTGGATAGAATCCACTCTACACAGAAAAGAAATACTTGGAAAACACAATCTAGAGTAAGATTGGTAAACTGAAGTCATAAATGTATACATGCTGCAGTCTAGCTCAACATACCACTAATGAAATGTATAAGGGCTCAGAATTTCAGTCTTGAAAGAGCTTAAGCGATGAGTTAGTAGGGTTAATGGAATGTCTATGAAAGCAGATTTAGCTATTACTGAGCATTCCAGACATAGTGGAGATCACATCGGAGTTTACTGCTGTGACACTGTAATCTAACAGCATTGCTGGGAAACATCTTTCACATACAACTGGCACCTATATACATGGATATAAACATGAATGAAGATTATGTGTAAACATGCACGTGGTTTTCCAGTTCACCATTTCTTATCTAATAATCTAGGTCAAGGATACTATCTATGGGGGCAAAGACGAAGTATTTCTCTACTTAGTCTTAAATAATTTTTATTTATAAGGATTAAATGAATTTTATGTAAATATATAATTTTATAATTTTATATAAATTTTATATAAAAACATAAAAACAAATTTTTAAAAATTTTTTTCCTTTTGAACTTTTCATGGTTAAGGTGGCTAGTTTTAAAACTAGAAATATTAGGGGTGCCTGGGTGGCTCAGTGGGTTAAGCCTCTGCCTTTGGCTCGGGTCATGGTCCCAGGGTCCTGGGATTGAGCCCTGCGTCGGGCTCTCTGCTCGGCTGGGAGCCTGTTTCTCCCTCTCACTCTGCCTGCCTCTCTGCCTACTTGTGATCTCTCTTTCTGTCAAATAAAAAAAAAATTTTAAAAAATCTTAAAAAATAAAATAAAATAGTAAATAATTACTTTTAAAAAAATAAAACTAGAAATGTTATCTGAGGTTTGGTTCCATTTGCGAGTGTTATGATATTTAATTCAGACTCTGTATTACAAGTCCCTCTTCTTAATAGGACAGTCTGAAAAGTTGCTTAAATAGGAAACAGGCTGGAGTTGGCCCTCTTGTGATGGCACTATAGGTGTATTGTATGATCTCCCTGGGTTTAGAAAGGCAGACTTAATTTTTGTCATTGACTATAAAATAGTCATTTTCTTTCACAGACAGCTGCTGAAATCACTATGCCCAACAAAAGAACCTGCAATGGTTTCCTGCTAATGTAAGTTCGTGAAAAATATGAAGCATAACTCCTTGGAAAATAGAAAATGTTCGTTCTTTTTTCTCTGTTTCCACAAAACGACAAGAGTATCAATGAACTGACAAATGCGCAAAGTACCAATTTCGTTTGAGGATTTCTCTATTTCAGAAATGCAGGTGCAGATTAATATGTCTTTAGATTTATATTTCAAGATGAAATTTTAACACTGCAATAACCTTGATATATATTAAAATATAAATAATATTCAGCTGTTATGTTCCATGCTGAAATTATCCTATCGATGCTCATCATTTATCATTTGCTTCTAACTATAGAAATCTATAACTCTTAAACTGACAAGTTCTAACTCTTTCATTTACTTTGAGACTGCGATTGTGGCAGGATTCATAAATTCATTTCTTGCCTCAGTCCAGGGGCCATCTATAATCTCTATTTGACGTATTTTTAATCCCCTCCCTAATTTCAATAAAAAGGTCTTTAGAAATAAAACAAAATAAGTGCACTATATTCACATCCATTGATTGTCTTCCAGAACATTTACCTATTAAACTACCACATCACTTGAACTTTAATAGAACTGCATTCTGCAAACAGTGCTTCCCTTCTAATCTCATTTTGCGATGGAAAGGTCTTGTAGCAGTTTTTTCCAAAGTGTTTTCCTTAAAGTATTAGAGTCCTGGAGGATATAATAGGTCTATGGCCAAAATAAAGGGAGGCATGATTTAATAAGCAAGTGTACTTGGGAAATTCTGGGTTAAAACAAGGTAAGGAATTTCCACTGTTTATTACAGAATTCTCAGGTTTTGGATATGCTAATGTTATTGTGACTTCCTAAAAAGTCCATGACCTTTAAAACTTCTCCCAAATATTGGAGACTGTAAAATCATTCAACAATATATTTTAAAAAGATGAAAACAGATCTTATCAGGTTAATCTCCAAGTTCCCTTTCTGCTGAGATTCTAGAATCAATCTTAAACATGTGAAGAGAGGAATAACTAAATAAATTACAGAATTCACAGTTGAATATTGCACAATCATCAGAAATAATTCTTTGAGATCTTTTAACAGTATGAGGACATGTTAATGATATAATAATATTGAGTAAAGATAATACATAACTATAGAGAATTTGGCAATAGTACTGCAAGTTACTGAAAATTAGAAAATTACTGAAAGGAAATCACATAAAAAAATGGCTCATGATTTTATGACTAATTTTTTCTTCCTTGCATTTTCTTATAAATTTCATTAAAAAAAATAAACATGAATGAATTTTATAGTATGAAGAAAGTGACAACTGTATCCTTCATTTTGTTTTCTTTGTTGTTTTTTTTTTTAAGATTTTATTTATTTATTTGAGAGATAAGAAGAGAGAGAGCATAAGCAGGGGGAGGGGCAGAGGGAGAAGAAGCAGCAGACTCCCCACTGAGCAGGGAGCCCTGAGGGGGGACTTGATACCAGGACCCTGAGATCATAACCTGAGGTGAAGGCGGACACTTAACTGACTGAGTCACCCAAGTGCCCTCATTTTGGTTTTTTCCCCAACATCAGCTAATCATTATTTTTCATCCAAACTATTTTAATTGACTCTAATGTCCTTTTACCTCTGATCAGTTCTTTATATCAGGAGTTAAAAAACAATGGCCAATAGGCCCTGTTGGGATGCTGTCCTTTTTTTTTAATTAAGATTTTTATTTACTTGTTTTAGAGAGAGAGAGTGAGTGAGCAAGAGAGCAGGGGGTGGGGACTGAGGAAAAAGGAGAAAAAATCTCCAGCAGACTCCCTACTGAGCAAGGAGCCTGACAGAGGGTTTGATCCCATTACCCTGAGATCATGACCGGAGCCAAAATCGAGAGTAGGACACTAAACCAACTGAGCCACCCAGGTGCCCCAAGGGATGTTGTCTTTTTTTGTAAATAAAGTTTTATTGGAACATGTTCATGCCCACTTGTTTATATATTGTCTATGGTTGTTTTTGCTCTGTGATAACAAAGTTGAGTACTTGTGACTACGACTATATAGCCTGAAAGTCTAAAATATTTACTATGTCACAGGGCTGGGACTAGGGAAGCAAATGAGGCCATCAGAAGGCACTCACTCTCAGGAGAGAAGCACTCACTCTCAGGACAATTATGTGCTCAAAAATGTGTAGCACTGAGCCATCTGGTACATGCTTGCATCAGTTTGGGCCTGTGAGGAAGAGATGCAATGAAAGACTTAACTATGCAAGAGATTTATTGGGGGAAATGCCTCTCCAGAGTAAAGGAAAGAAGGAGCAAGAATAGGTGTGTAGGAAGGTCCTCAGACCAATATGCAGGTCTGACCTTTTTGACAGGAGAGAGGGACCAAAGCTCGATTAGAAGCAGCCTCAGAATATAGCGCTGTTCTGTGAAAGTCTCAGCCTGGCCAACAGGGAGCCAGACTGACAATAGAGGAGTTCCTCAGTGAGCAGGAATGACCAGAATCTAATACTCCTGCCTTAGCACAAACACTACAGTGGGTCCACAGGTGCCAAAGCTGGAGGCCATCAACTGAATATATGTCCACAGAAAGTTATTTTGAAAAAACATCTGATGATATCCATGGCCACCACAGGACTTATAAATATTTGCTTATATGAATGGAGGGGTGTGATGAACATTGTGATTTATCCCTACAAATAATTACATATTCTCCCTCTGTCCCCTCTCGGCCCAATCCCCACACTTTTGGCTTGGTAGAGATTGACTCCATTTTGGACTAAGGCAATCAAGGGTATGTCATCCCCAGTGCCATACTGACTGGTGCATGGATGGTTCAATCAGAATGAAGTTTAGAACTTTTAATCATTGGGTACAGTTAGTAGTAGGTTCTCTCTCCTTGGATGTAAAAAAGGAAGCTGGCACCTTGGTTGTTGCTGGTGGGCCGTTCTAGTCAAGAATGTTTTCAGTGAAAAGCAACCAAAATAAGTGATTAAAGTTGTTTGTTATTATTAAAAACAACAACAAACAAAAAACAAGCACATCAGAGATAAGAGTTTGCTGGCTTATGTTAAATGGTTTTTAGGCAACATCTCTGTGATTCACTTGGCCTTATTATCGCAGTACATCTATCCTCATGCATTTGTATTCAGCAGCAGGGGGCAGAGAGGACACAAAGCACAAAGCTTCTTTTCTCCTCACATGCCTTCCTCTCATCAGGATGAAAAAGGGTCATTCTCAAACACCCCTAAAACAAGGACTGGGTTACACACCTACCTATAAACCAGACCCAGAGCCATGCTTCCTGAGATAAGGGGATCTCTTATTACGCACTAAACAAAAGTAGATTTCCACCTGGTGTAGAGGTATGAAGAGGTGGGAAATGGCCTTTGGAAGGCCATTTCAACCACTTGGTTACCTTGCAAGTACAGACAAGGATGAAGCTAACACGGAGAGAGCTGGGAAGACAAAGAGAAATGGAGCCCGAGCCCCCATCAAACCACACTTAGGGTTCATTCTACCTCAGGAAATTTCTGTGATGTGAAACAATGAAACTAACTGAGGGTCAAGTAAGCCTGAATTGATTTTCTCTTTCCTGCAACTAAAAAATACTAGTTGGCTGAAGGGAAGAAAATATTCTTTGTCTTTAGAATTTTTAAGATAGTAGCAAAGTCGAGAATCAGCTGAGGGGGTCAGGTTGTGTTAGTTAAGATGTCTTCAGTTGTAAGTTACAAACAGACAAACAAAATCCCTAAGTCAAAGTGATGAAGTAACAATGTAATGAATTATTTTTATAAAAGAAAATCTAAAAGTAGGACAGAATCCAAGAATTTAGTGGTTCAGGAACATCATCAACAACTTAGAATCTTAACAAGCAATTGATTAGTAAAGAAATCAAAGGAGAAATTCAAAAACTACCTTGAGTTAAATGAAGAAGGATATACAACATTGCAAAATTTATGGGAGATAGCAAGAGCAATTCTAAGAGGAAGGTTCATAGTGATAAATGCCTACCATTAAAAAAAAAAAAATCTTAAACAACCTAACTTTATACCTCAAAAAACTCAAAAAAGAAAAATAAATGAAGCCCAAAGTTAGAAGGCAGGAAGTAATAAAGATCAGAGTGGAAATAAATAAAATAGAAACCACGAAGACAATAGAAAAGATCAATGAAATGAAGAGCTGGTTCTTTGAAAAGACAAAATTGACAAACCTTTGGCTAGAGTCACAGGAAAGAAAAAAATAAAGGGTTCAGATAATACAATCAGAAATGAAAGAGAAGTTACTACTGATACCACAGAAATACAAAGGATTATAAGAGACTACTATGGACATTTTTATGCCAATAAATTGGACAACCTAGAGAAAAATAGACAAATTCTTAGAAACATACAACCTTCCAAGACTGAATCATGAAGAAACAGAAAATCTGAATAGACAAATTCTAGCAAAAAGATTAAATCAATAATGAAAAAAAAAAGTTCAGGACCAGATGGCTTCACTGATGAATTATGCAAAAAAAAAAAAAAAAATCATCAAAGAATCAATACCAATCCTTCTGAAACTCCTCCAGAAAATGCAATATTGGGGAACACTTCCAAGTTCATTTTACAAGGCCAGCATGACCCTGACAAGGACAGCACCAGGAAAAAAATATACAAGCCAATAGGCTTGATAAAAACAGATGTAAAAATCCTCAACAAGTTTATTAGCAAACCAAATTCAACAGTACATTAAAAGGATCATATACCAAGATCAAGTGGGATTTATTTGAGGGATGCAAGGATTGACCAATATCTACATATCAATCAATATAACACCACATTAACAAAGTAAAGGATAAAAATGATATGATCATCTCAACAGATATTGAAAAAACATTTGACAAAATTCAACATCCATTTACAATAAAAATTTTCAACAAAGTGGGATAGAGGTACCTCAACATAATGAAAACCATATATGACAAGCCCCTAGCTAACATCATACTCACAGGCAAAAAGGTCAGGAAGCAGACAAGGATGCCCACTTTCACCTTTTTTATTTAACATAGTATTGGAAGTCCTCACCAAGACAATTAGCCAAGAAAAAAAAAATAAATTGGAAAGTAAAAAGTAAAAGTTTCATTATTTCCAGATGACATACTTAGAAAACCCAAGAGTTTGCACCAAAAAAATAAAAAAAACCTATTAAAACTAATAAATAAATTTAATAAAATGTGAGATACAAAATCAATACACTAAAATCAGTTGCATTTCTATGCACTAATAAAAAACTATCAAAAAGAAAAATAGAGAAAACAATTCCATTTACAACTGGATACAAAAATAATAAAATACTTAGGAATAAATTTAAGCAAGGAGATAAAAGACCTATACACTTAAAATACTGAGACATTGATGAAAGAAATTGAAGAAGACACAAATAAGTGGAAAGATATTCCATGTTCTTGAATTGGAAGAAATAATATTCCTAAAATGTCCATACTACCCAAAGCAACCTACAAATTCAATGGATCCCTATCAATATTCCAAGGGCATTTTTCACAGAAATAAAACAGGCAGTCCTAAAATTTATATGGCACCACAACAGAGCCCTAATAGCCAAAGCAATTCTGAGAAAGAAGAAAGCTGGAGGCTCATGATATACTCCCTGATTTCAAACCAGAAACCAAAACAGTATGGTCTTGATATAAAGAAAGAGATGAATGAACAAAATGGAGATCCCAGAAGTGAACCCACACATATATGGACTATTAATTTATGACACAGGAGCCAAGGGGAATAAGTTTCTTTAATAAATGCTGTTGGGAAAATTTGACAGCCTCATGTAAAAGAATGAAAGAAATCTAAGGCACCATACGCAAAAATTAACTCAAAATGGATTAAAGACTTCAATGTAAGACCTGAAACCATAAAACTCCTAGAAGAAAATATAAGCAGTAAATTCCTTGACTCATTGCTCTTGGCAACGAGTTTTTGAATCTAACTCCAAAAGCAGAGGCAACTAAAGGAAAAATAAACAGATGGGTCTACATCAAACTAACAAGCTTATGCACACAAAAGGAAACCACCAATGAAATGAAAAGACAACCTACTGAAATGGGAGAAAATATTTGTAAATCATTCATCTGATAAGGGGTTAATATCCAAAATATAAGGATTATTTATTTATTTATTTGACAGAGAAAGAGAGAGAGAGAGAGAGAGAGTGAGCACACGAGAGGTAACACAGGCAGGGGAAGTGGGACAGGGAGAAGCAGGCTTCCCGCTGGGCAGGGAGCCTGATGCAGGGCTTGATCCCATCACCCAGGGATCATGACCTGAGCCAAAGGCAGAGGCTTAATGAGGGAGCCACCCAGGTGCCCCAACCCTACCCCTTTGTAAAAAGATTTTTCATTTATTTATTTGACACAGAGAGAGAGAGACAGTGAGAGAGGGAACACAAGCCAGGGAAGTGGGAGAGGGAGAAGCAGGCTTCCCGCCTGGCAGAGAACCTGATGAACATCAAAAATATATAAAGAACTCCTACAACTCAATGACAAAACACGAACAATTCAATTTAAAAATGTGCAGAAGATCTGAATAGGCATATTTTCAGTAAAGACATACAGATGGTCAGGAAAATGCAAATCAAAACCCTCATGAGATATCACCTCACTGCTCTTAAAATGGCTATTATCAAAAAAACAAGAAATAACATGTGCTGGTGAAGATGTGGAGAAAAGGGAACTCTTGTGAAGCGTTGGTCAGAGTGTATATAGTATATTCCGTAATGAATATACTATTTTGTATATTCACTACGGAAATTCCTCAAAAAATTAAAATAGAACTACCATATGATCCAACAATTCCACTTCTGGGTATTCATCCAAAGAAGACTAAACACTAATTTGAAATATATATGCATCTCCTGTTTTGAATATTTTGTAGCATATTTTCAATAGCCAAGATATGGCAATAATCCAAACATCCATTGAGAGATGAATGGATAAAAAAGATATATATATCTCTTTTATATATAAATATATGTAAGATTGAAGTATGTGTATCAGCCATCAGATACATAGCCATAAAAAAGAATGAAATTCTGCCATTTGTGACAACATAGATAGACCTTGACAGCATTATGCTAGGTGAAATATGTCAGACAGAGAAAGACAATACTGATATGATAGCCTCACTTATAGGTAGACTTAAGAAACAGCAACAACGAACCAAGCTCATAAATACAAAGAACAGATTGGCAATTGCCGGAGGTAGAGTGTGGGAGATGGGAAAAATGAGTGAAGGTGGTCAAAAGCTACAAATTTCCAGTTACAAAATAATTAAAATAATGGGGATATAATGTACAGCATGGTGATTACAGTTAATAATAATGTTACATATTTGAAAGTTGCTAGGAGCGTATATCTGAAAAGTCCTTAGCTTAAGAAAAAAAACATCTCGGGGCACCTGGGTGGCTCAGTGGGTTAAGCCTCTGTCTTCGGCTCAGGTCATGATCTCAGGGTCCTGGGATGGAGCCCCACATCGGGCTCTCTGCTCAATGGGGAGCCTGCTTCCCCCTCTCTCTCTCCCTGCTGCTCTGCCTACTTGTGATCTCTCTGTCAAATAAATAAAATCTTAAAAAAAAAAAAAGCAAAACATCTTGTAACTGTGTGGTAACAGATGTTAACTAGAATTACTGTGGTGATCATTTTTGCAACATATATAAATATCCAATATATATAAATATCCTATAACTAATACAATGCTATATATCAATTATATAAAGAAAGAAGGAGGAGGAGAAGTGAGATTCTTTCTCTCCCTCCCTCGGCCATCAGCGTCAACTTCAGCCGGAGGCAACGATGGCTGCCTTTGCCAATGGAGGCTACATCTCACGTGAGAAAGAGCAGAGAACCCAGGTCTTTCTCTCTAGTTTGGTAGGATCAGTCTGGACCAAAACACAGAAAGCAAATGACTGCGTAGAGGAGCAGCAGGGAGGAGATTTAGGAATAGCTGACGTATATGTTCGCGCATATACACACATAGCCAGTGGCCTGTTTCTTCAGTTTGGAATAAATCCGGTCTCAAGTACTGCTTTCATCATCATAATTACATAAACTAATAACTGCTAAGTGTTTACCATATGTCAGGCACTCTTCCAAATATCTTTACATGCACTATCTCATTATCCTCACAACTGCAACAGCCCTTTGAGGCTGCTTTTATCATCCCTGCTTTACAGAGGAACCGACTGAAGCCACAGAAACATTAAGTAATTTGGAGGAAGTCACACAGCTAGTAAGTGGCAGAACTGGTATTTGATTGCAGGCAATCTGAGACAGATTTCAGCCTCCAACACTCGTGGATTTGGATTTTTCCCCCTGTTATTTCCCAGCTGTGCAACTTTGGGCAAGTAACCTCACCTTTCGGAGCTTCAGGTTCCTACTCCATGCAATGGAGTATCATAGATATTCTCATTACTGAGCTGGAGTTCCCCAAGACCCCCCTCAGATTCAATGATTCGAAGGACTCAGAACACAGAAAAGCTGTTTTACATATGGCTATAGCTTATTATAGTGAACAGATACACATTAAAATCAGGAAAAAGAGTGTAGGACAGGAACAAGTTTCCAGTTATCAGAGTTTACAGACAATGCTTATTTCTCCCAGTAGTAACATGGGACAACCTGTACAGAGTATCGCCAACCAGGGAATCTTATCTAAGCCTTGGTGTCCGGGGTTTACCATTGGGAATTGATAATGTGGGCCTGGACTACCCCACCCCTCAAGGTCAAACTGAAACGACATAGCCCCAGGCCCTTGCAATCCATCAGTTCATTAGCATAGACTATCTGGGGTGGCCCAAGGACCCAGGTATACAAAGGGCCTCTTATGGAGCAGAATATTCCAAGGATTTAGAAGTTCTGTCCCAGGAGCCAGACAAGGACCAGTTTTTTTCTTTGGAATCGGAAGGGTGTGAACAACCCAGGCCTGCTGGTTAACCCTTTCCTACAAAATCAGATTACATGAAATTTGTAACATTTCTTGAGTCAATTTCTTGGGCCTGTCTGGTGGCCCTCACTCAGCTCTCGGTCCTTTACTCCCATCCTCACAGCCAGAAAGCAGCATTTAGCAATTCAGGACTTGAGAGGATCCATCAAGTTTAAACTTACTGATTACCCTTATTCAGAGATTAGTATTTGCTATTTCTGGGCCCATAATTATAAATATCAACAAACTGCTATAATTTAGAATTTTAGAACCCACACCTTTTAAAAAGGAAGATTTCTCAAAAGCCATAGCAGGAAGAAATGCAAATGGTTTGGAGTTACACTGTATAATGAATTCATCAAACACATCAGATTGGTTCCTTCTGAAGTCAGATGACCTCTTTTTATTTTATTCAAGAGTATGTAGACAGATCCAGAGTTCTATTTTTCTGTTTGGACTTTTATGCCAGTAATCTCAAAGATTTTTTGATCGCACACACCCTTCTAACATAACTTCTACCTGGCCCCTCTAATTTATGTGTACTAATTTATTTATAAATTATGTACACCTATACTATTTTGCTAATATAATGTAAGTATAAGTTACACAATAGAAATCTTAAAAAGATGAAATTGAAAAGTAAATGTAAATAGAAGCTCTAATACTGTCTTTCCTTAATTGAGTGGATCATCTTGTGAATCACTTGGGTACACACCTTCTATGTGGATATCATCGTTCTCCACACTGAAACCATACCCCAATTCCTTAATATCACATTGCTGGTTAGCTTGGATCTCTCTCAGGTCCTCACTTCAACATTACCATAACAGCTTTATATTATGGAGAATAGGATTTGGCAAGGTAGAAGGAGTAATATGTATAAAATAGTGCATGGAATGCTCAGCTGTATGGCAAGGAGATGAGGGAGTGAAGACCATCTCTAGATGTTGGATTTATTGGACAAGGATAATCAGGACGAGTCCGCAAAAGAAGGAGGCGTATGGTTGGCTTTTGAGAGGAATGGAATTGGGTTGGGAGGTAGAAGCATAAAGTGAGCAAAGGCCTAGAGGGAGGGTCACTAATGTGACCAAAACTGGGGAGAATGTGAGACCAGCCCAACTGGAAGACCCAAGCAGGCCAACCCTGAAGCTTCTGACTGCCTCTGCCATTGTGGATATTAAAGTGATTAAAGTGATTCAGTCTGGTTCCCTTCCTAACACTCAGGAGCTCCAGAGGCTGAAAGCTGTTCCCTCAGACCTCAAGGTAATGAAGTCCTGTCTTCTGTTCTCACAGGTCAGCTCCCTGCCTCCCTCCCTCCCAGAGGGCAGTCTCTGTCAGGGCTAGGGCCTCCCCGCGATGGTAAGCATTTTCTGTTTTCATGTTAAAAGTCCTGCCAGTAACCCATGTGTTGTCTTGTGTTTTGTGCAGTTTTTACTCAAAAAGTGTGTAGTGGGCTGAGGTTGGAGTAAGACTCCACCGATACACCAACTCTCTCAGTGAAGTTCACTTGGGATCATGCCTTGTGAATGACTAAAATGTTCCCTTTCCCGCGAGTAGGTCCAAAGGAAGCTCACTGAGAAGAGAGCAGGGATGGTGGTGATGTGGCAGGAAGTATGTGTTAATGGAGTTAAAAATTAATTGGCATGCATGTGGTAACAGGAAAAACGAAAGGAACAGATGCTGAGGAGAGGCCAGTTGCCAGCTCACAGGGATGAATTGCCTGTCTTTCTGCCGGGGCTCAAACCGAGCTCCTAGGAGAAATGGTTTTGCTACCTCAAGGTCTTAACGGAACATTAGTCAGGACTGTGGGGACTGAGCTTTTGCCAAGGAGATGTCATCCTCAACCAGATTTCAAAGAGGAAATGCAAGCGTGGGGCTCTGCTCCTCGTATGCCCTTTCAGGCCAGCCTCTTCCATGCTTGTAGGCTCCCATAGCACCTTCACGGAGCAAAACTCAAGGAGCCTGTCATTTTTCTCTCAGCGCTCATTGTGCATGGTTTTGACACAGTCAAGAGCCACCGAATCTCTAGATTCAATCCAGCCACACAACAGGCCTCAGGCTGCTCCTGTTACTCTTTACAGCATTACGATCTGTGAGGGCACTGGGACTTCTGTGGAGACAGGTTTCCAAGCATAATTCCATCCATTCATTAATTCACAACAAAGATACAGTGAGTGTTTTCGCTGTACTTTATACAAGCACTTGGCTATGAACTGGAGATCGATCAGTGAACAAAACAAATATCCTTGCCCTTGTGGAGCTTATATGCTCATATGATCATCAGGAAACAACAGGCAGAACAAATAAGTTATACATTATGATGGAAAGGATGTACACTATGGATACACAAGAAAAAGCAGAGTAAAGGGGATAGGGGGTGCTTGGGGGGAGTGAATGATAGTCCCAAATCAAGTGATCAGGGCAGGTTTCTACATTAAAGGGAGTATATGGACATTAGAGGGAGGAGTATCTAAGTCAGTGGGAACAGCCAGGGCAAAGCCCAAAGTTGGGAGGTGCATAAACAGAAGGAGTGAGTGAGAGAGAGAGAGAAAGGTAAGAGTAGGAAATGAAATCAGAAGAATGGGTCCAGAACACCAAGGACATAGTGGGCAATAATAAGGCCTTTGGCTTTGGTGAAATGGGAACCACTGCAGTGTTTATAGCAGGGGAGAGACATGACCTGACATGTTCTGAACACATCTCTCTGCTTGCAGTGTTGAGCTAAGGGACAATTAGAGACACATGGAGATGACTTAGGAGATTATTACTGTGACTCAAGCAAGAGATGATGGCAGCTTGGACCAAAGTAGGAAGAAGCAATTGGATTGTACAGTTTTGGGGGACTGTACTCTTCTTAAGTTATGCTTGAGTGTCTTGAGGTATAAGCTCCCGCATGGCCTTCTCCACATGCTAGTGATGTGCTCTAGCTTGAGTTTCCCAAACTTATTTTCATGTAACACTTATTATGATCAATGTTGGATAGTGGTGTTTTAATGTCTAAGCTTCAGGGAAAATATCGGCTACTGGTCATCCACCTATATCTGGTATAAAAAGTTTTTGTTTTTTAAATGGAGTTAGCATTCTAAGAATGAGAGAGATGCATAAAAATCTGAATTCCTAGCTTTACTTTTAAAATTGGAGTATCTGGCATTGCATTTTCTCATGGCAATTATCAGCTAGATCTGAATAGCTATTCCCACTGTACCCTCCAATTCCCCCAAATCCCTCTGTGGTCCTTTTCACTGTTGACATTACATGCCTGGACCATGTAGGCATTGGGGGTTGTGAAACTGCTCTGGGCCAGAAGGAGTTTTGAGGACCGGGAAGGTCAGTGATGTAGAACAAGACCAGAGATGCTACTGGGCTGTTGGACTCTGGGTGGTGGGACATTTAAGCAGAAAAAGAATTTTAAAGCTCATTTGCCTACACATATATCCTCTTTGGATTTTTCTCTAAAAACATTTATCTCCCTCCCTGAGGCCCTCTTTCCCTGCTCATCTAGTTGGTATGATGAGACAAGGCAGACTTCTTCCAGCTGGTGACAAATACTACCGTCTCTCCCTCTCTCCTTTGTGAAGAGCCCAGTAGGTAGAAGGTGGGTTTCAGGTATAACAACCCACACGGAGGGTGGCAGAGACCACATACTCTAGACTTTAGAAAGAACATTGCTGTCTCTTGCTGTTGTATCTATCATTTTCTAACTTTTGTTGCCTTCTGACTAGTAAGATCTGAAGGGCCAACACAAGTATGAGGCTTTAAGTGACTGACTTGATCCACAGACTTCAGGGCCAGGGGCTCCATGGAGCTCTCTGTGGTCAAATTCCTTAGTCGTGAAATACATGCATTTGCTTAGTTTCCCTTGTGAACCTGGATTGTCTATAAGCAAACGGTCAATGAAATGGTGACTAAAAGTTCTGGCCATCTCTCTGCATAAGAGATTAGGGGCCCTCAACTGAGAATATAGAGTCAATGAAAAGTATTTCAAAGATTTTATTTCTGCACTTACTAGAAAAGGACAAGGAAAGACTCATTCTTCTTTCCTTCCCGTCTTGCTATGGATCTTGAGGATGGAACAACAAGGTCTACCTTTCCCATTGTACAATACAATGTTGAGCACACTACTGCATGACCCTTACCAAAATCAACCACACACTTGATAAGGCTTAAAATTCCAACAGTCTTTCATTTCACAATTAAAAGTGATATTTAACATGCAAACCATAGAAGCACCAGTCCTCTGGTACGGCTGGTCCTATTAAGGTCCCAGGTAGCACAGAGAAAGTAGAAGATGATAAGACGAAGAATCAAAGTGTATTTGCTGACCACCTTTCACCACAAAATTAGAACCAAACAGTATCTTGGTTCAGTGTGGAGTCAGGAGGAAACACTACAAAAGTTTTGTTTTTTGTTTTTGTTTTGTTTTTTTGCATCTCCTTGACTTTTCCTAATTCCTACACTCCCATCACCATGGCAACCCACATTATAAAGGCAGAAGAAGAGATAGGTGAATCTTAGCTCCTTGACCTTCAGGCCTCTTTAAGTTTTATTCTATATTTTTGAAGACCAGAAGTGACCTAATTTGTACGTTGCAAGGGAGAGGATTTCTATGGAGGGATATGGGAAACAGCATAGAACTTCTAAATGGTTAAGTGGAAACCGCAAGAGAGCCATCACGTTCATGACTGGCCACTCAAGGCTATTCCAGCAACAGAGGAGGATGTCAGGCCCCTAACTGAGAATGGTTGGGGCAGAGGACTAAAATGTTTATTACTGATCTAAGTTCACTATTAGCCCTGTTTGAATGTTAGACCTTTTTACCATTGAAATTTGTCTCTGCATGCTTAACTTACTGTTACTGATGAATAGCAATATCCAGGAGATGCTAAGTACATGTTTTAAATTCTCACTAAGGTAGAAATGACTGACACTTTATCACTCCTGCAGAACTGAGTTTTAGGTAGAGGAAGACCAAATCTAAGACCATAGATGAACACAATGGAGATAAGCAAATCAACTAACTAGGCGTTAGTAGGCAATAGGTACAGAAAATGTTGGAGTCTATCAATTAAACAGTTTACTTTTATATGTATGAATTAAACTTGGTCACAGAGTGCATTGGAGATGTAGTTTTAGGGTCCCTACCCTCACAAAAGTACTTATGTATGAATTTGGTAGGGTTTTAAATTCTAATGCATGTCGTTAACTGTAGAGAACAGACTGATGGTTACCAGAGGGTAGGTGGTTGGGGGGATGGGTGAAATCGGTGATGGGAATTAAGGAGGGCACTTGTGATGAGCACCAGGTGATGAATGGACTTGTTGAATCACTACATTGTGCACTTGAAACTAATATAATGCTGTGTGTTACTATACTGTTATACTGTTTTATAACTACAAGATAAAAATTATGTAAAATATATAAAAAATAAAAATTATTTAAAAATTATAAAATAAAAATTATAAAAATAAAAAATATAAAGATTATTTTAAATTATTAAAACTTATAGACTTTAAAAATTCATATGGCTGTCCTGATTTTGGGTGAAATAAAGAGCTTAAGTGGGTTTCAGCTCTAAATCATCCCTGCTATGAGGCAGTGTGGTTCCCAGATGCCCCTTAACAAGCTCTAATTTGAGCCAGGTGCTCAGGCCTGGTCAATTCCCTATACCTAAGTCTGAGCTATGGCCCAAGTGGCATGTCCAGTTTTCTGAGCCCAAAGAGACAGCAGTCAACACATTATTTGCAAATGGTAACTAGTGGCCCTGGATGGGTCTGGAACTGTCTCCCTGCTTTGTGTCACATTCATTACTGACCACAGCTCAAAGAACTAGCTTTTTGGGTTTTTTTAGTTTTTGGCTCACTTGAAATCTGAAGAAGGATGTGGAGCTCAGGATGCAAATAACAAAATGCACTTTGTACCCTTGTAAATGGTTTGAGCCCCTTAAATTCTTCATGTTCTAGTCACTGACATGAGGACAAAATATCCCAAAAAACAGAGATGTTCTGAGTCCTCCCAGAGTGATTCCTGAGGAAATCCTGCTGTCCTCAAACAATAGCGGCCAGAGAAGCAGGAAAACAAGATCAGCCATCCCGGAAATCAAAAAGAAATTTGGGGGGGGTTCGTTAGGAGGGGTATGAAAGCAAACATATGGAAGAGTTTTCAGTTATGGAGGAAGGAAGTCAAACACAGGGGCCATTATTTCAATTTTCCTCAGATTTTGACCTTAAGAAATGCCCAGGAAATACTTTATGCTAATTCTCTTTTCTTAAAAAGCTGAAAAATCTTTCAAAACTAGAAAGAAGTCAGTGTGGCTTACAACTGTTTTTTTGTTTTTTGTTTTTGTTTTTTTTTTTTCCTTTTTTTCACACCCCTCAAATCAAACTGCATTTCTTCCATCCAGGAGTTTTACTAGTTCAAAGCTGTTGTGTGAGTGACAATTTCACTAAAATAACCAGAAAATATTCACAAGGTAGAAATTCCCATGAAGTTAAATACTGCCTGGGACCATTTTATACAACACTGGATTCATTCACTTTTAAAAATCCTGGACACATAGAGGATACCTTCTATTTAGAAGAGCTCTCTGGGCTTTTATTAATTTCCATGGTGCCTCTTGGCCTATTTTCACCTTTTTGTCAGTAGCATTCTCTGCAGAGAAGCAATTTAGCAGAGAAAAAATAAACAGACCAGAATTTAAAGAACTCTTTTATCTTCGTAAGCCTCACATGGTTTCTGACTGATATTTCAATAAACACAGTCTAAAATTTTCATGGGGATAAACAACATTTTGTAATATTTTTCTCACAAAAATTTTCATACTTTTCAGAAATTAATTAATATTCACAGCCATCAGTGGAAAATTGTACGATTTCTATTATGAAGTCATTTTAATCACTCAAGATACATAAGCTGCTGAGCGTTTCTCGGATTGCAAGACAAGCCAATCAAAATAACAGAGAGTAAAAAATAATCTCAGGTAAACAGGCCTCAGCATCCTTTCATACAAAAGTGCAAATTTGTGTGTGTGTGTGGATGCAGGGTGCATTTTAGAACAAGTCTTAATTCTCTCAAAATGTCACTTTGAAAGCAAAGCAAGATTAAAGGTGAAAATCTGAGAAATTTTATCCTAGCGATAGCTCTACCTTTATGTTTAGTCATAGTGCCACCTTTTAATACACAGTGTTGCCTGGAAAAGAATTCTCCTAACAGAATCTTGATCTCAATATTCATTTATTAAAATTAAAAATGCACCTATTACTTATCCATTTATCAGGTCACAAAAATCAGTGCATAGATTGCCACAATCAAGAAGCAAACTAACATTGTCTAAAGTGGTAAGGAGAATTGGGATACTCACAGGCCCCTGGTTACGAAATCCATTGTGCTTTCCTAAATCCTTGTGGTGTCGGAGTAAATCCCACTAGAGGCTCTGGAAAAAACCCTGCCAATCCTGGAACCAGCATCCATAAGGAGTGTGGGTCCGTCCATGGGCCAGAGTGTGGGGGAGGGGAAGGACACGTGCTGGAAAATCCTCAGAAGTTCTGCCTCCTGTTACAGAATTGGATAACCGGGCCACACAGAGTCTGAGTTCCTACCAGGAAACCTGAGGCTGTACCGGAAGGCTCCTGCCCCCTTTCAACTTGACAGTGCATGGTCTGCGGAATCTCATACCTCACCTGTCTCACTCACCTGTTACTTCCTCACACCTGCAGGCATTTGAGTTGACTCTGGCCTTCGAGAATACATTACCCAATACCCTTTAGCTTGCAAAATTCCACTTGATCTTATGTGTCCTCTTCTCCTGGAAGCTTCCCCTACTGCTCTGAAGACGGGTCTAGTGTCTGGCCACAGAGTCCCGTACCTGTCTCAGTCACTGTGCTTTATAATGACTTTTTAATGTGTTTACCACCCCGAGGTTTGCACGTAGGCCCTACAGGAATATTAGGATAAGCACATTCCCCAAGCCAGGAAGAGATACACGATGAAATAGGTTAAGGGCCGTATTCATATGCAATTAAGGAGACCACAAAGGACTTCTTAGAGCAACTGACGTCCAAAATACTTGGCGAAGGTATTTGTGGGAAAGATGAGGCACGGGGTATGTTCCAGATGGAAATGACAGAAAATGGAGGGCATTCAGGGATCAGTGAGTTGATAGGATGTTGGGAAGCGGGGATGGGACTGTCAGTGCAGGGCTGAGAAGCGGGCACTCAGGCAACTAAATCATGAGAGCATTTTGGAGACTTTGAGAGGCTGAGTGACATAATCAGTGCCTGACCACGGTGGTATGGCGGCAGAAATCAGAGGGGAGAGACACAATGTGAAAAACAAGCATTTGTTGAGTATGCCCAGACTGTGGTGTTTGCTTTTTATCTATGATTTCATTTTATCCTCGTGGCTCTATGAAGAGGTTGCTAGAATTCTTGTTTTAATTATGGAGGGGAAAGATCACAGTAGGTCAAATAAACAGCTAAGCTCTCTATCTCTGTGTCCTTGACATCTTGTGCAAGATGTCAAGTGTTCATTGCAGGAATATAGACAAAGATGAACACGTGAATGAACAAATGAATGGATAGATAGATGGAGCCCGTGCTGAATCAGCTGGGGCATGCTAAGCCAGTGTTCTTTACCTTCCACTGACCAAAGAGGTTTCCATGGGCAGCAATAGGCTTAGCAAAAGTCTGAACTAAGCTGTGGTCTTAAGAGGAGATGGAGGAGCTGGTGAGCTAGAACCACATAGCATCAATGAAGTCCCTTCTAGAAAGACCAACCACCCTGATTTTCCTGGAACCAAGGGGTTTGGAAGTATCACGAAAGTTTCAGTGATGTAATTGGGACTGGTGGTTCTCTTACAGGGATCCCAGAGGAAAGAGTGCTACATTACAAGGTGGGGAGGCAGAGGGGCCAGGAAACCTTTGGAAAACAAGTAATGGACATAGGGGGTCCACAAATGAACGGGGGAGAGGGGTCTAAAGCAGTAGCAGGAACCAGCATCCCTGAAAAGCTTGTTGAGACAGAGTGTTGGACACCACCCCAGAATTTTTTGACTCACTCAATGGTGTGAGGTGGAAGCCATGAATTTGCATATATTTTTTTGAGAGAGAATGTGTGTGTGAGGGTGGGGGGAGGCAGGTAGGGGCAGAGGGAGAGGGAAAGAGAGAATCTTAAGCAAGTTCCATGCCCTGCACAGAGGGCAATGCAGGGCTTGATCTCAAGACCCTGAGATCATGTCCTGAGCCAAAACGGTGAGTCAGACATTCTCCCAATGGAGCCACCCAGACACCCAGGTGCCCCAAGAATTTGCATTTCTAACCACCGATGCTGCTGGAATCACACTTTGATAGACACTGCTTTTCAGTGGGCAAAACTCTTCTGTAGGCCTCAGCTCATTTGTTCTTCCTGATGACCTTGTAGGGAGCTCTGGGACTGTTGGGAAGGTCTGAGGGTAACTGATGACCTGCGCACCTGTACCATCTCAGACCAGGGAATAAATAAAAATAGGAGTGAGACTAGACACTGCCTTGGAGTCCAGTCCCTGGGGATTTATCTGTATTTCCTTGCAAGACCAACCCTGATGCTCCAATACCAGATATATCCTTAGGCCCCACGGAAACTTTATGTACAGTGAACGCTCTCTTCAAGTCCCAGCATTCACGAAGGCAGTCTCATCAAACTAGACAGAATCCTTAAAGTCCTGCCTTTTCCCACCCTCTGTAATGCATTGCTTACCCTGTGATCCTGAGCAAATGGTTTCTACCTCCCTGGAGTGCTCTTCTAGAAGCTGCCCTGTTCTAGTGTATACAGAGTTGCCTGGCTAGAGGAGAGGAGCTATTTATTTGTAACTAACAATTTCCCAAAAGCACCCTTAAGTCTTTATCTGACAGTTTGTGGATTAAGCCAGAGGTTGCTTGCATTAGCTTTTATGCCCAACTATTGAGGGTGCCAGTTGGATATAGGCTACCAACTTTTACAAAAGAGATTAGAAGCAAAAAGCTTGTATTCCTTATAGTTTACAAAGTACTTGCACAGGTCATGTCTAGTTAATCCCTATAAAATTTCTCCAGGTATCCTCCACATTTTATAGATGAAGAGGATAAAGCGACATATCCTAGGGTTGTCAGCTAAGAAGCAATGGCATTGAGACCTCTTCTCTTCTACCCATTGTCTATCTCTGCCGATTGTAAAGGCAGGAAGTCAAAGCAGCTGCATTCTTTCACGTGGACATGATGTAACATGCATTCTTTCAGATGAATGTCAAGCCTGTGAGATATTTAGATATTAGCCAGCCCTTCAATCTCATTATCTCCATAGCAAAGGCCCCCTTCTTTCCTGTAGGTCTTTAACCACTTCCATATCATAAATTGCACATATACCTATGTTCTCCAATTCCATGGTCAGACCCAGCAGATGGACATCTTGCATTCCTTCCCTTCTTGCCCGCCCCCAGCAATGATGCTGTGTCTGTAGCCGGAGCTCAGTGAGCACGTGCTGAATGAATATTTGCTGACTAGGACCTGAAAACCCGACCTTTGTGCATTTCTACGAACACCAGACAGAGTGAGACGGCTTTTAGTTTCCTACTGTCACTGTCACATGTGGCCACAAACACAGTGGTTTAAAACAACAGCAATGCCTTATCCTACAGTTCTGGAAGGTCTGAAGTTTGAAATGGATTTCATGAGGCTAAATCCAAGGCACTGGCAGGATTGCTTTCCTTCTGGAGGCTCTAGAAAGAATCCCTTTCCTTGCTATTTGCAGCCCCTGGAGCCCGCCTGCCATCCTTGCCTCGTGGCCTTCCTTCCATCTCCAAAGCCAGCAACAGGAGGGTCAAGTCCTCACACGGCATCACTCTGCCTTTCTCGGATGCTGCCCCCTTCCACTTGTAATGACCCTTGTGATCACATTGAGTCCACCTGGATAATCCACCATGAAATCAGCTGATTAAGAATCTTAATTCCATCTGCAGCCTTAATTCCCCTTGGCCAAGTAACATAACAAATTCGCAGGTTTCAGATTCCACGTCGGGATGGAGACATTTTGAGAGGGGAAGTGGACCTTCTTCCGCCTGGCACGCTGAGGGAGCCAGAGAGTAAAAGGTGTCCAGAAATTGGTAAAATTCACACAAACATAACTCACTGATAGCACCTGCTCACAGTGGCCCCTGTCTGAACATCGCTTCTAAGGCGCCTGTCTCCGTGCTAAGGGGCCAACATATATTTTGCACATACATTTAATTCTTACATCCATCTTGTGATATTGGTATGAGCCCCACTTTTAGATTAGGAAACAGAGGCAAAGAGAAATTACGGAACTTGCTTATGATCCACAGAAGCTCTCGGTATAAGCGTCTTCACACAACTCCACACCCAGCCTCCTGGGGTTCTCCTCAGCTCCGCACTGTGGACCTCACACAGCTCTGCATTTTCACGGGCCCCCTTCCGTAACTCGCAGCCCAGATCCTGCTCAACTATACAGGAGATAGGGTAAAAGGAGACCTGGCAAAACCCTCCGGCAGGTAACTCTTAAGGGATTTGTTTTCCCTCTTATTCTTGTTGTTCAAGGAGACAGATGATAATTAAAATGTCAGAGCCCTTCATGCTTCCCTGATCAAGATAACCACTTTACCACAGGTGATAGAAAGAAAAGGAGGAAAACGTCTGCTGTGGGGAGCGGAGGTGATGATTCTGAGAAGGGGGCAAAGCTGGGGAAACGGCTCCCCCTCAGCTCAGGGGAGAGTCGACACCAGCTCCCGAGGAACCACAGTCAGTGCTCCCGCCTGAGGTCTGCAGGGGGCTTCTCTCTCAGCCCGCCTCCCAAACTCCCATCCCCACCAGCCTGAAGAAAGCCAATTCCCAGCAGATCCACCCCACGGTTTGCTAATTCTATCCAATCTCTCCAATTCAGTTAATTCCCAGTTTCAGTAACAGAATCAGCAGCTGTCAGGATCAGCAGCTGTGTTCTTTGTGTCTAGCTCTACCTCTCCGCCTTCTCTCTCCAAGTTAACTGAGTGGATCACACGCAACCTTCAAGGGGGGAAAAGGGAATAAAGGTTCTGGATAATATGAGAGAAGAAAGGAGAAATGAACTGGCAGGAGCGTCAAAGGGTGGGGTCAGCTGGACACAATAGAATTCTTCCCCAACTTCCAGATCCCACAACCTCCTCAGTGCCCATGTGCTGCTCTCCAGAACAGTCAGTTCTCAAATTTCCCATACCAAGGAAGCAGCTCTGGACGTTCCAGTCTGTTGCAGACCAACGCATGGTTCCACTGAGCCTGACCTGTGAGCAAGTTCACACCACGTGTGACTCGCCGAGCAAGGCAACGATGCTTGGACGGGCTTCCACCCTGCTCAAAAGACCATATGCTTGGATGATGTCAGGCCAATGTCAAGTGGCTATAAAGATTCCTCTCGGTTTCTGTCGTTATCTCACCAGTTAAGCCATGCTGTCCTAGCAGCCTCATTAAGAAAGTGTGATCTGCTCAAAGACTTCAAGCACATTAGCCTGGTGAATTTCTGGAGGGAATTTTAGGGAGAGGAAAGTGCCAGAACAAAGCTGGGAGACAAGATGGCTAGAGTTCAATGAGCGAGGGGGAGGATTTCAAGAAGATGAGGTTCTGCAAGTGAGAGAGGTAGGAGGTCACATTGGGTCCTGTAGGTTGTTGGAGGATTTTGAATTTTTTTTTTATACTCTGAGTGAAACGGTCTGTATTTTAGGATTTTGAACAAAGGAGTGACATGATTTAGCTTCAGTGTCGAGGGCAAGGATAAAGGTGGGGAGCCGGGTTAGCTGCTGCAATAATTCAAGCAGGCAGTGATGAAGGCTCAGACCTGGGTGTCAGTGCTGGAGGACTGACAAGAAGTACAAAAGCAGACATATTTTGAAGATAGCGGATGGATGGAGTACCAGAGAATGACAGGAGCCAGGGATGGTGCCGTCATTTTTAGCCCCCAAAACAGGAGGGATGGAGTTGCCATCCCCGAGCTATGGAGGGCATACCTGGGTTTGGTGGGAGAGAATCAAGAGGGTAATTTTCAGCATGTTAAGACCGAAATATCCAACAGACCTCCAAAGAGATGAGAGTTGCTGAATGGCAGTTGGATAGACAAGTCTGGGGATAAGCATGGGGAAGTGGGGGTGGGGGGTGTAGGAAATAGAAATGAGGGAGTTATCAGTATCTCAAGCTGTGGGGTTCAGTGAGATCAGCAAGGGAGTAAATTTAGAGAAGAAGATACTCCAAAATTAAGAGATGAGGAAGAAGAGGAGGAATAGATAAAAGAGGGCCAGGATGGAAACCGAGAGCATATGGAGACCCAGAAGCGGGGGTGACAGGGGGGTGGGAAGTGTTTGAAGCAAGGACTCAGGCAAATTGCTGAGCTGCACTTTCCACATCTGCTAAATGGGAATATCAATGCCTCATATGCTGTCATTGTGAGTATTATGGGTGAATCCATTTAATAAATTGGGACCAAGTGTAGTTGCTCTTCTCGGGATTCGCTTTGAGTAACAGAATTCCCTACCTCAAATAGGAGGTTACATATGCATGAGACACCCGGTCCAATGCCTGACCCCAGAAGGTGCTTGATAGATAATGTTACTTCTCTGCTCAGAATAGTAATTGCCTAAGTGTGGCCTATGTGGATTCACACTCTCCTCTGCTTCCTGAGACCAATTAAAATTACTTAGTGCTAATTAGTCAGTATGGATAAGCATGGGAATCTTTCCTTTCTCTACCACTCCAACCATTACAGTCTAAAGCTCTAATACTCCATCAGATATGTGGATTTCTTTCATGGTTAGGGAACAAGAGTCTACTTTGAGAGTTAGCAACAGTCTTGACCTGGGCTGACCCAAGAGCCTTCGGGGCCAGAGGTCACCCCAGGGAGGCTGGCTGCCCAGTCCCACCATGTACACAACTCAGCCTCATGCCTCACCTGCCAAACCAAGAAGGAGGTGAAATAAAGCAAAGGGAGTTTCCAAAAAGGGAAAGGAATCAAGGAAGGATGTGGCCTGCAAGGCACTGTTTACCCAAAGCCCACGGAGAAGCTACGGAGTGTCTATTGTGTATATGTTCCCAAAAAGTACACATGGGATTATGTATGTAAGTGAGACTCCTTTATTTCCCCACAAGCCACCTCCTCCAGTCCTCCACTTGGAGTACTCCAGCAGCCTGCAGCCCAGAATGGCGCCTTCTCCTCCCTTCCCTGCCCTCTCTCCAGCCCTCCTGTATACAGGACGGATCTGACACTGGGACCCCTCTCCCTTGGGCCAGGTTACCAAGGCAGCCAAAAGCCCCCAGAGCCTAGGCAGGCATCCCTGAGGAAGCAGCCACGGTGGGACAGCTCCTCCAGCTGTGTTCTTGCTCCCTTGATGTCGTCCTGCCCATCTGGGCTGCTGCTGAGGGCAGCCCCTTGGGGCCGGCTGTTTTCAGTATGACTGTGGGTGACATTGCACCCACGCTCCAGTTTCTCTCACATCGCCTTTGTTTTGATCTACAGAAGTCTGCTGAGCTTCTTTTGGGCCTTGTCATGTTAACAAAAACAAATGTAATAATATGCACTTGAAAAGGCTCGCATGTCTTGATATTTTAATAAGCTTTTGATTCTACAGGGACCTCTGAGGCTTTTAAAAGTTTAAAGTTAATAAAGAGAGTAAAAGAAAAAAATATGAATTGTTTTTAATTATTATGATACAGGATTAACCGAGCCAGTTGTGTATAATTAGACGGGAGCTACCTTGCATTGTAGAGGCAGTAAATAGCCCCACAGGGGGGCTGCCAGAAGGCTGAGGTGTTTACAAGACACCGGAGATGTTTTCACCAAGCACATAATCCCTGTTGCAGTTACTATTGCTTTTCTAATGGATGTGTTCATTACGACCAGAGACTAATATGTGTATCTATCATCTTTCCAGCACAGATGACTCTGAAGTGGGGGATGACAGTGGAGAGTGTACAATATAATTTGGTGGTGAAATTATTAAGAGAGCCCATTAGCATGCAGCTTTTTGTGTGGCTTTATTTTCGTTACCATTGCTGAGAGGAATTTTAAGAAGTTAAATAAACAATTGCCAAAGGAGTGATGATTAAGATATTGCTAAGAAAGTTGTGGGGTGGGGGGCGCCTGGGTGGCTCAGTGGGTTAAGCTGCTGCCTTCGGTTCAGGTCATGATCCTAGGGTCCTGGGATCGAGCCCTGCATCGGGCTCTCTGCTCCGCGGGGAGCCGGCTTCCTCCTCTCTCTCTGCCTGCCTCTCTGCCTACTTGTGATCTCTGTCTGTCAAATAAATAAAATATAAAAAAAAAAAAAAAAAAAAGAAAGTTGTGGGGTTTTTTTTGTTGTTGTTGTTTGTTTGTTTTCTTGTTTCTTTTTTTTTTTTTTAAATACCTCCAGCTTTGAAAGCAATGGGCCAGGAGTGCTAGGCCTTTGTTGTGAACCATCTATGACTTTAGGGAATTCATTCGTTAATTTAACATTTACTGAATGCTACCATGTGCCAGGCATTGTCTGAATCGTTGGAGGGAAATAGTGAGTAAGAAACACTGGATCCTTCTACCTAGGTGTTCTCAAACAGGGATGTCCCTCAGAGTTGCCAGAAAAGCTGCAAAACACACTCACTGCGAGCCCAGCTCAGACCTAACAGAACGGGTAGCATCCCCAGGCTGCTGCATTTTGAGGAGGTGTTTCAGTTACCTCTGAAGATTTCTGGTTGAAGTGGGAGAGAATATAATTAAACAATAAAATATGATGAGTGCTATGAAAGGAAAAGTGTTTGCTCTCAGCTTCCAGCCCTATGTTTTTATAGTGGCAATAATAATACTTATCCTGTATATCTACCTTACCTCAGGTCTCCGAGGGAGCAGGCTCCAAGAAGGAGCATGTAGGAAATTTCTTGAGGAGGGCTCTCAGGAGAAACCTGCGTTGGGAGTGAAACAGACCAGACCTTCTCCCTGGCACGGATGCGACTTAGGGCAAGGTAGCTCACTCCAGCTCTGGGCGAGGTCCTGAAGTGAGTCAGCGGCCGGTGCTCAGTACCACCCACAGCCAGACTCCCACGGCAGCAGGAATGCGACCCTCAGTCCTGAAGGGACATCTGGGTGGCACAACACACAGCATCCCCTAGGGTGTCCTGCAGAAATAGATATTCCAGTGGAGACTAGAAATTTACTTCAGAAGATAAGAAGTTACTCATTTTCTATCATCAACTCATAAAGAGATTTGCTTTTGAGGACGGCTTTTGAATTTTATGTGTTTTCAATGTGAGAGTGATCTGACTGTGACAAAAGTCACCCCGTGATCCCCCACTGCTGATGAGGCTGAACTGGCTGGCAGGGCTAGCACCCTGTTGCTCCCCCAGAGCTTCTCGTGTCCTTCTGCAAAAGTTCCCCAACCTGCCAGCTTGGGCTCAGAAGGTGCATTTCCAGGGCGAGACTAACAAATCAACTAACAGTTGATAAGAGCTGTAAACGGGGCGGAGCTCTCCTGCTGGAGGCTTTACACCAGCTGGTGGGTACCCCTCGGAGTCATAAAGCAACTACATCAAAAGTGGTAGTTCTTTCATTTACATCTGCTGAAAATTTTTCCTGCTCAAGGATGCGTTGCTGGAGTTGTTTCATGCATTCAGACAAAGAGCTTAAACCCGGTGTTTCTCCGTTCCAGCATCTAGAAATGCTGGGGCTAATTAAAATGACCTTTAAGATCTCTCTGGCTTGAGCAGTTTCTGATCCCTTCAGTATTTATCTGGGGCTGGGAGAACCATATTTCCTCCCAGATGAGAGGAGGCAACGTAAGGAGACCTCCACAAAGAAGCCTGGTTTGCTAAATTGGAAGGATTGTAAAACTCCTGAAGTAACAAGTCTGCAAGGAGATTTTTTTTTTTTTTTTCCCCATCCAGCTTCTCCAGTGCCATCTCTTCTGTATCCACACTGGAGTTGGAAGGTCAATAAGTAGTTATACACGACGAGGGCTGCGATAGGAAGGTAATACCAATGGGAAGAAAACAAGTGATTAAAATTGGGTTCAAAGTGGAAGCCTCCTTCATTTTCTTTGCTGGACATCTATTACACTTAATCCTCAGATCATGTTTACCCATCCCATGGATGCAGTTAAGCAATCAGGATGAGAAGTATCAATTTTTAAAACAATTTTACATTTATTTAAAGAGCCAGCTCTCATCAAGCTGCTCCATCTTTCAGCATGGACAAGAATATTTTAAACAACAAAATATGTCTCGTGCAGCTTCCCTGGAGCCTAGAGCTCTCAGTTCTGGGAATTGAGAACCGCAGAGCACTTCGCCAAGGGGAGAACAAGCTGAACCACAGACGGCAGAGCTCGATGGGTACTTGGAACTCGAGAAGGTGGATGGTCAGCCTAGATGACAAGGTGGAAGAGAGTTTTTGATCTATTCACTTGGGATTTAGGACTTTGAACTTCAGCCACAGGTCACTGGATATCCACATAGGTATTTATCTAAAAACATGTTTGCATAACATTTACATCATTTTCTTGCCTTTGGAAGGGGAACGGGAGATGAAGCCTTTGGGACAAGCTGCTGGGCCTGGGACCAGGCTACCGTGGGGACCCGAAAAGGAACATAGGAGATGAGGCAGTTACCAGGATTTGGGAACCGGGAAGAAAGATAAATGATAAAATGGTTTAAGAAAAGATAAAAAAAATTACTTTGCAGAGTTGGCCAGGAGGGATATTAATGGTCTGCTTGTATTATGGCGTACAGAAAGAGCGATATGGAGAAGCCGCAAAGAGCACTCATCCCCGTGGAATAGCTGTAGGGTGTAAGAGAAGGAATTTAAAAGGAAAAATTTGAGACAGGCATTAGGGAAGAGACAGAAACTTCCATATTCCAACGGGAAGGTGAGCACACTCAAGGCATTTAAAAATTGAGGTTGAATTAAACTCTCGGAAATATTTTCTATTGTTGGGAACAATTCTGTGCCGGCCCACTGGGAGGGAGTACATCATCTAACAAGAGGATTTCATTTCTAATTTCTTTAACTCTATGGAAAATCCTTCCTGAATTCTCTACAACTCTCTGTGGTGTTTACTAAGTGAAATAACTCCGTGCCCTCCGCAGCCTTCACTTGCGTACTATCCACTTGTTCCTCGGAATCAATAATAAACACATTAAATAACATTGGTCCCCAAACGTACCCCAAATGCACCACATTATTAACCTCCCTCCACTCCAGGAAGCCAACTGACACTGTTTCCTGCTGCTTAGCTGATTTTGTAAAAATCTCCAGATTTGGATTGCTCCTGCCCAGCTTGTGGAAGTGTTGAACTCCGCTCCCATTCTTTCCTGACTGGTGCTGCATTACTGTCAGGCTGGGGGCCTGGACTCCTGGGTGTGGGGGTTGGGAATAACTCCAGTCCATTTGATGGGAGGCCCAAGAGATTGAGCAAGGAAGGAAAAGAAAATAGAAAAAAGTTTATTGTTCTTGCTGAAAATTCAATCGCACCACCATTTTTCAATTCCATTGAGAAATGTCAATGTTCTTTCCCACCGTCTGGCAGTGGCAGATTTGACCAGGTGTCTCCACACAGAGTGGGTTCTCACAGTTGGGCTGCGTGTGTGTCATAAAGCTAAATAAGGAGCCAGTTCAGTCCGCCACCCCCCCTTTGCTTCTGCCGGCCAGACACACTTCCCCATATGACAGTCTTATAAATAGCTGCTAAGCAGCTGGTCCTCCTCTCACCTCCTGACTCCATGAGATTCCCGCACCAGAAGCCCCCGACAGTCATGCAGCTGGGAGGACTCCCTTTTCCTTCTTCTCCCCTCTCCACCCCCCACCTCTGACAGGTGGCCGCCACCTCAGCTCTGTCCACTGTAACTACTCAAAGATTGACTTGTGTGGGAGAAGGGCTCAAGGAGGTGGTAGCTGGATTTGACCACAGAGGCAAGCTGTCACCAAACTGAATGAGGGGATAGAAGGTTGGGAGACACCGCAGTGAGACACCAGACAGCCCATAGTACAGGGGCCAGATGGCTGACCCAGCAAAAATCCCAGGAATCATTCTGAAGTGAGTCAAACATTATAAATATCTATGGGACTCAGCTATGCCTCTATATATGTACATATCTGAGGACAGTTTAGGGACAAATAAATATATAATAAAGTGCATTGTTATTAAATCTTACAAAGCACCAAGAATGTATCCTGAGTTCAAATGAAGGTAGGATGTAGGATAAGGAAAATATGTGAAAGCATTAAAGATTTGGAAGCCAATATGTAATGAGGAGAGGATAAAAAAGAAGTGTTTTCTTCTTAACTATCACTGGCTTTTATAAAAACTCAGGCTCTCCTGTACGTGGCATCAGAGCAGCAGGGATGGCCAAAGAGAGTATCAAGTCATTTTACAGGAATTAATCAAGTGCTACTCTGTGTCAGGCAGAAAATGTGAAGAGATATCCCCTGGGCTGGTGAGACAGCCAGAAAAGTGAGGGCCAGGAGATGTTGTAGAAGGTGGAGTGGCAAATTTTGCTTTTGAGAAAGAGAGTCATGGAGGTCCGCGGAGAGGAGACTGGGCAATTTAGGCTATACAGACAGCAGGAGGTCAAGTAGAAGAGAATGTGCTGTTCTGACAGGTCTAGGAAACAGTAAACAGAGTGTGAGGTTTCAAAGATGTTGATTGCCACCTGAAGAATCCATCCATTTTCTTGTTTACCTCACGTAGGCTGACCTGACTATTTAAATCTCTCATAGTTTAAATCTCCAATGAAGGAATAATCCTTGAGCCATGATCCCATCAAGGTTATTTCCCAAAATACCCACACACTTCACTGTAAATGCACAGACATGCTTGTCCCTGAGGGATGGTTCACGAAGTGGACAAAATTTCTAATAGGCTAATGTTGGACCAACACACCCTCCCCTGTTAACACATACCTAAAGACTGTTTGGTTCTTTCATGGACAAGATGAAGGCCCAAGGGGAGTTAGGATGGAGACCACTGTGAAGGGGGAGGGCAGACAAATCCCAAAGTACCACAGGGGCCTAGGCAGAGGGGCAGGTAGACATGGCTGGGCAGAAGCTGGCCATGCTCTCTTTGGATGTCAGCCATGTTGTCGCATTCTTAAAGAAAGCTTTTTCAGCCCTTTGCTATATATCTTCGTCACACCATACATCCTTTCTTCACATCCCCACTGTCCTTGTATGATTCTTTATGGATATGTGTTGTATGTGTTCCTTTCCAGAGGAGATCAGCAGAATGGCTTTCTTCTCCACTGAATTTCCTCCTTCCGGCACCTGCCTTGCATACACTAGACACTCAGGAAATAACTGTTTCTTACAGGGTTTTAAGAGCTAGTGTTTATTGTGAAGTTCATAATATATAATTGAAACTTCAGCAACCATTTGTGAAACAAATAATATTGGTTGATCCCATCTTACAGGTAAGTAAATGGAGGCTCAAAGGACAAAGTAACTTGCCAATGCTAACAAGTAGTAGAGCTGGGATTCGAACTCTGCTAGTCTGACTCTGGAGTCCATTCGTTACCACCTTGCATGGGCTGGGAATGGCCAGAGGGTGAGCCTGGTGGCTGACTAGGAAAGAAGTGTGGTCTAGAGAGAAGGAGGCAGAGAAAGTGGTGGATAAAGTGATTGGGAGCAGAGGAGGGGGGAGGTGGGGGAAAGTAAATGGAAATTCTCTCTTCCCTTTAGGCTTAAGCGGTCTAGATTTCTGGCTTCACCACTAGCTTGCCTCCACCTCAGCTGTTGAGAGAGTATTTTAGCCAGTGAATGAGGTCGGTCATCCTTAACAGATGCTGCCCACCCGCTTGGACTTGTCTCCCCAGTCACGCATTGCCGAGTTCAAGCTGTTGAATGTTTCAGCAGGTGTCCCCGCAGCAGCAGGTCCCTCCAGCCCCCCCACAAAGACTTCCCTGCTGTCACCCCTGACCTGTGCCCTGTTCTTGGGAGCTTCCCCACAACAGGTGAGAGGCCAGGTGGCTGGGAGTTCAAGGGTTACAGAGTTCCTAGGAAATACAGAACGCAAAACTCACAAAGATTGTCACCACGTAGTTAAATCTGCAATGCCCCGTGACCTCTCAGGGCCTGGGATTTAGACGGTCCCCTGTAAGTCTGGTACTTTCTCTATGTCAAAGCCATTTCATTAGCTGTAAGACTTAGTTTGATATCAAGTGAGCAATATTTTGTAACATCCTGAAAGTCAAGCTAGCTTCATCAGAGTAGTTTTTTACAAGGAACTGAACGCTTACCTGAGCTGAGTACTCTATATTTACTGTCTTGTTTCAGGCTCACAATAACCCGAAGAGTAGGTATCAGTATTTCAGATTTACAGATGAAGAAACCAAGGCTTGCGGGGGGGGGGGGGGGGGGGGGGGGCGGGTGACAGTATTATGTAATGTCATCAGGGAGTGAATGGCGGTGCTGGGATCAGAAGGCAGATTTTCTAAATGGAGAGTTTAAGATCTTAGCAATCAGGTTCAGTCTGGGTTAATAATTCATTATGGCTGCCAGGATACTACATGCACAAATTTTTTCCATTTTGGGATCTTGAAAATAAGATTTATTCAATAGTCAGATCCATTACCTATAATATTATAAGGAGTTAATGTGAGGATTTTTTTCTTAATCAACAATTTGGTGTTTATTATTTTATTTTTGTTTATTATAAATATAAAATATTATTTTATTTTTATTTATTGATTTTGTTTTATTTATTTATTATTTTAATGACTTTTTTTTAAAGATACAAGGAGCCAGACTAAAAATCCAATCTTGATCTGTAGTCCGAACCCTAGGAGACCTAACCTTTATCTTTTTGGAGAAAAATGCCAGGGGAAGAAAAAAGGGGTAATATTCCTTGGTGTCATTTGGGGATTTTTTTTTTTTTTTTTTTTTTTTTTTTTTTTTTTGGTGTTCAACTGAACAACAGCTTTTGTCAAAAAAATTAAATGTGACAAGAAATTAATCCACATTGTGATCTAATTATTTTTAGAATTATAAGAAAAATGTAAGGTGTCTCAAGTATTTAATTTTGAAAAGTGTCTGTGGAATTTAACTTTCATTACCTTTCATAAAGATTTTTAGTTTTCTTGCCATCCTTAAATGGCATTTTCAATAGTCACTAATGTTGCAATTGCTGTTACTTAAGATCACTGGCATTTAAGGTAGGGTTTCTTACAAGCCTGTCTTTAGAGAACATGTGACATATGATGGTCTGGGCTTGTCCAAAGTGTAATTTATTAAATTCATGACTCAGAATGTAGCAGGGGATCAGGCACCCAGCCAGTTTCCCGACTTCCTTCACATCTCTGAAGGATCAACTGTTAAGTACAACACAGGAAGTTTCCTTAAGGGATGTTAAAAGTAATAGCAATCTGACCTTTGAAAATTAGGCTAAATTTGACCCAACATAATGCAAAAGTGGAAGAGATTTACTTAAGTGAACTAAAAATATTTGAACTGGGAAAAAAGAAATCACAATTGCAGCACTTTTATAACAAATGTTTTAGAATTGCTGAGACCAACCCACCTTTCCCAAAATACGTCTCCCAGTTGTAACCTCCAGTAACCTAAATTTGAGTATTGAAGTTGTTCTTTGGAGAAAAGGCACTGAATCCAGAAGACATCAACCAAACTCAAGAGTGTGATCTGGGGTGGAACTTAATGATGTTGTCTATTCTTAGGAAAAGTGGTGTCTATTACACCATTTAGGAGAGAACAAATCACAGGTTAACCACCAGTTTTGTACCAGAAGTAGAAATCCACTATGAGGAGAGAGAGGGGAAAGTAACAGGAAAGGGAGAAAAACTATGACCTTCACAAGAGAGGGAGCCACAGTGAGTATGAAGTGGAAAGTAAGAAACTCCCACAGCTTCAAGAAGAAAAGAAGCTCCAGACATGGGGAAAGCCAGAAGATGCTAAATCTTACTTCCTTTGCAGTTCAGAGGACCCCTCTGCCATCTGAGATCCCAAGTTCAGTGCTAGCACATGGTTGGCTATCTGCATTCTTAAATACTGATTCTCCTGAATAAAATCTTTAAGCTCCAGGGAAACATTTGACCATGTGTCAAATGTGTCAAATATGGAAGCATTTGACATGTCAAATGTGTCAAATGTTTTGTGTTAGGTCCTCAAAACAAATGGCGCCATGTCCAAGTGTCATGAAGGTCTACATTCAGGTGGGAGATGGAGGGGATGGATTCTGCCTCAGAATACAAGGAGAATTTCAACAGCAGGAGCTCTTAGGTAAGAGAAAGGGCAAATTAACTTGTCAAATCTGTCCTCTCACAAAGCTTGAATGCAATGGAGTCTTACCTAACAAAGCGTCATTTCCCAGTGGTACCAAGTATCCATTTGCTTGCTTCTCTTCCTACTCCAACTGGGGATTCCAAAGGTACTCACACATTAACACGGCATTTGCAATAGTTACAGGTGGCTGCTGATGTGTATCACTCTGAAATTTGTACACAGGCATGGGTCTATATGTAACATGAATGAAGCAGGATACTGATGCTTTACATAGGCAGCTAGGTGGGAATTTAAGAGTAGAGCTACACATAGTTTTTTTTAAATAAAGCTGCAAATTGTTTTTTTTAAATATATGATAAGATTGTTTTAAAATTAAAATAAAAATAGCCTTTAAATGTTTATTCTATAATTATTGAAATTATAAATTTTAATAATCTATAATGTGTTTTAATTTTAATAGTTTATTTTGAATATTTCAAAATAACAATGTTTTTATTATTCAAAAAAATCACATAAAATTTACCATCTTAGGGGTCCCGGGGTGGCTGAGTTCATTAAGCATCTTCCTTTTGGCTCAGGTCATGATTCCAGGGTCCTAGGATAGAACCCTGCCTGACATTGGAGCTCCCTACTCCGTGGGGAGTCTGCTTCTTCCTCTCCCTCTCCCCTACTCGTGCTCTCTCACTCTATCAAATAAACAAAATCTTTTAAAAAATTTACCATTTTAGTTTTTTTAAGTGTATGGTAACATTACTATATGCATCTTGTTGTGCAACAGATCTCTAGAACTTTTTCATCTTGCAAAGCTGAATCTACATACCCTTTGAACAATAACTCCCTTTTTTCTCCTCTTTCCAAATCCTGCCAACCACCATATTACCTTCTGTTAAAAGAAAAATTATTTTAAAAATATAAAACAATTTTAACTTTTTTTATTTCTAAGCTTTACTATCATTTGCATTTTTATGAAAATAAATTCAAATTTTTATGTAAACTAATATAATTATATCTTAATATTTTAAGATAGTTAGACGTTACTCTTAGCAGAACACAAACAATATGATAATGTTAATTATAATGTCTTAATTAGTGATTTTGTTAAAATGAAGGAAAAAATTTTATGGAATAAATCTATGATAGTTTATGAATTATGTACATCTTTATTTTATTATTCATTTAAACATCTTTAGCTCATCAACAGAATACCCAGACACATGCAATAACAATTAATTCAGTCATTTTTGACATTTTGCCAACTTTAAATCATATAAAGCCTGTAATTTTATTTATGTTTTTCAATTTTGTCTCTACAAAATATATTTGTCAGGGAAATAGAACATATTTTAACAGCTCATTAGCTTTAAACATTTAGGCGTATGGCATGTGGGCTTTTATTGTACTCTCGTCTTGGCCCCCAAAATATGAGCTGCCTGATTGCAATTACGTGCCTAATTATCTGTCTTTACCAGGCTACCATAAATTTTGAAGAAGAAATTATTTGTTTTGTTTATCATTGTATCTCCAGTGTTTGGTATAAACCTGGTGTATAACTGATCCTCCTTGAAATGGGCTGCATTTCATTGAAGTCACCTTCATTGATGACAACTCACTGAGCTATCGAGTGTGGGCCAATGTATTAAAAATTCATGGAAGTGCACGGTAAGAGCTACAGATAGTAAGCCTTACTGAATCCCACACTATTTATTTATATTTATTTATATTTTTTATTTATATTTATTTATTTATATTTATATTATATAAAATAGTTTTTATATTTATAATATGGGGATATTTTATAATATTTATAAAAATATTTATAAAAATATTTATAAATTTATATTTATAATTTTATAATATGGGGATATTTATATTTATAAATTTTAATATGGGAATAATAACAGTATCTCCCTCACAGGGTTGTTCTGAAGATTTGAAAAGAAAATTCATGGGAAGCACTTAACACAGGGTTGGCACAGAATAGTCCCCTGATAAATGGTGGCTGGTGGCCTTAATACAGGTTGTAGTGACTGTGATGTTAGTCGTAGTGGGGCTAGTCAGAGTGGTGGTAGTCAGAGTGGTGGTCACGGGAACAGAGATGGAAGCTTAGTAGTGAACAGTGTCTAACGGCTCAAATGGTCAGAAAAGACATCATGAAGGAAAAACAGAGGTATAATAGAGTTGAGGGTACTTGAACGTTCTTTTTGAAAAGATATATCAAGGAGTCCAGGAGTCTAAGCAGGCTTAAAAAAAAAAAAATTGAAGAAAGACCAAGTGCAGGAGCCATAGATCAGAGCAGCTGGAGAAAGAACAGGGTGCCAGTGCTGAGTGGTATCATTCACAATGAAACTGGCATGCAGGGAAGGAAGGCGGGGGAGTTATAGTGGAGGTGTAGCAGCAGGAAGCAGAGAGCACGGACTCAGCCTTCACGCCAGCCTTGAGGCATACTAGATGGGAGAAAATTAATAGCCAGGTCTTGAAAGGGGCAGGGGATGCAAAAATCCTTGGGGAAGATCCAATTGTCCTTTAAGGGAAAGAGTTAAAGAGATTACTTTGAGAAAAGAGTATATATCTGTGGGGTTTTTTTGATTTGGGTTTTTGTTTTTCAATATGGCAATTCCAGACAGCAAGGTGAAAGTGTTGTTGGTTGAGGGGGAAGTGTGGGGAGCTGGGGCAGGAGCAAGGAAGAAATTGGTGATAGAGCAGTTCAGCAGGATGTAAAGATCTGACTTTGGTGAGAATCCATTCACTATGGGGCTTACACTTGCTGCCCGGACTGACGAAAACAGTGAGGAGAGGTACTGTGAATTTCTTTTTACCAGTTTCCTTCCTTGGAAAGGAATAATATATCATTGCAGTCCTGTCACCAAATGTGTCTGAACTTAGACAAATGGCCCAACTTTCTGTGGCCATCTCTTCATTTAAAATATAAACTCAGTAATACTTGCCTTATGTATCAATGAAAATTTAAATATATATTTATATGTTTAAATATATAAACACATAGAATTTTAAATATAATAAAATTTTAATATATATTTAAATATACATTATATATATACATATATACACATACACATACATATAAATTTGAAGGCTTGGAAAGGTTTTAAAAGGCTTTGAAAATATAAGGTGTGATTATGATACTCTTATATCTGGTCAGATCATGTTCTCGGTTCAGATATTCCAAATATATTAGTGTTGTAAACAGGCGGAAACCCGTGGGACACCAGCTCTAACTACTTGCTAGATTTCTGTGAGACACAGATGATTCGGAATATTGGTGCTGACAATAACCTCAACCATCGGCATGTTGCAAGTCAAGCTGAATGAAGCAGTACAGGAAGAAAGAGGAGTAAAGATTAGAAGAAGCTAGGCCAGACATCCAGATGGTTCCATGGAGCCAAAGAAGTAGTCCTGGTGGAGAAGAGCCCTCCACGGACAAGGCTCTACTTCCAACCCAGAGGCAGAGCTCCATCTCATGTCACACAGTGCAGCGGTCTTGAATGGGGAAACAACAAATAACAGGATATAAATTAAATTAGCCACATGGAAGGACCTGAGTCATATTTGGGCAGAACAGTGACATTACTTCCTTGGCTCTAGCAATATTTTTTTCCCCGAAGTGTGGCCGTGTACAGCTTTAGTCATACATCTCTCCAGAAAGTTGTAATTCATGTGTTTTCTCTCGTGTTAATATATCACATTGAGTGTTGACAGGCTGGGCATTTAATTATCTGAGGATTGCTGTACTTTCTTTCCTTCTTGAATAATGAACTAGGTGCTGTATCGAAGTATGAAGTACTCGCAACTTTTCTGAGACACCAGGGACTGTTCCTTAAGTTGCAAGGGGACCTAGCTATTCACCTATACCCCAAGGGGGTAAGTGAAGCAATTATCTGGAGATTTCAGGAAAACTACTGACTTGCCTTAATTATCTGGATATAAGTAAAATCCAATTTCAACAAACTTTAAGACACTGTCTAATTGCTTTCAATATTGCATATTGTCTGCAAGAAGTATGTCATCATTTGGACATTAGTCTCTGTTACACTGGCTGTTGTTGTTGTAATGATATCTGTTATAATCAGATTTAATGTGTTTAAACTCTCTAGAAAAATGGCTTTAAATGATCAGTTCTTTTTTTTTTAAGTATGTAATCCACTTTGAGTAAAGAGAAGCACAAAACACTCTTATCTTTGGCATTTGGGCTTGCAGTCCATAAACTCTGCCACTGTCTAATCATGGTTCTTGCAAAACAGTTTATTCCGAGTTCACTGAAATGAAGGCAGTAGAGGGTTTGAGCTCTTCATCCTAGTCAGTTTTGCGTTCCAGGCTGCTAGCTTAGATCAGCTTGCACCTGCTGGAGTTCAGCTGTATCCGAGCATTGCCTTTCCTTAGCCTGGCCCATCCTATGGGCTGGTTATAGGAGCTGCTTCATGTGCCAAGGTCATCACTCCCAGGGCCTGGCCTTCCCTCTAACTACATTTAGGCAATACTACAAGAGGGGTTCTAAGTAGTTTTGCTAGAAGCATCTTTGCCCCAAGCATTTTCGCTGGAAGCATTTTTACCACATAATTAATTGACTGTAAGGCAATTTTGCTATAAAAGGAAATCAGAAAAAATAAAAGGCGGACATTCATTTAAAAGGACATGATGAAACATGAAAAATGAATAATGAAATTAAAAGGACTTGATTGCAAAATATAATTATTTGAATACATTTAAAATGTGTGTCGATTCATGGCAATGTCGTGTGAATAACTGATTTTGTTTTGTGAATTCCACCTAAGCACTTGTCTTCTAAGTCCTTCATTCATAATATTCTACTTATTATTTTTTTAAGATTTTATTTGTTTACTTGAGAGAGAGAAGGAGGGGATCAAGGGAGGGTGGAGGGGAGCAGAGAGAGAGGGAGAGGTAGACTCCCTCCTGAGCTGGGAGCCTGATGCAGGACTCAGTCTCACAACCCTGAGGTCATGACCTGAGCTGAAGGTGGACACTTAACTGACTGAGCCACCCAGGAGCCCCTATTATTATTTTTTTTTTTTTTTTTTTTTAAAGTTATTTCTTGCCAATGTCTTTTTTTTTTTTTTTTTGCTAAAATCTCTTCTTTCATAAAGACAGGCATCAGTTTCCAAATAGTAGGATGTATTTTTATAACTGAGCTTTGTGTCACGTTGTGAAAATCTCCTCCACTGCTCTTTGTGGCTGCCATACTGACAATGTCCGGTGATAGGTGTTCCAAAGTTTTATGGGAAAGGAACGTGGGTTCAAAACTCTGCACCATGGTAAGACCACCACAAGGGCTAAATTTATATAAAATAGGAGTACTGTGTCAATGAAACCAAACTGTCAAACCAAACTGTCAACCAGTTATTTTTTTTATCTTTCTGCAGCAAAATTGCCTTATGGCCACTTAGTTATGCGGCGAAAATGTGTGCGGTGAAAATGCTTGCAGCAAAGATGTCTACGGCAAAGATGCTTATGGTGAAAATATGGACCACTTACAGGAGGGTATGAGGGCTTGCAGCCTCATATTTTCTTGCCATTAAAAAGCCTTTACTTTCTACAAGACCACGAGAGTTTGAGCCCCACGATGAAACAGAAGAGCAGCACACCAAATTACTAGCATAGCATCTTACACACAGAGGATGTTTGAGTATTTACTAAGTAAATGAGAAGGTTTCTGTGGTATGCCCCACATTCAAACACAGCTGCCATAGAGTTATCTAAAAAAAAAATAATAAAAATAAAAAAACTGTTTCACACACAATTATACTTTGATCCAACTTCCCTTTCCAACTTCAAACCTATATTTTCAACCGCCCAACTGACATCAGCATTTTAAGACTCCGTAAGTGGCTCAAAAATCAACATTCTAAGAAGCTGGTGTGGTAGGCAGCCCCTAAAATGGTTCCCAGTGGTCTCCATCCTGCCTCCTGGTATTCCCGTCTGTTCATAATTCCCTTCCCAGCAGCAGGCTGGACCTGGTGACTTGCTTCTAACAAAGAGAATATAACAAAAGTTACAGGGTATTAACGGTGAAGTTACGTTCCCGTAGGACTGTGGCATTTGTGTCCCTTGTCCTCTCTTGCTCCCTCATCCCATCTCTCCTTTGTTCATGCTCTCCTTTTCTTAGAGCCCTTGCTCTAGGGGGAAACGAGCTGCCATGTGTGAGGAGTTCTGTGGAGAGGCCCATGTGGCAAGAAGGGATATCTTGGCCAGCAACCCAAGAGACCTGAGGCCTGCCACAGCCACACAAGTGAGCTTGGAGGTGGGTCATCTGAGACCCTCCACCAGCCATGTGAGTGAGCCTAGGAAGGATCCTCCCACAGTCCAGCCTTGGGAAGACTGCAGTCTTAGCTGACCCCGTGATTGCATCCTGTGAGAGCCCCTGAGTCAGAAACCCCCAGAAATCAGTGCCTGGATTCCTGACCCATAAAAACTGTAAAATAATAAATGTTTATTTTTTAAAGCTACTACATTAGGGGTAATTTGTTATACCGCAGAGATAACTAACATAGCCAGTCCTACGTTTCCTAGGTTATTTTAGCAGTCTAATAAATGGTATTCTTGTCCTACACTCTATTTCTTACCACAAATCCAATCATACCTTCCAAAAAATATTTTATGGATGCTTATTGCTCCAAAAGAGAAATTCTAAAAATCGAGCACAGAACATCTTAGGTCTTTGGTTATTTGGCATTTACTTGCAGCTTTTCCACCTCTTTTCTATTAGGGCTACCATGACGAAATGTCTCTGCTCCAATGACACCAAATTACTTGCCATTCCCAAGCACACCACTTATTTTATGTTCCTTTGTTTGGTCTTGGCTGTTCCCTCTGCTTGGAATGCCCTCTCCACCTCCTTCCTCAGCCTCCGGGAAAACAGGACCCAGGCCCTGATCTTCCTCTCTGGAAAGCCTTCTCTATTACAGGCAAAGTGTGGCACTCCCCCCCTCTGTGGCCCCACAGTTTTCTGCCCCCATCACACCATTCTGTCTCTGACCAGACCACGAGTTTCTCATGGGCAGGAGATTTGATCCCTCAAGCATAACCACTAAAAGCAAAGAATTGGAAGCCAAGCTGACAGCGTTCAAAATCCTGACCCTACCTGTGAGCTGTGAGTCTTGGACATGCTTTTAAACCTGAGTCTCAATTTCTAAATCTGTAAAATGAGGATAACAGAACCTACCTAGTGGGTTGCTTCATAGTTAAATGAGATATGTGCAAGGCGCCCAGCACAGTGTCTGGCGGCACTGAGAGTTCAGTACATGTTATTATTACTTGCGTCTATAACCACAGAGACTAGCACATAGTAAAATTTTAATTAACGTTTCACGATTCTCTGAGGATTATTTGCATTTCCAATGGGGACAAAAGCAGGCAAAGAAATCAATGTTATAACAGTGGAATTTCAGGCATTACAGACACCTCCTCCTAAGGCTGGCCCTATTAATATGAAAACAGCTAATAAATTATCAGGTAAGACACAGAGCAGGGTTCATTTACCCACTGATAACCATTTGTCAAAAGTCTGGAAATGAGAAGATTTTCCCCATTAATGTGATGAAGTGATTGTGGTGTTGAGGATGAAGAAACCATTTCCATTTTTTTGAAAGAAAAATTGCCGGGGTATCAATTTAAGGGACCCAGCATCTTTGACAAGCTCCTTCAAGCAGTAGGATACAGTAGAAGGGGCATAGGCTGAAGAGTCTGAAAGCCCAAGTTCTAGGTCTGAAGGCCCAAGTTCTAGGTCTGAAGGCCCAAGTTCTAGATCTAACTCTGCATTTACTAATACATTTTGGGGGAGGACCTACTCACGCCATCTGGAAATGGGGCTTGGTAATACTCATTCTTCCTAATTCATGGCACTGCTGGGAGGAGCAAATGAGACCACGTATGTGAAGAAAACGTTTGAAAGTTTAAGAAAACAGAAATGGATGATGTGTATATTTTTATGATTTCCTATTTAAATAAGAAATAGTCAAGCACGTGTAAGGACAGCAATGAAAGACATAATTGATTCTGCTTATGTAAATGTGTTTTTTTTTTCTTGTATGCTTTCCAAAAAACTCAAAAGGAAGTCATAAGACTAAAAGTCATTTTAAGGAACTTTTTTTTTTTTTTTAATTGGAGTAAAAGTGATTTTTCTTTTTTGGAACTAACAGAACACGACTTTGAAAAAAAAAACGAAAAAAGAAACCCTGAGAGATCCAATATTTATCACAAAGGAATGGAAAATTAAGAGCCAAGAAATAGCTTCTTTGCCCAGTGCTTGAGTTCTTGCAGATGTCATTGGGCCAGGTAGATGAACTCTTAAATATTAGTAAGTCTATTTCCCAAGGGTATATTTGGAATCTGCCCATAGTTACTTAACAATTTACCTTCAAAGGAACAACTCCCCCGATCTTTTTCAAAACCTCTGTAGTAAGTAAATATTTGAAAAAAATCAAATGCAAAAGACAACTCCAGGTAAACTAGATAAACACAATTATCTTTAAAGGGCGATTCATTCCAATAGAAAAAAAAAAAAACAATGAAAGAAAATGGTAGACAACCAACACGGTTTACATATTAAACAGGGTGTTTCAATTCTAGAGTTTCTTCTCTGATGATGTCTCAGAGATAAAAATCACTCTTCGCAATTTGAAACAAAAGTAAATGGAAGTTTGCAATGCTAAGAACCCCTGTGGAAATAAGGCGAAATAAGACAAGGCCTTCAGACCTGTGAGAAAAATCAATCTGATGGAAAATTGACAAACTTGTTTAACGTGAGGCACAAGAGCCGAAGGCTGACCTCAGAGACCTCCACTGAGACACCCGTGAAGTTCCCGTCAGTTCCCTTAATCCGTTCAATTACACAACAGCATTGCAAAGGGAACCTTTTTTTTTTTAACCAAACATCACTTTAAATTAACTTTTTTGCCATTGTGCTTTAAATTCCAATCTCTTTCTCTTCATTCTCTCCTCTATACTAAATTATTAAAATCACCAACTGCTCTAAAATCAAAAATATTTCAGAAAGCAGTGATGCCAAATTTGGATTGACTAAAGTGAAATCAGACAGAAGGAAAGATATTTTGAACATTTTCACGCTTGGTGCATTGTTTAAGGATACGGCAACAAGTAATTAAAATTGACTACTTGGCTTTTCCCCACGAAACCAACACTAAACTCAGTGTTTGGGCCCATTATAGCCTAATTCAGACCAGGGAGGCATCTGAGTGAAATGAAACACACTAATATATTTACAAACAGACCGGTTTTTTCCTCATCTAGAACTTATTCATATATATATATATATATATATATATATATATATATATATATTTATAAGCTGTGATAAGATGATAAAATAAGTAAAATTAGATTTTGACTGAAAAGCCGAATTGGAATAAAAAGACAAAGTAGATAAACTTTCACAACTAGAGAAAGGAAGAGGTTTTGGTTGTTTTTAACACAGATTTTACCCAAAATGTCACTTAAATGGACCTGTAGATGTAGCTAGCCATTGAAATTCCCATCCTCTATCTATATACACATTTATACAAAGAAAAAAGTATACATAACCTCACAGAGGGAGAACTGTACTCTGCCTTTACAGGCAAATAAGAGACACACCTCCGCCGCTGGCCATGTTACCTTCTGGAGGGTGATCACTACTGTCTCCAGGCCAGAAGTCTCTGCTCAACGTTTGTCAGCTGCAGGCCTACCCACTCACTTTACTATACTGTCGCAGTGTCGAGGAAGGTCACTGAAAGACATGACCGCTGGTAGGGCGGGCAATCCGAGGCTGCTCATTCCCCTCTCTACCTGGGGGTTCCGCCCGCCTTTTCCACTCCCAGAGACTGCTCCGAGGACATAGCCTTGAGAGCGTGATGTGGTGTTGAGAACACCTGTGTAGTATACGGGACTGAATCTAGTTAGGGTCTCCGTAAATTTTCTGATTTGGGGGCACCTGCTCAGGGGGTTAAGCCTCTGCCTTCGGCTCAGGTCATGGTCCCAGGGTTCTGGGATCAAGCCCCACATTGGCCTCCCCACTCAGCAGGGAGCCTGCTTCCCCCTTTTTTCTCTCTGCCTGCCTCTCTGCCTACTTGTGATCTCTCTCTGTCAAATAAATAAATATTTTTTTTCTGATTTGATGGGAGCATGCAAGGACTTATTCATCTTGCTGCTTCTTACGACAAGCCTTAGTTTGTAAGTTCCCTCTGCTTCATAAAATTGCCACCTCCCAACCTGGAGAGGCCAGCTACTTTCTTTTGTCTTCCGCTGCCCTCTGCATGCAGGGGCCAGTTTCAGATTACACCCGAGAAGCTCCAAGAGGGTTGCCAAGTAATACATATGCCTCTGTCATCACAATACCATTCTGTTCAACTGCTGAGTTTGACCAACACTCACCAAACCTTCTCGGTGCCAAGCACTGTGCTGCATGCTAGACACGCAAAAATGGTCCCTACTGTCAACAGACTCATGGAATAGTGAGTCCCTTACAGTTCCTTTATAGAAGGGCCCTGTACTCCAGGTAGCACGAAGCGGAGAAAAATGGGTAAATCCCCAACTAACAAGCAGGCTTTGTTTAAAAAAGAAAGGGAGGGGGAGGGCCTAATTGTTTGATTGGAAATTGATTCACCTTTTTTTCAGAGACAAAATGGTGGATACACGTCGAGGCATATGAAAGCTTGTTTAACATCCAATGTGGTTGAGATTCTCTGTGATGCAGAGCATTTCATGCAATGAAAGGAAACGGCACTGTTGTAAATGTATATGCCATGCGACCCAAGAGTTTCATCTTTTATAAAAGTCTGTACTATCAGAGTATAGAAAATACTTTCATGTATTACCTTGTTCAACCCCATGAGATCAGAGGCTTATTGATCTCAGGTTTTATGAATTAAGAAATCAGGCTCAGGTAGGAATCATCTGATTAGGAAGTGGTGGTTCTGGGTCTGGTAACCTCCTGCTGTAAGAATCATGGTTCTCTTTCTACCTGTGATCATCTCAGGGTGTTTCTGGCATGACAGAAGCTATTGCGTCAATGCGTTGAATTTTATTTAAAATTAGAAATAAAATGATTACCTAGAACTTTCCAGTGTTCCTGGTATATTTGATTTCTTCCTTGTGCCTTCAAAGAGCAAATGCCCTTGGAGAAGGACAAATCTATCCTGAAGCAGTTTTTACCAGCAGGAGATGAGCAGCTGGTTAACCGTACATTACTAGGTTTACTAGTTCTTGGTGCCATTTCTAGATGAGGATCATCTTCAAAACATTTTTCTTTCTTAGTGTTCAGGTTTTGAAATCAATATACTGATTAATTTTAAAAGCGAGAAGGGAGCTGCTGCTGAAATAGAAATAAAAAATAAAAGGAAGCTACTTTTATTTGATTTGGACGTGGATCATCTACAGCTTTGTTTCTTAAATGCAAGAGTAAAAATAAATCTCAAATCGGTCATTAAGGCATTAGTTTGTACAAAGGTTGTATATTTTATTAAGCATCTTATGCAAAAGATTAGATCTTCAAGAAAATCAGACTTAAGTAGATTTTATTTCTTTTGGAGGGAACAAAGGTATCATCAAATGAGGGACACATGTAAAAATGGATTTTAAAAATGAAAACATCGGTATTCCAGTCCTGTGCTGAAGGTAAACAAACAAAGGCATTCAGGCCACAAACTGCTAGACTGAGAGTCGGAAGCGAATCTGTTGTGAGGAATGCAGTATCTCCCGCTGGTTCTAAGTTCACAATACACCCTCTGTATGAGGACTAACTCCTGCCCCCTCTGCCCGGGTCCATTTCACTTATAATACACACATAGTTTATTACTGTGCCATGCAATGGTGACATATTACTTTTACTTTGCGAGTAGAATATTGCACTTTTCCATATGTTCCCAAGCTGCAAGCTTTTGTTAGCTCTCGTGGGAAATTTGTGATGGTGTGAAGTGAACTCCTGTCACCACTCAATGGATTGCAAAAATAGTGTAGCTCTTGCTAAAGACCTGGATCCTATCTTGAAAGATTGCACTGATCAAATCAGTATCTTCCAACAAGATTTGTTGTAGCCAACCTTGTTTCGATGTGTGAAATGGATACAGTATCAGAACATTCGGTTGGCTATCTCCTTTTATTGTATTCCTTCTAGCTAATCCTTTGGCGTGGATTTCTAGGAGTATAAACACCCAAGGTAGATATACCCAAACATCCATGCTGCCATTCTGTGGGTACTAGACTGACCGCAGCTGGGTTTTATTGTGAAAAGAGGATATTGTGGAGTCCCACAGACCGAGATTCAAAGCCAGGCTCTGTTGCTGAGACAAGTAACCTTGGGCAAGCTACCTAAATAGCCTTGGTTTCCTTCTACGCAAAGTGGAAGCAATGATGTCTACACCACAGACTTAAGAAGTACTGGGCACTTAGCACGCACCTCTGTGCTAATTCACTCTTTTTCCTCTTCTCATTTTCTATTATCCCATTCTTGAGTATATCAGTATAGTTTTAGGTGTTCTTATGTCTTTATATGCATACCATTGAATGTTGAGCTCAACAGTGATTTTTCCTGCATTACTTTTAGGAATTTCAAATTAACTTCCATTTTACATTACTTAACACAGGTCTTTTAAAAATGTTTTAATAGTTTTTTTGTTTCCAGTTGGTCCAATCAATAAAAATAAATATTCCTTTTAAAAAGGGATCCTTGATGCCCAAGTATGTAAAAGGGACTTGCAATTTAAAAAGACAGTTTAAATGAGTTCCAATGACTTGGAGCTTTTCTGAGAAGAAGCTGAAAAATTAAGCATGTAAAAAAGGTGTGTCTGTTACAAATTTGCTCACATATTAAAGAAAATATTGCATTCGAAATGGGAAAAATGTACAGGAAAATACTTAGAAGACATGTTAGAGAAAAGAGAGAAGAATCTTCCTAAGGATCACATTTTCATTCTCATATGAATTTTGTCCTCAGGATATACCAGGAAGAGCAAGGGCAGCAGGGAACAGGACAGAGCATGCTAGAAAAAGTCTGGGGTTCATTACTATATTGGCAATATGGTCTTAGAAAGTGTCTGCAGTCCTTTGCTTAGTCTGGGGCCTTAGAACACAACTATTTCAGAAAGCAGGAATAAACGGTAGTCTGCCACAAAGCAGTCATATTTGAAAAACTAGCACCAAAATTCATTGAGTTTGCCCACGGCCTTCATCCCGATACGCTGCTGAGCCACACCCGTGAGCTAGCAGGCATTCCAAGCTTCATCAGAGGGACCCTCCGAGAGATTTTTGTTTATTAAGCTATTTTATCCTCGTGGCAGAATAATACTTGTGAAACTTTCATCAATGTATTTTATACCCATTCAAGCAGCTGGGCCACTCTCTGCTCATCGCTTCAAGGGAAGGATGCTACACAAAGTGGAAATCAAAACGACATCCCTGGCTTTTGTCATCCAAAAGCCAGGGCTCTTGAGTGTCCTGAGGAGAGGAAGTGACAAGTTCGAGAGCTATGGATTTGAGTGAGAAAATGTAGAAATGTGTTCCTCCCCACCCGTAACTCCTCAGAGTAGAAAAAAATTGCCTAGGCTGGGGAAAATGGAAGAGAGACAGGGAGGAACCCGTGGAATATAGATGACGGTGACTCCTGGACACAAGGTTCTTTCGGTCCTATTTCCTGGGCTGAGCCCCATGGAAGCAGGAGAGGCCAAGGTGCTTTCCCAGATCTGAGGCCAGAGGGCACCTGCACCTTTTCCCCGGGGTGGGGATGAATGGCTTTGCCATGAATGAGGACTCTGACATCAAACATGGCACCGAGCAATGCAGAGAGATATTTGGCTCCAGGCCCTAGGTGAACAGGAACAAAGGACTAAAGATAGATTTCTAAGTAGAGACTGGTGGTGGTGGTGGTGGGGGGCAGACATTCCAAGGACCAAAAGAGCTTCCCTCCTACCCACTTTCCACCCGCCCCTCTGTACCCTCTGTGAATCTCTGGCCCGTCCATGCCACCCGCTTAGATTAGCGGAGAGTAAATTTCCTCCGCCTCAGCAGAGCCAGAGCTTACTACAAAATTAACATAAAATTAACCAGAGTGAAAGAAAAATCCGTTCTGGCACGCCTGACTTGTGATGTGGCATGTCCTCGAAGCCTAATACAAAGTCCCAAGATGAAACCAGATCGCCTGCCGGAGGGAGACTAGCAGGTGGGAGAAGGAGCAGCCCGAACGCGGATGGGACAAGAACGTCTCCCGCGGACAGAAGCGCATCTCCCCGCTCTCTTCCCGAGTCTCATTTACAGCTCGAAGTTTTGAAGCTGAGAGAAAAAGAAGGCATGTCAGAGGGAATTGGGGCCTTTAATACTGTGCGCTGCAGTTAGTTCTTGAAGCCGAGGAACTGCCGAGGTGTTTAAAAAAAATGAAGTGCAGTCCTCCACTCTGAGAGCGTCGCGTGCAGGAACTTCAGTGAGCTCCATCCCTTTCACATTCATTCCAAAGGCTCCCCTCACGCCTGAGGGTGAAGCTCTGGGTTTTTCAACTGTTCAAATGCAGTGTTTAGAGTCGGCCACAAAGTTTCCCTTCCAAAGCAGTAGCAGTGCCGAGTGGAGCCCGAGGCACATCAAGGCTTCCTTGCCCGCGCCCGGGGCCTCGTGGGCGCCCCCAGAAGGCAGCCCCCCGAGGCGCTGTGGACTCAGACCCTCCCGCTGGAGCCGCGAGGAGCCCGCGTCCAAAGGGGGAGACCCTCTGCTCGTTAGAACACCGAACGGCTGAGCCCTAAATCATAATAAAGCAGGCTTTATTTTACAATATGGGATGGGTGTCGGTCACGAATCCTGACGGCAGCTGACAGATGAGCCATCTATATCCCAGGAAGGAAACCGGACTGGCTGAATGCTGAGCAAAAACCTTGGAACGACAAAAACAAATACGTTAAGGGCTCGCCAAGGGCAAGTCAATAAATAAAAAGGGAAAGAAAGACTCCCTGGTGTGCCTGCCAGAGGTTAAGATTGATTACTTTGCATGTGTTGTAAGAGGAGTTGTGTGTAATGCACTTCATATTTTTGCTTCTAATCGTACCACTTCTGGCTTTCAGAGGAGCTCTCTGATCCCGGATGCACGCGGGCAGGCCTGGCAGATAAGGGAAATGCATTCCTTCTGGACAACCTCTCTGCAATTTGTGGTCAGAATGAAATTGCTTACATTGTCTCAGTATTCCTTTCAGAGTATGGGAAGGGAGATGACAAGAGCATCTCCTGGGTTCTGCAGGGTTCTCTTATGCCCCAAAGCAGGGCCTTAGAAGGTACAGATCTACCCGGAAATATTTCCAGGACACCTGGAAGGCTCCTGCTTCCTTCAGTTACTCCCAGGTTCTCAAAACTCTTAAAAAAAAAAAAAAAATACAATCTTTCTTTCCACTGCTAGAAGGAATTTCGTATTAAGGTGTAAATGACTAATACCAGATTCTTTTCCTAGGATGGGTTTTGATAAGGGGAAAATAAGAGGGAACACGCGGTTATGACTGAAATCTGCACTTATGCCTTGGGGAGGAAGGGGATGTCTCGTTGGGGAAAATGATGAAAAATGGGAAATGTGAGGTGGCGAAAAGTTGATCACTTCATAATTTTCCACAAGGCCAGTTTTATCCAAAAGTAATGAAATGGCTTTGATAAGCCATGTGGAGGTCATTTAAGCTAATCTATCAGTTGAGAGATCTTATATGTTCCACATTATTAACGATGTCGATGGTGATGGAACTCCGACCAAAACACTTTAAACACACTTGGCCTTCTCCAGCTCTGGCTTTCTGAGTTATTTAATGGTCAGGTAAAACACAATCCTAATATCTGTCCAGCAGATTTCACTGCTGAGCCTGGAGGGCAGTGGTAGAAAATGATCAGGATCCCCTTGAACCTTTTACAAATGAAGGACCCAAAGGTTCCTGATCAAAAAGTTTCTTCACAATAAATATCTCAGTTCTCCCTAAACCAAGTTATGAATTCAACATGACCTCAGTAAAAGTACTAACAGCTCTTTCCTAGACTTAAATAAGCCAGATGATTTTAAAGTTCATATAGAAAAACAAATAATCAAAATAACCCAGAAACTTCTGAAAAACAACTGGCCAGAGGAGGATTTCTAGAGACCAGCTCTAGTTGATATTAATAAAAAGTCCCAATTTTTAAACATTTTAATCTATTTTGTTTTATTTTGTTCACCCAGCAGGGAGCCGTAAGTGGGGCTTACACTTATAACCCTGCGATCAAGACCTGAGTGAGATCAAGCCCCAAAGTCCCAGTTTTTAAACAGTGTGGTGCTGCCATATAAAAAGACAGACCTTTGGAACAGAATAGAAATTACAGAACAATAAAATACATATAGAATTTAGTATATTATAAAGATTGACTTTTTATACTAGACTTGGAACCACTAAGTGTCATGTGCTGAGGGATAAAATTGGATCCATACTTTATACAATTCACCAAGATCAATCACTTACATGTGAAAATGGAACATAAAAGTACTAGAAGGAAGCATGGGAGAATCCTGGTATAGGAAAGCCCTTTCTAACTATGACTAAAAATTCAGAATCCATAAAGAAGGAGACTGATAAATTCAGCTACATTTAAAAAAAAATTTCTCCATGCAGAAGTAACATAAAGTCAAAGAGAAAAAATAATTGCAATTCATAGACAAAGTGCTAATTTCTCTATAAAAAGAACCCTTCGAAAAGAAGATAGAATCCAACACAGAATAATTACAAATAACATGAAAAAACTATAGAAAAAGAAACACAAATGCCAAAACATACATATATCGAGATGATCCGTGTCACTCATTACAAGAGAAAAACAAAATAAAAATCTACAGAGATTCCATTTCTTTCCATGAGACAGACAATAATCCAGAAGTTGGACAACACATTCTATTGGAGAGGCAGGGCAAGAGGAAACTGAATATACTCTCTCACTTTAAGTAACAATGACAAACGGAAGAAATATTTGAGGCAAAAATGTTTATCCATTGGACAACAGCATACAGAACAGCTGTGATGGTTAATTTTATGTGTCAACTTGACCAGGCCACAGGATACCCAGATATTTGATCAAAACATTACTTTGGATATGTCTCTGAGGGCATTTCTGGATAAGATTAATGTATGAAACATATTTAGTAGACTAGATAAAGCAGATTGCCCTCCCTAGTGTGGGTGAGCCTCATTCAATCAGGTGAAGGCCTGACTAGAAGGCCTAGAGGATACCTTGAAATAAGAAAGAACACCTTCCTGACTGCCTCAGAGCTGGGACATTATTTTTTCCCTATTTTCAGACTCAAACTGACACATCGGCTCCTCCTGGATCTCGGACTAGAATTACACCATCTGCTTTCCTGGGTCTCCATCCAGCTTGCCGACTGCAAATCTCAGGACTTGTCAGACTCCATAATCACATGAGCCAATTCTGGAGAGACTCTCCTGGTTCCAGCCTGGGGATGGGGGAGTCCCAAATCACCTGCAGCATGGTAAAGTTGAGGAGACAGGGTTCAGATTTCAGGGAGTTTCAACTTCACGGGACAAAGTCCCAGTGGCGCGAGATCTCACTGAGAGAACACCAGAGATCACAGTGTTCCCTTTGAATCTTTGCCTAAGGACACTCTTGATCTATGAGTTGGTGTCAGTTGTAGCTACCTCTCATGGTGAGAGCATCTTTACAGATTGTGATCCTTGACTTCAAAGACCCAGTTTCCACACAACAGCACCTCCACGACCCAGCTCTCTACTTCATTTGGTGCACAACCTGAGAAACAGAGATCTAGCCTGAAGGCGAATATGTCTGTGTTGGACTCAGTGGAAGACATGTACTTGTTTCCAGCATAGTGCCTTTCTAAGAGATTTCAGAGATCATTTTGACCACCTGCTATTTTCACCTGCTGTAGACTTTATCTCTGTGCAAAATGCAAATCAAATGAAATGATAAGAGTACTAGATTTTGAGTCATGAGACTTGTTGTAGGCTCCAATCTGTCACAGGACCTTTCTGGGTGTGTTCTCATCTTTACAAAAGAAAGTTGCTTGGCTACTTGATCTCTAAAGACCCTTGAGTTCTAGAATTCTAAGAAAATTTCTAATAATGCATCACAGTTACAAATTTACAATACTCCAAGATAAGGCATAATTGCACTAGTTCTAAAATATATAGTTATGCTACTTAATTTTATAATGAGACTTAATTAATTCTTTCCTCCCCCCACCCCACTGTCAAAAGCCCCCAGGGAATAACTGTCTTTGCAAACAGTACAGAGGTTTGGTGCGCTGATTGGACACTCTGGGTCCCCATTTGCTCTCATAGAAGCAGGAGAAAACCTTGGCAAGCAGCAATACTTTATTCACTGGAGAAAAGGACAAGGGAAAGCCACCTCTCTCCCTCTCTTTGCAGCCCCAGAAGCCCTTCCCAAAGAGATGGGGCCAGGTAAATGGTGCCAGGTAAGTGCCATGGGAAGGATTTAATTCCATGGATAAATTTTGTTCTTTTGGCCGCCTAGAACAGGTGAATCCAGTTGAAGCCAATGTTCCAGTGCGCACTTTTTCATATAGCCTTTTTGAAATAATCAGTGCCCCTAGGCCCCAGAGCCACCAGGGAACGTCTGACGTAACCACAGTTTTACTCATCTTTCAGCTGAAGCAGACCTTCAAACATAGACTGGAGTCATCGGGGGCATTGAGTGGATTTGTGACCCTCCTGGAGGCGGTTGGCTCCAAACCCCGAGAATGTGTTATATAAAAAAATAAATGCCTTTTTTTTAACCATCTGTGAATGAAAAACATTCTTCATATGTTTAACTGTTTTAAATTGCCATATGTCACACACACACACACACACACACACACACACACACACACGCACACACACGCACCCCACATGCCTGTTTCGGGGTTGGAAGCAAGTTGGTTCTATAGGCTTTAGGCTCTTCTTCCAACCCTCTGCTTTTTCTCTCAAGGAGGCTATATAGGTAAACAACTTCCAGGTTTGGACCTACCCAGAAATAGAGCAATTTTAATCTTAGCAGGGGTGCTACGGCTGACTTTTCTGGAATTTCAACCATCTGATGAAATCTGATGGATTTCAACCATCTCCCCCTCCCCTTCCAACCATTCACTAAACTGCCCCCATGCTGCCACAGAATCATAAACATCTGAGCCCCAAACCATGGCAAAATAGGGCAAGGGCATTTTACGTAGTTTTATTTTATGAGTGGAATAGATGGTTAGAGAGAAAAGGGAGAAGGAAGAAATTAAAAGAACCTTCTGAATTCAACTGTCCCTCATTAACTTTGAGTTAAAAAAAATAACTAATTGGCTTCTTTTAAAAGACTTTTTGTTTGGTTGTTCGTTTGAAATCATATTTCTGGAAAAACTAACAAACTAGAGTTTCTCTTACTCTCTGAAGTTTACTAGTCATCCGTCAGAGCTGTTGGAGGATGAAGCAAAATCCTTAATAGTACCCACGGTGGGATCTGTTTGGGCCTGACCCTCCCATGGTGGTTAAGGAATTGTCCATGAGCAGGGTGCTAACTCATGGAAGCATTATTTTCTAAATCTAGGAGCAAATAAATCCTCTTATGAAGGACCTTTCTGACTCACAGATATTGCCAAATAAGCCCTTTAATAGCAAGCAGTCAGTACTGTTATTTGCCTACTCAGATCGGCCCCCTCCCTGACCTGCTGGCACAAATGTTTCTGAATTGCGCCAGAGGGTTGATAGTGATTCCATTCTCCCTAAATAAGGTTTTCATTTGGTCATGACCATGTGACCCAATTCCAGACAAAGAGCTGTAAAAGATTTGGAACTTCTGGGGAAAGTGCTTTCTGGAAGATATAGCTAAAGTTCACTAATATCGGGTTCTCCTTTCCTTCCAAACACATGGCAAACTGTGCTTCCCCATTTCCTTGAAGTGAGGCAGGGCCTTGGTAGAGTTCTGGCCAATGAAATGGAAGAGAAGTTACACGGATCATGTTAGTCCAAAGGATTTGACAGCCGGAGCTAGAATTTTCAACCTTCTCTTCCCTGCCACTGCAAAATCTGAAGCTCTTTTTAAAACGAGAGCCTCGCTCAGCATGGGTCGGTTAGAGTGAGCTAGCAAAATATGCAAGGCATGGAGCGTGAGCAAGCAGTGTACTTTTACCATCTTAAGCCATGAAGATTTAGAGGTTTATTTGTTACTACAATAGAATCTATTTTTTAGAAGATTTTATTTATTTATTTGAGAGAGAGAGTATGCACAAGCAGGCGGAGCCGCAGGGAGAAGCAGGCTTTCTGCTGAGCAGGGAGCCTCATGTGGGGCTCGACCCCAGGACCTGAGGATCACGACCTGAGCTGAAGGCAGAGGCTTAACCGACTGGGCCACCTGGTTGCCCCAGTATAATCTATTTTATCATGACCAATACAGCTTTTCTTGGCCTTGAGAAACAGACACCAGGTGGAAGAAGGCCGAGCCTCCTTTCCTAACCCAGAGACTGTTCTGTGAGCCTCTGACACTTGGAGCTGCTGCTGCAGTCCTGCAGCCACGAGGGCACAGACTGGATCAGCTCAAGTCGGAGGTGAATACCAAGACCAAGAAAGGGGACCCCTGAGAATATCATCGAACCCCAAAATTAAACCTAGAAGGGCTTGTGTCCAGCGTTCCTCTTATGTGAGTTAATCAACGTCTCATTTTTACGCCACTTTCACCAGGTTTTCTTATTTGTAGCCAAAGACATCTTAACTGATACACTGGCGAGGAGGTCATCTGCCTCTCTCCTTCTCTCTGTATCCATCCACCCATCCATCCACCCACCCATCCTTGTGACAAACCAATATAACATTTCCTTTTCAGGACATGCCAGCCATGGGAAACAAAACAAAACAAAGAACTCTGTAGTTTTAACAAAAGTTATTTACAGAATTCCTGGAACTCCAAATTTCCTCCAAATCCCCCCAGTCAGTGATCACTGGCCCTGATTTTTATTTTTTTTTAAGATTCTATTTATTTATTTGACAGAGAGAGATCACAAGCAGGCAGAGAGGCAGGCAGAGAGAGAGGGAGAAGCAGGCTCCCTGCCGAGCAGAGAGCCCGACGCGGGGCCCGATCCCAGGACCCCGAGATCATGACCCGAGCCGAAGGCAGAGGCTCAACCCACTGAGCCACCCAGGCGCCCCTGGCCCTGCTTTTATTACTGACCACCTCACTTCCTCCAGGAGGCCATATGGAGTCTTCTAAGGCAGTGCTGGAAAGCTGAGGGTCGTCTGAACTATAGGGCCTCTTCTCTGGCTACTTTCAGTGTTTTCGTTCAGTCCTTCGACAGATAAATCTCCTGGGTATATGCTGGGTGCCGCAGGGGTAGGAAGAAGAAGTGAGGGGCTGGGCAGGGAGGTGAGACAGACAAATCAACAGGCCACTTGAATACTGGGCTTGCCACTGTGATCTGCAATTTCCCTGCAGCATCTCATCACCTTCTCTTCTGGACCCCACTTTGCCCAGCGTATCTGTGTCCAAAGCTGGCTGCTCATCGCAGCAGGGCTGGGCCTGTCTATAAGCTCTGAACCCTCACAGCCAAGGATTCATCAAGCCCTGAAAGAGGCTTAGCTCTGTGAGGTCTAGACTGATGCCTGTAGGTGGAGCGGAGCTTTTCTTTAACTCTCCACCTGCCATATTACAGCCCTGCTTTGCCCACGTCTAGCAGGTTGAGTGTTTCAGGATGGTTCCTACCTGCCGGAGGCTTCCAAAGCACCCAGCACCAGGATTAGGAGGCGGTCTTCACCTCTGTCCCTCTGGTCCCCGCCTCTGGGGCCAAAGATCCTCTCAGAGTTGGAAATGGAATGAGTAGTCCAGAAGCAGATGCTTATAGATAGAGTTTGGGGTACCAGATTTCCTTTAGGGAATTACGGCTGTGAATGGAAAGCAGAGAAGGTAGGATTAGGCAGAGGAAGAAGTCACACTGTGACGCAGGACCGACAAACCCCCGCCAGCCTAGTGTGAGTACTGCCCTTCAGTGGGTACACTATCTGGCTGAAATGGCCAGGACTTCACACTGCTCCTCTCACTCAGTCTTCAAATGAGAGGCGCCCTGGAAAGAGCATGATCCTGAGAAAGGCAGCCTCCACAGCGGAGGCAGACCACCATGGTAACCTGGTGGCTGGAACATTGTCTGCTGTCATGGCTGGGCGGCAAGTTCTTCCCTAATGGGAATCTGGGAGGCGCGTCTCAGTGCCCCACCCCTCCACATGCCACCTTTGAGCCGCTTGGATTTCCTTCTCCATATGTGTTCAGGGAACAGCATCTCTAGGAATCCCATGGGCCTCTTTTAGAAAGGGGAAACTAGTGAATAATTACAGCTCCCAGTGTGGTCATCTGAGCAAGGCAAGTGCTTTCAGGGCCCATAGTGAGGTTCATTTTCGTATTCTCCAGTCACAGGGACCACCTCTGCTAACCTTGGTGGCTGGACCTAGACCATCTTCTCAAAGGATCACCATATCTTTCTCTAATGATGTTGCTGCTTCTGTCTAGTTAGAGTGACAAGTAGGCAAGTCATCTTGTTTCCCATAGACTGGTTCCACACATAGTCCTCCTTGATCCCTCAGTCTAACGGAAGCCCACCAACCCCTGGTGATCAGGGTCAGTTACCTCTGTCATTCATCTTGCCAACATCTCCCTGAGTACGAGGATCTTAAAATGCCTAGGCAACAGAAACAGTTAGAATTTAATGGGATCCTTGCTATGTCCTCTAGAGAAAGTCTATCCCCTTTGGGGAAACTATGGATTTGCAGGGACATGAAGCACAAATTTCCCCAGTGGGTCATTGGGAGTGGGGTCCATTCCTACTTTTCTCTTCCTATTGAAAGCATAGTGCTGTAGGGACACAGTGCCCTACAAAGGCCTTTGGTTCAATGCATGTCTTATATCCTGGACAGCGTGGAATGTAATATGATCTCAGAGACACCCCTGTGCTATAAAGTGGGTCCCCTGATGGGATGCAATGTTACGTGGGTTCCTATGCCAATGGATCAAGTATTACCACACGAGGCCTTGGAGAATAGGGCTGACTCTGGCCCTGTTAGTAGGAAAAGTAAAGTCGTGTCTAGATTATATGTGTCTATTTTGTGACAACGAACTTCTTGTTGGCCCTTCTAGGAAGGAAGAGGCTCAGTGTAGTGAACTTACCACTAAGGGACTAGCTGATATCTTTGAGGAATGCCACCATTTTGAGCACTCAGTGTCAGTCACTGTTGCTGGAAGGTGGGACAACCGGCAGAGCCTTAGCTTGAGAGCCTTGGTAAGTGGGAGTCCCTGCTCTATGTCCAGCACATAGACCCCAACTCTGTTGCTATAGCCCTTTCATTCAGGTGCTCATCAGGCCAGCACCAAGGTGGCTGATAACAAAGGTTGGTCAAGGTCAACTGGCCTTGTTGTTTTATCTATCTTCTCCTGTAGTGCTTCTGGAGTGGTTGTTCTCTGGTAGGCATTATCATATTATACCATGATCTTCACACTTTGTGTGCTCTCCTGTATATTCATCTATATGCCTCTGCCCCACACTGCCTTGTCCTCAACCTTTGAATCTGTTTCCTATGAGGCATATGACCAGCAAGCCAGCATATTTGCTATAGTCCACAATATATGTTCTAATCTTGGGTCATTTCTCTTTCTAAGATTTGATGACCAGATACACCATATGAAACTGCTCATATGGAAGATTTTCTCTTGACACTGTTCTTCAAGGCCATTGCTGATGATGCTATATCAAAGCTGCCTTCCCTTTTTGGTCAAAACCCACATACCGAACCAGATTCTGGTTCTTCCCTCCATTTTCAGTAAGTCACACGAGATGTCCCACACACCCATATGGAAGAGCTGAGGCAGGGGCACATTCCACAAGGGAAGGTGCCATGGGTCTGGGCTACCTGGCCATGTAGTTTACTTATGTACTCGGACCTGCTTATGCTTGATCCCAAATGGATCATGTCCCTCTTATCATGGATTGTTGCTAGGTCTTCAGAGGTGGTGGCTCTGACAGACACCAAAACTTGATGGGCAGGGTAGGCTCCCTGCACTTGGTGTCCTGTGCTTAGGTGACCAAGTTTGCTTAGGACTGAGGGATTTCCTGTAACAAGGGACTTTCATTGCTGAAAGTCATGGGCAAAGTATGATGTGTTGGTCATCCTACCCGTGGTCAGACATTCATATCTAGTAAGGCTCTGTTAGCATGATAGAGTTGTATTTCAAAAGGTACCAAATTCCACAGTGAAGATACCTTGGCTTTGTTCCAGAACTTCAAAGCCTGCACTGTTGTTCTCCCACTAGGATTTGCCATACATCCCATTGGATGTTCTCATGTGTCAAGGTCCCAGGTTTCCTAGACAGGACCCTGACCTTGGGTTAACAGATCTTTCTTGGTTGGCTCATCCACTCTGACTTGAAGACCGGGGCTTAGTCCTTGCTGTGCTGTACTCTCCACCTAGGGAAGAAGAAAGCTTCACTGTGGGCAAGCAAGGAGACTGTAGGCTTTCATCTCTGGTTTTCAGTTACTTGTTACTTGTCTTCAGCTGTTTGTGATCTTTCCTTAGAGTATCAGCGATACTTAGCGTAGTTGTCTAATCCCTCATCTTGATGTCCACATAATCATGTTTCAGGTGCCTTATATATTGTTGTCACTAGTATTCTCTTCCACCAATATGCATTCCAATCCACCACTGAGGAAAGTTTGTTAAAACTTATAGGACCACCACCTGGTGCCAGAAAATGGGCCCTAATGGTGAGCCAGGTGGAGTGATTTGACATTAAAGCTCCATCTTATCACCCTCCTGCTTTCTCAGACCTCTCTCAGTACCCAAAGGCTGATTCTCCAGAGGCAGCTGCAAGATATTTATTAAGGATTAATACCCATAAAGGGAAGGGGGAAGAGTGGAGGATTGGGTCCAAGGAAGAAAATGATCTGCAGTGCAGGCCTGACAAAACTCTGGCCAACTGGGCAGAGTGCTCTAGAATAAATGTTGTCTAGAGTCTCACCCAGGCTGCCTGGGAAGAGTGTAACTGGCCACATGACTCCTGCAGCTAAGGCTAAGGCTGAAGTTGCTGACAGCTGGAGGCTGGCTGTTTAATTGCACTCATTCCCTATGGCTGGCCAGGAGGACCCTCCATGAACAGGAATCTGCAAAGCACATGTCCATGTCTAGCACCCAGTTCCCCTCACACAACTCAGAGACCTCAAGAGACAGTGTTGAGGCATTGAGGGTGGGGGGTGGGGGCAGGAACTAAGCCACACTGTGCATGGGTTCTATTAACCAGACCCTTTATTTTCCCATCGTAGAAGGAGGGGGAAGATGGCAGGGAGGACCTAAAGAATAACTGTGTACAAGTTAAAAGATTAAAAGAAAAAAGTACCACAATGATCTAAGGAGAAGAAAACCAAAAGCTTGTCCCTCTCCAAATACTCTCTTTCTTTGTATTTTCTCCCCTACCTTTTTTAGTCCAAAACCCAGAATAAGAGCATCTGAGCTGGGAATTTCCCTAAAACCTCCAGGAAGAGAACCAGGCATATCTGTGTGGACCTTCCTTCCATATTTTTGGCAGAAATGTTCACATGGTGGTTGCTCTTCCTTGTACAGGAGTCCCCCGTTATCTGCAGGGGACATGTTCCAAGTCCTGCAGTGGATGCCTGAAACCGCGGATATGCACCACATCTTATACATACATACCTGTGTAAAGTTTAACTTATGAATTAGGCAGAGTAAGAGGTCAACCGCAATACCTAGTAATAAAGTAGAAAAATTATAACAGTATTCTGTACTAAAAGTTATGTGAATGTGGCCTCTCTCAAAATATCTTACTGTATTGTACTCACCCTTCTTCTTCTTGTGATGATGTGAGACCATAAAATCTCTGCATGATGAGATGGGAGGTGAATGACGCAGGGATAGTGAGGTAAATTCAGGCTACTATTGACCGTCAGATGATTCGTCAGAAAAGGGTCGTCTGCTCTGGACCCCAGTGGACCATGGGCAACTGAAACTGGAAGGTGGAACTACTGACAAGAGGGGACTACTGTATTTGGAAATCCAAATGGGGAAAGAAAGATCTCTTACTGTGTTCCATAAATGCCGGTTCCAGGAATCCCACCGTTGGTCCCATTTCCCACCCTATCCGTAACCATCTTGAACCCTCCACACACTGACCATCCTGTAGGAAACTGACCAAATGTGTGGTCGTTCTGCTATGACCAGCCATGCAAATACAGTGAGGCATTTTCTATAGGTCTACAACATTGCATGTTTAAAAAGTTAAGACCCATTTAAAGTGCAAGTATTACTCTGAAAATGCTCCCTAATTAATAAATGTTCTACATTTTTATGTGGGAATGTTTAATATTTAATTTTTCAATAATTTTATCATTTATAATTTATTAAATTTATTTTGTGGCTTGTATTTATTAAAAATTGATATACTTCCTATTTTTTTACTCCGATGTTAGATTATTTTCATGCAAAATGAAAAAAACTGGCGCTTTTAAGTCACAGAATTCTTTTTTTTTTTTTAAAGCCTCGATGGCAGCATATTAAAGTTCCAATATCCTAGGCCTCCCTTATGATATCTCTCTCAATATTTTTTCAATGACTATGGTGTTTCTGTAGGTCAGGGGATCAGCAACCCTTTAGAAGTGAGCTAAGATGTTCAGTTTTTGTCTCCAGTGATCTGGGATTAGAGGTTATTGCAGTGCTAAATTTCCTGGTAAAAGAACAGTAGGACTTAGAGCCACGATGGTACACAGGTCCCTGAAAATGCAGACTGGAGATATATGCAGATGGGCTGAGTTGGGACTTGGTAGCTCAAGCGTGTGAGTTTGCAGTCAGGTAATATAAAAAGAGGAAGCAGTGGCAAAAAATACTACAAGTGGAGTTGGTGGTAAATGTCTCAACCATTCAAAACCAATGTTTTCAAAGAAACAAAACATGTCTGATGTCTGTGGTCCGGGTACCGCAAGTTTATAGCCTCTGCAAGGGAACCAGTGAGACTTGAAACTGAAGTCTGAATATAGGGCCGTATGTCCTCCTAGGCGGAGGAAATGGCATTATTACACATCTTTTCATACTGTGCATTTGGGGCAGCTCAAATTATGATTAAGGTCAGGAGACCACATGTGTGTTAATGGAGAGGGATACTAGGATAACATTTGGCAAGCACACAGCAGGTCCGGTTCATTCAGTACACACGTGTTTATTGAGCATTTACTAGGTGAACTGCCCACAGGGTCAGATAAAAAAAGAGGTGTGAACAGCATTTTGGTGAGATTTGGCAGCATGAACAACAGAAGGGAAACATGAGCTCTGCCGCGTTGTTAGTCACCACAATTCTATGAACCAAAGTCCAGTTACTGGGGCTACGAAGTGTTGGGAGATGCTGGGTTTTAAAATATGATATAAAATCACTAATGTCACTGCTCACCACATTTGACATTTTTAATGACAACTCGTGAACATGTTTCCTCATCCCCGTTAGAACCAAGGTCAGAGTCCACATCTGTTTTATCTTTATTTCTCGGCATCCTGCGTAGGGCTTTGCTCATAGTAACTCCCATAAAGATGGGCCAAATGAATCAATGCTTATACCCAGACCATCTCTAGCTTGTAAGGTACAGGAGAATAGATTGTATTTTTCATCAACATGTCTTGAAAGGAGCCTAGAACAGTTTTTTGCATGGAAGGTGCCGAATAAATGTTGATTCAGTCAGAGAAACCTCTGATACCCAATTCTTTTTCTCATCCAGACCCCGGCGCCCTTCTCCCAACCCGGCAATGCTAAGCTGGGTCTCCTTCAGTGCCAAGCACTCCTGTAATCTAGCTGCTGAGTGTCTGTAGCATTCTCATATAATGCATTAAAACATTTCCTCAGCCAAGTGTTTTACAGAACATAAAATATTTTCCTATGCTAATGTTTCTTTTATTGCGTTTTTTACAAAAAAAATTATCACACATTCTACAGATATTCAGCAACACTTACTCAACTGAAACACAAAATAAAATTACAGAACACCAAATACACACATTCTCTCAAATTAACCGGAAAGAACTGATTGTTCGTGAGGAATACATGCCACCAGGTAAATTGCAGCATGGCCCTTGCCTAGGGCTCTCTTCCATCAGACATCACAGTTGGGGGCACCTCACGGTGGGGGGGTCAGGGCTACTGTCCCTTTGTCGGCTGACCCAGCTGTCAGGACTGAGCGATTCACGGTTATGTCCTAGGAGACGGCTTACACTGGAGCTCCCAGTTTCACAAAGCAGACAGAGGCTACACCTTGTAGAGCCCTAAAGGAAGGAAATGAGGAAGAGATGTAGACTTGCTAAGAACTACTGAGTTCAGAAGACACTCCCTGCCAGAGGAAAGTAGAAGTGGCATCACCCTGGGGAAGGACCATTGCCTGGGAAAAGAAAACATACCGTTGTCAGAGAAGAACAGATATTAAAGGGCTGGGCATGGAGGTGAGATTGTGACAAGGAGGAGGTATAGGGAGGGTGGTGGGTAGGAAGTCAGTAAAGGATGGTCACGTGGTGGTGCCTCTGTTCTGGGAAGTAAGGCCTGAGCTTTTGTATGGCATGAGGGGGAAGACATAGAGTGGGCTGACCGTGCAAACTTCAGCTTTTTTTTTTTTTTTTAAAGATTTTATTTATTTGACAGAGAGATCACAAGTAGAGAGAGAGAGAGGAGGAAGCAGGCTCCCCGCCCAGCAGAGAGCCCGTTGCGGGACTCAATCCCAGGACCCTGAGATCATGACCTGAGCCAAAGGCAGAGGCTTAACCCACTGAGCCACCCAGGCAGCCCCAAAGTTCAGCTTTTTATATTTCCATCTGCAACTGTGAACCACACCCATTTCAACCCCTGTGGCTCAGAGGCCAAGGGCCAAGGGGCCTGGACCTGGGGCCCAGAGGGGTAGCAGTTGTGCATACACGCATCATATCTGATTCTTCAAGTCACCCACACATTTGTCATGAGTGTTTTCACTTCTGCTTGACAGATGAGGAGACCAAGGACTGGGAAGCCGGACTAGCTTGCAGCTGGCAATCTGTTGTACTCCACAGAGAGGGGGAGGCCAGGCTGGATTCGGTTCCTCTGACCACTCACCCACTGGTGTGCTCTTCCACTTCATTTATATCTCTGTTTGGATTTCACTCTTTAGGGGAAGGTTTCTCTGATCACCATTTTTTTAAAGATTTATTTATTTTTACAGAGAGAGAGGGAGAGAGAATCTCAAGCAGACTCCATGCTGAGCACAGGGCCTGACATGGGCTCCATCTCATGGCCCCGAGATCACGACCTGAGCCGAAACCAAGATTGTGTCATCCAGGCGCCCCCATCACCATTTATAAATAGGAACTTTCCCTCCACATCAACACCTATTCCCCCTTTCCCTAACCCCACACCTACAGCCCCAGAAATACTAATACTTACTTGTCTGCTTGTTTATTGATCTTTTTCCTTCCCCCACCACAATGCAAGCAGAATTTGTCTGTTATATTTACTACTGTATCCGCCCAGCTTAGAACTTTGCCTGGCACATCACCCTTGCCTAATCCTATTCAAAAAGTGTGGACCAGGACCTCTGAATCCCCTGGACATCTTGTGCAATTGCAGATTCTGATGCCTGGCATAGGGCCTGTGGTGCTGATGTGCTGATGTGCCTGGTCTGGGGACCACCTCCCATGAAGTCTGATGTTCCTTCAGCTCTGACTGGGTGGTAGATGGAGATGGTCATAGAGGAGGGCAAAGCAGAGATAGAACTGAGGGGGATAATTAAAGCGAGTCTCTTGCAGATAATTTTCTATGCTTGGTAATTTCTCTTTAATCTCATGAGCATCTTGAGTGTGTGATATTTCTAAATTCTAAATTCCATAACATCCTGATCAGCCACCAAGCCTCAGATCCACCAGCCTCCCTCAAGGGGACGTTAGGAGCCGCACTGCAGCTGGAAACCTGGTTCAATTCCAAGCATACCTTAAAAACAGAAAAGCCTCAAAGGCTGCAGCTGAAGGAACCAACTCTCTGAAAACAGGGATTTTCTTTAGGGTCTGTTTGGCAAACACGTATGTTTCTTACTTTGAGGCAGGTCATGTCAGCAGTTTAATTTAAGACATCAAATGAGAAACAATCTGTCTGGTATAACCTTTTGCCGGTGAAATGAACAGCCTCTGAGCCAGCTCCCAGAGAACACTCTCATTATCCTGGTCTTCGTGACATGGGACATATTGTCTCTTTTCTTGACTTGACCTTAACACATCACTGATGCAAAACATATTTCTAGTTTGAAAAATAGTCATCTAGAAAATAAAACCATTTCATCGTCTCAGCCACAGTTCTGAGCCTCAGCACTGTTGAAAATGTGTTTTATTTGTTTGATTTGTACCACTGACTGGTTCTAGCCTCTTAAAAAATTAGGGAAATATTTGTGAGCAGAGAGGTACACTGCAAAAATGTATCCTTTCCATTCTGAACATAAGGGGAGCAAACTCAGATCAATGGGAATATGGATTCTTTAATTTTGGTCACTGAAGTGCCTTAAAAACTGAAGGTTGAAGAGAGTTTTGTTTGGAAGTAAAGGCTCATGATCAAATTAAAGGAAAAAATACCTAAAAGCTCCCAAACTCTTTAAAATTGCAAAAACGTGGTTTATATCATGGTGAGTTTTGGTGGAATGGGGGGAGAAAAGTTAGGGACCATTGAACTTAACAAGAGACTTTCACAGATGAGGAAATTGTGGCCTAGAGAGGGACACTTGCTCAAAAATATGTAGCTGCTGTTGGAAGAGGCAGAACTAGAATTCAGGTCTCCTGGTCTGCAGGCTAACGGCCTTTCCACTGCAGTTACTTTTCTTCCTGAAAAGTCCTATACATGTTGGGGTTATGGACAGTGGGGAGGGTAGGTGCTATGGTGAGTGCTGTGAAGTGTGTAAGCCTGGCGGATCCACAGACCTGTACCCCTGGGGCTAATAATACATTATATGTTTATAAAAAAATAAAAAATTTAATTAAAAAGTCCTATACAATGGGCATGCTGGTATTTATTGGTGCATTACTTGTATGAGGGCCTCACTGGACTTACATCACTTAGCGTTAGCCTCAACTACTACCAACAATGGCTGAAATAAGATAAAAATTTATATTTCATTTATTTGAAAGAAGACGGGTTGTAGGCAGTTCTGGCAGAGCAACTCCCCAGAAATTCGGACCCACTCTCCTTTTAACTTTGCGCTACATCTTTTTATCGTCGATTCATGACCCAAGATGGATGCTGAGATCCCAGCCATTATGTCCACATTATATACTGGAAAATGAGAAGAAATAAAGGATAAAGTGTCTTTCTTCTGCTGTCTCTTGAGGAGACCTCCATAAATTTCTTTCCAACAATTTCTGCTTACATCTCACCAGCCAGAACTTATATTGCTGGGATACTGGGAAATGTGACTCCATATCAAATTGGGGCTCTGTTTCTGAGGAAGAAAAAGAACATGGGTGTTGGGAGGCAATGAGCCATCTCTGCCATGGTATACTGTCGATGTACCACTAAAAGCACTCCTCTGTATGTCTAAATTTGGCCTCTTTCAACCAATATGTTAGGAGTTATGGTTCTGGGAGTGGTAGAGCAGCTTGTATTGGACTAACCCTCCCATAGGTAACAATTAAACTCTGGGGATGAACACAAAAACAACCTCTTGAAGTTACTGGAGAGCAACCCAAAGTGGGCAGTTAGTAAAGGTATTTCAGCCATCTCAAGAAAGGAACCACACTCATTGGTCCACATTTACATGGTTTCCCTTGAGGGCACTCCCCACTTTACATAGTACCTGCGCAGAAAGGTGCTATTTGTAGACTTGAAGGATCAGAGGAGTCCAGGAAATGGGAAATTGAATGGGGGAAATCCTGGAAATAAAAGAGACCCATCAGAAGGTGCATACAGACTCTCTGCCAATTCTTGCCTGACTCCTCCTCTGTGCCTTCATGGGGAAGACTAAAGAACCCAGTAAAAGCAACAGTTGGAAAATTGAAAAGATTAAAAAGGTGTTTCAGCTCTGTCAACGCAAGCAAGAAAGAGTTGAGAGTTGAAGTCCCCCCTAAGTTAGAGGGACTTGGCTATTATTCTTAAAAATATTTTTCTCTCCCGTTCTTTTCTTTGTCTGGGATTTCAACTGAACATATATTAGGCCACTTGTACTGCAGGCCACTGAGGCTTTGTTCTTTTTCTTCCCTATTTTTTTTTTTTTTTTTTGCTTTCCATTCTTCAGATGACATCATTTCTATTGCTATATATTCACACCCAGTGACTCTTTTGCCAACTCGCATTTGCTCTTAAGCCCATATTCAATGAATTTTCTATTTCAGATATTGTACTTTTCAGTTCTAGAATTTCCATTTTTTAAAATATAGTTTCCATTTCTCTGCTAAGATTCCCCATCTGTTCACTCATTATGATCATTTTTTTTTTTTTTTCTCAAAGTACTAGGGCATATTTATAATAGTTTCTTTAAAGTTCTTGTCTGCTAATTCCAATGTCTGGATCGTATCAGGCCTATTTCAACTGACTGATTTTTTTTTTCTTGATTATGAGTAAGCTTTTTTTTTTTTTCCTTCACATACCTATTAGTGTACTATTCTGTTGTACACATGACACTGTATAGATCTTATGTTGCAGAGATTCTGACTTCTCTTCTCTTCCTTTGTTGATTTTCCCTTTTTTCCATTACACAGTTAGATTATTGGTTGATGACCTTGAACTAATGAAGGCTTTGTTAGAAAGAAAACACAGGTCACCAATAGCAGGATGGAAAAGGGCTATCATTATAGATCTTACAAACATTTAAAAAAACTAACAAGGGACTACGAACAATTTTATGCTAATAAATCCTATAGTCAGATGCAATGAAAAAAATCTCTTGTGTTCTTCTGATACGAGAGAAAATTAAAAAATGGAAAACCTTCCCACAGAGAAACTCCAGGCCCTATGATTTCATTGGGGAATTCTTTTTTTTTTTTTTTTAAGATTTTGTTTATTTATTTGACAGATAGAGATCACAAGAATTCTTTTAAGAAATAAATATACCTGGGGCACCTGGGTGGCTCAGTGGGTTGGGGCCTCTGCCTTTGGATCAGGTCGTGATCCCGGGGTGCTGGGATTGAGCCCCACATCAGGCTCTCAGCTCAGCGGGGAGCCTGCTTCTCCTTCTCTCTCTGCCTGCTACTCTGCCTACATGTGATCTCTGTCAAATAAATAAATAAAATCTTTAAAAAAAAAGAAAGAAATATACCAGTTTTACATAGTCTTTCAGAAAATAAAGAAATATGAGATCATAATATAGCAGAAAAAAAATGAATGTGATAATCTACATGACCATATCAATCAATTTAAAGAAATACTAAAAAGAATTTCTTCAGGATAAAGAAAAATGATATTAGAAGAAACTTACCTAAAATTATATAACTATATAGTTTATATATATTTACAATTACTTATATAAAGATAGGATAAAGAAAATAATATTTGAAGAAACATATAAACTTATATATAATGTTTATATATTTATAAATATTTATATAAATATAAAGTAATGAAGGCTACCAGAAATAATACATTTGAGGGTAGATACTGAAAGATTAAGAAAAACATTTGACAAAATTCACTATACATTTGTGATAAAAACCCTCAGGGGACTAAAAATAGAAGTGAATCTTTACAATCTTATGAAGGTTATCTACAAAACCCTATAACTAAGAACACACTTAATTGGGAAAGACTAAACACTTTCTCCCTAAGATCAGGAACAAGGATGTCAGCTCTCCCCAAGTCCATTAATATTGTATTAGAGCTTATAAGCCAGTGCAATAGATCAAGTACAGGGATTAAAAGGCATAAAGATTGGAAAGAAATAAGCATTATGCTTAATTACTGCAATTTTTTGGTTTAAAAAGTCCTAGGAATCTGCAAAATAACTAAGATGTAATAGTGAGTTTAGCAAGGTTGCTGGATGCAAGACAATATACAAAAATAAACTGTAATTCTATAACCTAGTAATAAAAAATTTTAAAAAATTTATATTCCACTTACAGTAGCATCAAAATACATAAAACACATAGGAGTGATTTTAATAAAAGCAGGGCAAGACTTTCGAAAAATACAAAATATTGAGAGTAACTAAAGAAGACTCTGATAAATTGAGAAATATGCTTATGGACTAGAAGACCCAGTATTGTTGATAAGTCTATTATTCTTAACTTTATCCAGACTTTGAAATAAAACCCCAGTTAAAGTTCTAATGGACCCTCAAAACAGCTAAATTTAAAAGATTGATAACATAAAATGTCAGTCAGGTTGTGGCATAATGGGAACTCTCATTCATTGGTATTAGTCATAGTAGAAATATGTATAACCAATTTAGAAAACAGTTTGATAGTACAAGGTCTATGTTTATATATATATTCTATCAGTCAGCAATTCTACTCCTAGGTATTTACCCAAGTAATTTCACTCCTAGGAATATATACCATAAAAAGAGTTATACAAAATTATTTATAGCTGCATTATATATGGTAGTCAAAAACTGGTACCAACTCAAATATCTATTAACAACAGAATGGAGAGATAAATTGTGGTATATTCATACAATGGAATACTACTCAGCAACAATGGATACACACAATAGCATGGATAAATCTCAAAAACAATCATGTGAGGGAAAGACCTTAGACCCAAAGAATACATACTGTATTCTTCCATGTATAAGATATTCAATAAAAGGCAAACACAGTATGTGACAGAAATCAGAACAGTGCTTGTCTGTGGTGGGGTGAGAGGATTGGGGAAATTTCTGGGGTTGTATATACTCATGTGTATATATAGACACAAACACGTATGTATTAAATGTATATAGTTTTTAATAAATTGTATTGCTTGTTTGCAATGCTTGTTACAAAAGTCTACTCCTTTGTCATAGTGCAGAGAATGGTACCTTAATATATGTGTATTTTATTGTAGGTGAATTACACCTCAATTGAAAAAACATGAATTCTCATCAATTGTCTGTTTTGGTTTGAGCAGGCAGAGGAAAAGCCCACTTATCAGCAAAGTCAGGACAGCTAGCTGGCCACTTAATTGGAAAGTTTATTAAAATAATCATTTAAGGGGCGCCTGGTTGGCTCAGTGGGTTGGGCCTCTGCCTTCGGCTCGGGTGTTGATCTCAGGGTCCTGTGATCGAGCCCTGCATTGGGCTCTCTGTTCGGCGGGGAGCCTGCTTCCTCTTCTCTCTCTGCCTGCCTCTCTGCCTGCTTGTGGTCTCTCTCTCTCTGTCAAATAAATAGATAAAATCTTTTAAAAAAATCATTTAAAAGTATATATGTTCATATAGTATTTCAATACTTTATTTTCATGTAAAAAAATAAACATATATCTCATATATCTACACTTATATTAAGATAAAACACACACACATACATATACACCTTCACTGGCTAATCTTTTGATATGTAGCTGAGGCCATTTTTCTTTGATTTGTGTTCTACTTTGTCATTCTTGGTAAATCATCACCATAACACTTCATCTATGATTTCGAGTGTCAATTTCTTTAAAAAAGAGTAAGAAATTAAATTCACTGTTGAAGCAGTCTAAATGCAAACTCCTTCTAGGTTTTTATAATTTTTCCCACATTCTACATCTTGTGAGTCCTGTCACTGACTTAAAGATTTTTTTTGTGTGTTGCTCCTTCCATCTCAATTTCCAAAGCATTCGACTTTGTTTTCATAACAGAGTGACAACTCTGTTTTTCCATTCTTATTTGATTTGTTTATATCATATTTAATTTAACTGCATCATCACAATAACCATACAATCCTGCATTAAGGCACTGCTCGGATCCCTGTAACTTCTCATTTAAGCCCAGGATAATGGTCTCCCTCCACATCCATCAAGATGTAATAAGGTCACAGTCATGATAAAGTCCATGTAATAAAGGAAGGTAAAAGGTTTGTCTTTTTTTTTTTTTAAGATTTTATTTATTTATTTGATAGAGAGAGATCACCAGCAGGCAGAGAGGCAGGCAGAGAGAGAGGAGGAAGCAGGCTCCCTGCTGAGCAGAGAGCCCGATGCGGGGGCTCGATCCCAGGACTCTGAGATGATGACCTGAGCCGAAGGCAGTGGCTCAACCCACTGAGCCACCCAGGCGCCCAAGCTTTGTCTTTTTTTTTTTTTTTCAACATAACAGTATTCATTGTTTTTGTACCACACCCAGTGCTCCATGCAGTCCGTGCCCTCTCTAATACCCACCACCTGGTTCCCCCAACCTCCCACCCCCCCACCTCTTCAAACCCTTCAGATTGTTTTTCAGAGTCTTTCTAATCTATAAACCTCTTAAAGGGTCCCTCACCTTCCTTGCCCTCTTTGCCTACCTTTTGCCCCACCACCTAAAATTCACAGTGAAACTTGGATACTTGATACTTTCACACCTTTCATGTCTATGTTCTTTCTTTTCTCTGAAATGGAAAGGCAAACATTGTTTAGAGATCTTTACAATGATTTTTTCCTAAGTGGCCATTAAATATAATAATATGGTACCCAGCTTTTTTAATATTTGGAGAATGCAGACTACAGTCATGATAAGATACCACTATAGGCCCATCGGAAGCAAATGAGTGGTCATGAAGAACTTTCATCCTCTGCCGGGGGAAATGTGAACTGGTTCACTCTTTGGAAAATGGTGGAGCATCACCTAATCAAACTGAAGGTGTGCAAATACTAGCACTTACTCTCCTAGGTCTGTATCCGGAGATGCGTGCTCACACCTGTACAAGAATGTTTTTGGCAGCAGGATTTGTAATTGTCCCAAATTGGAAGCAAGACAGATGCTTTTTCAATAGCAGAATGGATAAATGATAGCATATCTACACAATAGAATATTAAGTAGCAATGAAACCTCTAGTATGAACTAGAGGTACACACAACAAAATGGATGGATCCTAGAAACACTATCAAGTAAAGAAAGGAAGGCACAAAACAAAACACAGAGTACGATTCTCTCATATAAAGTTCAAAACCAGGCAAAACCAAATTACATTTTTAAGGATGTGTATAGGTAGTACAACAAAAGTAACAAGAAAATTATTTCCATAGAGGCCAGGAGAGTGGTTACATTTGAAGGTAGGGTGATGCTTGGGCCAGGGAGGGGTCCTTGAGGAAAGGGCTGTTACGGTGCCAGTCATGCCCTATTTCTTAACCTAAGAAGAACTTCCTTCACAACCATATTACAACTTTACAAATATGTGTTATATTCCCTGTTATGTTCACAGCAAAATGTTTTAAAATAGTGAACGTTTTACGTAATTCATTTAATTCTTCTTGTCACCATCATCTCCCCATGTTCCCAATTCCATATTCGGGGATAAGTTTCAAATATATCATTCGTCCTTAGAGGCATGAACAGTGTGATCACTAATTTTCTTAGATTCTTTGGTTAATGATAAGAACGAACTACGGCTAAGAAGAAACAGGAACAGTAACATTCAACAGCAGGAAACAGAGGAGAGAAGGGGACTATCATTCATTAGTATACATTTGAGCAAATTCAGTCATTTAAATTATCTAATAGAGATATCTAATTTTCACATTAAACCCAATTATTTAAGTTATCTGTAAGTGTGCTTCCTAGTATTTGTCTCTCCGCATCCAGTATAGTAATCCAACTTTTGATTTGGAATCAAAGAAACATTAATAAAAGCTTTTATCGAAATCCAATTATCAAGACGCCTTTTTTTTTCACTCAATAAGTGACTCAGTTGCAAGATGTTGCTTATCATTTCTATTAACAAAACCAAGCTTGCTGAGATATTTCCACTTATTTTGGTATTATTTATAAAAATTACCCTTGCCATCACCACCCAAGACCATCAAGGCTCATCTTTTTTTTTTTTTTTTTAATAGCACTTATTTTTAAAAAGCCCCTCTTCAGGCACTAATTTTTCATTTTCCATTATGTTGATTACTAAAAATTTCAAAGAAACAACAGAAAGTTGAATAGACTGCATTCAGTAGGCATCATTTATGATTGGATTTTACACATGAGCACACGATCATGTATACACACACGCACACACAGAGGACTACAGTCACACCATTGGGAGATTTTAGGCTAGGGAAAGGAACTCAGTCAGTGCCCATCAGCCTGTCTAGCTGTACATTCCCAGGCCACTCCATGTTAATGCCTCTCACCTCCAGATCTCTCAAGCGATGCCAAACTGTGGGAAAAGTGCACAAAACATTTATCCAAAGAGCCAAAACAAGCACTTGCCCTTTGGGTGTTTCTCTTTCCTTGGGCTAATGGAATCCATACATAGCTTTATTAGCCAAGCAGAATCATAAAAAAGGGATGCTATTTGGAGTTCTTAGAGAGATGATTTTAGTTTGCTGAATTTTTTTTTTTTTTTCTGGAGATGGCTGTGTTTCAGGGACCGAGGAAGCTATATCCCTGTATTTGTAACTACAAAATATATCAAGAAACTGCAATTAATTTTTATAAGCATGATGCTCCAAACAGAAAGCAACACAATATCCACAAATGGTAGCATGGGTAAATAAATTACAGTTTATTCATATAGTGAAACGGAGAGACTTGACCCTAACTGTTCATTCCAGCTATGGGTTATCACATTATCAGACAAGTCTCTGTATTACTAAGTGGTTTGAAACCAGATTTATCTGTGTAATTAAAAATGAAGTGATAATGAAAGGGTCCCCCACTGCTTTACAAAACAGTGTAGAGGTCCTTTGATTCCTGTGGTAATGACATGACAGATATGCCACAAGAATTCTCACAGCTGTCTCAGTGCCACATGGACAGCTGTTCTGCTTAGAATTCCAACGACAGTCGGAGAGAAATCAGGAAGTTGTGCAATGCTATGCTCCCAGCACAGGAGAGGAGAAAGGTAAGACTAATGTGTGCCCCACCGCTGCCAGCAGTTTCGACATGGGATTGTGTAAACTCTGCGTCACGCAGAGCTAACCTCCACTACTGAACCGGTAGGGAACCTTGGATCTAGGTTTAGCAACTCTCGATAATCAATTTAAACAAGGTATACTACCTTTTCCCCTTAAACTTTAAATAAAATCTTTGACACAAAATAATTTTTTACATAAACATACATTATGAAGCGGATTAAGAAAACAAATACTGGCGAAGCCTCTCTTCAACTTATAAAAGAGAACCTACAGATTCAGTAGAAGTCCTTTGTGTCAGGGCGCCTGGGTGGCTCAGTGGGTTAAAGCCTCTGCCTTCGGCTCAGGTCGTAATCCCAGGGTCCTGGGATCGAGCCCCGCATCGGGCTCTCTGTACGGCGGGGAGCCTGCTTCCTCCTCTCTCTGCCTGCCTCTCTGCCTACTTGTGATCTCTGTCTGTCAAATAAATAAATAAAATCTAAAAAAAAAAAAAAGAAGAAGAAGTCCTTTGTGTGGTCTTGCAATCTTAACCCACTGTCTACTCCTCACAAAGATTATCACTGCTCTGTGGCTTTCCGACTGTTACCTTTTTCTCTTTCCCTTTTTATAAATACATGTATGTCCCTAAATAATGGCTTACGTAATTTTGCTTGTTCTCACTTGATTCTAGGATAGAACACACTTCGGGTTTTCCTCTTCCCATTCAGATTATTCCACCTTCATTCCCTTGCTTTTCCAGCCTTGCAAATCTTGGAGCATCTGAAGACACCATCCTGAGATCTCTTTCTAGCCAACCTAAGGGGTTATGATGATCACAGACAGGTTTGTGGTTTTTAATGCCGCCTATAAACCTCTCTTCTGAACACACCTCCTATATCCAACTGCATATTCAACCTACTCACTTGAATGTCTAATAAGCACCTCAAAAGTAACTCTTCCAAAACTGAGCCTTTGATACTCTCCTCCAACATTTTTTTTCTTCTCCACCAACAAATGGAAACTCCATTATCTCTTTAAATATTGCCTGTCTCCTATTCTATTTTTCCATCTGCAAGATTAGATAGATAGGTTGGAAAAGTCTCACACTATGTCCCATGTGTCTTAACCTCTCAGTCTTCCACCTGGAAATTATCCACACAAAAGAAAAAAGACTATTTTTTTTTTTAACTTCCTTTTTACTTTATTCAGATCTACCTTTCAGTTTATAAATTCTTCTCCTAGCTGATTGCCACTACTACTCAAGCCTTCCATTTTAATTTCAATTATTACATTTTTCCTTTCTAAAAATTCTATTTAGTTCTTTTAAAAATGTATCTGTTCATTGATTTTTTCTTATATATGTTTTAAATAACATATCTTTGAATATACCAAACCTTTATTTTGTACTGTGTATTTGAAAATTTAATATTGAAGCCTTTGAGGATGGGGGTCTATTACTCGTTTTTTCTTGCTCACTTGCACTAGTGTTGACTTATTTTCTGTTGTTCTCTGTGATTTTAGCTTGTGAGTTTATATTTACTGCCTTTCTATTTGTGGGGTTTCTTTTAAGGCCTGGATTAAAGGGTATCTTTCTCAAGGGATGATTTTTTTGTCTGCTTTTCTTAGGCAATGAGCACTACTATAATGAACCCTTTTAAAAATACAAATAAGCAACACAAAATATGCAAATAGTGTAGATTCAGGTACTAAACCATGTGAATGGTAGCCAGTGGCTATTAATTTTCAAAAAAACATTTAAAAAGAGAACAAAAAAACCTCAAACCCATGAATAACCATGGCTGAAAATGACAATTTTCCTTGCTATTTGTGTCTTCAATTTTTGTTTTATTTTTGTTCACTATTTGTAAAAGGGTATTGCCTTTCAGGATTCTGGCTTTATGTGGGATGAACTCTTGATTTCTCTCCCTGTTATTCACTGACCCGAAGTTTTGTACACATTCTCTAGGCTACAGTGAACAATATAGTCTCCCATATTTTGTTAGTTTCTAAGCTTCTCTAGAGATAGAAGTTTTAGCCTGCATCAGAGTCATCCAGGATGGGCGATTTTCTAAAATACAGACTGCATGCCCTTTGTCACAACCACTCAGTTCTGCTGTTGTAGCATAAAAGCAGCCACGGAGAATACATTAAAAAAAAAAAAATGCAGGCAGTTGCAGTCCAATAAAACTTTATTTACAAAAATATGCATCAGGGCATATTTGGCCTGGGGCCATCGTTTGCTGACCCCTGCTCTAGACTGATGTTCTTATTCCGTACCTGGCCACAAGGGGTTTCTTTCGCTTTCTTGCAGGCATGTCTAGTCAGTGAAAAGGGTTTAAAAATATGAAATATGAAATATAAAACTGAAAAGTTTTAGACATTACATGGCAGAAAATCTTTCAGGATCTTCATTCTAGCATATGGACAGAAATAGAAGTCCTGCATTTAAATTTCTACTTGTTGAAAGAATTTAGGGCAAGACATTTTAAGAAATGACCTTTCCTACAAGTCTCATCTCTCCAGTGTCGAAGAGGAGTTTATGGTTAGCCCTTGTTTTTCTGTCGAGGCTTTTTCTACCCCCTGCCCCTATAGAACAGATACTCTTCTACTTGACTTGGTTGCCTCAAACACCCTGAATTTGCCTTGCTGTCTCATACTCTCACGACTTTGCACATGTTTTTCCATCTTCCAGGTTGTTCTCCCTTCCTTCCCACAGTAAGTTTGGTAAATTCCTGTTATTCCTTCAACCCTCATTAAAAGGACCTCTTCTGTGAAGCTCTTCCTTCCCAAAGCTGCTACTGTCTCCTATGCGTTCCCTCTAATTATGCCCACCATTTCACCTATTGTACTCCACTGTTATTGCTAGTTTTCAAGAATGTCTCTTTGCTAGACTATGAGAAACTCGAGGATGGGAATGAGTTTTATTTATCGTTAAATGACCAGTGCCTGGCCCATGTTTTTTACTCAATATATTTATTTTATTTGCTTTTGAAAAATTGAATAAATGGTTAAGCAAATGAATGAGTCTTTAGGGAATGGGATTTTAAACAAACCACTTGTTTAAGGTTTTAATCTATCTCAGTAATCACTGACCAAATTAGAATTTCCTAAACCCAGGCTTGTTTATTATTCCGGTTAGTCAAACCTACATAAAGTCAGTAGTGAAACACACAAGGACACGGACCACTGCATGCATCCCACCCAGCCAGCACCAGGGAGGCTATTTATTGTCTCTAAAATAAAACAAAAGACACAGTGTTTTGTTTCTCTTTTATTGCAACCCATTGCAAGGTCAAAAGATTCACGGAAATATAGAAACTACAAACTGGGTGAATTTCCTTTATCCACTCAAAAAGACATTAAAGACAAAGGACCAGAATTTTTCACTACAGCAATATATTTCATAGTCTTTATTCTGAAAATACTGTTGACATTTTGGAGAGGATAAAAAGCCCTGCATTAAATGTGTTCACATATATTTATGACATTCTAAGCAAAACAAGAAACTCTATATTGCCCAGAAATCATTTTAAGCCTCATTTCAAAGCATCTAATGAGAACACATTCAACAACCATCACAGGATCACTCAAGGTGATGCTTTTTTTTTTTTTTTTTTCCTGGTTGTTTTTTGAGATTAATGCTTTGAGGCTGCATATGATATTTCTACAGATTTCTACAAATATACCAAAGCAGTTTTCCAGGTTATGTTGCATCAGGCTTTCTGGATTAGTCAACATCTTAAGGAATAAGTGCAAGTCCCCCACCCCACCCGCCCCAAGCTAAAGCATGTTATAGTGCTGTATTTTAGATTCAAACAATGCAACATTAAAAAAAAAATCAATTATACACTTCTGAAACCGTTTGACAACCGAACTGTAACACTCTGAAGATTATTACAACTTTGAACTGAAATGGCACCATCCCTATCATCAATGACTCTCTCCCTTCTTTTGTCTTTTTTTAACTATTTAAAATATAGTGTGACATATATAAAAATTAAACTTCTGTTTATTCACTCAAGCTACTATTACTATACATACTGTCTTATAAATTAGTTTTGGATTAAAAACCAGTTAAAATATTGTGAATTAAAATATTTTTTCAGTGGTGGGGAAATGAATATGAAAATGATACCAATTGATGTGCAAGAACTTTTTTATTAATAATAAACAGCTTTTTTTTCCTTACACAAATTTTATTCCTTTCAAATTAAATTAGTAACCTATTTAGTGATGGGAAAAATACCCTTGGTAGCTTACTAACTAGATTTTCTTAACTGATTGGGATTAAAAGCAGGAAACATGCCACATCACAAACATGTTGACATAATCAAAGGAAACAGTGTTTACAAAAAAGAAGTCATTATAAATAAGTGAATGATATTTGAATGTAAAGCTATATTTTGTTTCTTACAGCTAGTATCATTTTAGCTGTATTGGGACTTATCGAAAGTGAAACTCAAACCTTAGTATATCTGTTAAAGACCAAAAAACCAGTTATGTCCACATTGGGGAAGAATAAATAGCAAACTCACAAGGCAGGGTTTTGTGTCTAGCTCTACTGTGAAAGATAATCAGTCTTTAGCTTAAAAAGGCTCCCTGCTGTCTTGATCTAGACACAGGAAAGTTTACTTGAGCCCGAGTCCCTACTATGAATTAATTATAAAGATGTGTGAAATCAAAACATATATTCATTTACTGATAGATATTGTCTTAACTGAAAGCTGGCAATCTTTAAACAAGAAATGCTTATTTCTGACGAGTGTAAACAGAATCTTAAGGAAAAGATTTTCTTAATTTTTCTCTTAACTCATACATTAACCAGCAATAGATCTTTATAGTGGCATAAGAACTATTCAAAAATAACATGCATATATCCAAAAAACCTGTTCTAAAGCCCAAAGCAAAGCAAAAAAAAAAAAAAAAAAAAAAAGATAAATCAATAGAAAGATTGTCTACTTATATCTCACTCATTAATCTTCTATCCATGTGATTACCTCCAAATCTCAGGAATATATTTTCATAATTACCAAAATTAACAAAAATAAGTAAATGATCTGTAGGTTTTTTCTTTTTAAAATAACTGCACACTATTAATTACATTGGTGCCTTTAATGTGGATAATGCTAAGATTAGCTCCAAATATCATTAAAATATATCCGGACCAGTTACTGTCCATGAAATAAAAACTAATACAACATTAACATAAAACTTAAGTAAAATATTCAGTACTCAACAGAACACATTTGCAGAATAATGAACAATTAACTTTTGTGAGCTGGCCAGGGGAGTTCAGATTGCGGCCTCCACATAAAAAACTTCACAGAAGGCTTTATTTTCTCTAGTCCCTACCTCACCTATAGACAGCAAGTCAGCTCCTGCAGGTAGACTGAGGCAGAGCCGCAGCGGATGACATGTTCCCTCAGGGACCTGGAGGAAGGCCCCTTCTGTCAGAAAACGATGTAGAAAGAAACTGCCCTGGAGTTTGTGCACACGTGCTCATGTACACACAGAGGAGGGGGTGTGAGAACCCCCTGTGTGGGTGTGCCTACAATTTCGCAAAGTACTGGTTTCCTGGTTTCTAATTAGTGCAACATTACTTCTGGTCTGGTCATCATCAGGAGAAGTGCACGCTTCTATCTCATCAAAAGAGAAGGTACATGCCTTCCTGTTGGGGCATCTTTAAGAGGCAGTAATTAGAAGATCAAAAATAATAGACCAAAGTTTTTTGGTTTTACGGTAAAAAAAAAAAATTTCCTTTAGAGAAATAAGCCTTTGAACTTAAAAACTAAAGGTTCTGTGGCTTTCGAAATCTTTAATTTTTAAGAAAATAACTCCCAGCTCACCTGGGAACAAATAGCAGTTGCGCTTATGCTATGCAGTATGCAAACAAGACACAAACATACACACTAGGGTACACCCGTAGACATGGAACAGTTAAAACCTTTCCAAGGGATCACCCACCCAAGATCTCCAATTACCCTCCACCCTGCTGAATGATCCGAGTGGACGTGCCACGGACAGGAGTGTTAGGAGGAGGCGGCAGACATGTTGGGGGTCCACCCCATCTGATAGGCTCTCTCCAAGGTCCTCTTGCAGTCCTGCAGCACGGTGCTGAAGGTGATGTGGGGGTACTGCTGTACCAGCTGCTCCACCGTCACTTCGTTGACCTGCAACCACAGAAGAGCTGCCGTCACGCACACGGACCGCTGAAACCACCACCTGCCCATGTCCTCGGGCGTGCTGTCGGTGGCACTTGTTATCCTCACCCTCACCCTCAGCAGCATGAGAAAGCGTTTTATAAGTTACGTGTTCCTTTTTGTCTGACCTTCCTGATTTCCTAAGTACTGGTGTTCATTCAACCTTGGAGATTTGGAGATTTTTGAAAAAGACATAAGAAATCAAGTGTGTTTTCTAGAAGCACAAATGATGGTGACTTACTGAGAGCTTAACAATACCCATGGAAAAGCTAGCGCTTGGGAGGAGAGGCAGTGGTACGATGGCATTGTTATGTGCGTTTGACTTCATCATCGACCTGACAGCTTCTTTAGGATAAAACTGTAGCTTGGTACAGAAGATCCACAGGATTCTAGATAGAAGTGTTGAGGAAAATGTTTATTTTTCTTTCCTTTAAATGTTAAGGTATTGCAAACTTCAAGTCCCTTTGTGAAAAGGGCTGAAATGTGAGGAATCAATAATTAAAACATACATGGCTGGCAGGTCAGGGATGGCCCCGGTAGACCTTAACCATCAAAGATACCACCTTGATTCTTGATTAGACAAGGCAATCAGACAGGCCTAATTAAAACTAACACCTTTACAATTGCTGTGCTGTGAAGGGATTAATTTGTCAATTATTTTTAAGCTGATTGCAGTTCATATCACAGAAGTAGACAGCTTTCTTCATCCTTTAGATAAATAAATGATTAACCTAAGAACCACAACTTTTAGGTAGCTTTATTTAAAATCTTTATTGAACACTTGGGCATTTTCAAATACATCAATATTTCATTTATCCTGAGTAAGCTGGTCTGAAAGAAGGTGCTTATGATACACAATTTTATGCTCCCTCTCCATGTCTGTCCATTATCGAAAAAGATCAGGATCACCAGGAAAAACCTAAAACAACATCAAACCCTTGCTGTTTGCTTTGAAAGCCTGTTTAGAAGTATGATGACCATGACATTCAGTCATCTGCACTTTTCTGAAATAACATGATGTTTTCTGGGTGATTTGGAAAACTATGTTATATATAATCTTTTTTTTTTTAAATTGAGAATTGATATTTCAACATTGCATTGATACTTAATCTGTCAGAATACCTCTCTATTCAAGACTTGTTTGTATTTAAATCAACTTTCGTTCCAAATTCAATCAAACCATGTAGTTAATTCTTTTTTGTGATATAGATACAGTATATAACATTGTTTTCAAAAACAAGAAGAAAATAATCTTAAAAGGAAAAACTGATATACAAGTTAGAGTTGAGAATATGAACTGAAGGCCTTAAGAAGATTTTTAAGCAGTGTTTTTAATTTTTTAATTTAAACTTATGCTCTAAAGTCTTGCTTGAGTTGAGGCAGCTTATAACAGTACAGATAAAAGCTCATGTACCATATAGCCCTATCTCTCTAGCATATTTTTGATACTCCAGTCACCTGACATAATTTCAGATCATCAAAATATCCAAGTTTCTTCTGGTCTCAGGGTCCTTGCACATGTTATTCTCTTTCCTGGAATACTGTTTAATCCACTTTCCCCTAAAAACCCCTTCCTTATGCCTACTTCCTAGTCGTTCTTGAGTTCTCAGCTTCAGTGTCATTGCCCCAGAAGACTCTGACCACTGCCCTATCCTTGCCCTTCCGAAGCTAGGTAAGGATTCCGGGTTATTTATTCTTTCGACATTGCCCACTTTGACTTCATAGCAGTTATAAACTTAGTTTATAATTGCTTCATTTAATATCTCTTTCTCCTGCTCCAATGTACAATCCATAAGAGCCAAGATCATGTTTGTGTCCCATAAGTCAGGCCTAGTGATTAGTGAATGAATGATAAAATAAATACCAAATAATAAAGAAAAAATAGAAACTAAAAGCAAGGCAAAGCCATACACTAACATATTAATCACAAAGACCAATGATTCCCCGGGGAATTCCTATTTGGCTCAGGAATTCCCTTCTTCAGAAGTCTTCCCTAAGCAGGCCTATCTCCCAGAGAGGTTGGGGTAGGTACCCCCTTTCCTGTGCATATCATGGACTTCAGAGTCAACCAGAAACAGGCTAGAACCCTGGTTTCACTTTATTTCTTCAAGATTTAGTTTCCTCAACTGTATACAACAGGAAAAAAGTACTTAAGTAATAGGATTGTTATAAGGATTAAGTATAATGATATGCTTAACATTGCAACTGACTTAAAAAGGTCTTCAAGTGGTAGCTCTTAATATTAAAGCAGGTGCTCAATAACCAATTAATTCATGATATGTTAGGGTGACCAATTCTCTATAGTGATGCTCAATATTGTTCAATTTCTGAGATATTTCAGAAATGAGCTCTGATAACATTAGTTGTAATGTTCAAAATAAAATCATCACAGGGCAAGAAGTAACCTTTAAAATGTACTTCATATACAAGCAGAATCTATTATATCTTACTATTCTCTGTGAGAGATTCCAGAACTTTCCTTGATAAAACAGTTCAGGCTTTAAATACCTACTTTCAGAAAATCCTCCCTTTTCTTTACCTGATGCTCCCCATTCTGTTGTTAGTTTAACTTCCTCCCTCCTGCCATCAACAAACCCGCAAGGATGCAGTTCCCATTAAGAAAGAAATGAAGTCACTTGGTCAGAGAGGATGCCCAGAAAATCTACATTGCATTGCAAGGGAAGAAAGTATGGTCCAAGCCACTTGATATTCAAAGAACAGCTACCTGAAAAGAGACGATAAAGAATGGAGAAGAAAAGACATTTAAACCCACCCTAAAGATGGGGACAGGCTTTGGTGCTGTATCTTTTCTGATCAACACATGGGCCCGTATAAAGTCCTCTACCTAGGACTGACAGGCAATTGTTTTGGAGATCCAATTTTTAAAAACAGAAAATATCTCTATGTGATAACTGTTTTACGGGGATATAGATATAGATATAGATACAATTCACCCTAAGCAAACTTGATATGTGACGATAAATTTATGAAGCACATCGATGAGGGGATAATTGTCCATTTGGTAAAGTCCTCCACGGTGAGGTTAATTTACTTTTTCAGCTCTCCCAATGTCTTTTATACATCCTTTGATTTACCAAAATTCAAGTTACCTACTTCTTTTGCATTAGGTAATGTCTACCTGTACCTGGGAATACAGAGTATATTAGCTCTCTGGCTTTCACAGGTTATGAGCAAGAATAGACAGTAACTTGGCCTCATATGGCTGTATGAAAAGCAGAACAAATAATCCTCTGCGGATAGAATATGTCTTCAAAGCAATCTTTCTGCTAACAGTGCTCTGTAAATTCTAGAAAACAAAACAGAGGGAAAAATGCAAATATTCCATGTTGGAGCTTTGCTGGGCAGAAGCTATTCAGGGGAAATATCTATCTTTTCCTTATAGTGTCTCCTGGCAATAGAGTGTGACAAATTTTATACTAAAGTTATTTTCATTTACTCCTCAGAAGTACAAATTATGCTCACCTCTTTGTATAGAATACATAAGCACTTTGGTGTCTTAGAGAAAGAGTTCGGTGTAAGACACCAGGAGGGTCCAAATCATTTTAAAATCGTTACGCCTACATACACATTTCTGCAGACATTTTGTCATGCACAACTCTACTGGCTAGAATGAAAAGAACCATTCTCTGTTCCAACTCACAAAATGTGTGTAATATAAAAAAGGAACGTAGATGAATTTTTTTTAAATTTCCCCATGATCCCTGGTTTTCTGTATTCAATTTCTTTTCCTCTTGCTGAAAACTATCAATGGCAACTCCTATATTACACAGGAGATTTGAAAAATGCAGTCTATCTTCCTAAAGAAATATGCACTGGTGTCATTTGAAGAAATTATGGTGATTAAAGGGAAAACAGTGAGTAACACAGGTTTTTTTTTTTTTTTTAAATATAAGAAAGATTGGATTTTATAGTTCTCTCCAAAGACTGCATAACCATAATTTACATTTTCAAAATTATTATAACTCTTTTCAAGGTAGTAGCAATTTGTCTGGTATTTTAATCTATTTTGAGTTAACATCTATTAGCACTTTTTGAAAATGTGAGGTAAATTGCTATGCTAATTAAGGTAAATCACACCATAGTTTCATTCTACTGCTGCTGCTACTATGGAAGGGTGAGGAGAGAACCTTCAGAGCTTCAGAGATTCAGCTGAACTAATTTATCTAGACCATCACACTGCTGTTTCACCTCCTTATCAATACTTTCCCCAGAAAGTTCCAGCTACGTGTAAGCCCAAGCCTGAAGTAGCTCCCTAATGATACCTACAGTTCAAAAAAATACTATTTCTGATAAAATTTGCTGAAGAAACCATTTATATTATGTGATTCTTATTTCCTCTTTGCCTTATGTTTTTAAAATAGGACATGTTTCTTATGAGGGAGGAAATATTTGACACCTGAGTATATCAAAATCACACTTATGAATATAATAACCTACCTAAAATCACTTTTTTAAAAATCACTTTTTTCTAAATGGAGAAAGTTTCCCTGCAGAAAGTGGCCACTACTGAAAATACCATTACCAATAACACGTATTGCGTTATCTCTAGACTGAAAGTTCCTTGACAGCAAAGAGTATTTGAGTCATCCCTTTGTTTTCAGTCCTATGTACATTGCCCACTGTGTTCTTACCCCATTAGATTATGAGCTCAAGAGACAGGAGTTTCTATTGGTTTTGTTCAATGCCAAATCCCTAGCACCTATAGAATGCCTAGCACCTAGTAACAACTCAATAAATATTTGCTGGCTCAATTAATGCAGCGGTCATTCAATGAATAGGTATTGAATAAACACAGAAGCACCGATAAGTACCACGCCAGACATTGTGGAGGTAAGCTCACCTTGTTCCCAGACTGTTCCAGCTACAGTGATGGCAGTCTCTAAAGTCTTGACATTATGGCGGCTCCAAACTCCTTTCGTCCTTTGAAGCTCATACCCAAGGTGATTCTTTGTGCTACTCTCCTTTCCATGTGACATCACAGGGTGCCTCTTTCCAGATACACCTTCCCTGGGGTTTCCAACAGTTTTACACAGGAGACCAAAGTAGCTCATGATGGTGGTTCAGCCATTTTTGTTGGGTCATGCTGCTGTCAGGCAGTACTCAGGAAATGCCCAAGCTGTGCTTCAGTTAAATGATGGTAGCCTTCCTTACTGGAGGTCAGTGACATATTATACTGGTCGGACAACACCGAGAAAGATGTTTATGGTCACTAGATATGAGCCGGTTTCCAAAACTTCGCAAAACCCCACATGGTTCAGAAGATTTAATGCTTCTGCTTACGGCATCAGCACCCTGCTTAGTGTGGCAGACCCAGGAGGGCCCCACAGAAGATTCTGAAATTCTGTGACATTTAAGGTCCCTTCTCATGTCACAGTTATCTGGTGGTAGAAGGGGAACTGTGGGCATATCTCCTGACTCAGAACAATGCTATCTCCTGTAATTTTTTGGGCTTCCATAATTCTACCTGTCTTCACTGCTACCTGGGGGAAAATGGCAACCCGAGGAACTTTTTGTTGTTGTTGGTTTTGTCATCATGGTGTTGTTAGGGATTTTTCGTTCCAGATAGCACGGAAGTAATACTCAAGCAATCATGAGTGACTCATGGTAGAGTCTCAGAAAAGGAAAAATTCTGCGACCCAAACTGTCCAATGCACTCCACTGAGAAACACTGTGCTCATCAAAATTAAGTACTCATGTGGTAGGGGACAAATCAAACACATTTCTTCTCTTCAGCATGGTTTACTTTGGCAAAATACTTGAACATAATTTGCTCATTTTTCATCCTAATGACCAATAGAGGCAAAACAAAAGCATGTCCCCATTCTAGCATGGAGGGAACGGGAAAAGTATTCAATGAGCATTTACAATTTTCCAGGCATATAAGCATTAATGTTCCCTATTACAGGTGACCGGTGGCTCAGAAAGAACTGGTATTTCACACAGGGTCATGCAGCTGGTAAATAGGAGCCAGGATTTGAATCCAGGACCCCTAAACACGAATGTTCTCTGCCTTGCGCCGTGTTGGCCCAGCATACAGATAACAGAGCCTGACTGGGGCCTAACCGATCACCTGCCCCAGTAAAACATTCACTGACGTTCAATTTCCATCTACATGACAAAAAACGATTTCAATTTACATACAAATAGATTTCAAAGTTCTTTACAATGTTTTCAAAATGGCTGTTCTGTGCAATGTGAATTCTAATGGATCTCACATGGCTTGGGGAATATTCTGTTGAGGACTTGTGGTTGCACAAGACTTTGAAACATGACAGAGATGTAATGATGCTGCAGGACAGACAAGGAACCTCCTGGCAGGGCACACAGGCCCATGACATAAACAGGCACTGCTTTCTCTCCAGTCCCCGGCCCATCAAAACATTTTTCTGTGTCCCAGAGGTACAATGACCAACATGACAGATATGGTCCCTGTCCTCTGGGAGCAGGGAAAATTGACAATTACACAGCCACAGCAAAGCCTGAGAAGCCCTTTCTAGGGGAAGTGCAGGTGGATGTGGACAGAGGCACCCAGCCTTCTCCAGGAGCGTGGGAAAAGGCTTTCCGAAAGAAGTGGTATTTAGCTGAACTTCTGAAGGACAAGGAGGCACCAGCCTGTGCACATATGTGTCAAATACACGCATATTATTCAGGGAAGAAAGGAAACCCGTCTGTGCGCCCAGAAAACAACTCCACTCTGTCCCTTACTTTGTAAGCTTTGTTAAGGCAATGTTTCTGCAGCTCACCTAGCAAACTCAAGGGTATAACTGAAGTAGATCTTGTTTCACGTGGCTCTGTTCTGAGGAGAGGAGGGTGAAGAAAATGAACCCCTCTATCTGCAGGGGGGGAAGTAAGGAACCCACAGCACATCTGTGAAGGGGCTGCAAATAGCACACTCAACTCCTCTCTCCTAACTCAGGGCTCTTGCCCTCACACTGGTCTGTCATTCTTCACAGACTCCCTGGGCAATGTCACTCACTGCTAACAGCCCCAGTGGCTGACTCCTGGCGGCCCAGAGGCAGAGTGTTGTCTGTCGGGCAATCCGCCTCCAGAATCTGCTTCTCTCTGACTTTCTTGGCTCTCTGGGAAACTGTACTGCTTATCTGTGGAAACTGGCATTCACAAGGTGTAGCAAAAGCCATCATGGACAACGCATATTCAAATGAGGCCCAATAGCTCTTTAGGCGAGTGCCCACTGGCCCCAAGACGGGCACATATCAAAATGGATAAAATGAGGGTAATGTAAATTCTAGTAATACGTCAAATTTCCATGTAAATGAGATGAGTCATCTAAGTGCAGTTTAAAGTATTTTAAATAGGATACTAAGAAAAGAATAAAACAGCAGATGATACATTGATTTTCCTGGGACCCTGCACAGCCAACACCATGCGCCAGGCTCTCTTCAGGGCTTCCAATTCCTTCCCTTGCAGCAGGACTTGTCACGTCCCTGTTTGGGTGATGTGCTGTATCCCGCTGATGCTGCCCTGCGTTAGAACACAGAGGTCCAGAACACCAAAAACTGGGAGTGAATATACACTCTCTCACTTCATCTTTCTCTTCAGCGGCAAGGCTAAGCCTCCCAGAAGTCTGGAGGAGGATACAGCAGTAGCTCGGTAGGCACGAACAGACTGTGGGCAGAGCCCACAATGAAGAGAAAGGGTCTTCCCCAGACTGGTGAGGGCTGTGAAAATGATTCTAGGTGTGAGCCAAAGCACCTGCTCTTTGTCTCTACTCTACAGGCAACTTCCCATTCTTTTCCTTCCCTCCACCTCTCTCAGTCAAACCAATGTCCTTCTCCATGAACTCCACAGTAACTCATACATAACAAATGTTTGATATGTGTTTCTGGACAGGGGATGACTTAAGCTGTGTCTGCAACCAAGAACACAAACAGGAATATAGTGGATCTCAGCCCCGCTGCTCACTAGAATCACTTGGAGATCTTTTAAAAATCCTGACACTCAGGTCATATCCCAGACCGATTGTATCTGAATCTTGGGGGAGTGGATCCCACACACCAGTAGTTTTTAAAGCCCTCCCCTCCGACTCCGTATTTCAATGTGCAGCTCAAGTTGACACCTACTGGTCTCTAGATTTCAACTGAAGAGGCTGTAGGGGGCACAGGTAATTTCTGCTGTTGGGAATCTGAAGGCAAGGTCTAAACTAAGATCACTTAAAGATAACAAGTACGCCCTTGCCTCCCACACTGCCCTCTGTGTTAATGTGAGTCAGGGCTTCTGGAGAAAGAAACTGCCGCTCCTACAGCTTATTAGTCCATCATTTTACAAATACTCATCACTACGTGAAATAAATACCGCATTTTTTGAATGTGGTAAAAACAGACTAGTTTCCTCTCCTTCAGCGTCGATCAGTATTGGGACTCTAATTGGGCACAGCCAAAGAAGGTCACCTTCTCACCTTCCCAACAGCTGATGAAAGGGAAGCCTCCATTAAACAAAGCTGTCACATGGGTGAAGGCGGTGTTTCCTCAAGGGACCACCCATGAGATGGAAGTATGGGGCATACACGACTACATATTTAATAAAATTTTAAGAAGAAAAAACAAATAATCTTATTGGAGACTAAAGGCCACCTGCTGAAGATGGGAGTCAACTGACCGATTATAGGCCACCCACAATGCACTACGCTTCATGCATGAACCTCTTACTACTGGCCTGAGGCCTTTAAGGACGTATTTTTTTTTTTTTTACAGAGAGAGGTAAGAAATATTACTCTTGGGTGGCAAAAAACTCATCTAAAAGTCCCAAAGCATAGAAAGAGACAGATACTGAGAATGCAATGAACCTGACAGGGGCAGGCTCATAAATTCAGTCAACTTTGTCAAATGCAGTCATTCCATTTCAGAATCTGCAATGATTGGAAGTGCTATGCTCTGTCAATATCACAACAGGCCTGGCTTCATGCTGTCTCTTTTTCATGAAATGTGGGTTGCCTGTTAACACTAGCATTGCTTTCTATTCACTTGAATTAGCACAGTGAGAAAGCAGCAAAGAACCTGGGAGGACGAGGATCACAGAAACGCCTGCAGTGTTAAGTTGAGAATCGGGGCTCGCCAACCTGAAGCCTCTAATTAGAGATTAGTGTGACAGGAGTCCAACAACCAGACTGTCAGAGAGAGAAATTAGTGACATTTTCATTCCCTGTTCCACCAAGCAATCTTCCACCAAGGAGGATGTTTCAAGTCAAGGGTAAGCTCTATGTATAGCCTCATGTCGTCCATTCAGAAGCCACAGACCACAGGCCTTGGAATTAACCTATGGCACAAATCTACACACTTTTTTTTGGTATAGATTTGCATGTGTGGCACAGATGGGAACCAAAGCAGACCTGTGTGGGACATCAAGATGGAGAAAGCCACTTGGGGAGTCATCTGCGAAGCTCTAAATGGTTCAGCAAAAGACTGACTATTTGAGAAACACTGGGCCCTAATAAGATAATTAATGTAGTCACTAACTGAGCAGTAAGTGCAATGTATTTTTAGAACACATCTGGGTGTTTCTAAATTCAACTCTTCAAGTTAAGCTGAAAAACACAATCGAGAAAGAAGACTCTCAGAACTAAAAATGTCTTGTCTTTTATGTTTAATGGGTTTCTTGAATTCAGTTTTTGTTTTCTTACATAAAGCCTAGGGCAGTGGTAATCACCGGTGGACACCTAATGAAAAAAAAAAAAAATCTTTCTAAAAACGGCTGTTTCCATCAGGTAGAATTGATGGAGTTGACCTGTTTCCTAAAACAAATTTATTACCAACAAAAATTTATTCTACATAAAAGTGATCTGTAAATCTGTAGATGAGAAAACCTGAAAACAGGTGATATTTTTGGTGCTCAGAAGAGAGACTCTACATAAATCAGAGCATTTGGGGGTTAGGCTCTGAAGGGATCAGAGTCCAATCATACAACGGATGCCTGGACTCCATCTGTGACTCTCCTGAACCCCAGGGGCTTTTGGCTACACTCGGAATCCCCCAGTTACAAAAACTGGTATTAAATCCAAGGTATCATCTTTCTTAGTCATTTATTTCCCTCTGTCCAGACAGTTTTTAAAAATGATTTTATTGATCTATTTGACACAGAGTTGAGAGAGAGAGAGAGAGAGAGAGAGAGAGAGAAAGAGAGAGAGAACACAAGCAAGGGAAGCAGGAGAGCGAGAGGGAGAAGCAGACTCCCCGCCGAGCAGGGAGCCTGACTGGGGGACTTGATCCCAGAACGCCGGGATCACGACCTGAGCCAAAGGCAGATGCTTAACCCACTGAGTCACCCAGGTGCCCCTCCAGCTACTCCTTACAATCTATAAAACTATTAGAAGGAAGTGGGAGCTAATGTTTTTCAAACTTGCTTGTAGCTGTATAATACCTTGGCAAACCAAAATAACAAACAAGCAAACCAAATAAGTAAACTAAATGAATGAACCAATGAAAGTGGTTGAACTTAGATGTAAGGACCAGGCCCCCTGCCCACTCTGTCATTCCCAGAGCCTCCTCAGAACCTTGGAGCTACACAGAATGCAGAAGAGAAACACAGCCCATCCTCCCCGCCACTGATACGTGTTTGTTTAGTAACTGTTACGGACCAGCCACTGTGGCAGGCTCTGGCAAGACAACCTAGAAGCAGAAATCCATGGATCTTATATTCAAATGAGCAGGAGAGGGATGGGGACAAGGAAGGTAAGCATTCACCGTCACAGCAAATAAGAGCTAATGTTTATTGCTTGCTAAGGAACTTTCCATACATTAACTCATTTAATCCTCTCCATAGTTTACGGGAGAGGTATTATTTCTATTTCCACTTCACAGATGAGGGAAGCAGCCCGGGAGATGGATATAGAAAAGCCAGGAGCATGGTGACATTGAAGGCAAGAGAAAAGCATTCTCATGAAGGAGGACATGGTTACCACAGTGATGCAGCTGCTGCGATACAAAGCAAACTGTGGACAGAAAAGTGGCCACTGGATGTGGTGATGAGGAAGTGACTGGTGATGCTGGAAAGAGCAGAATCAGCAGACTGGAGGAAAACAGAATGGCAGAGGACCTCGGCTGAAGGTAGATGCAGGATCAAAGCAAGGTTCTTTATGCAAAGGAAATATACTTTGGGGTGTCATTTCTGACAATTAATTTGCAGACTCACAGGACACACTGTAATTGCCTGCTTGCTTGTCTGTTTCCCCCAGGAGGCTGCGGGCTCATGGGGGTAGGGACTGTCTCATTCACCGTTTTTCAACCTGTCACCTATCACAGTGACTGGAACACAGGAAGCGACTCAATGGAGATATCTTGAATAAATGGACAAAATATATGAAAACTATTGGGGCAGGGGAGGGAGTTTAGGTTTCTTCTTGAAAAACTACTTGCCAAACAAAATTTTCCCTGCAAACCGGCTGCTAAATGGCTGGGTCTCCCATGCAGGCTAAGCCGGTTCCTTCCAGAGGGGCAGTCATCCCCCAGTCTCCTAAGCCACTGCAAGCTGTCCTTGCTTCTACTGTGAAGTCAGGTGCTTGGGAGTTCTGGGATCTAATCTGAGCCTTGTTAAGAAACTGCTGTTACCTTTTCTATTTCTAAATTAGAAAAATAATATGAACCTGAAACCTAATTCTTTCATATAATTACTTAAGCCAAATCAAAGTTCCAAGGAGATTATTTACTGCAAAGCAATGACGCTCCCAGGTGCCTTCAGGCAAACTCCAGCATAATATTCTATTCACCCTACAGCATCTGGGGAACAGCAGACCCTCTCCTTTCTTTCTAAAAAAAAAAAAAAATTTCACCATACATCAATCCCATAACAGAAGTGAACAAAATAGAAGCAGTTACTTACAGCATACTCCCTTAAAAGGTTCTAGGGGAGATGTCGATTTTCCTGAAGAAGCAAACCAAACAAGTCTCAGCCTGGACACTGTGTGGCCATCTAACCTGGCAAGTCTTTACTCTGTTCATAAGAAAGGACTGCGACCTACCGGTCTCTGAATTTCTTCTTCCTTTATAAGTGTTATTTAATGGGTTTTAAGTATGAAAAAAATAGATTCTACTTGTTCCTGAGAACTGCTACGTCGTGGGGCTTAGTTTTTCTTTGTAAGATATTAGCATGCGAATTTATATTCACGGATACAATCTTATGGACCAGGTAGTTCATGTCATGGTTAAATATCACACACAAGGTTCCAGAACAGATATGTATATGAGAATAAATACGGTAGTAGTCACAGCTGACATTTACTGAGGGCTTACAGCGTGTGTGACATTGGGCTGAGCACTCTGTGCCAATAGCTCATTTAATCTCAGAACAACCCTATGGAGTAAATAGATGGCAGTTTTTTCAGGCGGTGAAACTGAGGCTTTTAGGGATTAAGCTGTCCAAAATCCCACAGACAGTAAAGTGAAGTTAGTAGAATCTGAAAACCCAGCAGTCTGACACCGGTGCTCACCAGCTCAACTTCTGCCGTAAAGCTTCATGTTGTGTTTCTTGCCCTAATACTGAAATACAGGAAAGGCCTTTTGGGTGAATAGGACTGGAAGAGGAGGCGGTGGGACGCTTGGCTGCTTCGAGGTTGCGAGGTAACCTCTGAATTCCAGCTGATGTGTTTTTCTGTTTCAATTACCAAGAATAATCAGGAGAGAGTTGTAAAAATGTGTTTTAAAGTGTTCCTATGCGAAAATCACCTGGAGAAACTGTTTTATCAGCAAAAGGAACAAGATGCTGATCCTTCAAGGGAAGGACTGAGGTTCAGATTTTCGAGGCCCAGCCAGGCTCTTTGACCATTTTTCATCTTCCCTCTTCCTCTGAGGACACGACGGTGGGCTGTCCGGGTAATGGTTCTGTCTCCCAGGCCCCGTTTGGCACAGTCAAATACAGTCAACACCACTCCTGCCTTATTAGGACAGAATTTTTTGTTTTTGTTTTTGTTTTCACTGATAAGGCATGAATTTTCAATTTTCAGGTTTGGCTATGGGCAGTCTGGAAACAGCTGTGCATGCATTGCAGGGGAGCGGGGAGTCCCCGCAGGTACACACTTTGTTTCATGGCTGAATTGCTACCAAAACTGTTCTGGACACAGAGCCCCACAAATTATTTTTCCTTTAAACTGATTTTTCCAGTTAGTTCTGTATATTAGTTACAGAGTCCTATATTATTTTCCCCATAGGGCTTTCCTGCTCCTGACTCCTAAACAAGCTGATAAAAACTCCATTTTCTCCACAGAAATATTTAGGTGGTTGAGGCTTTCTCTTACCATAATTACTTCTTGAAAAATGCAGTGGTCAATTTTTCCCTGAATATTTTTACATTAAATGGGGCACACTAAAGTTGGCCCTTGATATTTTAAGGTTGTAAAGTAGATTTCTGGCTTTAAGGAGATGACTGGTTTCTATTACTTGCTTTCTGTGTTGGCTTCTCATTGATTTGATTAAATCTCTCTACCATTTAAATGAGGAACTCTGTGTGAACACAAGAATTTATTATGACCTGAAGAAATCATTTCTTACGGAAAGAAATCATCTATTTCACTCCTCAACTAAGTACTTCAGGAATTGGAGCAGGTGAGGAGAAACTGGTCTCGTCAATGGCAGTTTGATGAGAAATGAATTAATTCGATTATTTCCATGGTGTGGATCAATAATAGTCAGCCTCACAGAGGCCCCTGGCCTGAAGGCAGCTGGATAATCAATAGGATCACACAGAGGCCTCTCCTCCCCCTGCAGCCTCTCTGATCTTTTCTGGGCGGACTCTTCACGCCTGTGTAATTCTAATTTATGTCAACTAGAAATCAAAGAAATTCCAAGAGGCTTTGGTCATAGGACATTGGGGTGGACCTTTCAAAATCTATTTATGTCTATTCCTTAAGTAATGTGGCCCCCACGACCCTCCCGGTGCCTCTAGAGGCCAAAGAGAAGGAGCCTCCTGACAAAAGCTACCTGCTCCAGGCAGAGGAGCAGCGTGAGGTAAATCGAGGCACACTTTCTCCTTCCTGTCTACAACTCTGCAGGGACATAAGAACAAATAAGCATTTTTAAGCAAAATGCTTTGCCAAGAGTGGCTCCCTCAATAACGCTCTTTAATGATACCCCAGACGCTGGCATTTTCAAATCAAATGAACAGTGTATAAAATTAGTTCTGCATGAAGTTAAAAAAAGAGAGAGAGAGAGAGAGAGTGAAAGGGAGCTTTTAAAAGCTCCAGCATTTCTTCATCCAACTGCTTTTCACAAGGGTTTGGCATTTGAGAATTGCTACATTTATGATGTTATTCGCTGCTCATAATTCAGGCCCTCTGTCTCCAAACTTCTGTATTAACACACACTGCAGAGGTTCCCACCACGACATTTTATCACTGAGGTTTTCCACACCAGCCAGGCTGCCTCTGGCGAGGTCTGGTTTCTCAGCCAGTGCCATACCACTGGGCTCCCTCCCTTCTCATCAACCCTGTTACCCCAAACATTTTTCATTAACCTTGAACATTGCATTTCCATTTGCCCTACAGCTTTCCCATGATTTTTTTTTTGTCCTTTTCAGTTTTGTTCTCCATCCAAACTGCCTTGTAAGAAAGGAAAATATCATATTATTAGAAGAAACGGATCTATAGGGAATCTAGAGTTCTAAAGGGTATTTTATTCTGAAGTTCTGAAAATGATTTCTATGACCAAAGCCATCGAATGTCTATAATCATGGAAAGCAGAGTAAACATATCGCTCTTATTAGAGTCCCGTTGATTATACAAGCAGTTTTAACTAAATCACCAAATAAATGCGTGTTAAGTTGATAGGTGATTTCGGGTCAACTCTAATTCCCAAGGTCAAGTAAGCCTTTGAACAGTCTTTAAGAATATAAGTTCACCCCAATTCATCAAAGCCGTCTCACACAGCGTTTTCTTCTCTTGGTTCTTACAATGCACTAAAGTTTAGGAGATTAAGTGGCGTTGGCTTTAAAACTCAAAGTAATGCCTCTAACATGCTTATCCATCCAGCAATCAGAACAGCTACTCAAACACGGGCTTCTTAATGCACTTCCTAATTTTACAAGTGCTCAGGGAATGCTGCGTTTGGGGAATGGCTGGAGGACTCCGCCCTGGGAGTCACCAATGTTGCTGCCGAGCACACTCACTGCAGTTTAGCTTAGACGTTGTCTGACAATCTAAGCATACGTTGCCTTCACTGCGAAGAATACATTGAACGTTTCTCTTCAGTTCTTTGTTTACCAAATGAAAGAGAGAAAGAAGAGGGAGACAGAGGAAAACACCTTTTCCTACAACAAATGCATTTTGTTACTCTTTCAATATCTCAAAAGCCCAAGTGAGGAAAAAAGCTCAAGCTTGGTAAAATACAGCTTCCGTATTAAATATAAGTGGCCCCAAATGAAACTGGCTGCGTGTGAAAGAAAATGTTACTTGCCCTCAATATTTCGCAGAACCACAGGATCACAGAACTCAAGCCTGGGACACACAGACATCACTAACGCCATCTCTCCCCAAAGCAGGATCCCAGAGACAACATTCCTGACAAGGGCATTAATTGTGTAGCTTGTCAAGGCCTCTTGCCTCTCCTCTGTCACCAGTGGGTATGCAGAAAGGGGAAGAACTCAAATTGGCGAGTTATTAACAGTTAGCAGATTTGGTTAGGGTACAAAGAGAAGGCCGATAGACCCAAACCAGTTTTGTTCTTAATTATTGGTTGGCACAGCTGATCACACTGAGATAGATCATAGGGTCTTTTTCTCTGTATCTTGATCATGATGTCTCTGTGTTTTCTATTTCTATTCTTATTTTTCTTCATTATTCTTACTTTTTGTTTGTTTCCTTGCTTATTTTAATTGTCTTATCTTCAACTCAGCCTCTTTTCCCCCTGCAAATCTTTCTTCATCCCTCTGCCCAGGTCTGTAAGTTGATTCCAAATACAGAATGTTCCAGGAGGTATTAGTTTCCCTTTGTCGAGTGTGTAGAAAATGTAAATATTGACATCTTAGTACAGAAAATAATAATCTTAATTTTAAATTTAACTGAGGAAAAAGTAAAAGGGTAAGGTCTTCTCTAATCTCAGTTTATATTTTCTCTCTTTAATTTCTTTTCAAAATCGGACAACAGTACAATTTTTTTTTCATTTGGAAATTTCAAATATCAAAACACAGGGTAATACGACATCGATAAGGATAATCAGTAGCACTGAACATTTTATATACAACAAACACGATTATTCGAAGAATTTGGTATATGTTCACTTATTTAAATGCTCACAACAACGCTACAAGATAGGTACTATCATTATTGTCATTTTACAAATGAGGAAACAGAGGCACTGAGTAGGCAACCACCAAAGATGAAACTACAGAGAGCAGAGCCCAGATTTGAACCCGAACTCTGGCCTCCAAGTTCATGCCCTCAGCTATTTTAACCTCTTTGCTACTCAAGTCTTTCTGAGTCTTGATAAAAATTTAAAATCTGGAGATAGATTGCATAACATAAATTTTGAAAGCTGAGTAGCTACTTAACTCTAGATTTCCATCCAACTAAATCAACAAACAGGCTATTATGTGCAAGGCTTTACTTGCACTTTGTGGGTGGTTTGGAAACTTCTTCCGTCCTCACAGAACCTCTCGTGTCTGGCTCTGAGCTGCATAAACCTAGGGAAGCCAGGCAGCAAGGCTGGACCCAGCATGCCCCAGGGCCGGGCTGCTCTGCAGCCGGCTAAGGGCAGACAGGGTAGTGCTAGAGCCAGCAGCTCACAGAGCAGCTCACTGGTTGGAGAAAGGACTCAGAGGCCGCCTGAGGAAAGGACTACTACAGTCTCAGGGATACCGCTAATCAGAACAGCCTCCCCATCTCACTTTGGAGAATTTGCATTTGGGTAGAAAAGGATCTATTCCTTCACTTAAAATAAGATGCTGGTCAGCAAATATGTCTGGAATAATCTCCAGTACTAACCGGAACATAAACTTCTACAACTCATCTCTGAAGGTGGAGCTGACCTCAACAAATCTAATGAGCGTGGACTAGAAATATGGTAATTTCTAAGAATGCTCGTGGATATGCAGATACATTTTGAACACATACATTTTGGTGCCCTTGGTGGGGAGTACTCAGGTAGCAGTTTCTTCTGGCAGACACTGAGCAAAGCTGTTGTCATTGTTTAGTGTTTCTAGAATACTCTGTCTACTGTAGACTCTTTAACTTGTTTTAAAAAGAAATTTTTTTTTTAAAGATTTTATTTTTAAGTAGTCTCCAACGTGGGGCTTGAACTCATGACCCCAAGATCAAGAGTCACATGTTCCACTGACTGAGCCAGCCAGATGCCCCTAATAGAAGTCATTTTAAAGTGACAGGGTTAGTAGCAGCATTAGGTTGGTTAGTAGTGAAATTTGATGGAAACTTGCAACCCCTGGGTCTCAGTGCTGTTGCTTAGTAACAAAGTCAGTCAGCTTTTTAGGCTCGGCTGAGAATATATAGTAAATTCTCTCTAAACATAACTAACTGGCAAAGGCCTAGTATAAGTTGGGATTTTAAAGCATTTGGAGACAAGAACTAGGTCAATTAACAAAAATGACATAGCACACAAAGGATTTGGGCCATTCTCCTATTTGCCCCCAAATATGCTACATTTAGAAAATGCATGTCCTTGGAGAGAAATATATATTTAGTTTCACTCTCTTTTGCTAGATTTCTCCCTAATAACCATTTGCAAAAGTAGCACACACGTGTAAATTATTTTAAGATGCTAGCAAGTTCTGAGCAAGTATCCGAGGTGGATCTTCCCCGAGAAAGCCATCTCTGTGCCCAAAGACTGCACCCAGGTGTGCCATGACCCCCCACCCAGACTCCAAAGACCTGGGGTCAGACCTTGGGTAAGTAGCCTCTGGCCAGTGGCTGGTCTTTCTGAGCCTCCATTTTCTCCCCTTCGCAGTACAGATACACACTTCTAGATTTACAGGGGAGAAAGCACCTCTGTAGTGGCTGGTGATCAATACAGATTTTTATCATTTTTCTTCTTAGTCCTCAAAGGGCCCCATGTTAAATGTGGCACAGTTTCCCAAACTCACACCCACATCTCCTGGCTAGCTCCACACACCTTCAGTGGGACCTTGGGACCATTTCTCATCATGTGCTAAAAGTGGCATCTTAAGTGTGGAAAGGTGCAAATTCCCACATAATATCCCCTCCCTGGCCCTTTCTTGCCCCTAGATGGCTGGAATACATAGATGTTGAACACTGAAATCACACACTTCAAATTGCGAAAAACCAATTTGGCACCATTCTTTCCCCCTTACTCTTGCAGGAAACTTGGAACCCAGAAAAGAATTTTACTGTTAGACCCTGCACATTGCTATGTGCCATGCAAACATTTTTAATTTTGGTTCATGGACTTAGGGAGAGGAGGCCAAAATCTAATTTGACTGTGTATGACTGCTTTTTCTTTCTGCATAAGCACAAAATTCATTTTTAAACAGAGAAATGCAAAAATAATTTCAGATTCATTTTAAAAATCAAGCATCTTGCGATGAGTAGCTATCATAGTACCTGTATGTGCATGTACACATTTGTACATATATATATATAGAGAGAGAGAGAAAGAGAGTGCTAGAAAGCTATTACCTACACTGATATACAGAAAACAAATTTGAGAGATAACTCTTACTTTATCGCATCTCATCAGCCCCAGATATCTCAGGGATTTGCTGCTCTGTGCAATGAGGGTGGCTCCTTGATCTGTAATTTCCTTACACCATCCGACATCCACAGTCTCTATAGTCATGCTATACCGGCCGATGGCTATCAGCGCTGCAAGGGGGGACAGAGAGAGAGAGAGAGAAAGCAAGCATAAATGTTAGTGGTGAAAGGGGCCTCTATCTTATTATGACTAGTCCTCTCATTTCCTCACTAAATGGTTGTTCCTGAAAGGTTGTGTGTAAACGAGTGTTTTGTAAATGAAATTATATTTGAAATGCTTTAGGAAAGCTTGCTCTGTGACAAACCCTTGCACAAAGTGAATAATCATTCCATAATTCCCCTTCATGGGAACACAGCCTCTTATCAGTTTTACTCATTACAAGTTTACCTGTACTTTCAAACATTCACATCTGCAGAAGGAATAAATTAAAATGAATTACATATATAAGGTTACAGAAAACCCCAAGTAGAAACTAAATTTCACCCAAGATAACTTGAATAATTTTTTAAAAGAAAAAATCCACGGAAGCACCATTTTGAGGTGTGTTATAATGCATGTGAATTTCTTTACCGACTGACATCATTTTTTCCATCTGTTCATGATCTGTAAAGTGTAAGACTATGTAATATTTTTCACATTAGGCCCTCTTGGCACTGTTAGGAATTAAGAGTACATTATACATACAGTTGAACTTAATTGGTGCCATGCTAGAGTGCAGTAAAGGGAATGCGTTTGTTATGGTAAATTTCCTCACCACTATCAGAAGTCTTCCTTCAATTAACATATAAAATGAAGCCTGTCATCTGCAGACTATCAGTATCTCTAGTCTTCTTGACTGTTTAGCATTGTACCACTAAACTAAAGTGCAAATGCTGATCCCCTAATCTACGATATGCACTACTTATCGCTGCTCCATTACCCCTCACCCTAGTCCTGAATGGTCAGAGCGACCAATTGGGGAAGGTGGCTCTTTGCTACGGTATCTGATTTGATAGACGTGCACACCTCTACATTTGTTGGGCAGAGAAATAGACTTCAGCACCTCCAGCCAGAATAAGTTTATGGTGCATTGGTTTGTAAATGAGAACCCTGAAAACAATGCCACACATATTTAAAAGGAAAGAAATTGTTTGCTAATTATTTCCTCATTCTAAGATAGGATGTGTTGATTTCTGTGACATTAAAGGCGGATGATATTTTCCAATTGACTAGATTGATAAGAGCAGAGTGAATTACTCATGTAAATAAATGTTAACTCTTACAGCTCATAGAAAAGAACGTGGCAAAATCTCTTTGCTAATCACCTCAGTAATTTTTTTCTTTTAACTAGGAAATTCATGCCCACGCATTCAAGTGTCAAGGCACTTCTAAGTAGCCAGATATTTAAGGTTTACAAAAACAACCATGATCCCAGTGTTTTCCAGTGAACATGCTACAAAGGACAATTTTTTTTTTTCCTCCCAGAAGTTCCTCATGCCATGAATTTGTTCATGCTGTCATCTTTACATGCTACCTCGACATTGGGTTACCAAGGGAGTGGGAGCGGGATGGAGGGGGAGCTGCCAAAGGTTTGGTTGCTGAATGGTCTGAGTGGTATTTTGTGTGTGGAGGCTGTATCCGAGGTCAATCCCAGCAGTGTCCTTGCCCTAAGAAAACTGTTATATCTGGTATTGTCATAATTTTCACTAGTTATGATATCCCGAGGATCTCCTATGATAAACGAAGTAGAAGATACATAAAAGAAATTTCTTTCAATACAGAGTGCTCAAAGTCTGATTTCAAAAGACGACAAAGGACAAGTTGCAGGATGGCCCCAGGTCAATAGATTGTGTACTTTCATGTAGGTTTGGGGCTAGAACACGAAAGCCCTGCACCAGTCAGGAAAGGATAAAAACGAACGATCTGACGATTTTTTCAGAGGCTGCTTTATAAGCAAATGAAGAGTCACTAGCTATTGATTCTAACTGCTAAAAACTCTGGTGGTTAGTATTTCCCTTTTTTCCCCCCTTTCTTGTCCAAATGAAAATAAGCAGTAAATAAGACACCTGAAGATAAATCAGGGTATTCGGTCTTTGTTTTGACATAGTTCTATATACTGAAGTAAGAATTACACTTTGTTATTCCTTCGTTCCTTCAGTTGCTCAGCCAACACCTCATGAGTCCACACGCTAGAGCACTTTGCCCAATATCCATTGACCATCCCCGTGTTAGGCAGTGGGCTAAGAATTTTAGGCATATTGTCTCATTTAATCCTCTCAGAAACCTTACAAAGTTTTATTATTATTTCCATTTTAAAGGTCAGGAAACTGAGTCACAGAAAGACTGAATAACTTTCCCAGTCACAAGATACTAAGTGGGAGAGTGGATGATAAGCTGAGAATTGGCTCTCAGCCCTGTCACCTACCAGATGGACTGTGTTAGATGCCTGGGGCCTTCTACCACCATTCAGGACTTCAACATTACAGCTTATAGGCAGCCAAAGATTTACCCTGTGACCATAACCATGGGTCCAATGGAATCTTTCAATTCCACAATCTATAGAGCAACTTACCTCTTTGTGACTACATCCTACCTTTGGATATTTTTTCATTGTTGTTCACAAGCTAGCTGTGAAACTTGTAGTGTAGTCTAGTCTCTAATTCATGTCCAGCCTCACTACTTAGTTGATGTCTGATCTTGGGATATTTCACTTTTCTGAGTCTCCACTTCCTCATCTGGACAATGGGGATGTTGACTCTATGTCCTTACTTCTCAGGGTTGGTCTGAAGTTCAAATGACATAATACATGGAAGGGACTTTGTCCTATATAAGTGTCATGATCTATGTGATATTTCCCTAAAGCATTCTACAGTGGTGCAGTTGATATGAAATGAAAAGACTTGAAAGGGTTTTGAAAAATAAAATGCTCTGGGCAAATGAGAGCATTACAGAAGCACATAGTCATTATGTCAGTGCTGGTTCCTGAACTGCCCACTCTACATTGGTGAGCATGAACTCAAGGACTGCATTTGGGACGATAGAGCTGTAAGTGTAATGTGTGATTACTACCTTCATTAGGGCCTGTTGACACATTACGGTGATATTTACTGAGCCTTGAAAAGGGATAAATTATGCAAGGCTAATTCCTAATCTCAGTGCAATTTTAATATACTTTTTAATGTGCTAAGTACAGCAAAAAAATGAAATTCTAAAAAGTTACACAAGTTAAAAAATGTGATTCAGTAACTTATATAGTGATCATGGATATACATTAACCCACTAGAAGGCATTCCCATAGGCATACAGAGGAACTGAAAGCCATGAGCACATAGGTACTTAATTTTGACTAAGATATTCCATTTCTAGGAATCTGCCCCCAAAATACACTTTTAATAGTACAAAATTACATATATATGTAAGTTTATTCATTGGAGCAACGATTATTATTGCAAAATAATGGAAATGGCCTAAATACTCCCAAATTGGAGAATGGTTAAATGATGCTACACTCTCACAGAATACTACACAGCTGAAAAAAAATGGACAGGGGAAGATCACTAGGTACTTCTAAATCATTCAGTGAAAAAGGTAAAGTGCAAAGATTTATATGGTGTGCTAACACTATATAAAAGAGAATGTAATTAAAAAAAAAAAACCACATACAAATCTGCTCCTTTGTGAAAAAGGAATATGGGAAATATAACCCAGAAAATAGGGACTGTTTAACTACAGAGTGTTGGTGGGGAAGGGGAGGGAAGAAGGGGGCACGGAATGTGGGGGGTGAGGGGTCAGGAGAAAGGGACACTTTCAGGAAGATCTCTTTGGATATAGCTTGACTGAGCATCATGGTAACATTTTACATACCTCCCAAAATAAAAAAATTAAAACCAACAAGGATTTGGAGGAAAGAGGAGTAGAATACAAACAGTAACAAATGAAGCTAATTGTATTACAAATGAAGAGCATGACCCAGGCGAATAAAATAACCACAGAGAAGGGGATGGGAATTAAGAATTAAGTCACTTTGGAAAACATTATTTCGGCAGGATATTGTAAGGTGAAACCCAAAAAGAACTGTCAGCAAATACTGTACTCCAGTAACTAAATCTATTTCTCACAGGGGTATGAGTTAGTGATTCAGTAACTACTTTATGTGTAATCTAGGATTGTAAATAATGAGAGCTAGTCTTTTTACTGTTAGAGAAAGAAGTTATAAATAAGAAAAGAGGAGAGGTTTATAAAGATTCCAGTGTTACTGAATTGGAGTCAGAGGTATTAGAATGAATTCATGGTCATACATACATATGTATATATAACAGATACACAGATATCAATATAACTAATAAATATGATGTATGTGCATGCATGGCTTAGTATACAGACATATACTTCCTATCTTTTTCAGCTCAGAGAGTCTAGGAACAATGATGCTCCGGTAGCAGTGATCTACTAGCACCCAGATCTTGGTTTATAAATATCATTCTCCAATAAAAAGAATTAGGGCTTCTTACAGAAATGGTTGATTCCTAGACTGGAGCAAAGAAAATACAAGATGAGTTAGAAACATCTTGTGATATCAGAAAAAAATAAGTGCTTAAAAAAGAATGAGGGTGGGGTGCCTGGGTGGCTCAGTGGGTTAAAGCCTCTGCCTTCAGCTCAGGTCATGATCCCAGGGTTCTGGGATCGAGCCCCACATCAGGCTCTCTGCTCAGCGGGGAGCCTGCTTCCTCCTCTCTCTCTCTCTGCCTGCCTCTCTGCCTACTTGTGATCTCTGTCAAATAAATAAATAAAATATTAAAAAAAAAAGAGAATGAGGGCATGTCAAAAGGACATAGGATCCAATCAGAAGAAGCTGCCAGTGGCCACAGCTGGAACAATTTGAGCATCAAAATAAATAATGAGTGTATTGGGCTATACTTGAGAAAACTGAATAAGCATCCACAAGTCTATATGGTAGAGATACATACATAGATAGATAGATAGGCAAGCTAGGAAGGACAATTCTTCCTTACAGAAAAATCCCAATTAATAAGTGAGGAAGGAATTGGGGAAATACAAAACAATCGTCAGGCAAAGACCACGGTAATAACTGCTGCAGGCCAAACCCACCAATGGATGCTAAAATCGGAAGAGACCCAGCAGCCACCACCTTAACCAAAAGACCAAGCAAGATTCACATCACCGGCAATAACACATAGAGAAACCATGTACCCCCTGAGCACTTCTGCAGTATTCTTGCCAAAATAAATAATCTCCATCTATGCATTAGGAAACGCCACACAAACCCAAACTGAGAAATATTCTACAGATCTAAAGGGCAGGGATAATGGAATGTAAGAAAAGAATGGGCAAGTGTCACAGATAGGAGATTAAGGAGACACCCCAACTGTGAGATCCTGGATTGGATCCTGGAATAGACAAAAGAATTAGGGGAAAAAAAACTTGGTGAAATTCAAATAAGATTTGGAACTTAGTTATCCCACTGTTTTCAATGTTAATTTCCTGGTTTGATAATTATACTATGGTTATATGAATTGACAACATCAGAGGTAGCTAGGGGAACAGTATATGTAAACTGTCTACTATTTTTTCAACTTTTCTGTAATTCTAAAAGTATTTCGGGGAACCTGGCTGGCTCAACTGGTGGGGCATGTGACTCTTGATCTCCGAATTGTGAGTTCGAGCCCCATGCTGAATGTAGAGATTACTTAAAAAAAAAAAAAAAAAAAAAAAGTATTTCGAAACAAAGATTTAAAACACACAGATAAGCTAATAACAGATCACAAGTGAATGAACTTAGGAGAGAACTAAAATTTCCCAAGTGAAAGCAGGTATTACTTTCACAGTGAACAATCTGATATATAAATGTTACCACTAGAAATACATTTTTCTCTTCAGAGGAAGAAGATTAGTCATACGAGTGCATTAACAAGTGACCTGCAGCTGCCATTTTGTCCTTTCCAGTTCTATCCTCCACTATGGATCTCTGTACCTGAAACACAATCAGAAGAAATGCCCTAGTGCTTGAAAGAACGGGGGTTAAAATTTAACAGTAGGATTAACATCTTTCATGTAATACTTGGATAAAAGCCATTTGCAAAGAAATTTCTTGGCATGGGTACAAAGAGATAAATGTGAGAAGCGCTCTTTGTTGAAGCCACAGAAGCTCCCAAAACAAAGACAGGACACTTGGAGACATTTGTTGTGGTGTGATGGTCTCAGGGATGGCTCCCTCCACCCTGCAGGGACTACGGCAGTGGTGCCTAGCCCTGGCGCTTCCGGGGAATCACAGGGGCCTAGAAAAAGTACAGATGCCCAAGTCCTACCCCTGGAGATTCTGATTCAGGAGAAGAGATGAAAGCTCCCTGGATCTTGGTGGGCAGGCAGGGTAGAGAACCCCTAGAACAGCCTCCGACTCGGGCAAAGTCAGTCGACTGAAAACAAAAGAACCCATTGTTAAGGATCTGCAGAGCTATGTGTTCTGATATTTTAATACAACTTTATCTCTCAAACAGCAGTGACTTCTTGCATAGACTCCAATACTTTTTAATTTCTTTATTTCTAATTTATATCCTTTCCTTCCAATTTTATACATTACCATTATATTCCTCCTATTATTAGGTAGTAACTGGACAGCGACCATATTCTATTTTTAGTAAATATTTTTTTTTTTACTTCATTGCACTTACTTATATTTCTAATGCAGCACTTATCAGCATTTGTTTCATATTAGAATTATTTGTCGACGTGCCTGTCTTCCTACTAGACTGTAAAGTCTTGGAAGCAGCGAACGTGGGGAATGCTTTTCTAGGGCCTCTAATTCTCTGGAAATCAAGTGTCACTCATTTTTTACAGTTTCAGTGAACTTTTCGGAAGTATAGCATGCATGCAGAAAATTGCACAAGTCCTAAGGGTACAATTTGATGGATTCTGACAAAGTTAACCCAGCTGTGAAACAGTATCTAGACTGAGAGACAGGGCATGACCACACCGCGGAAGCTTGCTTGTCCCCAACGCCAGTCACTACTATTCTGCCAACAAGGATAACCACTGTCCTTACTTTTAAACACAGGGCCGAGTGTTCTTGTGGTTGAACTTCATAGAGTTAAACACCGTGCGCTCTCGTTTCTGGTTTTTCAACTATCCATCTACATTGTCATGTGTACTGGTAGTTCGTTCATTCTCAATGCCCTCTAACGTTCCATTCTACTGGCTAGGAAGTATAATGCTACTGTAAACATGAACATACGTGTGTGGACGTATGTTTTCCTTTCATCTAGGCAACTACTGAGGAGCGAGGTGGGATTTATGGGTTGTATGGTTAAATGTATGTTGAACTTCATAAACTGCCAAAATATTTTCCAAAATGGCTCTATGATTTACACTCCCACCAGTAATGTCTGAAGCTTTCAGGGTCTCTACATCCTTGCCAATACTTGGTAATCTCTGTCTCTCTGATTATAGGCATTCTGGTGCGGGTGAATTGCTACCTTATCATGGGTCTTAATTTTCATTTCCATAAGCACTAATGATATTGTGCATCTTGTCATGGTGTCATTCACTGTTTTAAAATCCTAGCAAAAAATTATGTGCTTTTATCCTTACAAGTACTCAGTAAATATCTATTAAATTAAACTGATAAACAAGGAAAGGCACGTAAGTTTTCTATTATTAAACTACATAGCAAATAATAGCTTTCTAGACAACAGATAATTTTCCACATAATTTGAGGGAAAGTACCAGTAAAATAAACTTAGTCTATCCTCTGGAGACATGAAAAATCTTAAAGTTTCTTAAAATAAGAAAGTAAATTTAAAAGAATTACAGTTATAGAAAGCTTTCCAAATGCTCATTTATTTGTGGAATTTCAAAGACTGTGGAGTATGCTTTATATAGGAACTCTAAATCTCTGAAAATCAAGTGAAAAATAAATATAATACAAAAATTGCCCAACAAGGGTGGATAACATTAGAGTGAAAACTTTGAATTATGGCAGGATTTTCAAGACACTGCACGTAGGGGCATTCATTTTACAGAATTGTTTACAGAGTTCAGAGTAGCAACAATGCAAGTCATATCTGACAAAGGGAACAAGCTGGCTGTGGCCCTTGACCTTTCGGGGAGAAGACTCTGTTGCCCTATACATCCTGAAATGGAAACGCAACATTATTTATAGGCTGCACCTGTTTTCCTTCTTATGAGATAAACAAGTTGGTGGAAAAGTAAGAGTTCAAGTGAAGAATTTTTTTTAAAGGTCTTTAAATTCATCAGAAGCAAGGATAAGTGTTTTTTACCTTTTATGTTTTTCACATTTTTATTTTAATAGCAGGAAGACACAAATCTGATTGGGTAGGTAGAAACTATCTTTGAGTATGTGACTTCTGAAAATGTAATAAACAAAAGGAACTAACCTCCATTTAACAGGAAACCAATCCACTGCTCTGGTTTTCAGTGGTGCTATGTTTGGTAATAACCAGCCTTCTGAGTGGAATGTTAGGTTCTCTTGATAATCCTTTATTAAACTTTAGAATCCAAGATGAACAAGAAAAGAAGCCTTACTACTCTTAACATTGGCTGAGAACCTTAAAGTCCCTGGGTCAATGATTCTTTTTTATTGTAGCCTACATACATACATATATTACTTATCAAAGAATTATCCATCTTTTTCAAAATGCTGACATTATATTAGAGTTCTCCACTTTATGAGAAGTGAATGCCAGGCTTAAATATGTTGGTTCATGGATATGGAAAAGTACATTAGTGTTTCTGTCATATATCCGCTTTGTCCATCTTTCTGAGCTGTATTTTGCAGACCACCCTAAAGACATGATATCAGTTTCAAGCGGGCATCAGATACAAATATTTATGTGACCCAGTGCAGGACAGAGAAGGATGTGACTGCAGCAACTACCTTCGAGAGGTACCAAGGCTGCTGACAACACGTGTTATCAGACTGCCCAACCCACACTGTAAAAGTGTCTTGATATTGAAGGGAAGCAAGCCAAGGTAAGAGGGAAGAGCACACGGGGATGTCAGCAGAGTGAATATATGATCTCTTTCTTCTTTAAACAAGCACTAATTGAGTACCTACTATGCACCAGGGAGTGTTTCAGCAGCTAGGAATAAAGAGATCAAATCCCTGCCCTTGTGGGGCTTGTATTCTGAATACAAATAAGTAATTATTATACATAATTTGTCAGGTGGTAGTGAGACTTTGGAAAAAAATTAAGCAAGGACCAGGGTGAACAGGGAAGTCCTCATGGAGAAAATGACATTTGAACAAAGATCTGAAGAGGTGGGGGAACAAGCCATACAGACATCTCAGGGAAAGGCATTACATGTAGAGAAAACTCAATGTCAAAGGCCATGAGATAGGAAGGTTGCTGGCTTGTTTTAGATTGAGCAAAAGAGCAAGATGGTGAGTGGTGGAGAGGAGATTGGGGAGAGTTAATGGAAAAGGGGGTGGTCAAAATCGTCTCACAGATCATTTTAATGACACTGGCTTCCCCTCTAAATTAAATTAGAATCCACTGGAGAATTTGGGACAGAGGAGTGATATGATCTAACTTAAACTTTCAAAGGACTTCTCTGGCTTCTGCGTTGAAGACAGACTGTAAGGAGGCAAGAGCAGAAACAAGGAGACCCAGAAGGAGGCCACGGCAATTATCTAGACAAGAAGTGATAGTGGCTTGGCCCAGGGCTATGTTATAAAAATGGGGAGGAGGAGTTGAATTATGACCATTTTAGAGAGGACCAACAGAACTGCTGATAGATTAGATGTGGAGTTAGAGAAAGAGAAGAGTCAAGGATGTTAAAAGAAATCTTTTTTTGGCACTTAGATTTGAAAGAAATTTCCTGCGTAAGATTTTACATAGCTGCTCTCTGTGTCCTTGTGTGTCTCGGTGTCCTTGCGTGTCTCAGTGCTCTTGCATTAGTAGGAATATATTGGTTTCTTTGCTGGGATATAAACTCCGAGAGGAGCAAAGACCACCTTTACTCATCTTTATATCATCATTGTGTAGCACAGCATCTTTGTTAGTATTCAATATATGTTCATTTAAATATGTGCATCTTACATATCATAATTAAAAGCTCTTAGGGGAAAAACTCAGAAAGGGCTCTATGATGTCTGCAGGTATCTTTGGGGGAGATTATAAGCAATAAATATTTTCCCTGTATATTTCTGCATTTAAAGATTTTCAACACTAGGCATGCTTTGCTTAACAAAGGAAGTAAAAACCAGTTTTTAAAAAGGTGTGCTGGACAGATTTCTGTATTTTATCAGAGTGAAGGGAAAAACTTAACATTTCTGACAGTAGGGTTTCTCTCTAACCTTGCTCCTCAAGGCAAACAAACACATTTCCTGGTGCCAAAATTCAATACCTAAAATCACGTGAAATCCTGTGAAAAAAAGCATAAAGCTATTTGGAAACTAAAACTAAACAAAAAAGGTAACCTCACTTATTCCTCCTTAACTACAACCAGAACAACTGTAACTCAGAGGCTTGTTGCCCCGAGCATGGATTAGCTTGGATACTGGCAACAATTTTTGCTTATGGACCTTTCTACCATAAGAAGGGAAAAGGAAATAAAACCATGAAATTCAAAACATTTCAATTTGAGTTTTTAAAGCTTATTAGAGAACTAGATTAAGATTCAGAGAACACTAAACTTTCTATATTCTTTTTGTTTTCAAGGGAGAAGAGAGAATCCCAGTTCTGGATCTACTCACCTGTAAGCTTGAACCACGCACACTAGTGCACATGATTACACATGCAGGGAGACAACAGTCACAGACCTGCAGATGTACCCACATTATTCTTGGGCCCTAATTCACAGGTAGACTTACTTTGAAGCTACTGAAGGTTAAGCTTCAGGGTCCATCATTTATATGGACCTTCATAAAGGCCTGGATCACAGAAATGTATTCACGGGGTAATGTATTTTCATAAAATTTGTAAAAAAAAAAAACCCAAAAAACAAAAAAACAAAAAAACAAAACAACAACAACAGGATGCTTTTCTCTTCTTTTCTTACAGAGAGACCTCAAATTGTTTAAACCTCAGGCCGTGAAAAATCCTGAATTTGTCCCTGATCCAACTAAGAATATTCTGATTCAGTGGCTTTGGGGGTGGATACCAGGGGGCTATATCTTTTTCCTTCTTTCTTTTTTTCATGTCACCAAGTGATTTTGTTACACAGCCAGGTTTGGAAATCACTGATGAAGGACCACAGACTGATCAGTTTAATGAGTCCCTGACATCTAGGTAGTATTTCTTTCTGGAGCTCTGCCACCATTGATTGGGACATAAACCACGTAACACTATGTAGTTTGGAAAAAGCTGACAATTGGCAACATTCACTTCCACATTGCAGTGATGAATCACATAACCCTCTGTGCCGAGTAATTAACTATCCATTTGTATGTACTGGCTGTAGCGATATAGTTCTTTTCAACGAGGAAGGAAGGGAATTTGGACATAACATTAACAGTTGTTAATACCAAGCAAATAGAGTAAATTGGATTTATTAAAAAGAGTATGTGTGTGGATTTTTTCCCTAGGAGTTGATATAATTTGTCTAGCTTTCTAATTATAGCTGGGACAGAAAATGGCTGAACCCAAAGACCTCTCACGGTATCTAATAAACTTTTACTTACAGGGAGAATATTTCTTGGGTTGGAGAATGACAAATAATTTACTAAGCTTTTCCTGAAAGATAGCTAAAGGTGTTTCACCTATATCTAGCTGATGAATTAGCTTTAGCTAATAATCAGTGTCATGAGACAGGGAAGAAGCAGCCTGTAATTACTTTGAAAGGAATGAAGGAACAGATCTGATAAAGGAACTAAATCAGCTAATTCCTCTAGGGGCATACCGAGTGGGAGAGAAGCTTACCTTACTGCCAGTTTAAAGGGAGGCAAAGATAGAGGGCATGGGTGGTTTTCACCTGCCCGACTTCCAGCCCCACTTTCTGGTAACAAAACCTTAATTTTCCTTTCGAAAGGTGCAGTATAGAGGCTGTAATCAAAGGTTCTCTCCCTTCTCCAAGATGTGGGTGGGCATGGGACCCAAGTCCGTCTAAGCATACTCACTCCCCAACATCTGAATTCCGCCCAGAATGATGTCAGAAGAAAAACACTGGAGACAACCACCTGGGGGAGGTTCCCAAAAGAGACTGTCATTAGTCCCAGCCACCTAGAGATCCCATGTTCTTGTCTTTCTCACAGCCCAAGTTATATTTTCATTCTTGAAGTGACCCCATCTTCTTCCAATAATTTCTTTGCTTTTTTGGGTTTTGTTTTCACTTAAAGTGGCTCGTTTGGTTTCTGTAACTTGCAACTAAAGAATCTTAACTAATACAGAAAACTATGCACACAGTAACTGTTATTTTCTACAATAACAGAAAGTCAAATGCATTCTCAACAATGCCCAGCTGAAAGAGTCACACCAGCAGAAAATATAAATATGGTTCAGTAAGTAAACATTTGTTTTGTCGGTAGATGTTCCTGACATACCTGTACTTATTCTTCAGCAGTCAAATTAAAATAATTTTATTCAGTTCCATGGTATCTTTTTAAATTTTTCAAATAATAACTCTATTGACTGCATAAAAATGGCACAACTTACTGTAAAAGTTAAATCAATAAAGGAAAGTACAATAAAGCTTTAAAATTATCCCAAATCCCATTGTCCAGAAAAACCATCACTGATATTTGGTAAGCATTCTTCCAGCACCTTCCACATACAGACAGCACAAAAGAAAGAGAAAAAATAATATTGGAAATCTTGTATATAATTACATGTGTTTTAAAAAAAGTATTTAACTTGTTTTTACTTGAATTTATCCAAAAAAAGGAAATTGAATTGAAAAAGGATCACAAAACTTCAGTTAAGTATTTCTTTACCAAACAAGGTAGTTTTTCAAAAAGTCTACATAAATTTAAAAAATTTGTGGGGATGCCTGGATGGCTCATTTGGTTAAGCATCTGACTTTGGCTCAGGTCATGGTTGCAGGGCCCTGGGATGGAGTCCTGCATTGTGCTCACACTCAGTGGGGAGTCTGCTTCTCCCTCTGCCCTTCCCCCAGCTCATGCTCCCTCTCTCTCTAAACAAAATCTTAAAAAGAAAAAAGAAGAAAAATTATGAAAACCTTTAAGAATATGGAATTACCTATACCTCAGACAGAATTCACTGACTCCCTTCTAGAAAAATTAAAAAAAAAAAAGATAAGAAGAAAACTGGCAAACATTTCTCCTTCTTCCTTTCATATTCATCAGCTATATAATTATTTTTACATTGTCAGGTTTCAATGTTCCCACCTGCTTTTGTAACCACAATTGTCATGGTTGTTTTGCTCTGGTTCTATACTAAGTGTACAAAACACAATGAACTTCTTCATCATTTTTCTTTTTTCATTCCTGAGGTCTTTTTTCAACTAAACTTTTGGGAGGCTAGACACAATCTTTTAGTGTTTTTGTTTTTTTGTTTTTGTGTTTGTTTTTAAAGAAAGATTCATCATATATCTCCTAAATTTTGAATGCTAGAGAAAGACTGTTATGCTTATGTTTAAGTACCAACATGGGCTAAATATTAAGTTTGGGGTCATACTTATTTTTTATCTTCAGATGCTTCAGTTTTGCTGTGGAGAAACTTAAGTCCAATCTGATTTCTTCCCCTTCATACGTATCTTGCTTTAATATCTGGAAGCTGTATGATTCTTCTTTCATCTCTTAGAATCAGTATCTTTATCAGACTAAGTCTTTGTTATTCTGCAGTGATTTATTTTTATGGAACATGGCAAATGCTTCTGATTGTTGTAGATTCAGAACTCTTTAGATGCAGGATCCATGTGTTTCACTCTTATTCTGTTGGCCTCACTTCCCCCCACCCCCACCCTTTGCAAATGATGTCTTCAAATAAAATGCTAGGAATAGATGCTGTAAATGATCCTATATTTGTTCTTTTCAAATTCTTCTACTTAAATTAACCGAGGATGGCTATCTGTTGGGAATATGGGGAGGTGAGTAAAAAGCTGGAGCTAACTGAGAATCGTGGTGTCCAGTATCTTCATTACAAATCTGTTATTACCTTTATCCTGACACACCTGTTCTCTCAGATTTCTACATTCAAGATGTTATGTGTTATTAATAACAAAACTGAGCCATTTTGTGTTGAATTCTGGTACCTTCTGCTTCTCTCCCTCTTTCACCCATTTCATTTCTGCCAGTCTCCTCAATTCTGAAGCAAGGTGGCAGAGATAGCTCATTAACATGGTTTCTGCTTTGGTGACCTCTTCTCTGACATTTTGGAATGTAAAACTGGGACTCTACACGGGCATAGGGATTTGTGGCTCAAATGAAAGAATTGCTGGCTGTGCATTTCTGAATGGTGATACCTATTTCATGTTAATCATAAGTATCCCCCAAGATTTTTTTTAAGATTTATTTTTTTGAAAGAGAGAGAGACAGAGACAGAGAGAGTGAGCAGGGGAAGAGGTAAAGGGAAAGAGAGAGCATGGAGCCCACAATGGGACTCCATCGGAGGACCCCGAGATCATGACCTGAACTAAAATTAAGAATTGGCCATCCAACTGCCTGAACCACCCAGTGTACCCCTCCCCTCAAGATTTTTTTAAAAGAATTATGACGTTAGAGTCAATAGTGTTGACAAATATCAAATTATGTAGAGAATTCTTGAACTGTAGGCTAATTTGACTAATATTTATTGGAGGCTTACCACATGCAAAATAACGGGGGTAAAAAGATGAGTAAAACAAAATCCTTGTCTTTGTTTTCAGTGTGATTAGGGAGAATAAATTAAATAGAAGATATTTATATTATTATGACTATGTAAATACTGTTCATTACTGAGCCAAGTGGTATAATATGACCAAGCTTCATTTCTTAATTTTTATCTGGAGTTTGTATTTGCCTTATATTTTGTTTACTTTTTGTCTATTATTATTCTTTAAATTTTCCTACAGATAGTTCAAATCCCTATCCATATTTTTTCAAAAGCTAAAAAAATAAATCAACTGATTAGTTTACATTACCCAATCATATCATCCTGTCTCCGTGCCCCCTCTTCTGAAGTCCTCTAAACTCCTGCTTGTGGCTAAGCTGTAGGCTATTAGGGGTAAGTACAAAATCATTCTAAGATTTCCCCTTTCAGCTCTCTGATGGGCACCATGTCTTCTCCTTACCATTGTTTATTCATTTTTGGATGAAACACATCTTCTAAAGGGTTAATGGGAGATAAAATTTGAGCCCTTACATGTCTAAAAGCATCTTTATTTTACTCTCATAATTAATTAGTAGTAGGGCATTGTATAGAATTCTAGATTGAAAACCATTTCTCCTTAGTTTTGAAGGCACTGCTTCATCATTTTCTAGCTTCCCATATTGCTTTTTCCCCAGTGTCATTGAGGTTTAATTGATATAGAACATTGTGTAAGATTGAAGTACATAATGTATTGACTTTATAGACTTACATATTGCAAAATGATTACTATCCATATTGCTTTTTAGATATTTGGAATCACCCTATTTTCTCTAGCATGGATCCGATCTTCTTTGTTAGGAAAAATTTAAAATTTTCTTTTCATCCTTCACAATCTAAAATTTCAAGATAGATCATCTTTATTTGCCTTCAGGTAGATCTATTTTCATACAAGGTGCTGGGCATTTGGTGGACCCATTCAATCTGGAAACCCATGTCCTTCTTTCTTTCATAGCAGCCTCTTCTTTTTAATGATGGAATTGTTTTTCTTATTTCTGAAAATAGTACTTACAGTTTTTAATGTTTTCTTCTGCAATCTGCATTGCCACTGTTTCCTCATAACTTGATTTTTCGGTTTATTTTTTCTTTTATGTTGGATGCTTTTCTCAAAAGGCTTGTTACCTAAGGATCTTTGACCATATCACTTGAGCTTTCTTTTTTTTTTTATTAATTTTTTAATTTTTTATTAACATATAATGTATTATTAGCCCCAGGGATACAGGTCTGTGTCACTTGAGGTTTCTAGAGTATCTGATGCCTCTGAGGGCTAAGACTTGCTGGGGATCTGTAGGCCAATAAACTCACCTGTTATGGAGTCCCTCTCTCAAAGTATGTGGTCTATAAGTTCCTCTGCTTTTGTTAAGATAGTTAGCACTCTTTATGTCTGATTTCTAAAAATGTGAGGACATCTCTCATCCTTTCTTACCTCCTTTCCTATTTTCTTTGCCTTAAAAAATCCCTTTAACATCATTTTTGCAAGATTTTATGATACAGAAAAGATTAATGCATGTGGACTGTTGGCAATTTTAATTGGTGAGAAAGAGCATGGGAAATGTACGGTCTTTCCTAAGTGTTCCCAATTTTAGGTGTTCATTAAAAATTGCTTCCTTTGGTATCATGCTTAGCAAAATAAGTCAATCAGAGAAAGACAACTATCATATGATCTCCCTGATATGAGGGAGAGGAGATGCAACATGGGATGTTAAGGGGGTAGGAGAAGAGTAAATGAAGCAAGATGGGATTGGGAGGGAGATAAACCATAAGTGACTCTTAATCTCACAAAACAAACTGAGGGTTGCTGGGGGGAGGGGGGTTGGGAGGGGGGTGTGGGGTTATGGACATTGGGGAGGGTATGTGCTATGGTGAGTGCTGTGAAGTGTGTAAACCTGGCGATTCACAGACCTGTACCCCTAGGAAAAAAAATATATTATATGTTTATAAAAAATAAAATTTAAAAAAAATACAAAAAAAAAATTGCTTCCTTTGAGCTTGAGTGAAATATATCATTAAAGGAAAGGTCAGTCTCTTTACATATGTATGTGTTACAGACCCAGTCTATTAAAGGCAGAGTAAAAGAAGGACATCAAGGGTGACCAGTATATCCTGGAAATGTAAGTAAACTTAATAATTAAATAATATCTTTTTAGTTATTTCTGGCTCCTGAACTATTATTCTCCTCTGTATTTTATATTACTCTCCTCTATATTTAGGCTAATCTATATGGGTAATAGACTGTTACTTGAGATAACAGTCTCTTACCATAATAAGATTTTATTTTATTTTATCAAGTAGATAAAATACTTTATTTTATCAAGTAGAATACAGTATTTACCATTGAGTTAAATAACATTTGAAATTAAATCCCAGATGCTTGAAAATTCTCCATATATTCTCAAGGAATAGTTTCTGTAATTTGGATGTTTCCTTCATAATATATTTGAAAACAAACAAGTAAATACCTGGTGTTTTATGCAAGAGAATATTTTTAGTAAAGAGAGTATTTTTGCTAAAAAAGGTGTACTAATATGACTCGCTCAGTGCATCAGCTTGGTTAATTGTAACAAATCCTAATGAAATAGTACTGTGCTTCCATTTACTTCATTCGATCATCTATCCACAATATATGTAATAGTCATGAAATTCAGTCAACTTTTTTTTCAAGTTCAGAGAGACATGTCTTCAAGAAAATAGCCTATGACTGACATCTCCCTCAAATAAGCGATATCATAAATATTTATATATACAGTTATAAACAAACTATTACTAGTTTAAGAAATGCAATTTATGCTCAGTGATAATAGCTTTGAAAGTGAAAAAGCAGAATTTAAACATTTCGGTTCTCTGGAATTTTATGCTTTCAACAAAAATAAATTGTTCTAACTAAAGAATATCAGATAATGTAGTTCTCTATTTACTAATCATTACATTTCTTTCCTTTTTTTGGGTATGCATGCAGAATGTAGTAACTATTACGTGGTTAAAAATTATTTGTGTGCACTAAATACATTACTTTAAGAACTATTCATATGCCAAGAAATTAAAGATCTTAAATAAAATTGCATCCCCCAAAGCTTCTGTTTTAAGGCCTTTTCATTTATTGAAGCTTCTTATAAAATCTACTGAATTTCAGGTAATGACCACTTTTTAAGATGAAACTCATGAATTCAAGCAGAAAGTTGCACCCATAGAGGAGAACCAACAAAGTGCAATGTAGTTAGTTTCTAAAACGTATTTATTAGATGCTAAATAGAGTAAGCATCTCCAGAGAGAGCATTACATCTCGGGGGATGAGAAGATTTGTAAAGCTACTATTCTCTCATAATGAGGGTTTTATCTACACAAAATATTTTCAGTCATTTCACTCAGAGTACATTTATCACATCCATGAACATAAGCTATATTTCAGACTGTAATCAAGCAAGGTATTATATATTTTGATTGTTTTTATAAGATTCATATAATATCTGTAACTATTCTTCAGTATATTATGAATTTTATTAACTCAGATAAAGCACTGTCTCACTAATTTGGAATTGCAGGATAGAATGAGTTCCATATAAGTGAAATAAAAAAGTAGCAGACAGCACTTTACAACAGATTCATATGAAGTTGCCATTTTTGTGGGTCAAAAATTATTAAATATGGAAATTTTACATAGATCAGTATTTACATACCAAATGATTCTTATTTTAACTATTTTAGAGACAAAGAGTTCTGGAAAGTTTTACCTATTTCTTTATTTTTTTTAAGTAGCATTTAATGTACCCAAACTTCCTTGATTATCATGATTTTATGCTACTCTAATAGGAAGTTCAGAACTATAGAAGGGCTCTCAAGTAAGCCCAAATGTCTAATGGGCCGTAGGTAAAGTAAATGAGCAAAGTTGCTTTCTTATATTATTTTGACATACTTAGTTTGCATATTACACACAGAAATATTCTTCTCCTTCATAAAAAAAAAGTACTTGTTCCCTTTCTATACCACTCAGTCCACTAAGACTGCTTTCCAATTCTTGTTTTGATGGAGACTCAGGTGTAATTTAAACCACACTGTCAAAAAATATACAAAGACAAATGGCAACCAACACTAAACTTCAGTGTTGGGGAGACATTGGGGCTGAATGGGGGCTGTTAATATTGAAATACCCTCCCTAAAAGTGGAGGATTGGCAAAGTTGATACCACATACACTGCAGTCAGTCTGAACTCCCAAGAGCTAATGCCTTTTAGGAATGTAAATTCAGTGCTGCTAGATCTTCAATCTTAAAGAGGGGCCTGAAATCAATTTTTTAAAATGTGGATCTGATACTTTAGTGTTAGCACCTGAAAACAAGAAATACTGTGTAGATCAACATAATGGGAGCTAAACAAAACATATCTGAGAGATGAGTATGGCCTACTAAGCACTAATGTGAAATATTTGCTCTAACTGGTCTCACATTATGCTGGGTGGTTTTAAGTTCTTCTATGCATTTCTCTCTTCCTTCTTGTCATGGCTATTTTTCAGTGTCTCCTAAGATTGTTGGATGGCTTGAGACATCAGATAATCTCATTTGTCACAACTGTATACAAAGTTGAGATGAACAGGTTGTATAGGAGTAAAGGACAAGAGGTTTCTTTGAAAATAATTTATTTTTAATTTAATTTATTGATTCCCACATGACATCACAGCATGGGTTTTAACCAAATATTTACTGTTGATGCAGTACTAATACAACTAGGAATGTCAGATAGGCAAGAAGAGTAGTTGCCATGCATTTTTACCCTATCACAGCATCCCCCCCTTTAGGGTAGGAGTCGCAGTCAAAATTGTTAACACTGTAAGTTTTCAAACAGCTAAATTAGGACTATCCTTCAGTACCTAAGCAAAAAATATGGGTAGCTCAGAGTCTATTTTCTTCGTTCCACAATGTAAAAAGCTATCTGAAGATGATGTACTCTCGAAAACCCTCTAAAAATATCTTTTCATACTTTCTTCTCATCTGCCTTTATTTATTTTTTAAAAGTTCTTATTATGGAAATTTAAAAACAAAAGTAAGAGATTTTATGCATGTACTTTGTGGTATCTATTTTAATTGCACAAAGTTTTTTTTTTTTTTTTAAATAACTTGCAGGCTTTTGGTTTGTGTTCTAGTTGAAGTTGGTTGATAATTGATCTCCAGACAATTGAATTTTACTGTAGTTTGTATAATAAAAATCATCACTCATAGCATTGACTAAATAAAAAGTAAAGAGAACAGAAATTTGTGTTTTATCTCAGTAACTTATGACACCAAAGACTTTTCCTTGTGTATTTCATCAAACTCTCTATATAAAAATGAAAACCATTAAGTCATTTTGATTGTGTCTTTGTAACTGTACCTTGATATATAATCTAAGTTTAAACAAAAAGATTTAGGCAACATACTTCTGGAAAATATTTCATATTTCACAGACCATATAGTGAGACATTCCTCCAACACTTCAGATTTTTAATTTAAGCAATTTTAGCTTTCCTTGCTATTTATACATTTAAAAAGACTACCATTGAATACAGTTAATTGAGGTACATTTTTAGTGGTAGTAGTAGTCACATAGTAACTATTGAAAAAATTATTTACTAAGAAACTTCAAGATAGCTTAAACACAGTATCTCATCCTCACTATAAGGTTACACAGTATTAGATTGAACCACATGGAACTGCTGTTTAGGGAGACCAGCAATTGCAAATGATTCAATCTAATAAGTAATATTAGCATAACCCTTATATTACAGAAAAGAAAACTGAGCAGATAGAGGTCGATAGACAGACTTATCCAAGGTCATGTAGCCAGTTAACAGCAAAGCTAGGAATCACACCCAGATCCACTTGGTCCCAAAGTCTTTGTTCTTATATTAAGGAACTGTGGTGGGAACATCTGATGATAGGTCAAGATAGAACTAAGCGGGAGAGGTAGAAGATAGTCCCTTAACTCTAAGAGGTTTATAGTTTGCTTGAGGAGAAAATAAAAATACCCAAATTACCCAGGAAAAATAGAAACCGTCATACCACAAAGTGCAAAATGATTGGACATTTGCTTTCACACCATGACTTGAATTTACTCTTACAACTTCAGAAGCAATTTTTCTCTGTCCCTATTCATTCCCCCAGAACAAGTCTCCCGAGGACACCAGGGTATCATGTCATGTGCTGGTAGGAGGGAAGCCTTGATCTTATGATCCAAGGACTACAAGGGCAAATTTGTCTAATACATTTATGATCACACACTTATAAGGGTAATATTTTGACTTCTGTATCAGTATATTTCACTATAAAAGAAACATTAATGACTCTAAGCCTAACCGCATCTCCAGAACTACATACTGCACTTAGGCTTCACCTAAATTCTCCAGAGGTACTCAAATGCAACAGGTCTAAAAAGAGACTCACTACTCTTGACTCCAAACCCATTATTCTTCTTATTTCTTATCAGGTGATGGCACCAATGAGTCACCTGGGTCAGAGTCAGGAGTGTCACCCCTTGTTCTTCCACTTCCCCGGCCTTCATATACAATCAGTAACTTTCTATTGATTCTGTTTAACAGCTCTTCAGTCTCCCTCAATCTCTGCATCCCCAAAGCCTCTGTTCTAATTTGGATCCTCATCATTCCTTGCTGACCAATGACCCAGTCTAATTGGTTTCCCTGCCTTTAGTCTTGCCCCACTTCAATTTAGCCTTCACAGAAAGCAAGCTTTCTGATACATTCATTGTCTAGTTTCTAGACACATCAAGCTATTTAAAGATGATAAATGATCTTCTTTACTTACATATGTTAATCTGTGGCTTGGACCCCAAAGCAAGGACATAATACATATTAGATAACTTTATTTCTTGGCAGGTAAGGAACACTCACTGACAACAAGATTGGGCCTATACTCTTAGGTTCTTAAGGGAGTATTAATTCATGCCAATAATCAAATATCACTGATTAATGACCAAAAACCAAAGTATATTTTCCCTAAATAAAGTCGCCAAAGGATTAAAGGTATAATACAATAACAACAGCAACAATTTCAATGCTTATATAAACTTATATAACTTATGCTGAATTGCTATTACTGTTTGTGTATTTGTATTACTATTGCTGTTGTTTACTTTGGGAGCACCACTCCAGCAAATTGCTAAAGAATGTTGAATTCTACTGAAGTACCTCCAGATACTTCACCAATTCTGGTGGGGAGGGGGGCAGAGAAGGAAGAGGGTGATGGAGAGAAGCACAGGGAGGAAGAAACAAGAGAAAAGGGAAACTTCAAGTAACTTAGATTCCTGGGACCTGCTTCCATCTCAAACAGGGCAACTCAACTTTTTATTTTTGCTAAATATATTGTGGTTCTTCATAAGATTTAATTATAAAAGTGTAATAATGCTTAAAAGAATTATTTAAAAGTTAATGCCCTATAATCTAAAAATTTAAAGTAGATGAAAAATATTTCAATTAAAGTGTAGTCACTAATTATGTATGTAAAAAACAGCTTTTTGTTAAATAATTGTTAACACAAAGCCCATCCCCTTTCCATAAATATAAAACTACTCTTTCTGCACCATAGAGGAGAACATAGGCAGTAACCTCTTCGATAACAGCCACAGCAACTTCTTTTAAGATATGTCTCCAAAGGCAAAGGAAATAAAAGCGAAAATGAACTTTTGGGACTTCATCAAGATCAAAAGCTTCTGCACAGCAAAGGAAACAGTCAACAAAACAAAGAGGCAACCCACAGAATGGGAGAAGATATTTGCAAATTACAGTACAGACAAAAGGCTGATATCCAGGATCTATAAAGAACTTCTCAAACACAACACACACAAAACAGATAATCATGTCAAAAAATGGGCAGAAGACATGAACAGACACTTCTCCAATGAAGACATACAAATGACTATCAGACACATGAAAAAATGTTCATCATCACTAGCCATCAGGGAGATTCAAATTAAAACCACATTGAGATACCACCTTACACCAGTTAGAATGGCCAAAATTAGCAAGACAGGAAACAACGTGTGTTGGAGAGGATGTGGAGAAAGGGGAACCCTCTTATACTGTTGGGGGGAATGCAAGCTGGTGCAGCCAATTTGGAGAACAGTGTTAAGAAATTAAAATTAATTAAGAAATTAAAAATAGAGCTTTCCTATGACCCTGCAATTGCACTATTTACCCCAAAGATACAGATGTAGTTGAAAGAAGGGCCATCTGTACCCCAAAGTTCATAGCAGCAATGGCCATGGTTGCCAAACTGTGGAAAGAACCAAGATGCCCTTCAACGGACGAATGGGTAAGGAAGATGTTCCATATACACTATGGAGTATTATCCTTCCATCAGAAAGGATGAATACCCAACTTTTGTGTCAACATGGACGGGACTGGAAGAGATTATGCTGAGTGAAATAAGTCAAGCAGAGAGAGTCAAATACCATATGGTTTCACTTATTTGTGGAGCATAACAAATAACACGGAGGACATGGGGAGATGGAGAGGAGAAGGGAGTTGAGGGAAATTGGAAGGGGAGATGAACCATGAGAGACTATGGACTCTGAAAAACAATCTGAGGGTTTTGAAGGGGCAGGGGGTGGGAGGTTCCGGGAACCAGGTGGTGGGTTTTATGGAGGGCATGTATTGCATGGAGCACTGGGTGTGGTGCATAAACAATGAATTCTGTTACACTGAAAAGAAATTAAATAAAAAATATTTTTAAAAAAAGGAAAATTCTATCACTGTCAATGAAAAAAAAAAAAAACACAAAACCTACCCTTTCTGCATCTTAAAGATTTTCTGTTTACAAGACAATATATTTTTAAAAGGAGTTTAGCCCAAACTGAAGACTTTATCCAACATTATTCTGATAAATTCACTCTGCTCCGATTTCTCACACAATCTACTTTTGATTTTTGAACAAGAGTACCCATAAAACAAGGTGTATTGAATACATCCCCAGACTTCCATGTTAGTATTTGTTTACTATTTGTGGAATAGTGTAGAGTTAATACTTAGTATATATTATGAAAATTAGACCTTCAAATATATCAAATATGGACAATGGCAGACATTTGTAGATAGATATGGCCAGTGACAGGTAAACCTGAACATACAGTCACAATGTGTGTGTATGTATATATGTTTATGTGTATATATATATATATATATATATATATATATATGGCTCTACAGCTCTTCTCTTTGGATATATAGATGATGTTACAAGTCACTTACCCTAATGTACCACTTTTAGGTCTTTGCCCTTTTGGAATTATTTTCATAATGGAATTTCATATTTTGGGGGTGAAGTCTTACCTTTTAATAAATTATGTATGTTTCACATTTTCTCTGGGCCTCATCTACCTCAGGTAGCTGTGGCCTCCTGTGGTAATTTGTGGGTCTAAGTTTGTGCCTCTGGGCAACATTTCTTGAGAAAGAAGCATGGGACTGCAGTCAAACTCAGCAGGAATATAAGGGCATGCCCATGTTGGGAACCAATCTAATATTACGCCCAAATGAACTGAAAAGAAAGAGAGGCAGACTACATGCTTAGCATGAACTTTTTTCTCGGGAAGTTTAGCAAATCTGGTTAAACTTCATAGAGCCAAATGTACATTTTGACCTTTCCTTGGAAACTAGATGACAAGCCAGTCAAAGAGTGAGAATCATTTTTACTAATTCACATTTTTGGAAAGCATTTTTTTTAAACATCTCAAGTATCCAAGATGTGTTCTATTTAGCAGGTGCATACTAGATGTAAATAAATATATTGGAAATTATTACTTTAAGCTTCATATACTAAAGCAAAGTGGGTAAAAACTATTTTAAATAAAGGTAAAATAAACAATAAAGAAATACAGTATCTGCTGAAGAGACTATGAATAATATAATAATAACAAAAGAAGCAATAGTTTATGACCATGTGTTATCTGGTAAGTGCTTCTAAATACCTTTACATACATATTTGGTAAGTGCTTTTCTATACATTTACCTAATTAATCCTCATCTCATTCTTGTTATATAGATGCTATTTGTATTATATAAATGAGGGGACTGGGCGCCTGGGTGGCTCAGTGGGTTAAACCTCTGCCTTCAGCTCAGGTCATGATCTCAGGGTCCTGGGATTGAGTCCTGCATTGGGCTTTCTGCTCAGCAGGGGGCCTGCTTCCCTCTCTGTCTCTCTCTCTCTGCCTGCCTCCCTGCTACTTGTGCTCTCTCTCTGTCAAATAAATAAATAAAATCTTAAATAAATAAATAAATGAGAGGACTACATTTCCAATGAAGTTAAACAACTGAAGTCCAATAGTTAATAAGAGGTAGGGCCAGGAGTGGGGCCCAGGTCCATCGACTGTGTCAGACTCCATCCTACCTCACACCACTAGGTAATTAAATATAACCCAGAAAAGAAGGAAGGCAAAAGAATCTGGGTAGAGAGAACATGTCCATAAACAGAGCTAATAAATGTGAATTGTTATAAATAGTAAACTAAAGTAACCAAAGAGATTAAGAAACAACAAAGCAATGGGATATCCTTTCATTTAAACATCCAAACAAGGCCAAGAAAGTATATAGTCATAAACATTATGCAATATTTGGTAGCATATAATACCACTGTTACATTAAACTTAATTTTCTTTCAATCAGGTATATGTCTAAAGTAGTTTCCATTCTGCATGGAAAGTAACGTGATCCTACAATGCAAGGGCAGATATCTCCTAGTCAGACTTAGAAATATAGTCAACTTTGACTCACAATTAATATCTCAGTAAAATAGATAAAACTCCCATGACATGTACAGTAATTCATTGATAAATGGAGCAAAATATTAATAGCTAATTTGCACCTCCCTACCCTCTTGTCCTCTACCTCTCCTTGGCTGTATCATCCATTCACACTTCACACATTTACCTTATAAAGATCTATGAAGTGTGACTACAGTGTAATGAATAAGGAATAATCTCAAAAGATGACTAATTTGAAGGTGATAACAGTGATCTAAATAAAGAAGCTCTAGTATGTTGGTTAAAGATTAGTAACATTACTTTATAGACATTCTTTGTGCATTGTGAGTGAAATTATGCAGTAGCCACAAACTATTATATGTTCATACATACTCAATACTAAACACCTGTGTAATCCCAGGTCAGGATGGCTGCAAACTAATCCCTCTTCAAAGTAAAGCAAAACACAGAAAACAAAAAAAATGGAACCAACCTAGCAAACAACCCACAGGATTCCATTTGGTATCCCCTATACTTAGTAATATGTTAATAACTAATTCTCCCTATGTTGGTTACTTAGTCATAACTAGATTTCTGCTAATTTCCCCAATATTCAAATATTGTCTTCTGCATGCAGAGAAATCCGTTCATTTACTCAACAAATGATTTTAAGTATCTACTAGGTTCCAGGCAAAGTTCTTAGACACTAGAATATGAAAAAATGGATTGGATGGGATAGTGTTAAAAAAATACGACTTTTTAAGCCAAAATGTCCATATGTTCAAATTTAAAGGAAACTTGAGCCCATTAAAAAAAAATGATATATATAAAAACTGAGAAACATGACCAAAAATATGTACAATTAATTCCCTATAAAGAGCCATGGGTTCAAAGATAGGGAGAATACCATGTGTGCTAGGGTAGTCGGGAAGACTTCAGTAGTAGTGGGCCATAAGCTCAGCTACGAGACCATGGGCTGAGAAGGGAGGAGAGGGCGCTCAGAAAAGGGCGAGGGGAAGCGAAGGCTCTGGGGAGGGAATGTGCATGGTGTAATGTAGTTCAACCAGCATATCCATGAACATATGAATCTATGCGGATAAATAGTGGGCATCAAGGTAATAAATGCAGGTTGGGTTCTTCCTACAAATGTCTTAAATTGCTCGTTTGGGAAGTTGAACTGTGCTGAAAGCTCCCACCAGCCTTACACTTAAGAGCTTAGAATAGCGATCTCCTTCTGAAATGGTTCTTTTTGCTGGGCTGACCCATGCTTGTGCAGGCTGTACTCTGCCCTGTGTGAATTGTGATTAACCAAACCTGTGACGATCCCACCTGCACATGTAAATGAACATAAACAGATGTTTAGAGCAGTCTATATTGAGATTCTGGCGAGGAAAAAAATGAACAAAATTAAACATAATTCTATACTACAAACCAGTGTAGACTGACTAAAAACACAGAGAAGAAGTATTTCCAGTCAGACCGTTTTGAAGTCTCATTATTAACTCGTTTAAGTGGGTCCTGAGTACTTCAGAACAATTGTGCCAAGTTTCCATGGAAAGAAACACAATTTGTGCACAGTGCTTCAAGACTGTCAAATTAGTTTCAATAATGATACCTACTGTATGTGAACAATGTTTATTGCTCAGTGGCTACACATAACTTGAATATTCTTTAGACTAACAGCGCTTTAAACCATAATTAGCTGCCTTGCCTAATGAGCACATGGAACTTTAGGAAGGTGATTGAATGAAATTGTCTTCAAAATCCTTAAGCAACCATGTGAATGATGGAAATACAAAGAACAGCTATTAGGTTTGCAGGCCTTTGAAACATTTTTCTCCTGAACTAAAACACTTCACCAGCCTATCCTGCATCATAAGCTTAAGGAGCAAAATCTTACTTTTCTCACTAATTAAGGCCTTTTTGCCTCAGGGACTGTTCAGGAAAACACAATACAAATGGCAGCATCCCCTCCACTTCCTTGCCCAATGAATTCTGAGACTTTAAATAAAATATAAAGCTTGAATGTGGAGATAAGAGAGGTAAGGAGGAAGGCTGCATACAAAGATGGGGAAAATGTTAAAATCAATCTGTGTTAACGTAGCTTATCCCAAAGAATCCTGGGCAGAATTTGGTAAGCCTCATGCTCCGGGTGCTGGGACCAGACCAGAACTGGCCTCTACTTCAAGAAAGCTTAACCATTTAAAGCATGAAAGTTGATCTTGAAGAAGGTAGACAAGTATGCTTATAATTACCTTATTGTTATTGAGGCTTAATTGCTTAATATATAGAACATATACTGATTGCATTATAAGAATACATCTTCTTTAGAAAAGTCAAGTCACTAAATTATTCTTGGAGAGCCACATACGCTGAACTAAAATGACCTCACATAAGCCCCTCAGATAAATGCAGTTCAGAATCTCCAATATCATTTGCTTGTAGGAAAAGAGATAATTCAGATGGGGTGAATTCTTGGCCATGGGAGACTGAGGGACAAACTACTCAAAGAATTCAAGAAAGGGACAATTGCAGAAAGAAAAGAAATCATGGAGTTGGGCCTGATTCTTCTGAAAACTAAGAAAGAAGCAAAAGAAAATTAATTTTAAAATCTTACACTCCCAAGTGACAAATTACAAGTAAAACTACTAGGACTTCTACTAGGACACAGATGAAGAAGGCCGCCATAGACTTCTTAGGCTAATTGTTTCATTCTTCAAAAGTACAAAATGAGCAACGAGAGTGTCCCAAGAAAGAGTGTTCCTCTGAAACCCAGAGCAAACATCAGACCGGATGGTGCAATAGTGTAAGTGTACATTATAGCCAGAAACATGCCAGGGATGTCTCTGACATTTGTAGCACCCAGCACATTCATGGCCCTAGAAAACGGTGATAAAACAAGAAAATATATGAGAAGGAGAGAAAATAATCAGGAGTTTCAAAAATTGTGATTTCAAGAGACTCAAACTATTAACTATTAAAAATACTAGTAAAGTTTCCTATGTAAGCCAGTTATAACATCCACAGATCCAATTGCATTCTGATGTAGTAACAACAACCAGTTAGAATTTAAGAGAGAAAGAAGATCCCACTGATAATAGTAACCAAAAAAATGTTATACCAGACTAAAGCTTACAAAACATGAAATAGCTTTGTAGAGAAAATTGTTAAACTTTATTAGAAGATGTAAAAGAAGACCAGAAATAGAGAGCTATGCCTAATTTATGGACGGGAAAATACAATGCTATATATATGTCCTTTCACTTCAGAAAAATCTATACATTCAATGTAATTCCCCCCAAAATACCAACATAGTTTTTAAATGAAATTTAAGAATTGATTATAAAATTAATATGGAAGGATACTGTATAAGAAGAAGGAAGACAATTTTGAAAAAGAATTAAGGGGGGATAAATCTACCAGATGTCCAGTCAGAATGTGAAGTTATAATAATTAAAACAGTATAGTACTGGTGATGGAATAGACAAATTGAAGACATCCCAGAAACAGGCTCCAGAATATAAGAAAATGTTGTCTATAAGAGAAGTGCCATAACCAGTCAGAGGGGAAAAGATATCAATAAATGATGTAGAAACAATTCATGATCCTTATATAAAAACAGGTAGATCCCAACCTCATAAATAAAATAAATTTCAAGTGGATTAAAGACCTAAATGTTAAAAGAAAACTGAAATAAGTACAATACTATAGGAGAGTATCTTCTGTATTTTGGGTTGGGGGAGGACTGACTTAATAATAGAAAACATATTATGTTGGCTCTGAAGTAAGCACTTTACATGTATTAATTCATATACCCTGTGACAATCTATAAAGTAGATACTATTATTATCCTCATTTTACAGCTCAGAATATGAAAGTAACTAGAGGTTATGTAAGTTGTCTAAGACCTCAGAGTCAGTAAGGGGCAGAGCTAGCTCTCCAATCCCAACTGTCAAAGCCTAAAGCACAGAAAAGATCGGTAAATGTGGCCCTATAAAATTCAGCCTTTTTAAAGACAAAGATACTTAAAGCTAAGGTAAGAGAGAAAACATTTGCAGCATGTAAACAACAATTAGTTTTAAAGTTAGTACATTTTTTAAAATGTGGTAAAAGTCTACAAAAATAGCAAAATGTCCTAGGGTACAAATAATTTAAAGGAGTAATAAAATGAGCTAATAAACACATAAAAAGTATTCACCTACATTAATAATCAGGAAAATTCAAATTAAAACATCACTCAGAGGACATTTCTTATTGGACAGAATAGCAAATAAAACAGTTTGATAATACAATGTCTTAGGAGGAGTTGGGAAAATGAACACTCTCTTATACTGCTCAGGGAATTTTAAATCAATGTGGCCACTTTAAAGAGCAATTTGGAAGGACTGATTAAACTGAAAATGAGTACAGTTTAGGATCTAGACATTTATGACACTAACAGCTCACTTTATGGAGCACTTACTATGTACCAAGCCTGTAATTCAGCACCTTTCATGCCTAAATTCATCTAATCCTTAAAATAACTCTATGATGAGGAGAATGAAGCTTAGATTGTTTACGTAACTCATCCAAGGTCCCATAGCCAGTAGGGTAAGAGTTGGGATTTAATAAGCAAAATATATTGCTTCACTACACAAAAGGAGATGCACTGAGGAATTTGTAATAGTGAGAAATAAAAACAGAACTTAATGGCTTTCAACAGGGGAACAGACAAATACAACATGGTATATTCATTTCATGGAGTTCACAGAGTAGTTAAAAGGATGAACTAGATCTATGTGCATCAATACAGATGAATCCCAAAAGAATATTGCTGAATGAAGAAGGATATTGTTAAAAGATGTTTAGGCTAGAATTCATTGATAAAAAATAAAAACAATACTATCTATTTTCAAGGAGTGCATACACATATAAATGTGTATAAAAATGTGTATAAAAATAGTCAAAAACAACTACACATGTCTCAGTGGGAAGTAGGGTGGTAGCTAAAAGGAATTTCAGTTTCATCTTGCAACATAATACATGTTTTTTACAAAGTAGTCATCTGTTATCAGTGTAATTAAAATGTAACAATAAAATTCATAATTTGGTACCCAAAAGGCCTGGGTTCAAATTCTAACTTTGCCACTTACTTCCATATTTGGCCAAGGAATCAAATGTTATAAAGAGGTGTGCTATAGAACTTTAGGAAGACTTTATGTCTGATGTCTAGGTGAGCCCTAGGCCCCTTTGAGAGAGAGTTTCAGTGGCTTGACAAGGTGGAAAATGGTTCTCATAAGATTGTAAGTGGCTTAAAAGCAGACTATATTGTATCTATTTTGTATCTTAACAGTAATTAGATTTTCACACAATAGGCTTACAATAAATATTTACTGAATTATTAGAGACCTCAGGAGGACATGAGTTTGTGAGGGTAGAAGTGGAGGAAGCTGATATGGACCATGACTGACTGCAGAGACAGCAGCCATGAAGGAGGAAGAGATGGTGACATTTTTGTGGGATTGACAGATTGAAAAGAGGTTTATTTTGCTCCTTCATTGCATTCCAAATAGGTTGAGGAGGAGATATAGGAATGGTGTCAAGTCTTAGAGCTGGGCAGAGGACATGGGACATGAGAAGCCTATGTGAAGACTGCTGGGTTAAGGGAAGTAACATTTTCTTATGATATAGGAACAAAGGAAAAGAAAAACCATGAAGAGATGGTGGTGATGGTGACAATCATGATAATGAGGATGGTATCTTCTTGTAGGTTCCCTTGATCCCCTTGGAACTGCACTTGGGGATTAAAGGCTTTGAGCTGCCTTAAGAATTTTTGAACCTTAAGTGAAGCAGAGCCATGACTTTTTTTTACTGAACCCCATCTTGGAGAATAGGAGTGTAGGTTGGTAGGGATGAAAAGCCATATTCTAATCCTAGGACTTCTCCCCTTTTCATGTCTAAGGAGAGCATTCAGGGCTTGGCTTCATAAACTCAGCACAGGAGGATGCTATTTGCTGAGGGTTAACAGTATCACTGCTCATTCTGTGAATATTGACTGATAGTGGTGGGTGGAAATCCAAATCCAAATCAGGACCAACGAGGGCAATTTAGAGCTGCTAAAAGCATAAAAACATGTGCCATACAGGACTGAAATTGACCTATTTGGATGAGCTTGTGCAGAGAAACAGAAAAAAATAAAGGAGAAAAACTTCTGATTCCATCCTATGAGGGGTTTTGTTTTGGTTTTGCACAAGAGGCACTCCACACAATGACATGAATGTAAAATGCAACCATGAGTCCATCATACAAAAGTCCAGCATTCTATAGGAATATGTCATTATAGATTTAGTAGAAAATCTAAATGTAAAACCTGTAAAATGTTTCCTGTTGAATGAAGCTTTTCTCTAAATCCTACAAGTGGTTTATTGAAACCAGAAGAGTGGTTCAAACCAGAGTATAGTCAATTGAGGTGGGCTGTTGAGGTACTAGAATCAATGGGGAAGACTCTACTTATGTCTGTCAATGACTTCTCTCCTTTGAAAAGTGAATTTGCTTCTAACAGATGTTAACAGTTAACATTTTGAGATAAGGTTGCACCATCCCTACTGGAAATACCCAAAAAATGGGATTGCATTGTCTGCTGAGAGGTAAAAGGGATGATGGGCAAGATAAACTTTCCTAAACCAACTTAAGCCTCGGCAGGTAAGACAGTCTCCTTTTTAGGTACACAGTTGCAGAGAACAGTCACTGGCTTCCTCCTAATTATTTGGTCTCCATCCTCTTTCCCTTGTCCTAAAAACACTCAGAGCTTCTTTTAAGAATCAACCTGTCCCCAAATTCCTAGCTGAATGATATGGGACTGCACCCATCTTCAACGCTGGGGTTAAGGCTTCAAAGAGCTAAAACACACCTGTGAATCCCATCGACCTGGCCACAGTGATTAGTGGACACTAGCCAATTCTACCAGAGTAAACCCCACAGCTTTCTGCTGGGAATGCTGGGACAGATTTTTTCTTTCCTTAGGATGGTAATTATGATGTTATAGGTCCAGAACCACCATGGCCCTTGTTGCTATCACAAGGAGAGTTGGCCTAAGGACACCACCAATATATTGAAGGAGGCAAAGTGAAAAGATTGCAGAAATACAGAACTAGAGGCTGAGAACCTGGAACTGCTGGTCTAAACCTCACATGTAATGACAACTATCAGTTCTGTGAGCCAATCAGATTCACCTCTCTTTTTTTGTTTAGATCAGGTAAGCTGGCATTTTTATTAATTGCAACCAAAAGATTCCTAACTGACAGTATTTCATTTACTTGATTAATGGTTTTTAAAATATGGATAGAACACTGAAATAATCTTTTAGTCTTTGATGGAGAGGCTAATAAACTGTCTTTTGTGTAGAGGAAAACTAGTTTCTTACTATAATTGAAAATTTAAAATATATTATTTGCTTAGACCCAAGCATCCCTTCATTATTTTTGGCACTTCCTAAAATTTATTCCATATGGAATATGGAGGGGGATGTTTGAATTCTAAATGAAGAGTCTCAACCATTACAAGCTGCATAAAACATAAGTAAAACATTTTTGCCAATTTTTTTATTTGTATACCCTATTTTAGATCTGGGAATCTGACACTAAAAATGGTCTCAGATTTAATGTTGATTTGTATTCAATGCCAACAATAAAAAGAAAAAAGAACCCTAGTTAATATGTCTTTGGTGTTTTTATTTTAGAGAACTGTTATTTCATAAGAGTGCTTTCCCAGATTGTGTAGGGGCTGGGGTGGGGGAATGGTTTATTCTTTATATGTTAAGAAAAATTTCCACCAATAGTCTGGAAAAAACATACAACAGTCTTTTCTGCAAGAACTTATGAAAGTAATGAGATTTCCCCCCCTTAGCTTCTAAGAAATTTACAGCGAGCCACATTGTTTCTTGCGTCATCTAGTCTTGGGACATATAATTTTAGAATCTGAATGTACCTTTTTGCATGCAAAAATAAAAGTAATTTTGGTACTTATAATAAATCAATAGCTAAACAGGAGAGCTGTGTTTACTCTAGCCTTGTCTGCTGCCTTGTTCAACTGCTAGAACCAAATACCTTAATCCAAACTTGACTTCCCAAACATTTCATCGTTGTTGCTGATTCCTGCTGTCTCCTGTCTGTGTTCAATCAGGCTGACATCTACTGGTTCGAAGACCTTTACACATCTGCCCGCAGACAAAGAGCGCTTGGTGCCAGATCTCCACGCTTACCAGTAGGCACCTCTGGACTTCTCACCTCACTGTTTTGCAGGTATTTTCTTTCACTATATAAAGTCTCATTTAATACCTTCTTCACTTCGAACAACAGATTTTTCTTCTAGTGATGTGCAGTCTAATAAGAACCTAAACTGCTTGCTTCAATATCTTCTGTGTAGTGCAGACCTCACCTAAGCCCGGCTGGGTAGTGTAGAAGGTGAAGGACACACGAAGTCCAGATCCCAGGTATTAGGTCCATATTTATTCAATAAGGACTACCTGGTATGGGACTATAATAATCAATACCTTGTTTTCACAAGGTTTTATAAAATGTAAGACCACCTAAATATATTTAAGGTCATGCTTCTAAAGTCTAAAACAAAATGTACAACAGAGGTTGAGAAGGCTCTTAAATTGTGGCTGATGTCACTGTAAAGACCCCACCTTATCCACATCCCAGGGGAGCACAGGGCTGGGTAGGGTTACCCCACTTGCCCCAACCTCTTTTCTGACGCTGAGATTTCCTTGAAGCTGCATCATTTCCTACTTGCCTTTTTAAATGTAGTTTCATGAGATAAAAATGACACAAAATAAAGAGGTTTGGGAATCTACAATTCCGACAAGACTGTTCTTTCCTCCAAGAAATTCAGCAGTAAATAGGCATTATGTTTAATCATTTTAAATGAAGTCAAGTCTAAAATTTGCTATTTTTATTCCAAAGCACAGGCTATACAAACATCTTTCTTCTTTCTTATATAAGGAAATAAACTTCTTAAATAAACTAACCTATTTCCCATGGCTGCTGGGCATAAAATGTGCTATTTAACAGAAGAATATTTTACCTCTTCCCTTTATCTTGTTCATTTCCCACAAAATAATGTACACACTTCACCTTCAGATAGATCGAGTAAGGAAATGCCTTAAACATATCTGGTTAAAGAAGTTTGTTTTCTGAATTAAAAATACTCCGAGTGAGAAACTGTTTTCTCAACATGCTAAAAATTTAGTCTTCGAGCATGATCAAAGGTGTGTTGATAAGACATAGCAACTTTTGGTCTAAGAATCCTATTTAGGATTTCCTATTTCACAGACTGTCAGGGCATTTCTATCCTTTCCTAAGGGTACTTCAAAGAAACGAGTAAAAAGTTTCTTGAATATATAGACCTTAAATATGTTTTACCTTGTTAGCTTGCAAATATTAATAGATTACAACCACCACCACCACCATTACTGTTACAAGTATTTGCTGACAGAAAACGTCAACTCACTGGAAGGGAACATATACAGGGTAGGGGAGGCTTCCTATTTTCCTGTTCTAATTTCTAAGACTCCTGAGGACTTAAAGTGATCTTGTGCTGGTAAAACCACAGCTGAAAATCCAGAGAATGAGCATTCTATAAAGCCCAAGAATGCAATAGTATCAAAAGCTTTAGAAGCTGTGGATTCTTTTTTTTTAAGAAGGTGAAAGATGAAAGGAAAACCTGTACAAGTAGCACACCAAGAAACAGATGGTCTTTTTAAAAAATGAACCAAGAGTGTGCCTTCCACAAGCACGCTTCTTAATTGTAGCATACTGCGTACTTTAATGCAGATTATTTCAATTGCTAAGCGCAGAGCTGAATAAACAGGGTTAGCTCATTGACACTAAATGACATAGTGTACTTTGCAGCTCATCTACTATTTAGTCTGTAAACACCTGATATGCAAAATTGTGTGAAGAAACTAGTGCCAAGACGGTTTAAGATTAACCAATGTTCAGGGAAGACTTAAAAGCTTGGCTTTCATTTTGCTAAAGATGCTCCCTTTCATACTGAATCAATGAACTCAGTTCCATCTTATGAACTTGATTTAGAAGGCAGGATTTTGTTTTAGTTCGGCTTATTCCAAAATAAGTTAAAGAAAGATTATAACTGGGAAGGGGAAGTGTAACTCAAGAACTGATATGAGTTAAAAAGCAACAAAATCTCACAAGAAAAATTAAAAAACAAAGAGGTTACTGAATTTACCTTCTGCTGGGCAGACTGAGGAATCCTGGTTTGAATGTTTATTTCTGTTTAGCCTAAGAGCAAAGAAACGTGAATGATAACCTTCAACTAAGGTCTTCTCCTGCCTTCCTCAGTTTGGTTAGCTGGCTTAGTGTCCCCTCATTGCTTGCTGTCCAAGCCTTTCAGTGAGGGGAGAGGCATATCTACTCATGCTCAGGAAACCAAGCTCTTCCTTTGTTCCCTGGAGGGAGGAGAGTCGGAGCAATGGGGCCTGCTCTGTAGGAAGAGAGGCAGATCTCCCTTGGTGGGCTGAGGGGAGCCCTTCAGGTGACAAAGCCAGAAGTGACTCAGAAAATACGGGCACAACTGTTCTCGGGCTTCCTTGGACAGCTGTTAACACAGCCACCGGTACCTTTCAGAGCTGGCTGGGGACTCCTGGGGCATTTGGGAGAGTTGTTGAGAATATACTACCTATTATTTAATGCACAGAGATTTTTCTTTTAAAGAAATCTTGATCAATATATTCTCATTAATATGGGTATAAAGTTTCCAAACTGAACTTTTTTGTGGACAAAACAAACATGTTGAGCAGCTTATATGTACCCTTAGTTTACTATTGCTTTTACTGATCATTGTAGCCAAACAAGTTCTGAATACTAAAATTTGGAACAAGAATACGAGTAAGTTTGTATTCATATAACTATACTGCTGGCCTACATATACATAAAAAACATACCCTGTAATAGCTACATGAATCTATCTTTAATATATCTGTATCTTTATTTGTAAATTCCATTACTGACATATATCTCTGCAAATGATATAAATAAAATCCTAGTTCTACACTGAGTCATGAGAGGCAAATTGCTTTCACTAGACTTTTAGCTCCTCAAGGACAAGAAATATGTCATATCCCTTTGTTGATTTCCAGAGCTTAGCCTTACTGTGAGTGAGTAACTATATCAACCAATCTTTGTTCAGCCTGCCTCTGGATTTTGTCTCCTGATCAAGGGAAGTCATGCATGAGCTCATGTTTTTGTTCCACTTATATTTCAAACTTGACCCTCTCTCTGCTTGCATTACTCATGAACTGTAAGTTGGGGGAGGGATTGTGTCAGAGGGGTTGTGTTTGGTAACATAATTTTCAAGTAGCATCTCTATTTCATGTTACAGTAGTAAAACTTTGTTTACCTTGCAACAAATACTTCTTGTATCATGTTGTTCTTTTTATAGACAAAGAAACAGATTTTCACTGAGTCAGTAAGAGAAAAAATACACAGGGTCCTGAAAAAACAGAGACTGGATTCCCTGTTTTGGATACTACATAACATGTCATTGGGACTACGAGGCTGGTAGTCTTGACTTCCGTCTTGCTCTCATAGCTGTATCTGTTCCTTTAGTGAGTCCTGTTTTCTCTGCCTTCCATTGGTCTAGAATCCAACTGCTTCTCCCCACCCCCTTAACTACCCCTTTCTATCCCAGGTTCAAGCCAGTCTCCTCTCCTACCTCAATTACCAATGATTGCAACAGACTCCTGACTGGTCCCTCCTCATCTGCCTTTGCTCCCCTAGAATTTATTCTCATGAATGGCCAAAGGGATTCTTTTAAAGGGAATCAGCTCAAGTCCCTCCTCTGCACATCAGCCATCTACAAGGGCTCTCACCTCACTCAGAGTAATGCCTAAAAGGCTCTACACACTCTGGCTCCGGCCTCCTTCACCTCCTGGTCTTTATCTCTTCCCGCTCCTGCTCTTGCCCTCTCCACTCCAGCCACACTGCCCTCATCACTGTTCTATCAAGAAATGAACCATCCCCCCATCTCATGGCCTTTGCACCTGTTGTTCCCTTTACCTAGATATGCTCCATCTTCCCTCCCCCCAGATCCTCCTGGCTCACACTCTCACTTCTTTCAGACCTTTCTTTCATAGTTTCCTTCTCCCTAAGGCCTTTTTCTCACTCCCTCTGTTAAAAAGACACTTCTTCCACCACCCCCTATCTGCCCCCCCATCCGCCCTGTTTTATTGGCTTATTCTATTTATTTACTTAAACTAGAATGTAACTCCTCCCCCTCCCCATAAGGATTTTTGTTTGTTTGTTTGTTTTTTTCTTTTTTTCCCACTGCTTTACTTCCAGGACCTAGGACAAATCTGGGGTACGGTGCTCAGTAAGTGCTTAAAGAATAAATGAACGACAGTTAAATAGTTCAGCCCAGCAGACTTTCAAGATCTAGCTTTACGCTATAAGTTGCAAAATGCATATTCGAAACTTAAACCAAAAGAGCAAAGTTATTTAGTGTCCTGACTCTTCAGCCATTAGAATTCTTTTTAGGTATTTTTTAATGACATACTACTAGTCCTTTTTGACAAATTTGCAAATTGAGAGCCAAAGTGCCTGAGCTTGCTACCTTCGTATCTGAACTGTGGACGTGAATCTTAATATATGTCCCATAAGCCCTGGCAGCACTGATTTCGTCACTTCATCAACACAACTCTGGGGCCAGAAAGAGTTAATACAATGTTTGGGCAGATAGGAATTACTACAAAGGACTGGGACATGCTAGCTCTATAGGAATCTGTGAAGAATTTCTAGATGGTCAACTTTAAGGACAATGGTGTGATGCCTGGGATATGAATAAATCCACACCCCAAATTCTGAAGTGAACTTCTGAGAAAATTGAATGACTTCTGTATAGCACCTTTTATAAATCTAGCAGAAACCAAATTTACATCAATGCCAAAGGCAGAGTGAATCTTTCTGCAGGAAGTGCCTAATCCTGCAATAAACCTGTTGAAGAGACAGGTTTAATGTTCACCAAGGCTAAGTGTTTAAGAGGTCTCCACGGTATAATTTATCACGACTACGAGTTTCTCCTTTCTTTTAAAAGCCAAGAAAATTGCTCCACAGTCCCACTAGGAACTAAGTTGCTCATGTCAGGAACACGGTTTACAATTCATTTCTATTTTCATAGCACTTCTTTGTTTATTCCTTGTTGAAAAAAAATATATGCTATTTTATATACTACAGAGCCACAGGGTAGAGTCACATGAAAATTCAGAGGATAAAATATTTAAAAACTAGCACTGCTTGACTATAATAAACTGAGTAAAAACAGTATTATATTGTTTATTTGACATGGCACAACAATTTGAAAAGAAGGTTTCAAATTTACCTGGGAATGAGGGAGGTGGTCATTGTATTTTTATTTCCAACCTAGTCAAAAAATTATTTATTCACTTGCTTTTAGCACAGTGACTAGATTGTAGTCTGTAAGACTTATTCAGGAATTCTGTAAGGCTGAACATCCCTGAATCCTTTTCATCATACCGGTTGTAAAAGAAAACGTGTACTAAATTTACCAAGAACAGCAGTGTTCGAGATTAGTGTTGCAGAAATATAAAGAGAACTTTTTTTGTATTTACATGCCAAATACGTAAAAGAATAAATAAGACACAGTTGGCAAAGACAGTATTTTCCTCTTATTCTGCTTTAAAAACAAACTTATTTAAAAAATTGTGCAAGTCTATATGCACACACATATATATTTGATGTCAGGGTCCATTTCCAGGGAGACATCCATTTACTACAATACTGCTTATTACTAAATAGTCCTTCATAAGAGGACTGGTAAGGTATGAGGAGGTTTTTATCATTAGTGATAAACTGGAATGTTCTCAGATTTCAGTTCAGAATATCCTATGGTAGAGTTTTATGTAAAGTGGTAGGAGGAGATTTGGTGCTAGTTTTTTAAAAAATTCTGAATATTTACTCCCAACTTTTTTTTTTTTTTAAGATTTCATTTATTTGACAGAGAGAGATCACAAGTAGACAGAGAGGCAGGCAGAGAGAGAGAGAGAGAGAGAGAGAAGCAGGCTCCCTGTTGAGCAGAGACCCCGATGCGGGACTCGATCCTAGGACCCTGAGATCATGACCTGAGCCGAAGGAAGCGGCTTAACCCACTGAGCCACCCAGGCTCCCTACTCCCAACTTTTGATTGACATTTCAGATTTTGGCCTAGAAGGACTTGCTTTAGAAATGAAATTTTCTTCTCATCTCCCTCATCTCTAGTTTATGTATCATATATGATGCAGAGGGCAGTGGCTGGGCACATAGATTCCCACATTCATATACAACACCATACTGTTCCACATATTTTCATACATAGTATTAAGATATCAACAATACAAAACTTGGTGTTGATCAGCTCATCTAATGAATTTTTCACAGCTGAAAGCAATGCAATTGAGAAGCAGAAAGCAGTGTGGTAAAGAGCAAGGCATGAAGGAAAGGGCCAGTCATAGAAGAGAATGGAGAAAATGGAGGCAACCAGCCAAAATTCTCATACTTATTATACAAAACACAACTCCACATAGAAGTTGAGGAATTAAATCTAAGCTGGCTGTCGTGATGGATAATGAAAACTAGGAAGGAGCAGCCAGGACAAAGAGACCAACACTTAGGCGTCCCTGGTGGGGGATTAAGTGGATTGGGGTAGACTCCTGTGATCCCAGAAGGGGACCCAGGACCAACATTGCATCACATCCATGATGTTGGCCGGGATGCTGGTTGACTGAGAGGTAAGACCAGGAAAGAAGAATCTGATAATAAAAATCAAGCATCAATCAGAGATTTGGCCAGAGAGAGTCATACTTTAAGGATAGAGGAGAGACACTCCCCCCTCAATCTATACATAAAGGAGATCTCTTCTCTATTATTGCGCATGGGTCGACTGTACCTGAAATAAAAAAAGACTTGATTTCTCTCTCCTTTTCTGCTATCACTGCTACTCCTTCCCCCATCTCTTGCTTTCCAGGGAAGATACAGTTCACATATCTCAAACCTGATTTGGCTCAGATTTACTAAGTCCTGATTCAATTCAATTTTAATATCTATGAAGCACCTGCTGAATACAAAGCTCACATTTCCTGTAACCACATGAATAGACAGTACTGCTGGGAGTCAGGAGAGTGAAAAACAGATCCTCAAGCCCCTGGCAGAGATCTGGATAGCACCAAACAGATTCTGAGCACGGATGCCTGCCGTTGGCTTCTCTACACATGTACCAAAGGATGACAGGAAAGCCAGAGAGAGGCCATTAAGACCTTCTTTCCCTTAGTGTATGGAACATTTTATTTCCAAAATGGATTGAGGTCAGACAGAAATACCACAAGGCATGCTGAATCTCTGAATGTGAAAGGTTTGTGATGTGTGCTGTGGGCATTGGAGTTACTAATATGTATGAAAGTCCATGGGACTATTTCACCATGTAATACATTACAATGTTGGAAAAACCAATGTCCTAGGGCACAAAAAGATGAATACAGAGCTTTTCAATTATCTTTTTTTCCCCTAAAAATGTTTCTCCCCTCAAACAGATTCAAAAGGCAGTATGATATTGTTTTCATTTTTGTTAAGAAGATGTTGAGTCTATGCAAGGATCTCACCAGTCAATCCCACTGGGTAATGGCCCACTGGGCAGAAGACTGTATAGACCCTGAAAACACAGTAGGTTAATAAAACTCTCCCTGAGAACTCAATGAATGAGGATGAGATATCTTCATGAATTGACTTGTCTGTTGAACAGTCTAGCTGCACCCAACTGCTTTCAGACTGACATTGTCTTTTTTTTTTTTTTTTAAACCAATGTCTTCTGTCAGTAAGTACACGGATCACGGTATTGTTTTAAAATAAAAATTTCCTGTCATACTCACATCTTGGGAAATATAACAGAAGCAATCCTAAAATCCTAGCTTCTTCATATTCAGTCAAATAAGAAACCAGAGTCGGTTTATGACAATAGCAGAAACCTAACTTTCAATCTCAATTACCCAAAAGGCACAGGGTCACTTGCTACCTTTGAAAAAAAAACAGGCCTACATGTAAATGATGAGGTCCCAAGAATAAGTCTGGAGTCTTTCCAACTTGTTGGGGGGCAGCAAAGAATATTCTAGTGGGACACAAAGCATTCACTCTGTGTTTTGGAATAGATATATTTTACCTAATACCTAAAGCACTCCCTACCAGTGCTAATAAGGTGTGAGGAGAAGGCTTGTTGGTCTTGTTATAGCAGCAAAGCCCTTTCTCCAAACTAAATTTTACACAAAAGGCCAATAAATAATAAAATCAAAAGCAGAGTGTCTCTGTAGCAACGGGTATGCAAGTGTGCTGGGAGCGGGCGAAGAAAGAGACGAAGGAGGCTGGAGTCAAAATAGTGCTCGTGCACAGAAGCTGCTTGAGAAATACTTGTTATTAAGAATAAATGGCCTATCATTTCAGGAAAGGACAGACTGGATTGCTCTAAAGTCCCACAGTGCGTTTACCTCAAATAGACTCAGCCTGTCCTTTCCTCTGGTGGCCTATTATGGCATTTTCATCTACTCTTGGTCTCGGGAAGAAGGCCCTTATAACCAGGGAATGCCTGAGGTGCCTAAGCCTTGAAAAGGTGGGGATTTATTGAGCCTTTGATTCTTCTTGTTTCTTAGTTGATTCATGTTGTCTTAAGTCCCAGGTACTCCCCAAATATAGCTCCCAGCTGCCTGACATACTGAGCACAAGGGTCTGCTTCTGGCCATCCAACCCTTGCATCTACTGTGCCCGTGTCAGAAAATCTGTATTCAACAGCTCAACATTCTACTGAGAGGCTGCCTCTTTTTCAGGTTTTTACATTGTTACTGCAGTGAAATAAAATGCATTTTTTAAAGCTAGAAAGAGTTAAAGTTCTTCCCTAAAACACTAAGGTACTTGATATGCTACATTTATTTTCAAGGGCACAGGATTCTTAATATCCATTCTTTCATTGATTCATTCAACAAAAATTTATTGAGCGCCTACTCTGTGGGAAGTGCTGTCCTTGACATTGGGGGATAACAATGAATAAGATAAATTCTCTTCCTCCATGGCAGTAACATTCCAGTGGGTAAAGTCAGAAAAACATACAAACAAATAAAGGAACAAGAATAAATAAAGAACACAAGAGAGTTATGAGTGGGCTGAAGAAAATTAAATAATGAGGTCATGGAGATGAGGGACAGGGATGAGGGTCTATTTTAAACAGAATGACCAGAGAGGTTCTACCTGAGGCAGTAACATTTGGGCTCAGTGAGACTTGACTTTTTGAGTGTGTGTTCGAGATGTAACTTTGTAGCCTTCACCAGGAAATACCAAAAATATGAAGGAAGTACATAAAATATCTTTTATTTGTCTCCATTTATGTGTTTAGGTTCCACTAAAAGCTGAGCTTCATGGCAAAGAGCCACATGTATTTCTAATTGGGTACAAGGAGTCTTATTAGAGAAATATTTATTACATGAAACTGGGTAAAATACTCCAGATGGTATCTGGGCATTTGCATATAGCTTCATGTCAAATTAATAATCATTAATTAAGGTTTAGATTATTCAGAATAAACTGGATTGAACAAAGATAAATAATTGGTCAAGCCAGGGCACCTGGGTGGCTCATTTGGTTAAGTGATTGCCTTCGGCTCTGGTCATGATCCTGGAGTCCTGGGATGGAGTCCCACATTGGGCTCCCTGCTCAGCAGGGAGTCTGCTTCTCCCTCTGACCCTCTCCCCTCTCATGCTTTCTCTCTCTCTCTCTCTCTCTCTCTCTCAAGTAAATAAATAAAATCTTAAAAAAAAAAATAATAATTGGTCAGGCCAGTACTAACCCCCTGTGAAAATTTCAAGTAGACAAAGTTTGGCCTTGAGGCTGCTCAAACCTCCTTCTAGAATTCTCTTTTTATCATATTCACCACCAATGCACCCAGAGTCTTCAAACTTTACATTTTAGCAATTCTGGACTTAACCAAGTAATTGAAAGAATCTGCCCTAGAAGAGTCTGAGGAACCCTCCTTTTAACCTAAAAGCAATTTCACCAGATGATCTGTTTTAAATTGAGTAAACCATCCATCACAAAATTCTTGAGACCAATTTAAGAATTCAACAAAATTTCTTGTGCCTAATAACACCCTTGCTCAGCTGCAGAGGAGAGTTAAGAAGATAATATGTGAAATAGAGCGATTCTGAAATCTTTGCATTTTCTGATTTGTGTTATGGTATAATACAATGAAAGAATTGCTTTTGACCCTGTCAAGTGGAACCTCAAGGACAAAGATTTTATCGTTTCTTTTCCTGGAAAATTGATGTAAAGATTCAATTTACTTTGGAGTGTCCAAGTGCTTCAGCAACTAAGGGAAAAAAAAAAGATTGATTTTTTTTTCATATAGATGTCACGTAATTAAGTTCTAATTTGATAAAAGAGCTGATCAAAATGTGGTGACCATTCTGAAATGTTCCTTGGTGCCAAACAATCACTTGTAATGCTTTTAGAAAGAAAAACGCCTAGGTCTATTTCCTTTATGTAAGTCAGGTGTTGTGTTTCCATACTAATGGTCCCACCCTTATTCTGAGAAAGGAATTGGAAATCCAGTGTTTGTGCACTCCTCTTATGTTTCTATATATTTTGAGCGTGCCACATACTGACTTATATTGTAGTTTTTGGGTGAAGATCTATGTGGCAAATGCTATTGGCGCCCTCTCAGATCCCTTCAAAAGTCATTGTTTCTGAAAAGGCCAAGGGCTTCCTGTTGCAAGCACCTCTGATTGCTGAGAGCATCTCTGGCCCCACAACATGCCTGGACTGCACATGGTGCTGGATGGAAATGCTACGGAATTAACTCCCCAGAAGCAGCCTTTGGCCAATGATAGAAAGGCAATGGTTGAAAAGTACCCCAGCTTATTTTCCCCTTGGGGATACAACTCAGCGGCCTACTCTAGGTCATCTTCTAGAGACCCCCAAGTGGGACAGAGTCCCAGTTGCCTGCTGCTGTGATGTGTTCATTAATGTATCTTCTAATGGCTTTCCTTTCCTGCCCTGTTTTCCATCTCCACTCCCTTACCAGTGCTTCTTGGGATAACCTCCTAAATAAACCACTTGCATTCAAATCTTTGCCTCAGAGTCTCTTGGGAATTACAACCTAAAGTTATCTACATCTTAAATATGCAGAGTCCAGAGTGCTAACCATTACACCATGGGGCCCACTTGCATATGCATACTATTAATGCTAAAGAATAGGTCCAAAACAGGACTTTTTTTTTTTTTTTGCATTTCTTAAAACTAAAAGCTTAATGCACTGCCTTTGTACAGAAAATGTGGCACAGATAATGAGGAAGAAAACATCCAGCATCGACTGAACACATCTATGTCATGAGCTGAGCTAAACTTTCTATCTGATTTTCTCAACAGCCTGGTAAGGTAGATACTATTAAAGGCACAGACTTTATCTGGTTTGCTGCTGAGCCTCAGCTCCTAGAACAGTACCTAAAACATACCAGGTATTTGTTAAATACCTGTTGCATAAATCCAATTTTACAGATGATGTAACAGTGACTTGGAAAAGGTTAAGTAACTTGCAATGGTTCTGCAGCTATTAACCACAGAGCTGTTGCCACAGTTCAAGCTCTTAAGCCCCACTCTCCTAGAAGATGGCCTAGATGAGGAAGAGGACTAGGGAGTCCACTTGGTAAATATTTATCTGCTCTGGGCTTTGCAAAGAGATTAAGCTATTTGTGGGGTTGCCAACGCAGCTGTTGTAACACACACAAAATCTGCACCCCTTGCATCTTCATTTGCTGATTATAGTAGTCCTAATCCTCTGGCTACCTGTATTCTCTCCTATTTTTTTTTCCTGGGATCTTCTGAATAAGCAAACCCATGTGTCTGTCTTTACGTATGTATGGTAAGAGTATTTCAACATTTCATTTGGTGATTAACACGTGTCGTGATTTCTGGCAAATGTCCTACTTGTCTAACAGCAATTTTTCAGGTTAAAAGTTAGAAAGTCAGAGTAACTAGCCTGCCTGTGCTAGGTAATATGTATTTACATTTTCTTTTATTATTCTTCTCATTCTCATTATTATCTTTAAAAAACACCAATATGGAAAGAAGCAGGTACAAGTGGTAGTAGTGACAATATTTATTTTCTGCCTCAAAATAAATTAGGAACATTTAGTATGTCAAGAAAAAAAATTTTTTTTCAGTTACTAGTACACATATTTGAGCTATCTATATGTTACTTATTAACTTACTAAAGTTAATTGCTAGTCCATCAACTGGAAACTTCTTGATTTTTGCTGAGTTTTGTTTAAAAACAAAGCACAATAAAATTATGAATTAAACATGTAAAGAAAACAAAACAATAAATGATGTATCTAAAAACAATTATAAATTGCACAGGTGAATGAGCAATTAAAAAATAAGCTAAACTTAGAGTGATCTACAGAACAGGTCTCAGTAGTTATTAAAATAATGCCCCTAAAAGTCCTATGACTTTTAATAAAAACACTTCATAGAAAAATAAATGCTAAATCAATTTCTCTTCAAATATTTAAAATGTTAAAGGTTAATCTATTTGGGTGAACTAGCCATGACAGACTGACATAATGTAAATAATAAACGACCTCTAATAATAAGAACTGTAACTACATTGCGTAATAGCAACGTTTAAATAATGGCTCAGAGCCACATTGCATGCTGTAGGCAATTAGCTGCGTGAGGGGGGAAAAAAAAGCAATGTGATGCGTACTACAGACTTCTGTCACCCAAGATTTTGTAGAGGAGCAAGCGAGTACTTGAGACTCTTTGGAAAGCTTTAAAGTCTGATTCTTGAAAATCCCATCTGTCCAATAGCTAAGAACAATCACTTCCTTTTATATAAAAGATTATGAACCAAATGTGAAAAACAAAACATCCAGAGAAGAATTTCTCCAGTTAATAAGCTCTCATAAGTCTTTAACTGTAAACACATAAGGATTCTCTAGTAAATAAAACCAGATATAAAAGAGCTTTTTATCTAACACAAGGTTGTATTTTTCACCAACACAGTAATTTTTTTCTGAAGAAAAGGGTCTTCAACTTCAGATAAGGATTCTTTCATTAGGGGGGAAAAAACCCTTCAATTAAAAACATTACGGTAAATTGACACCCAACATAAGCAACCTTTTCTCTTGACACTTGCTGATTGGCATTCTACATGTCTTCCAAGAAGTTAAGGAGCAAGAATGAGGGGGGTGGCACGCTGTTCTTTTTCATATCATGTTAGCAATTACTCTTTCAAATTCGCCTGTCCTTACAACTGACCTCATTTGGCATTTAGGTATCAAATATCCAAATATTTTTTAAGGGTGGCAAATGATATTATAAAATGACTAATTTCCTACCATTCATCTACAGAGGCTTTAAAAATATTAAGGTTACCCTGAGAAAAGAAATTCTGGGATAGTTCCTCTCAACCATGACAAAGGAAATTCTAAATAATAATTAATATGAGAAAATACGACGGCTCTTTGAGCACTGGAGTAGGGAACGTGGGTATGTCTTAAAGTCTGGTAAAGAGAAGCAGCGTGTAGAAACACATAAAGAGAAAATAGGGCTCCTATGGGGCCTGGTCAAGCTCCAAGGAAAGCTTTTCACTAGATTAAAGAGGTAGTGGGAGAAAAAAAGCCTTTGACTAGCTTTGCAGGAAAATACATATACAGTAGCAATCCATCACATCCTTAGTTGTGAAACATTTATTCTTTTAAACCTGTATTTACTTAAGTGAGTTTGGCTCTAGGATTGTTCTAAGAGACAAAAAGCTACTTTGATTTTTAAAAAAGCCAGCAAAGATGACCTACCGGAATACTCGCTAGCTGTTTCTTTTTGAAGAAGCTACAACTGCATTCAAAAATAAAAACACATTTTTAATTTTACGTACAGAAACTCAACAATTACTCCTACTTCTCAATGATGTTATATGCTCAGACTTGAGGAAGGCATGTAGTTTGCACATTTCGTTCACTGATCGATAGCTTCAAAATTTTATTTTATGGGAAGGACAGTGTCTGAAGAGAAAGAGGTAGCGGTTTTAACAGGATTAATACCTAACATATTATTACTATGAGAGCAAGAAGGCATGTATCCCTAATCTTCCGAGTCAAGTTCTTTCATCTGCTATTTAGCTGTAGGCCTGCCTATGATTATGCAATCATCACTGGAAGTGCAAGCAGCCGTTTGTGGAAAACGTGCTCTTAAAACAGAAGTTATGTATTTCCTAATTACCTCTCTGGAAGAAGAATCTCTTGCTAAAGCAGATTTTTTTTTTCCCCCCAAACGCACACTGACACCAGAAAAAAAGAAAACAATCTCCCTGTGCAGAAGTGAATCATCTAAGGCTCTCCATCTCGTGCATTGCCATTTTACCATTTACCTTTCTTTACATAGTTCAGTAGAGGGGAAATAACACAAGGCAATGAAAGGTGAAATCTCTCTCCACCTCAAAGGAACTTGCCATATTGGTAGTGAAAAGAAACTCACTGTCAATATTGAAAACTGTGAAGACTAAACAGACACAATAGGGAAAAGTCTTCAGAAAAGAATTCATTTTTAAATGGCTTGTCTTTTATTTCCTTTGGGGTTGGGGGGAGGATATGGAGTCAAGTGCTTTTGAAAGTCTAAATCTAATTATTCTGTGGTTTCCGATTTTTCCCGATGCTTCTTTTCCTACTCTAGTCTCATTACTTCAAATGAGTCACATTTGTTTGGCATTATTAAATCTGATAAATTAACCTAAATGCTGTAAAATTACTTTTACTACTACTTAGTGGAGAAACATGAAATTATTATGAAAACAACATTTAACGATGATAGGTATATAAGTGTGTGTGCTAGTAAAAATGAAAATATTTTACATATTTTTTTTCTGATTTTTAGAGCTTCTAAACACTTCAGCAGACATTCTTGGATTTTATTCTCAATCTAAAATGTTCGTTCATTCATTAAAAATATGAACACGGCATTAAAAGCAAAATTAGGAGTTGGAATCAGATACCTGTGAAACACAATGGCTCCAAGAAACATTTGCTGATACAATTACAGGACCCCATAATGCTTACAGATCCCTGTGGGAGGAATCAAAGAGAGAAAGGCTCACTCTGCTTCCTCCCCCTCTGTGTATGCAAAGGCAAAATGCTTTTGTGATGACCTCCCCAAAGAGGACAAAGCATAGGGTGGAGAAGGGATGGGAGCTAGGAGCTGTGAAATGTTTAGTCCCTATAGTCCTTTCATTTCTATACCTCTAAAGTCTGGATTTGCATATATTCTTCCTGAAAATAATACTCTAAAAATGTATGTAAATTCCAGAAGAAAATCCAATCCTTCAGCAAAGTCCATTTATTCTGCCTCCAAAATATACTTTGAATCCCTTCACTTTTGTCCATCTTCATGCTTACCATCCTCTCTCTTTGGACCACAGCAACAGTCTCCTAACTGGTCATTTTTGCAACCCCTTCCCTCCCCATGTATTCTGTGCGCAGTAGCCAAAGAAATTTCATGAACAGTATTTTTGATCACATTGCTTTGCAGAATACTCTTCAACAGCCTCTCACTGTGTTTAAAATAAAAGCCAAGTGCATTGCCAGGGCCCATACTGGATAGTTCCACCTACCTATCTGACTTCCTCTGCGTATTCTCCTTGTCAGTTGGGTTCTGTTCCAATTCCATCAGTTCCTTCAACTTGCCAAACTCTCTCCCTCTGCAGGGCCGCTGTGGCTGTTGTCCTCTCAGTTTGTTTATCCAACTCTTCCTATACCTGCCTCTTTCTCATCTTTCAGGTTGGGACTTCGACATTACCTTCGAAGAGTGGCCTTCTCTGATAATTCTGTGTCAAGTTGGCCCCCCACCCTGTTCTTTTGTGTCTCAGAATCCTTAAATTCCCTTAAGAACGATTTCGTTCCTTAGTTTGTTCACACTGGTATGGCCCACTCTCCAACCAGTACACAAACTCCAAGCGCTGGGCATGGTTACGTGTGCTCATTCTAAGCTGCAGCCCAGTGCCAGGGACAGTGCCTGGCATTGCCACTCAATAAGAATTTGTTAAATGAAGAAACACAGAAGAAGAAAGTGAGGTGAACAGGAGATCTGGCAGCATCCTAGTGTTCTATATTTCACTTCATTGTGCTGCCTGTGTATATGTAAGTATGACCTACGGTCCAAACTGTTACTGCAGGCTTATCTATAAAAGGTGACTGATTTTAGACATTTGTACCTTAAAACTAATAAATACTGGAAAGTTATGTTCTTTTTTTTTTTTAAGAAGGTTTATTTATACTAGTTTGTCAATATTTTCTAACTTCACATTTCCTATTGATTTTTAAGCGCCTTTTGGACTTTAGCTCTATTTGTCAATTTTTAGTGCTGGGTAAAAAGTAAATACGGATATTTTTCCTTGGGGCTCTCTGTGTAGCCTATGTGACTAGTTTTTGTGAGCCACCACTTGTGGTTGAGCAGAGAGGCTGGTTGACCTGAGCAGAACAAAAAGGCAAATGATGTATACTTTCGAGACCCAGCGCACATCTAAACCGATCAGGCAATAGGGCTATCCTCAAGTCGAGCTACTTGATACTGCTTTTGCTACAAATTGGGTAAGAAACCAAGACGTCTTTAGCATTTTTGGGCTATTCATGCTGAAGACAATGCTTTTAATTGAGTAATTTAAACAGGTACCTTTCTACTTTACTCCATAGTAGATTTATTCTTACTCATTACAAACACGATTTCATTATGACATTTCCAGTTCAAAACAGAATCTCTAGAACAATGTTTAATTAATTTCTATTAAAGTATAAAGGCACCTAAGGCATGGAATTCTAGATAAATATTTATCTGTGTTGTCATGTCACATGTTCAGATTTTATATCCATTAGAAACATAAATTTAAGGGGCGCCTGGGTGGCTCAGTGGGTTAAAGCCTCTGCCTTCGGCTCGGGTCATGATCCCAGGGTCCTGGGATGGAGCCCCGCATCAGGCTCCCTGCTCAGCACGGGTCCTGCTTCTCCCTCTTCCTCCGCCCCTCACTCCCCTTGCTCTCTGTGTCAAATAAATAAATAAAATCCTTAAAAAAAATAAATCAAGTATTTCTCAATGCCATTTCTACTAGAATAACTATCACTTAGTGTTACACTAATTTCTTTTTGTGTCCATCTTCTTGATACACAGGTGCTCTCAAATTAAGGAGAAACACTGAATAACTTTATTTAGGAGTGCATCTTCCTAGGTCCTACCTGCCGATTATGAATTATACATAATTCATGCACTGCGCTGGCACCCAGGAATCTGCATTTTTAACAAATTCTGCAGGTGACATGGATGCTGATAGAAAGAGACACACACAGTGAAAGCCCTGGTCTAGTCTTTCCTCCTTTGCAGGATTTTTATCTAGTACTTTTTAATGTCTCCTGTAACACTTTGCACATTACCTGGCATCTCATGGGCATCAATAAATTTTCACTGAATGAACTGTTCATGAGAATAGAAAGTTTATTATATGACTTCATGAAACATCTAATGGACTCTTCTCATTGATATAATATATCCTTTGAATAGTAATAATAGCTAATACTAGTTTTTTTTTTTTGAAAGAACTACATTTAAGGAATACATTTATGTTTAAAACTTTCTATGAATACAATGAAATTGGATATTTTAATGACCTCCATGTGACTAGCTGCAGGTGGAATTACTGTGAAGAATACGAAAGCACTCTTTACTACTTGATCTATTTTATGCAATTCCATTAAGCTGCTTGAAATAAAGTGCTGACTGTTGTCTACTGAACTCTCAACCCCAAATATATTTAATAAAACAAATTTGATTTGTTTTAAAAGCATTATCGTATCTCAAATCACTGAACTAAGACTGTCTTTTTTCTCCTTTAGCATATGGCGAAAAGATTTTTAAGAATCAAAGACAATCCTAAAATATTCAAATTGAACATGATTTATTTCAAAATAAGACAGTCTTTTTTCTTCTTTAGCATATGGTGAAAAGATTTTTAAGAATCAAAGACAATCTTAAAATATTTAAATTGAACATGATTTATTTCAAAATAAGAGATATCTGTTAAAATAAGTTTAAAGAGAAACTGGAAAGAACAGCGGTGGGGGGAAGGGACCCCATAAACGATCTCTAAAGTGGTTTTTAGAATCCAAATTACTCTAAGCCTGAAAAATCTATCACCACCAAAAGTAGAGCCTGTGAAGGAATATGCAGGAAGTCTAGTTCCATGTTGATTGTGGATATACACAGGAGTGCTAGGAGTTGAGGATAAGATTATGGTTATGATGAGAGCACAAATGGAGATAGAAATGGCTTGAGGAGGGATAACTGAATAGTATCAGAAGATAGGAGGAAGCAGAAGTAAAGAAAGAACAGGACTTTGGATCAGAATATACAAGTTTGAGGTCCAGAAACATGATCTTGTCCAAGTTACTTTAAAAGAAATCTCAGTGTTCTTGAGGTGGGAAGTGGTATGGAACTCAGAATTCTAGGTAATCGTTTTCTGATTGCCATCTAATACATTACATGAGAATTTTACATCTGTTAAATGAATCTTTTTCTTAATTTCAAAATAGTCATCCTGGCAGAATAAGCAGATGTGATTTTATGATATTTTTTAAAAATACTTTTTTAAAATAACAAAGTTATTGAAAATTCAGTTAAACCTTAAGCCTTTTTCGAAGCAGGATAACTTTACCAAAGGTGTTTTTTTCTTTTTGAAACTAAATACATAACTCCCAAAGTCAACGATTGTTTCCTTCCTACTTTGTTTTCTTAATTTCATTGTCTTCGCATTCTTTCACAATGCATTATTTATCTGCAGAATGACTCTGGTTACCAGATCCAAAATGTGGTCCCTATCGGGGAGAGTTGGAGAGTGGTATTTCCAGCCATTGCTCTGAGTTCATTTCAGACTGGCCCCTGACAGCAGGAGACGCAAAAGCTGGAATCTCTCACTTTGTATTGTATTTCCTATAAAAGTACAGGAATGCAGCCTGAACTACTGCCCTACTTACACACATTTTATCACATATTTTAATATACTTTGTAAAGTACATAAAGTCATGTTCAAAAGGTAGGTGCCAAATGTCCCTCTAAAACACAGCACTCTTGTGCTTGGAAAGAAAATGTGTTCTGAAAGTGTGGACTTCAAGTCAGGTGGCCTGTGAAATGAGTTGTTCTAAGGAGGTTGTTGTCATCTATCTACGGTAAAGAATGGTCGGTAAATCAGCTAGGTGATGTTTTTTGTTTTATTGTACTTTTTATACACAAGGTGCTGTTTAAGTAAAAAGTAGTATTTTTTATATATGACTTAAATGTCTGTTTCCTTACAGAAGATGCAGAGCAGGCCTAGATGAATCTCTTTGGTTGTTACGTGTGAGTAACTACCTTCAAAAATCAAGGACTCTTAGGAATTGATTTCAAAGTAATTGCTGCCCTTTTTGCTTTAGCAGGAAGACTGTAGAAAAGGTATATAAATATTACTGACTTGCCTTAACTTTCCCATAAAAACCAAACTAAAGCAAACAAAACAATGCTTTTGATTCCCAAAACAAAAGGCATGGGCACGCACACACACAGACTCCTCTCAAAAGTGTTGTCAGGAGCAGCAGAGCACTTTCCATGGTGATTGTTGGGAATCTTTTAAGAAAGAAGGTAACTGTGCTTTCAAAGTTTACCTTAAAAATATTTTACACTGAACTGCTTTAGAAGTAACAATGAAATAAATGCTTTACAAAATAGCATTACATCGTTTGTTTCTTAGACAGTTTTGCAAAATGTAAACATGTTAGCTGGCATATAGGACCACTTTCCATTTACTAAACCAAAAAAGAATGTTAGGTAACACATGTGAATAGAAATGCTGCACCAGTTTGTCCAAGAGGTTCACAAGATCTCATTCTACAGATCAGTCTAAGCAGGGGAAGAAGCAAAGGAGGGGAAGCTAAGATATCACCATGGCAACCTGAGAGGGTGGGGACAGACAGAGAACTACATGCTACCTGCTAATCAATTAGGAGAACTATTTGCAAGCTCAAGAAACCCTGGAGAATCTGAGTAGGGCTGTACTACAGTAGTTCAGAGTAAAGTAACACAGATAAACTTAATTGGGCATTCTCTTTTCAACTTTTAACACTCTGTCAATATTGCTAAAACCCATATATTAATACTACTGTATTTCATAGCAGCCACTTTGCTGTATGCCATTTGTCCCAAAGAAATTTATTTCTTTATGTTATTACTGTATGATAACCATTAAAAAAAAAGGTTGCAACAAAAATTTCCTTTTAGTTTGCATTAAACTGCATTATCAGATGAGTTTGAAAACGAACTTGATTTTTGTTTTAAGAGATAAGGGGTAGGCGAGAGAGAGAGAGAGAGAGAGAGAGAATCTTAAGCAGACCCCACACCCAGCACAGAGCCCAAAGCAGGGCTCGACATCATGACCTTGAGATCATGACCGAGGGGAAATCAAGAGTCCAACACTTAACCAACTGAGCCACCCAGGTGCCCTTGATTTTTTGAACATAGCTTCTCACTAAGGCCTCCTGTAATTGTCTATTTTATACTCTTAAATCTGTTCAAATTTAATAAAACAATTTAAAAATTTAAAAAACAAAATAAAAAAAATTAAAAAACAAATCTGTTCAAATCTTAATAGCTTAATAAGTCAAGTATAAATTATTCCTAAGATTTATTTGCTTTGTATGCCAAGATTATTTAACTTACTGTTGAGTGGGGTCAAAGAAGCTTGCAAGTCACTTACTTTTTTTTTTTTTTTTTTTTTTTAACTTACTCCCTCAGACTAAGAATCCTCTTAAGTTTGTTACTTTCTTTTGCATTCTGGCTAACTATTCCTCCTCCCCTTGTGCCATCTTCTACCTTGGCAGATCTAACGAGTATTCTTTTGTCCTACTTTTCTTGAATTGAAAACTATTGATGACTCTACATTAGAAGGATGACTGATGTGTTACACAAAGGCCCCTATGTAGGTGAAGTCTGGAGATGTGCTAAGAAGCCCATTATTTTTTACAGTACAGTGATCTGCTTGTAGAATTTTCCGAAAACATTTCCAAGAGACAAGACATCAGAGCCTGCATTCCTGTTTTATATTGACTTTTGACCTAACATTGGACCAGTAAATCGCATGTGTAAATACGAGGCTGGGTGGCAAGACTCACTTTCCTAAATATTTATAGTGGTAAATTCCCCAGATTATAGATTACAACAGCAACAAGATGATCAGCTTTACCCACCATGAACTTGTCTTTAACACTTATTTTTGTGTTATATTAAGCAGCTAGCAAGAGTTCAACTAGTAGTATAAAGAAACTCAAAGAGGAACAAAAAGTAGTTTAAACAGTTCACTGAAAATAACTATGGATAAGAAAAATGACTGGGGAAAAAACACAATGGCCAATATTAGCATAGGGAAATGCTTCCTAAATTAAAAGAAGAAGAAGAAGAAAGAGAAGGAGAAGGAGAAAGAGGAGGAGAAGAGGTAGTAATAGTCGTCAAGATAAAACTTGGGTAACAAATAAGTCTTATTATTAAGCAAAAATTCTATATTCTCATTTATAAACACAAAAGGGTGTGAATTAACTTAGTGATAAAAACATATTAAGTGACATATATGAAACATCCAATAATCATCTGAACGTAAATAGGCCGAGATGTTCAGTCAGCAGTAGGGGAAGCAGGGATGTAAATCAGCTCCACCTTATTCAACCTATTGTGTGCGGTGATTCTCTGAGCGTAGAATAAAGGGCTCAGAAGCCTGTGTTAGACTGAGATTTTTGTCTTCTGGGAAACACCACTTAATGGCTCTGAATATCATTAAGAGCTTTTGAGATAGTCATTCAAGGGCTGCTGCTGTAGGCTGATGTGGGAGCTTTCAAAATGCACACACAGAAAGAGAACTCATGGTTATAGATCTTTTTACAAAAAAAGTCCAGTGGCCAAAATGCTGAAAAGCTTACTCTGACCTCCAGTAGCCCTTTTTTGTCTGTCCCTCCCAATCACAAGATAGACTTTTATCATCACACAATAACACTGTAAGCTCCTTGAAGGTAGAAATTGTACCTGTATCTCTTTCTATCCTGTGGCACCTTGTATGTGTCTCGGTGAATGGCAGGTGTGTAATAAACAGATGCTGAATTGAATTACCACATGAGATCATGTACTCGTCCCCATCAGCAGAACCCACACACCGCTCACTGCCAATATTGAGATGACAGGGGTCACTGGCAGCACTCTGCCTAATGGTGTGCTGACTGACAGAGTAGAAAATCAAATCAAGAGGGCCAGCATGACCTTTGTGTCAGGCAGACAGGGTGCGCACTCACTGTAGCAACAAGGTCAAGATCAAAGTGATGAATGTCTAACCTTCTAGTACATGGCTAGAGACCTGAACTGACCACATCGGATTATCTGCGCAATTTCATCAGCATCACCTGTGAGTAATATGTTAGCTGATAGTAAGCAATGAGAGAGAAGCACAAATAACACATTCCCAGACTGCAGCAAATTTACCAGTTTGAAGAAGTGCACTTGACAACAGGCTTCTTGTGGATTATGCAAGCCTGCCGATTAGACACGAAAACAACTGCTTTGTGGTGACCCGAAATGGGATTAACGTAAGCTGGATAAGTGTTAGAAATTCTTTAAAGAACCTGGTGAAGTACCATTCAAAATGATACAGCCACATCATTAAAAAAAAAAAAAAATCCTGGGAAAACAGAGAAGATGAGATGAATCTGGTTATCAGTAATCAAGAAATGGGACAGCTCGTAGTGAGAAACACTGTGGGAAAACATGATTCCAGGCATCAAAGTCACCAGTTTCTATGAATCTAGGGGTGAAAAGGGTTATTAGTCACTTGTCTGTCTTCTAGCCACATCAGTCGTCAGAAACGGCAGTCAGAACCAGTAGCATTATCTTTAAACACTAAGGACAAAAATAAATACACCGTATGTAAATAAATGCTTAAACGATTTTTACATTTAAAAATAACTTCACTTTTGGCTATTGAAAAGCTCCTTTAATTCTAAGAGAGATAGTAGGTGACTAAGGCATGGCAATTTACATGTGCTTAGTGGTGATATATTAGTCTAATCTCCAGAGGGCTTCCAACTTGATTTTCTCCATATGTTACCCATATGTTATATTACCATAAACATGTCTTCTGGAAAACAGCCATATGCTTCACTTTTATACCTGAATAATAGTGGCCCTTCTTTATCCTTTGGTTGTATTCACTTCTGTGGATTTTGAAATATTTACAGGAATTGAATATGAAAGGAATTACTTTAAAATCAGTTGAAAGTAACCCCTATTATTCACAATACTGCATTTCTAGGGCCTACAAGCGTCTTTCTATAATACTAACATTCTCAAGCTCGAGGATCAAGGTAGTGCTATTGTTTAAATTTGGGTCAAACAGAATTTAGCACGAATTTTAATGTATCATCCCAACCAATGTTACTAAGACTGCACTGGAAGTGGAGGATTTTCTCCTACTGACAAATGAGTCATGGACAATCACTATCAATCATCAGCATCAACCTCATGAGATCAACAGTTTATGGTTACTGAGTACAGATGACATGCCAAGTATTGTGCTATGGGACATAATATGTCATTTTTTTTTTATCTACAAGTAAAATGTAGTAAAAAATGTAGTAATGATGATTATAGCAACATCATTTAATGTTGAATTAATGTAATTTTCAGTCATCACAATGGTGATTTTGCATATATCTGACCCTGACAATCCTGGTGCTTCTGGGGCATGCAACATGAGAAAGAGTGAATAAATGATCTGATTCTTTGATTACTCTTTTTTCTCCTTCTTTGTCCTTCTAACCTTCTAACTACTAGAATCTCCAGACTTAGAACAGGGATCCAGAAGGGCTGTGATGATCTGATTTCAATGAATGCCTCTGGGCAGATGACTGTAGCTATAAAATATTAGTGTGTATACAATTTTTTATTTCTGCTCTGGAGGCAGAAATTCATAATCAGTCTCTACCCTAGGTAGACTCTCATTATCTCATGTCAGATTTTGGAGGAATTACTCTATTTCCAGTATTTCCTATTTCCAATCACATAAAACTGTATAAAATGATTCTGTTCATATACAATCTCAATTGTTTCACTCTCTTGCTATGGCATATCCTTTAGAAATCCAGGATCCTCTGCTTGTCTTTCAAACTATTCTACAAACTGATTCCATGCAGCTCTGTCTACTCCTTTCTCCAAGCCAGCCAGTAAGGCCTGGGAAGGGGGGCAGGAAGGCTCAGCCAACCCACACCAGATGAATGCAAGCTTCACTGACCCTGCTTCACCTGCTGCCTGCTCTATCCCTATCACAGGTAATCCTTATAGTTACATCCAGTTAGAAATCAATTAGGAGGCAATAAGAACAATACCAGTAGCATTTAATGCTTGCTACGCACTAGGTACTATCTTACCCACTTTGTGAGTACGATCCCATTTAATTCTCACAAGCCCAGGTAGGAAGTAGTATTATTCCCACTTAACAGATAATGAAATTGAGACTCAGAAACATTAAATAACTTGCTCAATGTTGCCAAGCTGGTATGTGGCAGAGCTTTCATTTGAACCCAGCCCATCTGACTCTGAAACCCATGCTATTGCTCCCCATCAAATGAATCTTTGTAATAAACCTCATTCCTTCATATGCTGGGTCCTCATTATGTGTTAGGTATTGTATAATAATACAAAGAATGGCAAGGCCTGGACCCAATCCCCAGCTAACCCGGTGTTTTGGAGGAGGGAACCATACAGATCAACAGCGGTAAGTGAGCAACTGAGGGTGATAAGGATACACGGTGCAAAGAGAAGCGAAGGCTGCCTGAGAGAACCAGGACAGTTTTGCTAAGTAAGGATCCTGTTGCCTAAGGGGCATCTTAAAAAGTGGAAAGACTTCAGTGGGCAAGGAGAGGGTCTCTGCTCCAAAATATTTGCTAAAGCATTTGAGATGGAGGTAGGTCCACCTATTTGAGAAAATGGAGTATTACCGTGGTAACCATTTCGCAATATATGCAAGTCAAATCATTATGCTGTACACCTTATACTTATACAGTGTCGTGTGCCAATTACATCTCAACAGAAGTAGAAAAAAGTGGGGGAGTTAACGGGTATGTACATAGAGCATTCTAGGAAGGATCTTAAACCCTAAGGAGTTAGGCTGTTTTCTGTTCACAAAGGTTACTGAGTGTAGAGGCATACAGTTAGATTTGCATTTTAAAAGGCAGGGGTTCACAAACCTGGCTGCATATTAGAATCATCAGGGGATCTTTTAAAGAACTACTGGAGCCCCAACTCCACTTCCAGAGAATCAAATTCAATTGATCTGAGGGAGGACCTGGGCATCAGTATTTTAAAAAGCTCCCTAGGTGATTCAAAAATGCAGTCCTGGCTGAGAACCAAAGTCTCCTGGCTTCTAGTGTCTCATTTATAAAAAATGTATTTTTACTAAGCATTTGACACACAAAAGCAAAACATAAACACCAAAATCCACAAGATTCCACCTAAGATATAATCCTGAATAATGTCTCAAACAAAATTAATGCTAAATAAAGTGAAAATTCAAAAACAAAACCACTTTTGCCTGTGATTACATGTGAAAGTAAGGGTTTGCTGGCCACATGTGCATCGGAATGCCGGGGCGTTAAGTGACAGCATGAGACGATGAAGCAGTGTGGAAAAGCCATGACATTTCAAGGGGTAGAAAGGAAATCAACCACTCCTCTTAAAAACCTTCTTCTCCTAAAATTCCATGATTCTCTACCAATGTCTCTTGGGTGACAATAGTTAAAAATCATCTCTGTCTTCACACGATCCTACAGAACCATGGCTAAGCTCTGGAACACGCTCAGCTGAGTTACATAATGGATGTCTCTGCAGCAGTGAAAGTTATTCCAGCTCTTGGGTAGAATGATAGATGCTCTGCAGTTTCTCCGGACGTGGAGCCACGAGGGACCTGGCTGCAAGCATGCATTTTTATAGACACCTCAGCTAATGTGAAAGTCCTCGTGCAAATGTTAGTGCTTGGGAACATTAAATAGGCTTGGGATGCTTCCCTAGAGAGTTTCAGTTCCATTAACACAAGACTTGGTGGCTGAGGATGGATATAATCCCGATCCCATGTTAGAGATATAGAAAGAGAAACTCTCCACTGTCTTCAACTTAGCACTCACATTTCAAAAGATAAGAACCTTTCAGTGTCGACAGGACTAAAGAATTCAAGCAGCACCTAATTTAGCATCTTACACATACCCCCTTCCCCCGAAAGAACTCAAGTGGCAGAACAGAGCTAAACTATTTCAATCATTAGAAGAGAGGAAGAGAGATTTTTAGGCCTCATTTCAGTGACTGCCGTGACTGAAAGTTCTGGTATTGAGGTACTGGCCTTTGGTGGTTCTGACTGTTGGCTCTCGAATCCCTAAAGCACTGTGGCTGCAAGTGAAGATGTCTGCTGCCAACTCAGAGATGCCATGATGGCCGCTGCCCACAGAAGTCCACTGTACACATGTTCTTGTGTAGAGCTTCTATCTCTTTGCACAAGACTAACGTAACAACACCAGCATGAGCTCCCATAATTGGTCTTAAAGTGCCTAACATTCCCTCACTAGGCCTTTCCCCAACACCATGGTCCCTCAAATCACATAAGGCAGGCCCTAGACAGAAAAACAAGACTGTTCTCTTGGGAGAGTTCTGAGAAGAGGTGGGGGGGTCTCCATGGACATTTAAGGTTCCCCAGAAGCAGGTCCCACAGCCATTCTTTCCTCACTACCAACCCCCTCCATTCCAGAACACCACCACCCCTCCGTTCTGCAGCATTTGCTCAGTCATCCTTTTCCTCTATTCCTACTTTCACAATTCTCGTTTGGAACTTCATTTTTTTTTTTTTAACACCCTATTCAGTCCAGTCATTCTATAGTTGACCTTCCTGTCCCTACTACATCTTCTCCTCAATCTATCCTCTATCCAGTGATTGGTAAGCTATGACCAAAGGCCATCTCCTGCCTTCTGCCTGTTTCTGTACATGAAATTTAATCAGAACAAAGCCACTCCCATTCATTTATGTATTCTCTATGGCTTCTTTCATGCTACAATGGAGAAAGAGACCACATGGCCCACAAAACCCAAATTTACAATCTGGCCCTTCATAGAAAAAAGTTCACCAACCACACTATTGCCAGGATGATTCTGATCAAAAGTATAAATCTGATCACCCTGCTTCCATGCTTAAAAGACTTCCGTAGCTACATTTGGTAGTGAAGGACCAAACTGTAGTTGCCAAATATAGTATTTCTGACCACATGAAATAAACTCCTGCTCTTGAAGGTGTCTTGCATATGCACACCTTCTTTATTTCCATAAAACTTTATATATTTTTCTATTTGTATTTATCGTTTGGTATTCCCTTCATTCTTCCATCTACATGTCTGGCGGCCTTGCTGAGTTGTAAGGAACTGGCTTAAACTTCCCAGGATTAAACTTTCAAATGAACATAATGAAGATTTTATGCTCCTATTTATATTGAGGCTACTGTTATTTCAAAATACTTTGTGTCTGCCTTCAGCATGCAAGGAAAGCAATCTTAGCAATTTGCCATTATATCTCATTTTAAGTTAAATAAAAAGTCACTCTTCAGCTTCATCACCAAGCTTATTCTAAATTAAATCTGACCGTAAGGGGAAAAAAATCTACCAGTGATGGTAGGTATTAAATAGTTTACAGCAGGCTCTAAATGTATTTTATAAAAGAGAAATTTCCAAAGTATTTTCAGTGATGGCATCCATTTTGAAATAAACATTTCTGTTGGGCTATTAACTTTGATGGGAATGCTTTGTGGTCCAGAATGTATTTTTTATTTAATGAAATGACACTGTACAAAGGATGGAATACTCAATACATGATTAGCCACATTTAAAAAAAATTGGATTCAGGTGGATAATAGACCTAAGTATAAAAACAAACTAAACCTTTTAGGAGAAAATGATCTTTATAAATATTACATGGGGAAAGCTTCTAAAAGGTGAAAGAGAAGAAACAACAGAAAGCAAATGATGATAAATCTATCCCCATTAAAATGAAAAACTTGTCCGTGAAGATACCAGAAACAAAGTAAAGTCAAACCATAAATTTAAAGAAGGCATTTGCAAAGCATACAACTGACAAAAGATTAACACCCAGATTGTCTAAGAATGACTGCAAATCAATAAGATAAAAGCCATCTCCTAAACAGGGGAAAAAAAAAAAAAGACATGAATAGGCAATCCAAAATAAGATTGGACTTAAGGTCCAATAAACATTCCTAACAATTCCCTACCTCATCATAAATCAAGTAAATATAAATTAAAGTCATAACGAGATATCATTTCACACCTATCAGTCTGGCAAACATTAAAAAATCTGGCAACACCAAGTGTTGGCAGGGATACTGAGCAATGAGAAATCTTATACCTGATGGTTGGGAGTGTAAATTAACACAACTTTCAGAGCAAACTGGCAATATCTAATAAAGTTAAAGATGCACTCCTACATTTATTCTTAGACACAAAGATACACACACACACACACACACACACACACACACACAGACAATATTCACTGCAGCGCTGTTTGTAATAGAAAAGAGAAAAATCACCCAAACGTCCTTCAACTGGAGAATGGGAAATTAAGTTGGGATTTTTTACATAATTTTTTATAGAACAGAATAAAAAATAATTGAGTTAGGACACATATACCAATGAGGATAATCTCAAAAGCATAATGCAGAATAATAACAAAAAAAGTGAGAAGCACAAAATGTTTATAGTAAAATACCACTCATGTCAAAATTTAAAAACCTATAGAGGAATGATCAATTATAATGTTCAGGGATACATGCAATGATGCAAAAGCACATAGATGTGTGTGAGAATGATAAATACCAAAATCAGGAGAGTAGTTACTTTTGAAGGGGAAAGGCAGGCATGTAATTAGGGACTTTAATTGTATCAGTAATCATTTGCTTCATTAAGTGAAGGTGTACTGATGGTTCTATACTATTCTCTGTGCTTTTCTGACTATCTGGAATTTTCACAATTTAAAAAGTCAATCACTTTGAAGACCATTCCTTTTGAAGGAAGTTGCCGTAACATGTACCTCCACATCATGAATCTAACAGCCAGACATATTCCAGTCCCTAACAACAAACTGGTAAGATTTTAAACTACTTAAACAGTATTTTTCAGTCCTCAAATTAGAATTTACCTTGAAGTTTGGCCAGTCTCACACTCTCGAGTTTACAAGGAAGGAAATGGCAGGAGTAACTCTGTATTGTCAGACTGGCCAGTGAAAGGGCTGGACAGCTGGATCTGTACCCTCGCTGCTACAACCCAAGACACAGAGTATAATTAAATAGGGGCATTCTCAAGCATTCCCAGTATTATTACTTTTGTCAATCTTACTTAAGCTTGAATCACAAACGTGTATGTTGAAACTTTCATTAAGGGCAGAAGCCCCTAGATACATTCTGGGCTTGAGATGGCTGTGTACTGTGAGTCCTTATAATTATTTATCAAATGAAAATGGAAGGTGCACAACAGTGTGTATAATACAGAATCACTTTTTTTGTTTAATGAAGGGAAACAAGAATATTATGTTTGTTTGGCTTGCGTATGTGGAAAAATACCTATAAAGGATAAATCAGTACAGGGTTAACTGTTAGGAGGAGTGGGTACAGGGCAGAGGTGACATGATTTGGAAGGTGACTTTTCACTATATACCTTTTTACAGCTCCTCTATTATGAAAGATACATTATTTTTCTCACCTTCTTCTCTCGGTAAACACTAGTTCCAGCTTCTTATCATGCTTACATGACTTTCTTTCATGGACTGATCAGAAAATGATGGCTGATGGTAAGCCTGATGGCCATGACTTAAGCATTGCTATGGGCCCCAATGTGAGTGTTAAGTCATCTTCTTATGTACTAAGACTTTGGTTTTAGCTCCAGAGTTGAGATGCTTAATGCCTATTGCCTTTTGCCACTAAGGAAAGCTCTTCAAGCTTGCTTCAGCTGTGAGGTGCTCAGGTTTCTTTTGGTGTCTGGAATATACTTGCCAGCCCCCCTGGTAAGGCTGTCACCCCTTAAGTCCTAGCTGCCAGTGCTTATTGGCCCTCATTATCCTGTCTCATCTGCCTGACCTTGACCCTGTGCTGCTGACTCTCACTAGGGTATCTGTGCTAAGCTCCTTTCCCTTTCTTCTCATCTGCCTCACCTACTGATCTCTAAAATGTGAAGTTCTTGCTGACATAATTTTCTGCTATGATTACTACCACCACTCAGGTAGAAGCTACTTCTTCCTTAACTTTGAATTTTTTTTTTTCTTCTACAGCTCCTTTCTAAAGAGCAGGGTTTTCGAAGAAGGTGTTAAGAAAAGTCATAGCCACTGAGAGATCCTAAGACTGAGGATCTAAGGCTCCCAGGCTGGACAGAAAGAACAACTTCTCTCGTCCTTACTTCTTCAACTTGAAAATGAGCAGTTTAGTAGACATTATCGGTAAGGTTCCTTATAGAGCTGACATTCTATGACTCTCTGTTTTTAAAAAGAATTCTCTTCTACCTCCTACCCCTTCTGTTCCTTCTTCCACCTTAACATTTCCAACATGCTCTGAACAGAACAGATGTGTTTAGATACATGTACCCAGGATTTAATCTCATAGAAATCTATCAAAGAAGACTAAAAAGATTGGAAACGTAAAGGCACAAGTGGGAATTGTTGCCTGCCAACTTTTCTCATGGGAAAAAGGCATTCTCTCCTGGACAGAAAAGTCTCTTGAGGTACTATGGCTATAAAAAGACTTCCGTTTTCTCATAAGGACATTGTCTTATATAATTTCTCTAAGGATGAGGTAACAGAGAAGTAAACCTTTTGAAACAGTCTCTTAGTTTTAGCTTTAACGTATAGCATCCACGCATGTAGCACCAAGATAGTTTCTAAACACATAATCATCTAAGTAATTTCTCCTTAACCAATTTATGTTTTTAATCACCACTGTCATCTTGTGGCTGAAGCTAGAACCCTGCGAGTCACCTTGGAGTCCTCCTTTTCCTTGACCACGTGTCCAACTAACCACTAAACCCTACTCAAACTCCAGAAGAGACTTTGAACTACCCCCTTCTCTGCTGCTCTTCTGCCCACGCAGCCATGTCTTGTCTGAACTCTTCCAAAGCCTTGTGGTGGCTTCAGCGCCCTCTGGCCATCCTCTAATCTCCTCTCTGCAGAGGAGCCAGAGCACTCTTTTATTTATTTCTTATTTTTTAAATTTTTAAAAATTAACATATAATGTATTATTTGTTTCAGGGGTACAGGTCTGTGATTCCTCAGTCTTACACAACACACAGAGCTCACCACAACACACACCCTCCCCGAATCTATCACCCAGCCACCCCCTTCCTCTAACCCCTCCCCTCCAACAACCCCAGAGCAATCTTTTAAACCACAGACCTGGCTGTGCCCCTCCCCAGGAATCACTCATCAGTGTCATACCAGTGGCTTTTAAAGCAAACCGATGCTCCTTCCCTAGGCTACAAACATACAGGATTTGGTTCTTGTCTACTTCTCCATCACTAACTAGCTATGTGAGCTTGAGCAAGTTATGAAATCTCTCTTTACATTAGAAATCATATGCTATAAAATGCAGCTCAGGCATAGAACCTATCTGTAAAGTGCTCATATTTCCTGGTATACAACAAGCACCCAATGAGTGTTAACTACCTGAATATTTTATAGTTAACAGACACAGAGGACATCCACTCTGTGTAGTACACCAAGCTAGGCACTTCAAGAAACTAGTAAACCCTTTCTAATACCTCTCCCATCATATACCCTTTTCTCATTGCTGTGTCAACAAGGCGATTACTACATTTAACTTAACTATATAAAGACTTACGCTTGGGTTAAAGTATGAGTAATACCAAAAATGCCTTAGAGTATTTCATAGCTAATGTAAAAAGACCTTGAGAATCTTAGGTTACTGCAAGCAGCTAAGAGAAAAGAGCATGGTGGTTTCCACACCATGCACACACAATGCACACATGAAAAACAATCTAAAGAAATTCTAGACCGTGATACTACTAAAACAAGAGAAGTCACATGTTTCACTGGTCAGATAACATTTGGTTTTATTCTAGGCACTACATTTTACTAGCGGGATTCACATGTGAATTAAAGATGAATTTAGGACAAGTGGGAAGGGAAGGGGCCTGCAAACAATGTTACATATGAGACAGTCAAGAGAACTGAGGTAATTAGCCTTGGGAAGAAAAGACCTGAAAGAAAGGATGGACGAGATGTTTCAAATATTTGAAAAGTCTTTTTATAGAAAACACATTATATATATCTTAATGAGCAGAGCTAGACCCAAAGTATAGAAGTCACAAGGAAGAAGACTTCAATTCTCATCATTAGGACTACTCAGAAATAGGAGGAAATAGGAGAATAACAAATGGCTCTTCACAGGGAAAGTTTTAAGTACAGGCTGAATGCTCATCTTCTAAAAACCATGTGGAAAGAATTTCCTTTTTGGATAAGAGCAGGGACTGGATAATAATAGCTAATATTTACTAAGCACTTAATGATGTGCTTAGAGCTTTAGAAAATTATTCATTTAATCCTCACAACAACTCTATGAGATAGATACTATTATTTTGCCGATGAGAAAATTGATATAGGTTAAGTGACGTGCCTACAGTATAACAGGAAAATAGCTGAAACAGGAGTTGAATACAGGCTGCTTAACTCCAGAATTTGGACTCAGCCTCCTTGCTGCAAAACATCTACTAACCGAGCTGATTTCTGAATGTTCTCCACCTATAATTCCCATGTCTCCATCTCTCACAACTTTCTGCAGTTACTTGTTAACTGGCATCCCATGTGCCTACAATTTCCTGTTCCTAAGATTTGTTAGGAAAGGAAGGTTTTCTGGAATAGATGACGGTGTAGCATTTCTTGGAGATATACAGGAATTCATAGGTCAGAGAGATAGTTGCAGCAGAAGGGAAGCATTAATCTATATAAACCCTCCAAGGGAAAGAAGTCTCTGTAACCAAAAAGGACCCTGTAAGAGATCCCTGTGCTTGGTTAGAAGGAAAATTTCTGAGATGGTTTTAGATATGCAATCATTTAAAAGATACAATACTCAATACTTAACAAAGAGATCCAAGAGAAAAGTCAAAAGCTATTGCAACCTTTACAAATATCTCCTGCTTGATTAAAAAAAATGATAATTGCAGATAGTTATTAAGACTGATAATGTTCGGGGCACCTGGGTGGCTCAGTGGGTTAAAGCCTCTGCCTTTGGCTCAGGTCGTGATCCCAGGGTCCTGGGATCGAGCCCCGCATCGGGCTCTCTGCTCAGCAGGGAGCCTGCTTCCTCCTATCTCTCTCTCTCTCTCTGCCTGCCTCTCTGCCTACTTGTGATCTCTGTCTGTCAAACAAATAAATAAAATCAAAAAAAAAAAGGAAAAAAAAAGACTGATAATGTTCTGAAAATAGAATTATAATACCATATTCCCCATAAGGAGAGAGTTTATAAAGTAAACTTTTCTGGAGTATTTTTGAGATCCAGATAAAAACAGGGTGGATGTATAATGACAAAGAGCAGAACACCCCACAGAACACACAGATATTCTGTTCTGATAAAAACTTCTGGGTGTATTACTATGCTCAAATGTCTCAGATGGTCTCATCTGGCACAATTTTGCAGTGATAGTAAAAAATACAATTTGCTCATTTAGAACATGTTTTAGAACTGGGTGAGAAATAATTTCCCTAAATTGAATATTTGGGAACCAATTACAACCCCAAATCTGCTATTAACCTCAGAATAGGTAATTGCAAGTTTGTGTCTAAATCCATTTGTCATAATAGAGCAAATTAAGAATCACGTGATGGACGTGATTAATGTGTGACAGTTATCATGAGCACCATGAGCCAAACTAATAACAACATCAAAGAGAGATTCCAAATGTGATGCAGCCATGAAGGCAAAACTAATTTTCGAATTATAATAGCAACATCCAAGAAAGCTAATGTTTTCTTTGTGTGATAGTCACGGCTGGGCATCTGGAGATGGCTGTCCACTAATGTCCTAATAAATGGTAGGCACACACTGGAAAGGTTGTCATCATGGGGCAAGCTGAGAACCGTTGTTGCTGCTCTTGTCATAATGGACCAGTCAGGCAGTGGGTCACAGGGTGCTGGAAAAAAGTAAGTCTCATTACAGGCTCAGCTCAGGGCTCTATGTGCCTGTCAGTTCTGACTCACACCACAGAAACACACTTTCAGTGCATATAAGTAATATTCCTGCTTTATTCTCATGCAACATTTCTTCCCTATTTTCTCTCAACAGAGAATACCAGAAAACTCGGTAGTGTTACAGCCAAGAGCTTGCATGAGGCAATAGCCACCTTGGAGTTAAGATAGGAAACTTCGTGCAGATTCTGTGAGAACAGGGGCTTTAAGCTGATGTCACCTGATACTGGGGGTGGGGGCCGGGGGAGACACTCAAAACTAGCACGTGCTGGCAGGCCTGGTACTGCCAGGTGAACCACGCAAGGAGAGGCACTGACCCTCTTCCACCAGCCTGAGTGCCATGAGATCAGAAAGAAAGTCTTTTTCATCTCCACATCCCTGGCACCAAGCATGGGGCCCAGACTAGAGAGCCAAGAATTGAAGGATATATTATATAAGAGAGTTAAGCAAATAGCTTTGGAATCCCGGCTCCGCCACTGCCTAACCTCTGTGACCCTGGGCAACTTGTTTCAGCTAAGTCTCAATTTTTTTCTGCAAAAATGAAAAACAATTGTGAGGATTAAATTGAATAATGAATAAAGCACTTTGTACACAGTTGCGCTAAAAATTGCATCAAATACATTTTAATGATGAGAGCTGCCCAGGAAGTATAAGGTAAGGGAAGACAGAGAAAAAGCCAAGATAGTCATTTTTCATTGATCAAAGGTGGCAACAAAAGTTTCCCACATAGTGCTCCATGAGGTGAATACAAATAACCTATACTTGTCCCAAGTACTTAGAAAAAAATCTAAATGGCTTTTTAGCATTTTTCTTGTAATGGTTAAAAAATTTTTCCCCCAAACAGTAAATCTCATGAGAATAAATACTGATTAGAATTAATATGTCTTGCCTGATTTTAGCTCAACAAACTTCTTAAAATCTTGACTACTTTAACACCTGTAAAACCTCAAGGATAGGAATACACATATATTTAAACAAAACAAAACCTCCTTTTTTACTTTTAGTCATTGGTGTATGTAACAACGTATCTGCCAATTTAAGTGTTGAAACATAAAATAACTAATGGCTTCTCTGTCTCAAACATTTTTCACATTTAGTCTTTGCATTCTTCTGTAATGACATTTGCATGGTTTTATCTCTTTTGAGAGGATAAAAATTGGATTTTTTTTCTTTTTTTTTGCATTGCTAATAGTCTTAAAACTAAAGTGGATATTTTAGGTGTTGGCAATTTTCCCCTATCTGCCTCCAATATTACTGAAGCTATCTTAGTATCATCTCTGAGGATAAATAGTATTATTAGTTATTTGTAGACTCTAGTCACAGAGTTCATTAAAAATGATGAGTATGTTAACATAGTTCTTTTTCACTGAAAAGTTAAATTTGAAGAAATGTCTGTTGGGCCTTTGAGGACCTCTATGCATTACAATTTTCTGATGTGTATCAAATTTTGGGTTCAAAATGTATTTGTATTATCTACTATATCACCAAATAGCTTAGATAATCAAATGATGTTTTCAGTAGTTCTGTTTAAAATGTTGGCACGTTTCCAAAATATGGACCTAGAATAAGTCATCAGAGATCAAACTGAGGTTATTTGAACTATTTAAATGGCATAAATGGGACATTAAAACATCCACATGTTCTGACTAAACTACATTGGGTATGTGAATATGATTTATCCTAAAGAAGTCCAGCTTTTCTTAGAACAGGCAACATGTTAATTTGACTTTCCTGATGCGTTAGATATAAATATCCAATTTGTATAACAAGGTGAAATCTGTATATATGTCTTGTGATTTGTGATTATTACCTTCTAAAAAACACTTCTCTGGTGCTACAGCACGATGTCCATCTCCTCAGACACAAAGACGGGACAGATAGTCGGGAGCCAGGCACTGTGACTCCTTCAGTGATTTCCCTTACTCTGCGTAAGCTGTCATCTCACATGAGGGTTATCACTTCTCCTTAACACTATCTCTGACCCTTGACAACACATTCCTGTCTGCTTTGTTTTCCAATTCAAAAACCACAGTGTTCCTCCAGGCTCAGCCCTCCTCCTTCGCTCTCAGTAAGTATCCTCTATTCTCAAAGGTCAATGTTCTTTTATGCATTCAACTACGACTTATCTGTGGGCAAGTTTGAAATGCTTCTTTGTGAAATGTTAAAATGCAAGGCATCTCAGGACTCTCTTATTTTACAAGTAAGAAATGGAAGCCGAAGCCATGAAGTCACTTGACTAAACCTACCCACCTGGTTGGTTGGCATCTGGGAGAATAGAGCACAGGTGTCCACAGATTCCAGCTGTCTGCTCTCTACCGTACAATACTGCATCCATTTCTAGCCTTGGTGTCTCATTTTATCTTCTGTACTTCTACCTTGTTACTGGATATCACACTTGAATTGTCCCAAACCAGATTTTTGAACTTCTGTCTCAAGCCAGCTCTCATGACATCTTTTTCACTAATGGTATCTCATTCTCCAGGTTATCCTAGCATGAAATTTTAAGATCACCATTTACTCCTTCCTTTTATCTTCTAAATATAATTAATAGGAAGTCTTTGATATAGAGACGACATAGATGTATACCCATCTTTCAAGGACAAGTGTGACTACCAGCTCTTCAACCAAGGTTTCCAAGGTCATCAATTTATACTGATTTCTCTTTTTTAAGATTTTATTTATTTGTCAGAGAGAGAGCACACAAGGCAGGGGGAGTGGCCAGCAGAGGGAGAAACAGGCTCCTCGCTGAGCAGGAAGCCCGATGTGGGACGTGATGCCAACACCCTGTGATCAGGGCCTGAGCCTAAGGCAGATGCTCAACTGAATGAGCCACCCAGACATCCCTTGATTTCTCTTTCCTCTGAAATCACAGAGCATTGCTTGAGTCTACCCATTATTTTGATACTTAATCATTTACTTTATTGTGTCACTAATTACCAAACTTTATTATTTTTTTAAAAGATTTATTTATTTATTTGATAGACAGAGAACACAGTTAGGCAGAAAGGCAGTCAGAGAGAGAGAGAGAGAGCGGAGGAAGCAGGCTCCCCGCTGAGCAGAGAGCCCGATGCGGGGCTCGATCCCAGGACCCTGAGATCGTGACCTGAGTTGAAGGCAGAGGCTTTAACCCACTGAACCACCCAGGCACCCCTACTAATTACCAAACTTTAATAAAACTTTTTTTTTTTTAATTTCTCGTAAGACCTAGAAAAGTTTATGCACATAACAGGTACTTGGTAAGTCCTCATTGCTGAATATTTCTTTGTAAATGTTACTGGCTGATATATCTCTAAAATATGAATAAGTGGCTTAAAAATATTTTCTGAGAGTTTTGAATATTAAAACAAAAAATTGAGTTCTAAATAAATATTTCTTTAGGAGAGCATCTTATTTAATATAATATTTTCCAGTGAAGAGAAAGGTAAATAGCACCTATGCACAAGATAAAATGGATATAAATTAACTCTATCAAGTATTACCAAAATGTTTTTCCTGACACATCTTTGAAACATACAAAAATAATTTAAAATAGCAACAGCTTTAAGAGGTCAGTGCTGTCTTATTAGGAAAGATCAGTTCAGAAAGTAGGCTGAGTCATGCACTGAATAGCAGTCACTGGGCCTGCAGGGCAATGGGGGGTGCACTGTTAGAGCATGCAGGGGTCCTCCAAAGGAAAACATTCCATTTCAATTTCCCATCTCTAACTTGGGGAATCATTAGCAGGCAAAGACAGCTGATTTTAATTGTTCACACTGGTACACAGGGAGAATGACAATCTCAAAAGTAAAGAATTCTTTTCCCCTTCCTAATTAGTCAAAGAAAGTTGACATACCATGGCATATTCATGAGTCTACAGGAGAGGAAACAGATTTTAAAAGGAGAGATTAATGAAAAGATAGCAGATGGAGAGAAAATGGTTTTGATCACAGATGACTAGAAATGAAGGAAAACTAGGATAAACTAGTATTAGAAAGCTGAAACGGTTAGCACAAAATTAATAAATGTAAAAACCAGAAAAGAAATGGAAAAAGGTTAATTATAGGAAAACTTTCTCATTTTTATTGTTATCTCAAGAACTAGGCTCAAGGAACGAACTATAGATTGTATAATTACTGCTCTGATACAAAATGTGACTTTAAAGCCAGAGACTTACTCCAAAAGTCACCCGGGAAATTCACGCTCATTAATTTACTGACAGACCTTAGATATATTAAGTATGGAACGTGTAATGCATTTTGAAAATTGACTCTAAATTTTATTCAACTTCAAAGAAATAATTTTTTTAAACTACAAAACAAACTCTCACAAGAAGTAAATCCTAACAACCAGTAAACTATAAGGAATTTTATTTTTTATTATATCTGCTGATATTTGAAAATTATTTCTAATAAACAATACAGTTCTATAAACAAAATAAATGCATTAAGGAGGAGGAAGTGAGGTCCACAAGAACCACAAATTCCATGCATTTCACAAAATCATTCTCCCTTGTACCTGAACAGCATAAGAGAAAAAAAAAATTAGAATGAATAATATCAGTAGCATGAGTTTGTGATTTTTTAAAAACAAATAACTTAGAAAGATTACAAAGATGTTTCACTTTTTAAAAACTAATGACTAAGAAAGATCACAGAGATGCTTCACTTTACCACAAACTGATTCTGAAACCGTCTTTAGTGTTGATTTTGCAATCAGGGTAGAGGAGCTCAGAGCTATCACAGCTCCCTGTGACAGGAGTCTCCAGAGGAGATGAATGAGATCATCCTATTGATAAGGTCGCAATCGATCTGAAGCAGACCTTTTTTAAATTAGCAAAATGTTGCAGCACTTTAGGAAGTGTCACCAACCGCCTTTCTCCATGAAAAATGTACTGGCTTATGGAAAACTAATTTTTTAAATTAAAAATTTGTCTTATAACAACAACCAAAAAAAGTGTTGCTACACTTTTTTTTCCCCAATTCATTATTATTTCAGAGACACAGGTTCTCAAGATCGCTCACTCTCATATCTGGTTTCAGAAGAAACCAAACTCTTCTAAAATAAGTTGTGCCCACTAATTAAAATCAATGTTTGTGGCTAAACATGTCAAAAGAAAGATTCCCCAAAATACTAAGATATCAATCTTAAATAAAATTCTGATCCCATCAAAATGAAAACATCTTTAGCATTACTTAAAATGACTTAACTCAAAATCAATGACTCTTGAATTAATCTAGAAAGCAAACCAACAGCTTTGGCTTTCTTGGGAAGAAGAAAGCGGGCAGATAAGGAATACTTAGATTTTGAAGGGGCTGACATTAAAGCCACCAAAATCTTAACCATCGTTTGGCAAGAGAAGTAAAGATACAGATATACACAGGATGGATAGATGATTAGATAGATAGACACAGATGATTTTATTAATGCCTTTAGAAAAGTGATTCACGATGTGAAAATCCGTTTCAGAATTACCTGGGGTACTGGTTAAAAATTCAAATTCCTAAGGACACATGGGTGGCTCAGTTGGTTAAGCATCTGACTCTTGATTTTGGCTCAGGTCACGATCTCACAGTTGTGAGAGTCAGCCCCGTGTTGGGGTCTGTGCTCAGTGTGGAATCTGCTTAAGATTCTCTCTCTCCCTCTGCCTCTGCCCCTCACCACCATGCTCCCTTTCTCAAATAAATAAATAAAATCCCAGAAAACATTTGGATCCCTAGAATCTGCAAGTAAGGCAAAGGATGTGCAATATTACAGTGTTCCCCATGTGATTATTTTGCACAGTACGGTTTTGGAATTCTGCCATAGAAGGACTTGGTTAGCCACTTAACTTGTGTACAGCATAGTACTGGTAATCTCTGGCTTTCTTTGTTTCTTTCTTTCTTTTAAAGGTTTTATTTATTTATTTGACAGAGATCACAGGTAGGCAGAGAGGCAGGCAGAGAGAGAGGAAGGGAAGCAGGCTCCCTGCTGAGCAGAGAACCCGATGTGGGGCTCGATCCCACCATTCTGGGATCAAGACCTGAGCGGAAGGCAGAGGCTTTAACCCACTGAGCCACCCAGTCGCCCCTCTGGCTTTCTTTCCAAAGGAATAAGGTGTAGTGATCAGAGGTCACATAGACTTGAAGGCTCCAACTCTCATTCTTCCCTCCACAATCTAACTTTGGGCAAGTTATTCTGACTCTCTGAAATCTGGGTTCCTCGTTTTGAAAATAAAGCTTTTAATACATCATAGAGGTACTATGGGGATTAAAGAAAATTTATGTTAGGAGTCTGGCACACAGGAGGCTCTCAAAGATAGAATTATTCGTTCAATCCCCACAGTGACAATTAACTTGTTGTGCAGCTGGTCCACAGAATGTACCTCGAAACAGCAGCCAAGAAAAGAAATGGGCTATTTTGGGTTGTGTGTTCCTATTCCCCATGACATGGTGATTTGATGAAGCCCTGAGAAGTTTTACTAATACTCCACAAAGTTAATTTTGTGGGAGTGGGTAGAAGAGACACTGTTTCTTGGACAGTTAAGGGGAAAGTCAAGAAAAGCACTGAAAAGAAATGATTCTAAAACAAAGGTAAATTTTTGCATTTTCTCTGTGCCCAAATCTAGGAATGTATAATGTTGGGAAGGTAGCAAGTGAATTTGCATAGATTTCACATTTAAAATTAGGACATAATTTGTCACCTTCAGGACTGTGAGATTGATTTAATTTTAAAATTTACATGGTTTCACTACTTTGCTTAATATAGTCACTTCTTGATTATTCCTTTCTTTCCTCTGTGCTTTCTCAACCTTCTAGTGTCACTGATTAGGAGTCCTTACACCACACATACACAGCCAAGAGGACAAAGGGCATTGGCTTTATAAGTAATCCAGGTGAGGATAATGGAGACAGAGACCCAGGAAGAGCGGGTATAAACAGCATCTGGTTCCACCAACTGTTCCACTATACTCAGCCAATTAGTGTGATCAGGAAGTAACAGGCTAATAGACAGTTCTAATACTGGAAAGGAGAGAAAGGAAACAAGGTATTTTCATTGGTTAGGGAAAAAAATGGCTTCAGGCCAAACTATTTTTAAAAAATCACTTAGGAAGAAGAGATTCTTTAATTCCTATTTAGAATATACATTTAGAAATACTTTACTTGAAAAGGACTGTCCTTAAAACTGATATTTTGGTGAAGACAATGTTAAACGTCCTCTGTTGGAGTTTCATAAAGACTTTAATGCATTCATGATATTTGATTCCTCAAACTGGGGTACGATCTTTCTCTCCATCTAACATAGCCATGGAGCTCTCTGCCCACATCGACTCAGGTACAACCTAAGCGGCTCTGTGTGTCCAAACACAGCACAAAGCACACACTTACGTACACATGTAACAAAAGGAAACACTTTTGGTAGTATTTTGACTATAGTGCATATAGTCAGTGAATATTTAAAACACACTTGTGGTAGAAACTTCCTAGTGATTCAAGTGGATTGAGAAAAACACAAAGGGTGTTTAAAAATGAACCTCCATTTCCCGTTTTCAAGGAGCAGGTTGAAGATGACCTGCTTGATTCTGCAGGGTGATGTACGTCGACATGGAGAACGTGTCCTGAAACAGCAGTTTCTGGACCAGGCGTCCTGTGCAAGGTGCGAGGCCCTATGTCCACGTAATGAATTCTTAACGGCCGATGTGGTGGAGAAAAGATCTAAGGTACAACGGCCATGTAGTACAGGTAGAAAACATAATTATCTCCCTTATGATTGAGTCAACTATGGTACACAGAGATGGAGTGGTTTGAAAAAAAAAAGTGAGTCATGAGTAAAAATAGAAGGAGAAAAGATAGCCCAGATTTTTTTTTTTTTTGTCAGTTGCTCTCAGCACAGAGATACAGAACTGTTCCTTTATGTCTGTAAGTTTAAATATCTCCTTTCCTCTCATTAGCCATCAATGTTTCCCCTTATTTGGCTTTAAGACTCCGATTGACTAATATAAAATCTTTACTCTGAGAACCAAAGATATACTCTACTGATCTCAGAATGATATGTACTACCACCAGGCAGCTGAAAATTCGAGAATCTACATCTCACACAGCTTTTCCTACCTCCTCTTGCGAAGAAAGAAAAACTTTGTTTATTCCTCTGTAGTAATTCCAGCCAAAATTAACTTGTCCTTAAAAAGCACCGAAACACAAATAACTTAGCTGTTTAACGTGGAGATACCTGTTCCATGCTCCTCTGTCCTACAGCCTCACTTTTTTTTTTTAAATCCTCCATTTCCTCTCTAATTTTATTTCAAATTGATGTTACATAACTAGAGTTCAGTAAAAACATGACAAATGAGAATTTACAAGAAGCTACATGTTTTTTATTTTATTTAAAGGTGTGACCTACAGCATGCTTGTGGTTTGTACACTTCAAAAAATACCTTCCTCATCCCACATGGAGAGTTACTGGAGCCCTCGCCCACATCACATCCTTCAATAGCTGCTCTTTCAAAGACCTCTGCTCATGCCCAAGCTTTGACCTGTTCATCAGCAGCCTACGTGGGACACAAATGTGATGGGGGTCTGGCGATTGTGCAAGCTCTGGCCTAACTTCTCTGAGGAATGGTGCAATGGCTCCTAGCACACCCCTAAACAACTGGCTCTTCCTCTTGTCCGTGTCTCTTCCCACTTAATGGGGCTGCCAGCTAACAACCTGTGAAGTGCTTTCCTTCCATTAGACAGCCCTCTGCTTTCTCAGAGGTATCTAAATTAAAAGGATAACTTTCAAAATTACACACAAAATGATCCTGTCATAAAGCGAAGACATAAGAAAATGAAGGAAAAATTGCATCACGTTCTAAATTTTATAGGTTATTGCACATCTTTCAAAATTTTGCATCTTTAGTTTTATGAATGATGGGCAATCACACATTTTCTTAAAATAAATTCTGTCACATTGTAGTTTAAAATGTCAAGTGTGGTTGGTCAAGGTTCTGTGGAAATTAGTGGAGATGTGAAGATCAGGTGCTTTAGCATCAGGAAGTGACTTGAATCATGTGGTCTCCATGGTAACAGCCTTGGTGCTTACATCAAAGGGCCTTCTCTTACATGCACAATACCCCATGATATTTCTGATGAGAGCTTGGGCCATAGGATTGTTCTCCTCATAGGTGGGGGCCCTCTGAATTCAGGGCTGCTCATTAACCTAAGTCTGGGATACTGATGGGTGAAATTATCAATCACAGAACCCTGGCTCTAGCAAGAGTACAAAACCCACTCTGTGCACAGAGGAATGTTAAGGAATCAATTAGAAGAACCTCATGTATTTTCAACTTACTTTTATCCAAGTACACAAAAAAAGTGTTTTGAGCTGTGATCACTATTTAATATACAAGGCTGTTATATAATTATCACACACACACATACACACAACCACAAGCAACTTTCATTATCGAGAAAGGTTTAATTTCCATATACATTTTGTGATGTGCCTCACCTGCCTTTCACCTGGTTCCAATCAATACATTATACCTCCTTTCATTCGCTCATCAAATTCACTAGCTTATTTGCTTGGTCAACCTTCAAAGCTAATCACTCCTCTTCATGTTATATTTTAATAGCAGTAGCTTTTATTATGCAAAAATATTTACATCCCCAATGTACAAAGTATCAGTTATTACAACATGGGGACTGTGCTGTGTTTTTTTTTGTGTGTGTTTTTTTTTTTGTTTGTTTGTTTTTTTAACTAAAAACAGTTTCACATCCCTTCCCATGTGGTCCTGATCAAAGCAGAATAGAGTTTAAAGTGGCTTGCTAAATTTGTGGCTAGAAATGGCCTCTGAGTTCCCGGTTTTTTGTTTTTTTTTTAGTTTTTTTTTTTTAATACTTTGTCTTTTTGTCTTTGGAACTAACATGGTTTCACAAAGGCAAGAGAAGCTTGCCTTTGTGATAAAAGAGGTTTATTCAGCACTTTGTAACAAAATCCATACTTACTGCAGGGAATGTTTCAGTAGATCTGTTCTCAATGACTAAAATTAATCTGTGCACCTTCCTTCTCACGTAACACACAAGTCCCAGGGACTTATTCTGTTGTGGAAACCAATATTCAGATTAATCAAGAACAGGAATGATATGGGCAGCCCAGAAGGCAAATTTGGAGAATTTTGCGGTTCCTGTTGGTTTTCAATTCCTTTTTATTTTTGTTCCTCTGAATAACTTGCTTTTCAGGTGGGCCAGAGCCTACTCATTTATCCACGGTTCTGGGAATCAACTTGTTCTCACTGAGTCTCCTGACATGCATAGTTGCTCATTCATCTACTTTCTTCTTAAAAGTACGCCCTAAAGGTTCCTGATAGACTGAAAATACAAATACAGCAATCCATTGTTCTGGCTGGCTACAATTGGAAAAATTCCAATACTGTAAGATTTATCTAATAACTATTTACTGACTGCCTCCTCTGTGCCATGTACTGTGCCAGGACATAGGGATGCAAACATTTGTAACTCTCAATACCAAGACTTAGGGAGTTCCCAGTCTAGAGGGAAAGCAGGACAGTAAGTATGAGTTCTCAGAGGACTGTAATGCAGGTTACCTGAGTGCACAAACAGGAAGTTATGGGTATACAGAGGGAAGGAATGTAGGCTGACTGTCAGAGAAGGTTTCCTTGAAAGGTGAAGTCTGAGCTTAGCCCAAAGTGATAGCAAGAACCAGCCTGTCTGCAAAGAAGTGGGAGTCCAACCAGGAAGGGACACATTAGGTGAAATAAGCAACACATAAAAGAGGCACAGTCACGGGAAACTCAAGCGCAGTCAACTTCAGATAAACCAAGCTAATGAGCGGGGAATGGGCACCAAAAGGATGGGGCAAAGACGGGGGAAATAGTTAGAGGCGATTCAAACTTGTGGTTCAAATAAAATCCAAACCTGGCACAATGTGGATAAAATGGAACTAATATAAAATGTTTGTCTTAATAAATACTTATTTCTTTTTTTTTAATGAAAAAAATTTTATTACAAAAGTAGCACATATTTGTAAAAAAATTCAAAGAAAAGAGAAGTGCATAAAACAGATATTATGAGTGCCCAGTATTCCCTCCCACCCTCAGGAACAGCTACTATGAAGAGTTTGAATATTCTTCCATTTCTAATAGCCACGTCAGATGGACAGACAGATAAATAAAATACAGACAGATCTGCTACTTTTCCCCTGGTCTTTTTTCCTTTTTCATATATTTCTCCAGTTAGTATCTCATTCTGTTTAACATATGAAAGACTGGTGAAGCCATTCAGCAAATTAAACACTTATTTCTTAAAATGATACCTGGTCTGAGAATGCTCTCATTGAGATGTGAGAAAGACTCAGTTACACAGCTTTCTCAGCTGCACTTTTTAATTTCAAGTGGCCGAGGGTTGGGGTATGTGTATGTGGGACTGGATAGGAAGGAACAAAGGACAGAAGACGGGTTCTTGGAATTTGGGGAAGAAAAGATCAAGGTCTTCATAATGAGAACTTTTAGTCATTGATCCCTTATAGTAAATGTGACTTATAAGAGAGCAAAATGCCTTTGGGAACAAAAGAGGGAACTCAATAAATGTTCACCATAGATCTGTGAAATACACTTTTGTGGTCTAAGTTCTTAAAAATAAAACATATACACAGTTTCTGTTTGGAAAGTTCTATAAATGGGTAGTGATGGTAGCTGCACAACACTGTGAAGGTACTTAATGTCATTAAATTGTACACTTATAAATGATTAAAATAGCAAGTTTTTTGTTATGCACCTTTTACCAAAAAGTTAAAATACATATAAAGTTATGTATAGTAGTCTCCCTTTATCTATGGGGAATCTGTACCAAGACCCCCAGTAAATGCTTGAAACCAACCATGGATAGTACCTAATTCAAAATATACTATGTTCTTCCTATATACATATGTACCTATGATAAAGTTTAATTTATATATTAGGCATGATAAGACATTAACAATAATAACTAATAATAAAATAATTACAACAACTTACTGTAATGAAAGTTAGGTGAATGTGGTCTTCCCCCTCTCAAAATATCCTATTCTCCTGTATCCACCCTTCTTCTGTCTCTTGTGATGATATGACATGATAAATGATGAGACGAATTGAGGGGAATGACATAGGCATTGTGACATAGCATATAATTATTGACCTTCTGATGACACACCAGAGGAGAATTATCTGTTTCTGGACCACGGTTAACTACAGGTAATAGAAACTGTGGGAGGTAAAACTGAAGATGAGGGTAACTACCATATATATTATATGTTAGCTATAATACATAACATAAACTATGTAAATTAGGATTTATAGTAGAAAACTTTTTGTGTAGGGTAAAACATCATTGACAACATTAGTTAATAACACATGCCTTCACTGTGGCTATGAACAGTCTGCTCTATAAATAGCTAAGCCTTATTGACCATCTACTCTGGCAGGCCTCCCACACAACATACAACACTGGTTGTATGTTGATACTAGTATTAATCCCCTTTTACAGATGAAGAATGCATATTATTAGGGTAACAAATATCATTTACAAGCAAAATTGAAAGACCATCAAGTAGAAGTTATTGCTTTTACCTCACAATCCAAATGGGATTCTGTCCTTGTTTTTCATACTCTTAAATGCACTTTAGAAGTTATCTATGAGCCAGTTTCTTTGAAACTAATAACAGAGCAATTGTCAGGTTTTTTTCATGAACAACTTTCTGTTTTATTTTTTTAAAAATTTGTCTAGCCATAAGCTAATTATTTTCTTCATAAATTAGAACAGAGAAGTGGTTTATCAATAAATTTACATAGCTGATGAATTTCTTTTAATGACTTCAGTAATTTCAAGGTCCATAGAGGAGTCCTCATAGATATGTCTGAATTTGGTAAAATGATAACATTTTGTAGGTAAGACAGTTATTTTAAACAATGCATGTTACTCAATAATCTAGTTTTAAAAAGCTATCTGAATAATTTCATAGTACAAAACCCATCCTCCTTTAAGGAAGCTTTTTCTATTTGTAACAAGAAGTTATCTATTTGTGATGGAGGAAAAAAAACATGTAAAATATTTGGAAGAGGTTATCACAAACTACTGAAGAATATTTTCTTATTATTTGTAGGATTCTAGAATCTTGACCATTTATTAAACTACACATATTTTATAAATACCAGGACTTTACCAGAATACTTACGGAATCAGCTTCAAAGTTAGAAGCCTATGGCTCTGGTACTGGCACACCCATCCACCTATTCCTTGAAGAACTACTGTGGGTCAGACAATGTTCTTAGGCACTGATGAACATGACTGATTGATTGATTTTTAAAGATTCTATTTATTTATTTGATATACAGACAGAGAGCACAAGCAGGATAGCAGCAGAAGGAGACAGAGATAGAGAGGTGGACATCCCGCTGAGCAGGGAGCCCAACATGGGGCTCCACTTGGGACTCTAGGATCATGATCTGAGCCAAAGGCAGATGCTTCACCGAGTGAGCCACCCAGATGCCCCCAAAACTGGATTTGAATCCTGGCTTCTCTTGTTAGTAGTTCTGTTACTTAACAGCTGTGCTACTGAAACTTTCTAAACTTTAATTTTCTTACCTGTAAAATGAAGAGAGCATTTCTTTTTGAGTGTTATTCTAAATGCAAAGTATATAAAGTATATAAAATGCCCAATAAGACCAATGAAATACATGGTAGGTGTCATTATTATCATAATACCTCTATTTTTTAATAAAGTACAAAACTAAGCATGAAGCACATTAATTCTGGGAGCATGGAAAATCATTTTACTTCTCTATGACTGTCGGTCATCTATCATTGTAGCATACAGACAGTCCCCAATGTACATTGGTTCAACTTCCGATTTCTCGACTTTACAATGGTTCCAAAGCAATATGTATTCAGTAGAAACCATACCTTCAATTTTGGTCTTTTCCGGGGCTAGCCATATGCAGTAAATAGTCTCTCTTGATGCTGGGTAGTGGCAGTGAGCCACAGCTCCAGTCAGCTAGGTGATCACGAGGGTAAACAACCCACACTTATAACCCCACTTTGTATCCCTACAGACCTTTTTTTCACTTTCAGTATTCAATAAATTATGCAAGATATTCAACACTTTGTTATAAAATAGACTTTGCGTTAGATGATTTTATCCAACTGTAAGCTAATAGAAGTGTTCTGAGCAAGTTTAAGATAGGCTAGGCTAAGCTGTGATGTTTGGTCGGTAGGGATATTAAAGGTATTTTTGATTTATAGTATTTTCAGTGTAGGATGGGTCTATCGAGACGACCCTACCGTAAGCTGAGGAAGATCTGTATTCAAATTTTGGAGATGCAAAGCAACAATTTAATTATTTGGACACTTGCCCTAGGGTTTATGGAACAGAAAGTAAATTGTGGTAAGTAGATTATTTTCTAGTTAAGGAGGTTAATCATCAGATAATTTAGAACATCTAAAAATTCTGAACAAACGCTTAAGTTTGTTTTCTCTTTGCTGGTACAAAAGAGAACTAGCACATTTATCACTGAGGCAAATGTCCAAATGAACAAAGTTTGAGTAATATGAATAAAGTAGAATAATTTTTATATCAGTACAAGCTTTTTAAGATTTATTATAGTCCCAGTCTAACAGAGACAGGTGAATTCATGGCACAGCTGCCAATTTTTTATTTCACCTTGTGGAGGGACAACCTGGCATCAAGCAAAGGTGCCCATTTTCTTTATCCAAATGGATAATTTCTGCCCAAAGAGATCACTTTGTCATATGAGCTATCATGTGGTGAGCTGGCAGATTTGTGGCCCCCTTATATGATCAAACAACAATAAAAATCACAGGGGAGGCAGTGCATGGGCAAAGCACAATTAGAGCCATGAATAATTCCCAGGGATAAAAATTATTACTTGGAGAATAAACACCATGAAATTACTGATTATCTATTCCTTTCATAAAATTACCCAAAGTGAAGAGTACTGAAATGTAATACAAATATCAAACGTAATACAAATATCCTGACAGGATCCTAATTGCAGGAGATGACAATCCTGAGCCAAGAAGCTGCACCCAAATCACATATTTTAAACAAAGTATCTTAATAAAAATGATAGTTCCATTCAATGTTGTCCCATTATCATTAGCACACAGTTACAACTTTGTATAGAATGGATAACTTTACCTTCAAGGCTATTTATAGGACGCTAATAACGGAGACCCCAAAGACCTCAATTTGCATAAAAAGAAGGCAAGGCTACATTCACTCAGGTATACAAATGGCAACCATATAGACAAAAGCTCTAAGAACTCATAATCTCTTCTTTTCGGATTTCGTCAGGGATGGCTGGCTAATTGGAGGAACTCATGAAAGTTCCTTACAATCCAATTAGCACTTCAGTGCAATTAAGTGGTAGAGGCTTCCCTATTCTGCAGAGACTGCCTTTGATCTTGCAGTGAAAAGTGTCCTTCCTTAAAGCTCGGGTTTTGATTTTTTTTCTCAGTAATTAGTGCTAATTGTAAACCCAAGACTGACCTGCTATAAACAGAGTGTTTTACCGCATTTGACACTAGGACCTTAAATCAGTGTTCTCTTTTGTCTATATTGTACTTGCTTATTAGAAGTCTGGCTATTTTGCTCATTATTTGATGCACAATGGATAAGTACATACTAAAGTCAGCTGAAACAAATGCCTTGATCTTAAGAGCTTGTGTGGGTATTTTCACTGATGTCTTTTAAGCCCAGTTACCATAAAAGTAGTTGATTGAATTTCATTTAAGGAATATACTGTAGTTTTTCCAAACAAAGAATGACTATTCAAAAGCAATTTCTAAAGAGGTTTAGTGACCCTTGTATGTTTGGAAAATAAAAACAAAAGATGAAAATGGTCTTTTCATGGGAACAAACATAAAGAACTGCATAAATCAACTGCAGTGGTCCGCTGAAAAATACCTATTATAACAATGTCTGCAAAATCAACTCATTTGTTTAGACTCATAAAAATGAATTAAAATGTAAGCCTATTAATGAGTAGGCCAATGATGTATCTCTATATGGAAATAAGATACTGCAAAATATAAAATCCCAGACCTTCTCTAAGATAGAGATAAGACCCTTTGAAATCAGCACACATTGTCTATGCAAAGCGGCTAGATATTAGATAGGACATTTCTCCCTCAAACATGTTTTTAAACATACCCTATTCCATTACTTAGTAAATGGCTTTCTCAGAAAAAATCATAAATGAAACTAGGCCCACTCTGATTATACTATTAGACATTCTGAATTAGGACCAAATTAGTGATCTTGAAGTAGACATAGTCTGATGTACAGACACTAAATTACCAGAGGGAAAAAATACGTATCTAAGTAGAAACATACAGTACACATAAAATATGATGACACCAATCAGCACTCCTTAGAAATAGCTATTTTGGTGAATCTCTAGATTTCAAGAAATCTAGAAACAGTATTTTCTGTAGAGGGCAATATGACTAAATATGACTGAAACAAATAAAAGACAAGATGGGCTCTTAGAAATCTTCCCTTGTTTTATGTTTTTTAAATTTATTTTAATCATTCACAAAATCAAAGTATTACATGCATATAGTTTAGAAATCAAATAATGATTAAAAGCCTGTTAAAAACTTAGGGGTAACTAAAGAGAAACAAAAATCAGACTCTTAAATACAGAAAAGAAACTGGTGGTTGATGGGGAGGGGAGGTGGGTGGGGGAAGGGGTGGTGAAATAGATAAAGGGGATCAAGAGTACATTTATCACTGAGCACTGAGTCAAGTATGGAATTGTTGAATCATTATATTGTACACCTGAAACTAATATAACACTATGTTAATTATATGTCAATAAAAAAAGAAAAAACCCTTAGGGTTATTTGTCGCATCCCCTCCTTTCCTTCTCTCCGAAGGAAATGACTATCAACTCTTTCAGTCATTGCTTTGGCTCTGCACCTCCATGTTTTTAAATCAGCTAGGACTCCTCTAGCGAGAGAGCACCCAGGGATAAGTCCTGACTATCTGCATTCTGGGGCTCATCATGGAGAAATATCTCACATTTAATACCAGACTTGCACTTGTGTTTTCTTTATGGTCGCTCACCCTCTTCAGGCCATGTAGTCTCCGAGTCCTGAGACTCTCTGATTTAGTCTTCCCGAGAGCTTACGCTCAGGCCTGGACAGAAGTGGTGAGGTCATCTAACCAGGCACAGTGGAGATGTGGAGGAGGGGAAGATCAGGAAGTCTAGTTGCAACTCGTACACAATTTCAAGCAACCCCTGTTTTCACTATCCTCATCTTTTATTACTATCTGGCCTCCAACTTTGGAGCCTTCTCTGAGAAGCAGATTGGCTAGCTGTTCTTTGGTACTTCCGACCTGTAAGTGTTTTTGTTTGACCTCTCTTCTCCTTAGTAAATCACGTACTCATTTTTTTTTTAATACTTACTGTGGTACAATACATATTAAAAACCTACCATTTTAACTATTTTTTTAAAATATTTTATTTATTTATCTGACAGACAGAGATCACAAATAGGCAGAGAGGCAGACAGAGAGGAGGAAGCAGGCTCCCTGACGAGCAGAGATCCCAATGCGGGGCTCGATCCCAGGACCCTGAGATCAAGACCTGAGCCGAAGGCAGAGGCTTTAACCCACTGAGCCACCCAGGTTCCCCCTTAACTATTTTTTTTTCATTCTAACTATTTTTAAATGCACAATTCAATGGCAACAGTTATACTTCACATTATTGTGCAACCATACCAATATCTATTTCCAAAGCTTTTTCATTATCCCAGTCATTTCTCATTTTTCCATCTACTTTTAGCTGCACAACTGTGTTCTCAGGCTAGAGGGAGCTCCTACTTTCATTGCAATTGAAACTTATGTTTGTGCTTTTTTTTTTTTTTTTCTAGTTTTAGGGTGATTTTCAAGAGAAGGGTACAGAAATGTTTTTATTTTGTCATCATAAAACCTAAAGTCCCACTGCTTTATTTTAAAGATGGGACAACTCTAGCTTGAAAAGTAAGCAACTTGCTACTGATGATTTGCCTAATTACCTGTCACAGCACTTTCCATCAACTACACTATTCATATCATTACTGGAGTCCCTGTGAATTTAGATCTTTTCTTTCTTTCTTTTCCCTCCTTTCCTTTCTTTCTTTCTTGTAATTTTAAGTAATGTGTTTTTACATTTTAGAGTATTTTTAAATTATGTATACCACAGAGATCGAAGATGGTGTTGCTATAGTAATTATGAGAACAGTGTTGGACAGTTGATGCTCAGGAAGTTAGATCTTCCTAAATTCCTGTGGTAACATCAACCAGGAAATTGAATAATAGAATTAAACCTCTGGAACTTCTTGGAAGTGCAGTCATGGAGGAACTTGCTGACCAATGTTGACAGCTAAACTTATCACCTTCTCCTAGAGCTGGCAGACTTTATTTCAGAAACTGTGTAATACAAAATGTTCTATATTTTGCTGAGAATGCATCCCAAATCAGATGTAGATGATACTTGAAACATCTAATAATGTAATAGTAAAGTGATAAAATTACATCTTCTGTGCTATGATGTGGCTTTCTATGTTATAAAGCCCCACTGCCTATATTCCATATATCACTATGGCCGCCTATTTCAAAGTGAGAGAAATTATTTTAATCTTAGGGATTATCTCCTTCAATGATGAACTGGAAAGAAAAAGAGCCTCAACAGGATAGTGTAACTTAAATGGCATGTTAAATTTTAAACCCGTTGTTAATGTAAGTGCTGCTGGAGGAAGAGGGGAGGAAAAAGAGAAGAATAAGGGAAAAAACCCCAAAGAAATAGAACAACAATGCTCTCTGATAGGCACCTTTGTCACCTCTATTTTATAGATGGAAGAGCTAAGGTTCAGAAAAGTAAAGTAACTTGCCTAACACCACACAGCTATGATCTGAACCCAGATCCAGTGCTCTCAACAGCTCAGCTCTGTGGGTAGGCTAAAAAGTTCCCAATAACTCAAAAACAAAGTTTGGTTATATGAATAAAGTAAACTGAGAGTAAGCACAAAATATTACAGTACACTGATCATGGTGAGGGCAGGGCAGTTTCTTCTTGTTTGAATGGCAATTTAGTCTCTTCTTTTTGAGTAGACACATCTGTTACTCTTGACAACTAGTCATAAATATGGAAAACACCGGACGAGACACACTAAACTATGTCCATGAAAATGTAGTTGAAAAATTTGTTCTTACTTTTAAGTGAATTTGATGTAGAGTTATAAAAACCCATTGAACCACAACAAAATTATTTTAACACAAAACGTATTTTACACACAAACAATTTGGTCAAGAATCATAAAAATGGCCTCTGAGCAAGCACAGAGAAATGCACCGTGTGCTTTCTCTACTAGAAAGCCCTTGGCCCCTCCCTTGGGAGTCCGGTGACTCTTCTTTTAGGGACAATTCTAGTAAGTTAGTTTTTTTTTTTTTTTTCTTATAAACCAAAGCCCATCAAAAGCAATAATCAGAAAGGGATGAGATACTGCTAAAAGAAGGAACACAAGAACATCAAAACATGACCGTAATGAACTACTAAATTACTCAAGAAGGTGGTAGCTGAGGTCAGAGGTTGTCAAACCACAGCCTACAGGCCAAATTCAACTCCTGCTTGTTTAGTGACAAAGTTTTAATGCAAATCAGCTATGCACAGGGCAACTCACAGAGCTGAGCAGCAGCAACAGAAACTACATTGCCTGCAAAACTTAAGAGTATTAGTATTTGGCCCTTTACAGAAAAAGTTTGTTGACCCTGTGATCTAGCTCATTAAAAGCCTGGGTAAACAGCATCCCATACCTCATTGGGGCCTATGGTCATAGTACATCTAAGTTACCCAGAAATTATCGGCTTATGTTTCGTATACTTGAGTATGCTCTAATTAATGAAGCATTGAAGGCCACAATCCATTTTATAAAGGTCTCCGGGAAAAATTATTATTTTTAACTGACACAGAACAAACATTTCAGCCAACCAGGAAACTGCCTCTATAGAACTCCCAAGTGAATTATGTTTCTAAAGGAAAATCTAATATTTCAAAAAAAAACAAAACAAAACAAACCTATTCAGAAGTTAAAATCTTAAAGTTATTTATTGGCACAAGCAGGTCAACAAAATGAAATCATTTCAGATGCCCTTGCTGCAGTATTCTTTCCCCTTAAGATCAAAGTTCAAGTTCTAATTTCCTTCAGGTGATCCAGTCTCGGGGCTATAGAAGACTCGTGTTCCCTAAACTGAGCACATTGGAAACACTGATATCAGACAAGTGAATTGGCATTTTTTGAAGAACTACTGCTGTAATTTAAACTACTCCTTGATCTTCCCCAAAGCATGCTAGAGAACCTAATTTCCATAAAACTTTCTAACCCAATTTGAACAGTATAATGTGGACAGTGGGGAATAAATGGGTTTGATCAATTATGAATTTATATGATATGTTAGTAAGCTATTCAGGCTAAGTCTTACAATTCAGTATTTTGAACACTAATGCCATGCAACATAATTTTAAAATGGTGCATTTCAGAAAAACCTCACTAGGGCATATTTGCATATTTGGAAATCTAATTAACCCAAGCATATCTTAAAGCTTTCAAGAGAGAACATACAATAACATTTTTGTCAGCTGAATGTTTGCTTGAGGCTATGTAAGGATTTTATCATCTGGTATAACTTAACCCTTCAGTTCCCAATTTTTATGCAGGGGCTGTCTAACCTGGGATTGGGGTGTGGGCACACAGAACATTCCCCTCTCTGGGCCTGTGATTGGGGGTTTGGCATGAACAAGAGGACTCTGGCCACTTCAAGAACACCACGAAGGGCCCCTGATGTCTCTCTCTGCTACCAAATCCAAGTCCCAAACTGTCTCTTCTCCTTTATCTTAGTATAACTGAGATAAAGGAACACTTACAGGAACACTTGAATTAGCTGGGAAAAAAAAAAAAATAACCACCACATTGCATAGATGAAAACCATCTCTCTTACATTTTTTATGGGGGAAACTATTTCAAAAGGACACACGGGCCTTATAAGGGACACTGGCTGACCCACCCCCACAGGTACCACCTTATCTGGCCCTGAGTATAACTTCCTCCAGTGAGATTCTCCTCTTCCTTTAAGCCTGAATCAGTGCCCACTACCAAAAAAGAGAGAGTAGAAAGTAAAGGCCAGTTCTTTGGACCTACTAGCTTCCTACCAAAAGGCAACACTTTGATCCCTATACACATCACTCTCTCCACATGTCTGGTAGTGGAGACTAATCCATGGTCAAAGCCCCAGTCTCCTGAGATCATTCCTTTGTAGTTGTGGCCATTTGCCTTGCCTGTGTAAAACAAACAAACCAACCTGCTGTCCTGTTACTGCATCTTTCCAAGGGTTGCTGTAAACATGGAGGCTCAGACTGCAAGGCACTATTTGCACCCACATGGCCTTCACCTGTTTTGCCCAGTTCCCTGTGGATGCTTCTATTAGAGAAGCCTACAGAAAAATATTGCTCTGGAAGAAAGAGAAGTCCCAGTATTAGCATTAGTTAAGTAGAAAACAAAATTTATGAGAAATCCTGATATGCTCAGTAGAATCCAAACACATTATATTTGAAATTTCAGGAGATATAATAAAAAAATTATGTACTTAATTTGCAACAATATATAGTCAGTTCTGCAATAACGCTTCTTTAAAAATTGAAAATTTGTTCCAATAGGACTGATTTATTAGGGAACAATTTGAGCATAATGCAAATTTTGCATTTGCTTATTGTGGATTTCTTGGTAAGAAATGCTAGGTGAGCACAGAAAACTGTACCCAGGTGAATGGAATTGTGGAGAAATTTACAAAATGCACACAAGCACCCATCTCAAACTTCTCATTTCACTTCTTGTGTTATGACTCAGTTACGAGCCACATTTGTGCCCATCTGCTGTCACAACTTTCCATCAGATTTCAAATCACCTCCTTCCACTACACTTCACCCTCTGATTCGGACTTCCACAAGCGTTTTTCATGGTCTTTTTCATGGTACACTGCCATACTTATTGTAGTATCCATGTAATGACTATAGTATTACTATGTGTTCCTTAACTATTTAACATGCATAAAAACCAGGCCGCTATTTTTCTATAGTTCACAATATTACCTTGAATTTGTTCCATTTTTTGAAATGTCATTTATGTAATACATTAAGGTCATTCTGAATTCTAGTTCTAGCTTTCCAAATGTTTGTGACCCCTGTTAGCTTAGTGTAATGTCCAAACCTAAAGATTTTGTATGTCCCTCATGAAGTTTTTGAATGTTTGTCTCTAACCCCATTTCCCCCTAAGCTATAATTTTCTACGCAGCATGATGAATTTAAAAACATGTATGTCACCTTATAACAAAACTGACTGTAAATCCGATTTCATTGTTTTATTAAAGATCAAAGAAAGGGCAGAGGACAGAATCAATAACATTTTAGTTGATAAAATGAAACATGTTTTTATGTGTCTTGCTAGCTAGAAATAATCAGTTCACATAGGATAGTCCTCTTGGCATTTTAGAGCGCACTGGGCCCCTCTTCCCATAACACCTCGATTCAGCTCAGATGTCATCTCTTCCGGCAAACCCTACCCAACTTCCAGAACCACCCTGATCTGTATTAGATGCATCCACTACGTCCCATGTATTTCAAAGCTGCCTGCTCATTCCTTTGGCCCAGGCCTCATCACATCACACTGCGATTTTGTTTACTCATTATTCTCATTCACTACACTGTGAGCTCTTGAGAGCCGTCTTTGCACATGTATTTGGATTCCGAGCATGTAGCATAGTGTCTAGCACAGGGGAGGTGCCCAGAAAATGTTTGTGAAGGGAGAATAAAGGAATGTCCAGTTATTTGTATTACTCACAGCCTTGAGCATAACGCTTTGCACAGAGAGAGCAGGCATTCAATGGACATTGTTGAATACACGACAGAAAACCAAAAACAAGAAGTGTACTTATTTAGACAGGAAAACGGCAAGCAAAGTCATTTCTTGAATGTGTCAAATAAAGCCTTAGTATACGTAATGTATACTTAACTTTATAGATGCATAAGAAAGGAAGAGGACTATGACATTTTACGACCATGAAATAACGCTTAAATTCCTCAAGAGGTAATCTGCCTTAGCTCTACCATCAAGCAGGTCAGCTCTTAAGCTTTCCAACCAGGAAGGCTGATTCCATTTTAAACACCTTCGAAGATGGTATTGTGTCTCTTGGTAGCCTTAGACAATGCTTAATGATAGTTTATAATCAAGAAATCCCTACCAATGTAAAAGTAAGCTCTCCCTTGCTACTGTAAACTAATGTTCTTTTGTTCTTTCTTCTGTAGGGATGGAGAACTGGTCAGCATTCTTATTATAACCCTCTGTATACTGTAAGACAGATATTAAGTCATCTCTTAGCTTTCTATTTTCCTGGCTAAGCAACGAAACTCCTTTAATCTTCCCCCACATGACCTATTTTACATCCCATTAAGCATTTCCGTTGTTCTTTTACAGACCTTTTCCAATTTTCACAGTTCCTTTTAAAATGTGGAAACTCAAAGTTGACAAAACAGTTTAATAAAAGCTTATACAACGCCAAACATAACAAAGGATTATTTCCTAACTCCCTAAATCCCAGTATCGTATGAGTTTTATAGCATGCTTTGCTAAAAGCCAACAAGCTCTTACCACCTCTCTGTGCCTGTCAATCCTCATGCACTCTGTGAACGTGTGGCGTCTGAACGGACAGCTGCTCAATGGTGCCCTGAGCACATGCGATACCCTCTGCGTCTGTTCTCACCAGCTTGCTGAACTAGGGCTTTGGGGTGTGGAGTGTGTTCCAAGTGTGCCTCATCCTGATTTTCTATAGTTCAGGCCATGAAGGAGCTAAGCGTGTCTTTGGCAGAGCAAAGCTGGCCTTTATCATCTTGTTTTAGGCTGGGCACTACTCTGCTGACTCACCTTGAGCTCACAGCCCTTTTCTTGTCATTTCTGTGCTTGGATAATCTTCTTTCCTCTGCTGAGAGTATTGTTTACTTTCTTCTCTCAGGATATAACCTTGAATTTGTCCCATTTTTTTGAAATGTGATTTATATAATTTATTAAGATCATTTTGAATTCTAGTTCTAGCTTTCCAAATGTTTGTGACCCCTGTTAGCTTAGTGTAATCTCCAAACCTAATCAGTATGCTTTTCTTTCTGTCACCTAGGAAATAATGAAATGCAGAATTAAATCTAACATAGGCACCAGGACTGAATCCTGAAGATCTCTAATTAACAGACCCCTATGGCTTATGATAAGGACTTTAGAGGGTGATCTAAAAAAAAAAAAAAAAAAGCCATGTATACTTAATTGTGATTTGTGATGGGATCTACTTAGACATAATCTTCTTACTTACTGATAAAGGGTAAAAGGGTAGTAGTTTATGGGATGGAATTAAGCATGATCGTAAACAGATAATTACTCCATCCATTGCTTTCCTTTAGCCTGTGTAGGTTAATAGTCCACCATAAAAGGAAATTATACCACTTTGGATGATTTCCTATTCGAAAAACAAAAAGATGAAATTATAACCAAGGTTGTATGTATGTATGTATGTATTTATTTATTTATTTATTTATTTATTTTTTAAATAGTCTCTATGCCCAATGTGGGGCTCGAACTCACAATCCCAAGATCAAGAGCCAGATGCCCCTATAATGAGGTTTTGTAATGGTGATCGTTATTGATTATTGTCACTGTGGAGCTTAAAAATAAATCAATACCTAATTAATTAACTATTTAAAATATAAAATGTAATAAGATTTCTAAGTCGATCCAAGAGCTAAATATAGGGACCTGATTAATTTAGATGACTGTGATAATCATATTGTCTTGAGCTCAAGTTGCTGAATGATTCACCAAAATACTATGTAACTGCACAGAAAGGCAAAAACTAGTGAAAAGGAACATTAAAGTTAAATACATTCACTAAAAAGATTCTATTACTATTATAACTACTATTACTTTCTAAACTTCAAACTAACTTAAACTAAATACTCTACACAGTTACAAAAGAGTAAAGCAATTATATCTTAATGGTTGTAAAGGCTTTCTTCGTTGGTAACTTTAAATTAGGTAAGTAAATTTAATTTCCTCTTAAAAATATTTGATACTAGAGCATTTCCATCAGATAACATTTTTATCATTATTGCAACAATTTCCAAAAGATATAAACAATACACCTAGAGACAATTAACAAAATGTCCTTAAATAACAGTGTTCAGTTACTCAAGAATATTTATTGACTGAAAATTCAGTTGCTACATAGAACCTCTACTTGATTATTTCTTAATTTCTTTTAGTTCCAGGTTCAGTTATTTTGTTATTTTAGGCTACTAGGTTGTCTTATGCCACTGTTTATTAGATGTTTTCAAAACTGCACAGAAATGGGTCAAGGGAGAATTACAAAATATTATCTCACCAGACTCAGATTTATGGAATGTTTGATAAAGGGATATCTGCTGTTAACAGAAAAAGGAACATATATCAAAAAGAAGAAAAAAATCTGAGCTGTTTGTTCAGCAAAGAGTGAACTGACCTTGGAATTGTATTGTATAAACATACAATTCTCCCCCATTTAGTTTTCTGCTGGCATATACACTCTGTCTGCATATAATGTTAATGCATCATTTATTTATATCAAAAGCCTTCCCTAGACAAGCATCCTAAAAATATAATAAGATAACTATGTTCTGGTAGTAAAGAAACTTAAGAAAATTCTGATTCTTAAAATATGCTCTTCTATAAAATCAATTCTCAAATATTCAGTGTCTAATCAATGAGCTGTGGATTGTCTATAAACATGCTCAAATACTTCTCTTCCTCTTCCTTCCTTCTCTTCATGTATTGGCTTTCAATGCTCATTAGCACATCCAGGACAAGATGGGCTAGGTGACACAAATCTATCAACTTAGAAGCCTTGCCAAAAACTTGTGGAAATTCACTTCCCTTCAGTAATCTTGTTTTTCATTACAGATCTTGAAATATGTTTAATTAACAGGATTAAGTCCAAGGTCAAGTAAACAGGTCATAGAAAGGAATGATATCATAAAATATAATTTTAATTCTAACATACCATCAGCCTATATTCTTACTAAATACTACTTGGTATTTGTTTTCCTTTTAATTTTATATATTTTTTAAGATTAAAATTTTACATAGACCCTTAAAAATTAATGCATGGTTTTTATTTGCTTGGGCACATTCTGTTACACTGAAGAGTACTTGAAAAAATTTGTCATTGTCGGAGATTTGGATACTATTTTATTATAGTGGGTATTTTATTATAATGGCATGAGGATTAGTAGAATTTGACTTATGAATTGAAATGTGCAGGACAAACTTACTGTTTTCTTCAATAACACACAAAGAATTCTAGAAATCAAAAGATAAAAGATGTGTGGAATCTGAATCAATCTAGATGTAAATTTGACAGTTCATTTTTATTACGAATGATAATTAGAGTTTTTGAGATAACAGGCTTATAAATAATATCAAAGATTCCGTTTGTATGGTTCAGTGAGGAGTCTTACTCATACTAGATTGTTCTGATATTCCTACTTTAGTTAAATCAGATTTTTCAGAAAAGAAACTTAAAGATGGTTTACCTATTATAGGTAACAAAGTTTTACAGGGTAAATGTCTAATATTCCAACATGAAGATAATTATGCCAATAGGGGGCATTTGTAAAATTGTTGTGTAATATCAAAATAAATATACATAATAGTTTTTCCAGCCCTTTGTTTTATAATACATCTAACAAATGTGGCTATGATAGCAGGAAATTCAACAAAAGTTAGAATGATTATGTTTGTATGTTTGAATTGCTGGAGTGATGAAATTTTCCCCTTCAACTTCTGTATCTTTCAAATGTTTGACTAAGAATAGGTATCATTTTTACAGACAGATAAAAAAGGTGTTAAAATAAAAAAGTTTAAAAACTAAATACAATTCTGAGAAGATTGGAAGATTTCTGCTAGCATCCTCCAAGGGATCATAAATCTCCAGATGTTATATATGATGCATGCTGACTTCTCTCAAGGCTGATATACAATCACTTGGAAGAATCATGACTTTATTTTAAAAGTCTATCTTATCTCCACTGGTTACAAGTATAAAGAACATTTTAAGCATTAAGGAAACAGAAAAATCTAAGATTCTCTATCTGCAATTTTTCTTCTCATTGCTAGATTTCCCTCAAACCAATTACTGAAGTTGATGTAAAAATGTCTGAAATACAGGGGAAAGAAAGATATTTGAATTATTCATGCTATTTGAAGCAAATTCATAGTATTTAGTCAACAAAGAGTTATTGGGTTAATTTTAGTCAGCAGTAGATGCTGGATAAAAATGAAGGAAAAAAAGACCCTACCCTTTCCCTCTCGGGTCTCATGATGTATGAACTCAAAGTCTAGCTGGTGGTGACAGTGGTGGCAAGGATCTGTGGGCAGGAGGGATCTGCCCATCATTTCTCATGGTCCTGTAGTGTGGGCTTTCACCCTGTTTAGAGATGCCTCATTCCAGACAACAATGAAGAAACAACCACAGGAGATAAGATATAAGTAGAAAATGGAACACATTTCATTTTTTAAAAATGCTTTAATGACATTTTTTTTTCTCTCTTTGAAACATTTTATGTTATGGCAAGCAATTGGAGGGGAAAAAGGATAAGACAATGAAAGAGATCCTGGAGGAGATTCCAGTATAAATAAATAGTGTTTAAAATGAGGTCTCAAGCTATAACATCTAGAGTTAAAAACAACTGATTCTAGTCTTGTGGCGGCAGGCAGGGGGGTAGTGGGTGGGAAGATGGGATAGTATAAGTACTAGAATGTGCTTCTAGTATATTCGCATAGAAGAATAAGACACATTTTAAGTCCACATTCACCTTCACTCTCTTCCCTCTTTCCAATGTCATTATCATTGGGAATTGACTGGAGAAGGGGTTGGACATTTCAAGGGTGTCTCCTATTTAAGTACAAGTTAAAATTAAAAAATGTGTATCCCTTGCCACACTATAGGACAAAGAATATATAGTTGGGTGTAGGCAGACAGGGATTAAGTCTTATTTGTGTATTACACTAAATTATTCATTAGACATAATTCTTTCCAGGCAGGTTGACAAAGAATCATAATAAACTTTTTAGTAAAAGCAGGGTTTACCAAACTGGGCATATCCCAAATGCAGTTTTAAAAATGAGAGGCAAGTGGGTTATCTCTGAGTTATCATTTATTTTATTTATGGGTTATCATTTATTTTCTTTGTAATTTTCTATATTTTCCAAATAATAAGGATACACATACATACGTACACACACACACACACACACACACACACACAATTTAATGAGTGCCTTACATTATGCCAGGAGCTTTAAATTTATTACTGCTAAATTTTCAATGATTCTACAATATGAGTATTATTACCCCTACATTTATAAAGGGAAAAAAAAAAAAACGAGGCTCAGAGAAGGTTAGCCCTGCTTAAGTTCACACATAGATAATTAAATGCCACAGGTCAGACTTTTTTTTTTAAGGAAAAATACTAAAGAACAGAGATGAACTGCTTATTGTTGCTGTGAGGGGCATTTATGGGTCTTGGATATTACTGTGACAAATCTTTATAGCTATTACCTGAGGTTCTTTACCTAAATCCCAGGGACATCTCATGGACTGGTTCCAGGCAAACATGATTAACAAATTCTACCCGGGCATACATATGTGTCTGGATACACATATTTGTCTGGGCAAGAGGTTCATAACTTTGATCAGAGGATGATTAAGGTGCTTGTTCATGAGAGAAACCTAGTACATAGTTTGTTCTTCTAATAAACTTAAGCAGTATTCCGGGGCGCCTAGGTGGCTCAGTGGGTTAAAGCCTCTGCCTTCAGCTCAGGTCATGATCCCAGGGTCCTGGGATAGAGCCCCACGTTGGGCTCTCTGCTTGGCGGGGAGTCTGCTTCCCCCCACCTCTCTCTCTGCCTGCCTCTCTGCCTACTTGTGATCTCTCTCTCTCTGTCAAATAAATAAAATAAAAATCTTAAAAAAATAATAATAACCTTAAGCAGTATTCCTTGTATGGCTGGATTCATTAAAGATAGCAAAGTGATTAAAGGAGAGGTTGGGGGTGTGTGGGGTCTAGTGTGTGTGTGGTGGGGTGGGGAGTGTGGCAGGGAAGCCAGAAGGCAGCTGCAGCTGGGACAGATGCAGGCTGGGAAAGCTGGCTGGGAACTGAAGCTTGAGAGAATAATGGAAGGCCGTGATTCTCAAATTTCAGCATGATCAGAATCACCCTGAGGTGTTGTTAAAACACAGATTGCTAAGCTCCATCCCCAGAGCTCCGGAATCAGTCAGGCTGTAGTGGGGTCTGAGAATCCACTGCTGTTGCTGGATAGGGAGTAACACACTGATTTGAGACAGACTCTGGGACTCAATAGGGTTTAAATCCATAGTCTACTGCTTACAAGGGTAGGATCAGTAACAAATTACTTAGCCTAACTCTACCTCAGTTTTCTAATCTGTAAAGTGGGCATGATTATATCTAATAAAATTGAATGGGATAACACATGTGAAGGGCTTATTCCAGTGTATGACACACATTAAGAGTGCAGCAGACTTTATGCATAAATCAATAAACTCAATAGCTTAGTAAACATATATATACACATCTAATAAGGTTTTATATATATATATATATATATATATATATATGTATGTATGAATACACACACACACACACACACACACACACACTTGGATTAGAGTTATAAAATAAAAAAACTCCCATAGAATAGGATAATATACTAAATCAAAGCAAGGTGAGTATAGTATAGTTAAGATAGTTTTAATTGTCTTTCAGATAAATAAGCCCTTTTCAAATTATTGAGTCAAGCTAATCCTATCATTGCTATTTCCTTAAATTTGCAGCATTTCAATCACGGCAGACCCACCAATGCTAAGAGAATCCATGGTAACCACACAAAGTAAACATCCACCTACCCATTAGTGCCAGCAATTATTTGGCATTTGTTATGTTAGTTAAACTGTGTAATGGTGTGTGAGAAATCAGTTTCTGCTTCCTTGACCCTTTGGAAAGCTGGTTTTCCAACCCAGCATGCCTTGCCGAGACTCCAAAGTGTGACAGCTGTGACTTCAGGCACTGATTCTCTCACAAGCCCCTGCTGGAAATGAGGCAGCAAACATCATGATCTCCTCCAAAAGAGTAAGAATCTATTACAGGAGCTTGATTATTGATAATGACCATTTCTATTTTGGGGCTAACAGCTAACTAGGACTTATACTGTTCATTTTAACAAGTATTCGTCATGAACCCTGAACTATCTTTCAGAAAATATTAATTTTAGATGCATGTAATACACAAGAACACAATGAAAAGATTATTTTCATGCTTTTAGATATTAAGAAATACATCCTGTTTACTTGTATTGAACATGTACAAAGAGATTTAAAAATAGTTAAGGACAGTTTTAAAGGTAAATGCGTCTTCATGCTCTCACAAATCCTTAACCTTAATTTTAAAGATACTAATGATCCAAAACTACACAGAAATTTTACTCAATATAATTTTTAACTCACCAGATATTTACTATGTCTCCTTAGTAAAATCTCCTGTATCAAATTCTTGGAGAGATACAAAAGTGAATAAGCAGCTTAACTATTATTAGGGAACTGATAATTCATAGAGATGAGATGTAATCATGAGGGGGAGAGGGAGGGCCTCTGGGGCATGGCCAAAGTCACAGAGACTGGACTGAGGATGAAACATTTACAATACAGTGAGAAGAAGTCCAGCCTGGCTTGAGTAGAAATTCATGTTCTAGAGAACTGGGAGATACTGTGAAATAAAAGAAGACCTGGGAGGTGAAAATGAATTCTACGGACCTGATCATCCTGTTTACAGCCATAGGTTTTGTTAGCCAGAATCCTAATGCCATCATAAGTTCCCCCCCACCCACCCTTTACTGTTTCTGCATCTTTGTGCCTCTCATGGATATACCTAGGAAGCTGTTTACAAGGAATGACCACAGCCCTGGGTCAGGCTCTTCTCTGTCTCAACAGGCACCAAGATTTGACTAGGAAAGTAATCTTTGCTAGGAGCAGAACATGAAGAGTAAAGGTGGAAAACTGCTTGGCTTTCAGCCAAGGAAGGTGGTGGAGAAGGAATGGTGGGGAAGGGCTAACAAGGTCATCCCCCATCCTCTCCATTAAGCTTCGAGTGTCCCACTTGTCTAATGAACACGTGCTCTATTCTGGCCTGAAGACAGTATGTTCTCTTTAAAGAAATCTGGGTTGGCAATGGCAGCTTCTATTTTAAAGCATAACACAATATGGCACCAGGGCAGGGGACATTATACAAGAAAAACATTCTCCTTGACATTCTTGCTGGCATGCGAAGGGGAGAGAAACCAGTGAATAAACATAGTAAGAAAACCAAATATTTATTCTAGAGCCACGCCCAGATGACTTTTTTATTCCATGTTCGTTGACCTCGTCCACTTCTTCCCTTCATTGCAGCAGAAAACACAATGCCTCCCTATGGATAGAGTTATGTTTACATGTAATTTTACCAGAGAAATAGGAACAAAGAGATTTGAACTAAGCTTTATTAAGAAAATGTTAAACACTGCAGCTTGTTTACTGTGTAATATTTCTAATATAATTTTAGAGTAATGCAGAGTGGGGTCCTAACTATAAGGATAAAGAGGAGAGTTTCACAAAATATTTTTTAGGTGGAAAAAAAGAGGCAAGAATGAATCCTGAGCACAAAGGTAAATAAAATACATTTGAGAGTACTTACTCTCCACTTAAAGTCAGAGAGATTCTCATCTTTAACTGCTATGTAGATAATATATAAATGAATTTTCTTTTATTTGTAAGCAGAAAAGCTTAAGAGGATATTTGTACATCAGGGCATACTTTACAGGATTATAGTAGTAGGCCATCAATATTGACCTTATCTATACAAAGATTTTTATATTGGGATGTCAAGGAAATGTACCAAGTTCATACAAAAACAAGTGCTTCAACATTCAGTAACACAGCTGTGAAGTGAGTATTCTGTTTTATAATCCTTTCACTCTGTGCATTGCTGAATATAATACATGGCAATGAACTTGCTATGAAAACAACAACTGATATTTCAAAATGAAACTTTGCTCTGCTGAGACCCAGAGGAAGAATGCATCCATTTGCTCAGGGTGCTGCCTGGCTACACTTCATTTATGCAGATTTTAGGTTAATTGATAGGACTCACAGACAAGGGTTCTATAAACCATTTTACTGAGCATACATCCTGATTATAATGTCATGTTAAGAAATGGAGTGCAATCTGTCTTCATGTCATATTTAATAGATTTCTAGTAAATAGCCCACAAGTGCTCCTTCTAACAGGTGATGAATTATATTAATGCCCTGTTGTACTTTCATAATTAAGGGTCTGGCAGGATTTCCATTATAATCAAGACTCATGGTAGGAAACAAAAGGAGTGGATTTTGTGTTTCCTGGCCCTGACCACAGTGCTCCTCTCATGCCCACAGCCACTTTGGGCCATGGGGAATACACCTATGAGGCTAGACTCAGAAAAAAACCCTGCTGTTTGGGTATTATCAAACTCCATTTTTATCAAAGCATTCCCTTTCTTTTCTTGGCTCACTTGCTCCTTCCATGAGCGTCTGCTCTCCCTTTTTTCACTCATAAAAGTTGAATTTTCCTTCATCAGGAGCAGGTCTGGTGGCTCCTCTTTGATGCCATTTCCTTTCCCAGACTTCATTAACCTGCTGTTTCCTCTGGAAGAAACCTGGCTTCCCTGTATCTGAGATGCACAGTGGCAGCATTCTTTACCTTTTGAATAGCAATGAATGAAGTTCATAAACAAAACCAGTATGAAGATGGCAAAGGGAGATGTGAATATGATTGATGGGAACACTCTCTACACAAAACAAAGATGAATTTACCAGAAAATTCAGAGGATAGAACCAGAGTCTCTAAGAGCCATTCTAAAGTAGCACTTCTAACAGGAGGAACATCAGAACACCTAAGCCAGAGGGAGGAGGGCAGAGGCCAGATAGGATGTGAAACCGACCCTGTGTCATTTTTCCTCAAGTTCTTTTGGGTGGAGGCATCACATCCCATGTGTGTTAAGACTCATCAGAAATGGAAAGAGAAGGGGTTGGGTAGCGTGGAGAGTAAAAGAAGTGGAAGGAGAGATGGGAAAAAGAGGAAGACACAATGAGAAAAAAGGAGGGGGTGTGTTCAGGATTGGTTTAACCTACTTTGAAGTAAAAGAATTGAGGTCCAAAAGGGAAAAGAGAAAGAATAGAGTTGCCATTCATCCCCTTTCACGGATTAGCAATTTTGAAAAATCTTGTTATTTCAATCACAGGCAGACTATGTGGTCTAGTGAGCAAGCCCAACCTTCAGGGTCTGTACAGGTGAGGTCTCTGATCCTTACCTCTGCCCCGCCCCACCCCGCCCCCCATGAACCAACTGCATCAAATTAGACAAGTTACATGGGGACAACAATATTAATTTCCCAGAGCTTTTATGTATTTATTTTATTTTTTATTTAGATACTTAAAATATTTTCAAGGAGTCACAGTCTCACTTCTATCTCCTTTTATGTCATATAAATTTCAAGTTATTTAATTTTATAAACTTGTAATCTAAGTTATACTCAAGTCTTATTTTCACAAAATTCAGACATAGGTCATTACTATTGCTGGTGTGTTAATATTGCTGAGTGACAATATTAAAACGGTCTAGTCCCTAATAGTGTGAGGTCCACAGAGATGTTCTGGGTCTGTTCCAAACTGTAAGAAGTCAGACATACAACTTTGGTTCCCAGATGCCCATGAGTTCCTGTTACCTACTTTCTACAACATACACTCCAACCTTCTAATGACCTTTCCCTTTGGTCAAACCTGAGCAAATTTTTGCTCTTGCAACCTAAAACAGTTGAATCAAAGTCAGATAAAAATGAAAAAATGCTTATCATGCCATCTAAATTCCTACTTGTTTTGCATTGGAATTATATGACTGTGAAGGAAAATAATTTGTTATGCTTTTAAGGTAGGCGAGATGTTCAAATATTGAGAGATACTATTCAGAAAATGAGCATCCATTTTATTTAGCACACATAAGAATATTATGCATAGAATCCTCATATACGCATTTCTGGGCAAAATAAAGTATTTTTGTTGCTAAAGTTGTATATACTTTTCTAGAGTAAAACTTTATACTAATCTTTTGTAGAAAATCAGAATGAATTAGTATGGTATATATGATAACCTACTATGTCATCGTGCCAGAAGTTTGACCAATTCCTTTTCATGGAAGTTTGAAAATGTCAAGTTCATTTTTAAACCCATGGCTAGTTTCATCTACTTTAAACCAAAAGTGACAAAATAGGAATTGACTGGGGGGAAAATTCTGCAATCCACTGTTCTTAATATTTGATAATCCATGTGAAGCAGGTTTACCACAAACTGCTGTGACAGAACAAAGATGACAGATAAACTCCTGTGACCAAATTAATTGGAAATAGATGCCTCAGTCTTGTGATCCTATTTCAGTTTTTGAAAGAATTATATGCACCTTCAGAGCATGCCACGTCTAAGGATGATTAGTCCTTGTACTGCTGGCATCAGGCTGATATGGCGTGTTGCCAAGTGTCTCAAGAGAAAGCTAAAAGTTCAGTGGAGGTGGTGCAGACTGTGTAGCTATTCCAGGATTACCTCAGAGAACATTCTGGCTTTTCTGCTGAAAGCTTGTCAGAGTTTGATATCTATTCTCTTTGTGCCTGTGATGTGTGTTTTCAGACTGCCATAAATGGGCTTCCTTAAATTGGTCTCTTGTTTTTTTCACTTTTGCCATATTGCTGAGAAACACAAGGTAACTTCAGGCATTTTATCAGGCCATCTACAGCCACATTTTTTTTTCTACCTTTATTAGGATTTATACCTGTCAGAGTGATCTGGTATTAAACCATGGCTACTAATCCCAAAGAGAACTCTTAATGTTTTCCGTTTGGCTGGAAACAAGAACATGATGTTTATTACATAGAGATAAATGGTCGAGCATCTATTAATTTGCAACTAGCCAAACTAGACCCAAATATAAAACATAACCAAAAATGCTGTTAATTAAATAATGAAATCTCCTACAAATGTATAAACATATATAATAATATATATAATAATAATAATAATAAAACAATTTGTATAATACAAATTATAAACATATCATAATGTCTCTTGTATTTGCTTCAAAATAATTCAGTATGTGGGAATCGAGTAGGGAAGGTGAGAGTATAGACAGAACCAGTTTAGCTGTCTATTGTAACCGCTAAGGCGGGACACTATGTCCATAGGCTTTCATCATAGTTTTCTGTAGAGACTTACGTTAACATTTGAAATTTTCCATGATAAAAACATTTTAAAACATAAAGCCTAGCAACTTTGGAAGGTTATATTATCTAACGTGGTTGAAATAAATTTAGTTTTCAGACTAGAGATACAATCTACTGAATCATTATCGAATCTACTTTACACAGTAACCATAATAAATATATGAGATAAAATATATCTGTAGCTAGAGTAAATATTTCAAAGTCCAATATAGATATATGCTTTTTATACTGATAAATCTACTTCTTGCCTTGTCAAACCAACCATAACTAATGTCATATAAGGAAACCTGAAACAATTATTTTCACAGAGACTTTTCTTGTGGCATGTTTAACTTCAAATGACAAAGATGTACATGCTCTCAAATTAACCTTTTGTTAAGGCAAAAGGAAAATTAGAAAATTAAACATACACAAAAAAACAGTCTACTCAAATGTTAGAACAACCTACACAAACTTGACACTAATTTTGACATATTTATCCTTTCAGCTGAAATATGAATAAGGCTACAAGAAGTATCTCCATTTACACTAAAAGAACTCCGCTATCCATAAAATATCTTGATAGTCTCTTTTTTTCCCTAAACAAAAGCTTTTTGGGATTTTTTTTTTAATTTAAATTCAATTAGCCAACCTATGCTACATGATTAGTTTTTGATGTGTGTTTATTAATGATAGCTTTTTTTAATGTAATAAGGATATACACTGAAATCAAGTAAACTGTTTGAAAGAGACCTAATTGCATCACTTAAAATATAAGTTTAAGTAAAATAGTCTTTCAAATCATATTATATTAGAGTTATTTTGACAACTTGGTAGCTATTCTCGTTTAAAAAACATATTACATATTAACCCACTGAGTGTTTTACTTTTTTTAAAAGATTTTATTTATGTATTTGAGAGAGAGAGAGAGAGATCACAAGTAGGCAGAGAGGCATGCAGAGAGAGAGGGGGAAGCAGGCTCCCCGCAGAGCAGGGAGCACGATGTGGGGCTCGATCCCAGGACCCTGGGATCATGACCTGAGCTGGAGGCAGAGGCTTAACCCACTGAGCCACCCAGGCGCCCCTGAGTGTTCTACTTAATAGAGTGACACACTTATGAATGTGCAGCCTATTTATGACAATTTCAAGAACTACCATTCAAAAATCAAAAATATGTTCCAAAAACCAGTAAATATCTAACAAATAATATAATTTTATTATCTGTAAGATCAATTGTGGGAAAACTATATTGATATGGCTGGGCACATTTTTTTAATTTTAATACTACCAAATTTTCTTACAAGTCTATACAAATTTAGTGATATCTTAAATTGAAAATTACTAATAAACTCAGGACAAAAGAGCCACATAATTGAAACTTTAACAAATTTTTGAGTGAGTGCATTTATAAAAGGATGACTGGGGAGGATTTGCTTCTTTGAGAAGAATTAGGGAAACACAGGAGTGGGAATTTACAAGTATATTACAGCTCATATACTTCAGATATTTTGTCTGTATAGTCTTTAATTATTAGGAAAAAAGAAAAAAAGGTAGTATTAAGAGAAAAGATATTTTTATGTGATACAGAAAAGCCTCAAACCACATAAGTAGTGTAGATTTTCAGCCTCTCATATCTGTTATTCCTAATGTTTTAGCCAACACTCTGCCTTTCTTAAAAGAAAAAACAAAACAAAAAAAAAATAAAACAAAACAATAAACCTTTAGATGCAATACAGTCATTTCTCCTACTTGTAAAAACCTATCCTGGAAAAATTTTTATTTTAAAAGAATAACAGCAATCACAGAATTAAATTTTTTATACTAGGTGCTTTGTATAAGTTCTCTCATGTCCTTCTTCCTGAACTCTTAAATTATTTTCAGGTTAGGAAAAAGGCTCATGTAAATTCAGCAGCTCAAGACACAATCTAGTAAGAGAGTAGTAGTTCCTGGGCTCAATGCCTGCTCAGTTCTTTGCATTTTGTATGTCCAAAAAATAAAACCTGTCTTCAGTGGGCATCTTGTTTATTGTTTTTAAACAATGTTTACAATAAAAAAATTCAAAGCCAAGAAATTTAGCATAACTTAGCATATATTAAATAGATACTCTAAACCATGGCTGAGTATGAGAAAATTGAAAAATGGGTTTTAAGTGTCCTTAGGAATGAATAAGAAGCTCTGGTCAGGGCAAGCAATGAGTAAATCTATACCTATCTTAATGATAAAAGATAATACTTTGGTAGTATTTAATTCATCATGAATGTATTAGGTGAAACTGAATTGATGCTGATGCCTGAATTATTTTCTAAATTAATTAGATTCTTTTATAGAAATATTGGTACCAAAGAATACCAATGGAACTTTTTTGTGTGTATATACATATGTATATATGTACAAACACACACACACCATGTGTGTGTGTATGTGTGTGTGTATATATATATATATATATATATACACACTTGAAAACAAAAATCTAAAAATGAGAATTTAAAATCACCAATACAAACGAGTGGTATACCAGGTGTTCTTTAGTGCACCAAAACAATCTTAAAATATTTCTTTTTTTTTTTAAAGAAAAATAAACTTTCAAAAAATAAGGATCAAATGACAAAAAAAATTCAGAATCTCCTCATAATATATGCTGTATGTAATACAGTTACAACATCCTGAATTCTATGATTAGTCTGAAACCAAGTAATTCTATACCCAGGAGCCTAGCAAGATATCACCTTTCAATTCATTACCACTTTTTTCCTGCTGTAGAAACAGATTAATCTGAGAACTTACTGGCCAAACACTTTTCCTCCACTTTTGCAATTAAAATTTTTTTCAATCATTTTTTCTTGAAGATGTCATACAGGGTGCTAATGCTTTTATAAGCACAATCAACACCTTCAGAGCACTGAAAAATTGATATGAGTTGAACATATAGGGCTGCTTCAAATAGTCTCTTTTCTAAGTAGTTCGGTTTTAGAAGTAGTACTCTTGAAGAACCAAACAAATGATTTTATAAAAAGTAGAGCAATACATTTACAGATCATTTACTACATATGAATGAAACCTCAAACACAAATAATCAGTACTATTGAAAATAGACCACATTTGGATGTTTAGTTTCTAAATGTGAAAATTTTGCTTAAATTGATTAAAAGAATAAAATTACTCATCTAGATATGGCAACACATTTGAATGTTTTGATCCATTAGTTTAAAAATGATTCATTAATTAAAGCAGCATGATAATGTGATCTTTTGTTCAGCCTAATGTAGGTAACCACCCACCTGGAATTTAACCCCAACCTAAATTTTCTCTTAGACAGCAATGAAATTTGGCAAAGAAAGAATTTTTTGCAAAGGCAATTTTTGACTAGACTTAATAAGTAAGAGGATAATCCCAAATGGCTATTTAACCTCATATTATGTCTATTTGCCCATAAAGTGTTCTCATCTGAACATCTAAATAAAAGTCTATTTGATGTATTTGGAGTTTGTAATATTTCTAGATAAATATGAAGACATGCTGTGATTCCCTGAATTAAGTTAATTTCTCCACTAGGTTCTCCCTGTTGGAACTGTTTGTGGATCTCTACTCAAAAAGGCCACCACTGCTAGGCTCCTAGAGGGAGCTTTGATGTTCCCTTCTTCTCCTCCCTTAATCTCTCCACATTTCTCTCCACGGGGGAATCATGTGGACCTCAAGTTGAGTAACAAGTTCTAGGGATGAAACTTTCACAAGACGCAAGAACTTTTCTTTACCCAGTATGGTGTCACTTGCTTCTGGCATCCTTCTATGAGGTCCTACTCAACACGCTCCCCACCATCCCTTTTCCCTCAGGATGGGCAGGCAAAAGTGGAGCTACTGCTCCAGGCAGAGAAGGTGCAGATGGATGTACCTTTTTGTTTCTGTGTGGTTACCAATTTTAAGGATTTGAGTTTTGGGACAGAAATCCACTTGGTTTTTCCTTGGACAAAAGGAGCACTTCATGTTTTTTTTTTTTTTTTTTTTTTTTAAGAGTTCTGTGTTAGGTTTGGGGCCAAAGATATCAGAATATCACTTATTCATTCAACAGTTGATTATCAGGTGAGTAATAATTCAGGGTGCACACTTGAGAGCCAGTCTCTGTAATCTGAATTCTAGTTCTATCACTGTAAAACTGCATAACTTTAGCATTAATTTCTTTGTGTCTTAGTTTTCTCATCTGTAACTTGGGAATAGTAATAATAATAACTCCCAAGTCGGGTGGTTGTAAGAATTGATTAAATTAATAAATGTGGAAACTCTTAAAATGGATCTCACATATAATGAGTGCTCAATAAACATTAGCTACTATTATTGATAATTAATATAATAAATATTAAAAATGCCAATCTTGCTTGGCAAGCAGCTAAGCAAAGTGAAAGATAACGTTCACAGCTAAGCATGTGAAAGATAACGTCTCTGCCCCAGGGAAACTGTCTTACAGTACTAAGCATTCATCTTCTTAAGGACTGCTAGGATTTGTCTGGGTCATGATTCCTAAGGTAAAGTACCATCTTAATAATAATCTAAAATTTTATCTTTATAACAAATATCAACTTTCAGAATAAGACCAGGGCCAAATCTGAGGCTCATGGGCTAACGGGCTAAAATCTTCTGTATATTTAAAGAGGCCTAATTTTATACTTGAAGCTTGATTTACTAACAAATGATTTTTATAAAAGTGAAAATATTAAATAGGTATCTGAAAGTCAGATGTCATGAGAATGAATTAAAACATATTTGACACAAAGGATGCTTCTGAGCTATTTATGCCTGTCTTCAGTCATGGGGTCTTGTTTTCTCAAAGCCTCTGGTTAGTCTAACATAACTTCCCAGCTAACACGGCTATGTGTGTGCACAGATGGAGCAGGTAAATGGTCCTTCCGAAAGCAGAGACAAGAGTATAAAGGCTGAGTCCAAGGAGCAAGGCTGAGGCTTCATGGGTTATAGTGCTAGAGGCCTGGGAAACGTCGTCAAAAGCAGACGTCATGCACGTAGAAGATGCATTTTTCTTTTTAATTCACCTTGTTTTGATTTAAAAGAGCATAGTGTTCTTTGAAGCAGTGAAACCTAAAATATAACCATTTGTAAAACTCACCAGAGAAACACTAAATGGCATTAACAAAATTCACAGAACTCTGCTCACTACCCCTAACCCTCACCCCATCCCCGCCGAGAGTCAGATTTCACAGGTCTGGTAGAAAGATGGTCATTTGTAGTTTCCCCATTCGCAGAGCTACCCAGAATATTTGAAAATATTACCAGGGTTGGAGGCACTCAACTCCCTCTGTTCTTCAGAATTATCATCCAGCCCCCAACTTCTTCTTCTTCTTTTTTTTTTTTTTTTAAGATTTTATTTATTTATTTATTTATTTGACAGACAGATCACAAGTAGTCAGAGAGGCAGGCAGAGAGAGAGAGAGGAGGAAGCAGGCTCCCTGCTGAGCAGAGAGCCCGATGCGGGGCTCAATCCCAGGACCCTGAGACCACGACCTGAGCCGAAGACAGAGGCTCTGGTTTTACCAGTCTAGGGTGGGACCTAACACTAGTATTTTAATAAGGCATGCCTACATGTTTCTAAGGTATAGTCAGACCTATGGACTATTGGCTTAGTTCAACACTTTCCTTCTGAGCAGTTTATTACAAAACTGGATGTGATTTCTGTGCTTCAAATCTAAGATATGCCAATGTCATTACCGGCAGAAGTTACATGAGCTCTTACTCTGCATAACCTACGGCACCAAGTGAAGATGCAAGAATAACTTGGGGTATACATCCTAACTACTGATGAAGCCAAATTATAGATAAGATTAAAAATTAAATTCCAGGGTGACAGAAATACCATATAATCTTCATCCACTTCCACAGAAATAACCTGAAGACTGCTCTTTCAGATCTAATTTTCTCTTACTACTTTATCTCTTTCTCTTTTTGGTATTTAGATACTGCTTATGCTGGGAGAAAAACAATACTGCACGGTTTATCTGCTTTTTTACAATATCCTTTCATCCGCTTGGAAAAATGTAGAGTCAACATAATTTATTTTCAGGGGTACCTTACATAAAACACACTTTAACATATCTAAGCATATCATTCCAGTGCTTAGGGTAGGGAGATTTAATCACAGTATTTAGTGAAATAAGAACGAATTACCTAAATCAGAATTTCTTTCAGATGAAGTGAGAGGAGTGATGAAATAGGACTTTATCTATTTGCATCTAAAAATACTGAGATAAAAATTACACATACACACATACATGCATACATACTGACGTTTAAGGATATAAAGTTGGGGGCACCTGAGTGGTTAAGTTGGTTAGGCAACTGCCTTTGGTTCAGATCATGATCTGGGACACCTGGGACAGAGCCCCACATCGGGTACCCCTGTTCAGTGGGGAATCTGCTTCTCCCTTGAACCCCCCAACACAAATAAATAGATAAATAAATAAAATCTTAAAGAGAAAAAGATATAAAGCTGAGGTAGGTATATGACCACCTCATATGAGCATATGACCATAATACCATGTAATGCTGAGATTTTCCTTATAACAAGGACTAGTCAGAACAAGGTACAGATCAGCTCTTTATACAGTTTAATGATCAACAGATTTAGTTAGACTCGGAAGGAACTAACTGCCCACTATGAGAATACAACATACCACAAATATCCTGTATTAACATGAAAAGTATAATTAAATACAGAGAAAAATGAAATTTTCTATTATTGCACATCAGACAAGAACACTTTGTCTCCCTGAGAATGGAACAAGACTTGCAAAACTGCAAATGTATAAACAAGGCTATGACTCTTCCAATTTCTATCATTTTTTTAATGTTAAAAAAATCTTTCAAATTGAAGAAGACACAAAAAGATGGAAAAACATTCCACGCTCACGGATCGGAAGAATAAACATTGTTAAAATGTCTATGCTGCCCAGAGCAATCTATACTTGCAACGCCATCCCAATCAAAATACTATTGGCATTTTTCAAAGTGCTGGAAAAAACAATCCTAAAATTTGTATGGAACCAGAAATGACCCTGAATTGCTAAGAAAATGTTGAAAAAGACAAACAAAGCTGATGGTATCACATCGCCTAATTTCAAGCTTTATTACAAAGCTGTGATCACCAAGACAGCATGGTACTGGCACAAAAACAGACACACAGATCAACAGAACAGAGCAGACAGCCCAGATACAGACCCTCAACTCTATGGTCAATTAATCTTCAACAAGGCAGGAAAAAATATCCAATGGAAAAAAGACAGTCTCTTCAATAAATAGTGCTGAGAAAAATGGACAGCTATATACAGAAGAATGAAACTCAACCATCTCTTATGCCATACACACAGATAAACTCAAAATGGATAAAAGACCTCAGTGTGAGACAGGAATCCATCAGAATCCCAGAGGAGAACATAGGCAGTAACCTCTTTGACATCAGCCACAGCAACTTCTTTCAAGACTTGTCTCCAAAGGCAAAGAAAACAAAAGCAAAAATGAACTTTTGGGACTTCATAAAGATCAAAATGTTCTGCACAGCAAAGGAAACAGTCAACAAAACAAAGAGGCAACCCACCAAATGGGAGAAGATATTGGCAAATGACACTGCAGACAAACGGCTGATATCCAAGATCTATAAAGAACTTCTCAAACTCAACACCCAAATAACAAATAATCAAGTCAAAAAATGGGCAGAAGATGGGGTGCCTGGGTGGCTCAGTGGGTTAAAGCCTCTGCCTTCAGCTCAGGTCATGATCCCGGGGTCCTGAGATTGAGCCCCACATCGGGATCTTTGCTTGGTGGGGAGCCTGCTTCCCTTCCTCTCTCTCTCTGCCTGCCTCTCTGCCTACCTGTGATCTCTGTCTGTCAAATAAATAAATAAATAAATAAAATATTTTTTAAAAAATGGGCAGAAGACATGAGCAGACACTTCTCCAAAGAAGACGTACAAATGGCTAACAGACACCTGAAAAAGTGTTCATCATCATTAGCTATCAGGCTAAGCAAAATCAGGCAAATCAAAACCACATTGAGATACCACCTTACACCAGGTAGAACGGCCAAAATTAACGAGGCAAGAAACAACAAATGCTGGAGAGGATGTGGAGAAAAGGGAACCTCTTACACTGTTGGTGGGAATGCAAGTTTGTGCAGCCACTTTGGAAAACAGTGTGGATGTTCCTCAAAAAATTAAAACTAGAGCTACTCTATAACCCAGCAATTGCACTACTGGGTATTTACCCCAAAGATACAGATGTAGTGAAAAGAAGGGCCATGTGCACCCCAATGTTCATAGCAGCAATGTCCACAATAGCCAAACTGTAGAAAGAGCTGAGATGCCCTTCAACAGACAAATGAATAAAGAAGATGTGATCCACATATACAATGGAATATTACTCAGCCATCAGAAAGGATGAATACCCAACTTTTGCATCAACATGAATGGGACTGGAGGAGATTATGCTCAGTGAAATAAGTCAATCAGAGAAAGTCAATTATCCTATGGTTTCACTTATTTGTGGAACATAAGGAATAGCATGGAGGACATTAGGAGAAGGAAGGGAAAAATGAAGGGGGGAATCAGAGGGGGAGATGAACCATGAAAGACTGTGGACTCTGAGAAACAAACAGTGTTTTAAAGGGGAAGGGGGTAGGGCGATGGGTCGGCTCGGTGATGGGTATTAAGGAGAGCACAGATTACATGGAGCACTGGGTGTTATACGCAAACAATGAATCATGGAACACTACATCAAAAACTAATGACGTACTATATGATGACTAACATAATAAAAGTAATAAAAAAAAACCTTTCTGTTATTAAGCAGATTTTCCTCTTTGTCCTTCTACATGATGTAAAAGGTAACCGATGGCACCTTGAAACAGAATTATTTATATAAGTTTTAAATGTGCTTTGGGAGACAAAACTTTAAAACTTTTGTCATGAAAAATTTCCAACATACACAGAAGTCAAAACATTAGTACAATGAACTTCCATGTATCCATCACGTAGTTTCAACAATTAACCCACTGGCAACATTGATTTATTAAACCCCCATTCACAAATATGTTCTAAACAAACCTATTAATGTGTGCAGTTTTCCTGATAGTCCAGACATCAAGAGCATTCAGTGTCAGTGCAGCCTCTACTTTACCTTCATTTGCCTAAGCAATCAATAGTTATGCAGATGCTTTTCATGTATCTAAAAGCCAAGGCCCGCATAAACATGAAAATCTCTTATTTTTCCCTAAGTTTAAAGTTTAATTCAATATATATTTTTCCTAGCGTGTTCCATTTTCACATGTACTGTCTTCTTTTAATATAACATATATGTTGAGAAAGAAGGTATGTGTTATTCTTTGGAGACCTTGCTTCAAATCATACTTCTTGTATCATGATGCTACCCCAAAGAGATAAGTCATAGCAATGCTAAAACAAAATGTGGTGGTAAATCAAAATTTATATTTGAGAATTCCACAGCCAACCAATTTTTGAATAGACCCCCCTCCTACCAGATCAAGCTCACTTCAAATTAACTTCCTTTAGCTGAAGAATAAGCCTTCCTGTAGGTGACTGTGGTGTGGAACTCGAAGAACTAGGAGCGATTCTGGTTTTACATTAAAATCATACTGAATTTATCCTTATGGTTAATTCTACATATTTAAAAACAAATTTTAAAGGTAAAAATTGTGTCTTATTAAAGAAAGCTTGAAAGAGGCAGAATAATACTGATTGATAAATAGAATATACTTTGATTCATAAAGCTGGATTTTTTTTCTCTATTTTAAGACTTCAAAATTACTTCCAATAAAGGCTAGTGACATGGTGTCATAAAAATTGTTTTAAAAAAGAAAATCCTCCATTTTGATGCCAAATAATTCCAAATGTAAAAAAAAATTTTTTTTTAAATTAATGAAATAGTGTGTTTTCTTACTATTGCACTGTTTTAAGTCAGAAGAATTAGTGATAGGACAAAATCTTTGTGTGTGTGTGTGTGTGTACTCACATATGCGCAGATTATTAGCCTTCCTTCCTCCCTTTCAGATCACAGGTAATTAATTTATAAATAGTTTATGTTCAGGCTGAAGGCAGTATTACATTTCATATTTAAAATAAAACATAAAAAACAACAACAACAAAACTTTAGATACTACTATAATGCTACATATATTTAAAGAAAAACATTCTCTAAGCAGAAAAGGAGGCAAAATTAATCTGTGCTATTAGAAGTTAACGATACTGATTCCCCTTAGGGTAGCGTGATGACTGGAAAGGGTCAGGGAGGGGTGAGGACTGTGGGGCAGTGAAAATGTTTCTTGATCTTGACGCTTATTACAGAGTGTATTCAGTTTGTCAAGATTCACCGAACTTACGATATATGTGCACTTCTCTTCATATTACACTTTAAAAGTTTTAAAAGTAGAAAATGAATTAAAATATTAGACCATTTTTAAACTTTCTATATTTGTATATATTAGTAAATAGTTTCACATTCATTTTATTTATATATGTATGTAAAATATAGAAGTGGTTCTTTTAATGTCAATGCTGTATAAGACAAATTATTTCCTACCTAACCTGATTTATTTAAAATACATATTCCTTTGAGGAATTAGGAATAATTCTGGATATGACTTAGCCTCCACCAGGAGTAAAGATGGATAAATGAACTATTTTAGTATAGTATATTTAAACTATCTCCATCAGGTAAACCAAAAGAACCAAAGAACAAGTATATATTCTTCATCAATTTTAACAGGCCTTGTTTTAGAGACTACAACATTCCCCTTACTTTTAAGGAAAAAAAAACCCTCATAAGTTCTATAAGTTTGTATCAATGTAACCAAAACCGTGCATCAATGTAACTGAAAGCCTAATGAACTCAAATTTCTGAGGGCTTTTATAAATTATTCAAGACCTTTAAAATAGTTATTTTTGAAAAATGATATGAGATGTATAGTAAGAAATTCAAGTAGTCTGGTCTCACTTAAAGTTTAATTTAATAATATTATCAAATAAAAATAAATAATATTAAATAAATAAATAGTATTAGGTCAATGAGCATTTAAATTAATTCTGTGAAGCCTAATAAAAGACATAAAGCTGTTATCCTAAAAGTAGGTGAAAGTTCTGGACATGGAACATTGAAAATGGAAAAATGCAGACATCAAAGGAGACATTCAGACAAAAACCTGAAATCGGCAGCTGGTGAAGTATATGGGGTAGCTGATTCTGGAAGAGACCCACTATGACAGATTTCTCTGTTTAGATACATTAAACACTCAGGCAGAAGAAGCTACCTAATTTTATGGTTAGATTATGACCAAAAGCCATTAACTTGAACCATGTCAAAATGCTCAGAATCATTACAGATTCCAAATGTTCTCATATATGCCATGTCTGTTGTCACCTTTGTTTCTGTGATACAGCTCACTGTATTGCCCAGTTTTCCTGTCCAAATCCTTCGTTCCTTCTTCCACCAGCCTGACATCGTCATCCTTTTTGAAATCTTCTCTGATCACACCCCAGCTCCCAATATCTTTTTCCTTCTCTGAATCCTCTAACACTAAGTACTTAAGTCTTACATAAGATGTGTTTTATAAATGAAACTCATTTTTTTTTCTGATAGGAAAAGTAAAGAAAGGACAGATTCCATCTACTACTTTTTCTCATTGAATCTTTCTAACAGTCCAATTCATAGATGAAGAAATTGAGACTCATGGAGAGACTAAATAATTTGCCTGTCTTCATACAGATATTAAGAAGCAAGATTGGGTTCTGAACATGGGTCTGCTTGACTCCAAAATATTAAAGCCTCCAACTGCCTTCAAGAAGATGGTGACTTTGAAAGGACAGAGAGAACTGTACTTTACTATGGTATCTCTTCTAGAAAGTGGGTTGCATTAGTAACTTCACTACTCCTTGCACCTTGCCTGAGAAAGACTTAGATGTAAAATATTAGAAGATAAGGAATCTGCATATGTTCATATACTCTGTGAATGGCAGGGCAGGTACTAGAACTGTCTCCTAACTTCTCTGCACCATGTTCCACTGAACACTCATAGCATAGAGTGTTTAAGGGTGAAAGATTTTATCTAAGCACACAGCATACTGCAGTGGAATGGATACCAGATTCAGGGCAGAGAAATCTGAGTTTAAATCCTTTCTAGCATTACTTTGTATCTTTAGGCAACGTTTGCAAATACACAGCATATCTCCTTATTAGTACAACAATAGTAATAAAGATATTAAAGATCTATAATAAGACTAAGGGATTTGATAAATGTTAAATTACTAACAAAATACTAGTCTTGCCCCGTCCCAACTTACATGTAATAGTGAAATGCTGAACTCTGGTTTTCTACTGACACGTCATCATCTGCAGAGGTTTATCATAAAGCACAGTCCAGAAATCAGGAACATGTTCTCTACTCTACAAGGCCCTTCCGCGTATCCCTATACAAGAATAGTGCTCCCTGCTATTCAATACTCAAGAGAACTCAGGAGATGGCCTCTTGAAAATAATTTCAAGAATTCATTATCCTATCAAATAGTACAGAGGGCAAAGAGATGGATTCCTTTTTATTTCTGTCCGATTTGTTCCTGTCTATCTTCCAGGATGGCCGGTGAACAGTCGCTTTATTTATAAATTACCCTACAGCCGAGAACAAAAGATGAGATCACAATAAGCCTCAGAAAGATGAAGAAGGAGGTAAACTTAAACTCTGTTAACTAGATGGATGAATTAACAACCTGATTCAACAAGGTAATAAAATAAATGAAATCCATGTTCAGTGACTGGTTACATCTTAGCCATAAAAGAAAAACAAACAAACAAACAAACAAACAAACAACCAGAAGTCAGACTGACATTCATTTTTCTCATATGTCACTAAATTTAGAAAGAATCCTAGAATGGAGATTTACACTAAAGATGGGTAATCTAGAGCTGTGCTCCAATACAGTAGCCACTAGCGACACATGGCTATTGAGCACCTCAAACATGGATAGACAGAATTGAGAGGTGCTGTAAATGTAAAATACACACCAGATTTCAAAGATGTACTATATAAAAGAGAATGTAAAATATCTCAATAGTGATATTTTTACTTGATTACATGCTGAAATGATATTTTAGATATATTTTATTAAATAAAATATATTATTCAAATGAATTTCACCAGTTTCTTTTCACTTTTTTCAATGCACTTCTAGAAAATCTGAAACTGCATATGTAGCTCAAATTTGTGGCTTGCATTACATACTTGTTAGCTAGTGTTGCCCTAGAATAAGAATCAAAGATACTGACATTCAAGCAAGTGATCAGACATGAGAAATACTCTCTTCAAATCAAACAAGGGGAGCTGAACTTCATTAAGAATTACATCTGCCAACTGCTTCCCGAGTTACAGATGTTCATGTGATAGTATTCAGTAGGTATTTAGCGTGTTACATTGCTACCTGAAACATTTTTGCTCTTCAATATAGTGATCTACAGAGATAACATTTGAAGAACTTAATTCTAAATATATATTTTAAGCACAAGTTCTAAATATTTTTAGTGACATAGATATCACTAGAATACCAGATTTCAGTATATTGTGTATATAAATGTATAAATATGTATATGTGTTTGTTTGTTTGTTTACTTTGAGGTCAGAAAGTCAAAAGCAAAAGCAAAATCTCTGAGAAACCTGAGATTTGTCATCTCTTTCCTAAACTACTCCAACATCTTCCTTCTTTATTGGTCTCTTCACGATCTCATCTCATTGCAACCCATCCTCCATACCACTGCTAGAATTCTGGTTTGGAAGATAAATTGGATTTTGTCACTTTCCTCCTCAAACACCTCCGATAACTCCCAACATTTATAGCATAAAGTCTAAATTCTTCAGAGTTAAAGCTTGCCAACATCTCACTCCAAACTTCTTTCCATTCTCATCTCAGAACTCTCCATCACAAGCAAATGCCTTGCTCTTCCCAATTGTGCCAAGCCTGCTCAGAGCTCTGCTTCCCCCATTCCCTCCCTGTGTGCTGGTGGTATGTCCTTGCTTTCAGTGATACCCCCAGATGACTTGGGATGGCCTTTTCTCTACTCTTTGGATATCTCGTATATTGATATCATCATATATCCCATTCATCACATTATATTGTACAGGGCTATGACTCCACCCAAAATCAGTTTGAGAGGGAGGAGAGAAAGATAAGTGCCTTGATATTATGCTTTTGTGTTTCTAGATCTAGTATAGTGACAGACATGAACTGGGTCTTCAATAAATATTCATTTTTTTCCCTTCATCTTAGGTATCAGCCATATAAGTCTCTCATGGTTTTGAAACATTTAGAGGTATCTTAAAACTGTAACCTATATCCCTACTCTTCTACCACAGTTAGGAATGTTTTTTTTTTTTTTCTCTTAAAAATTTTAAAAGAAGATTTTACTTATTTGAGAGAGCAAAAGAGAGAGAGATCACAGAAGGAGAGGGAGAAACAGACTTGCTGCTAAGTGGCAAGTTCGAGACAGGGTTCAATTCCAGGACTGAGATCATGACCTTAGCCAAAGGCAGATGGTTAACTGACTGAGCCACCCAATGGAATGTTTTTCTTTTTGAAATTTGTTTCCTTTTGTTTTTACTTTTATCAGAAAAATACATGCAAAGGGTTTGGGAAAAAAAGTTAGGGGCACCTGAGTGGCACAGTGTTAAATGTCCAATGCACTGGGCTCCGCACTTGATGTGGAGTCTGCTTGAGATTCCCTTTTCCCTCTCACTGTGCCCCTCCTCTACACTCTTCCTCTCTCTAAAATAAATTTTTAAAAACCACCTAAAAAAAAGTTAAATACCACAACCAGCAGTCTCATGTTGTATGTGTCCTCATTTCCAAGTCCTACTTCTTGAAGTCAAAAAACTTCCAACTCCTTTAGGTGTTTCTTTTTATTCTTCCTTCATTCTTGTATTTTTTAGACCTTGCTCTCAAAGAGCACATAGGCACAAGAAGGCAGGTTTATCCGATTCTGCATGCTTCCTAAAATATCTTGTAGAGTACTTTACACATAATAGATACTCAACAAACACTTGTTAATTGATTAAAGGAATTGATAAGTGAATATTCATGCTCTTTGGTGCTTGAGCATAAACTACTCAACAGTCTTAAGAGTGGAGATGGATTCATATACCAGAGTCAAGGCAAAGAAATAAGTTAAAATGGGTACCAGTTAAGAACAAGCAGGAAGGAGATAATGAAAGGCTAGACAAGGAGGGCAGATACCAGGAATCTTCTCAACCAAGAAAGTCAGGGTAGCCTGGGAATGAGGTTATGTGAACAAGTTTTAAAATCAGATACATTTAGATTTGCCTTCTAGCTAAATAACCTTGAGCAAATCACAGAACTTTCCAGGCCTCTCTATTTACTTATCTACAAATGGGAATAATACTCCCTTCAAGATTTGCTATAAATGAAAGCTGCTTTATTATTATTTTGCATGCATATGCAAACAATAATAACAATAAAAACAACATCACTCTTGCAACCTTGAAGATGGGCTGACTTCTGGTCTAACCAGAAGCTTCTTGTACATTTACTGCTGAGGCTTCCTCAGGCTAGGGCAGAAACAGAAGGAAGTGGTTATAATCAGTAATGGGAAATACACAGGAAGACATGAGGACAGAATCCTTCCTTCTAAAGCAGAATTCTACTTACATCTATATGTTAATCATCTTTTTTGTTGCTTGTTTCAGAGAGTCTACCATGAAAAATGTCTCTTTTTTAAATGGCACACTCAAAACACAATAACAGTGTTTTAGAAATGACAACGGATATCTGATTACTGCTAAAATTTAATACATATACTTGATGGAAGAGTATATTTCATAACATCCTATACTAATGTAATCCATACACTAAAAACTCTATCTTCAACTTTCTATTAAGATAGATTTGCCAGAATCTCAAGACAATAAAATCTCACCAGAGAATATCATATACCAGAACCTTAAATTGCTCTCAGAATCTCCATGATGATTCAGTGCATTAATGATAAGTGATTGGTTAAAAGCATTTAAATCAACCTTATGATCTTGAAATTTTCCATGAACAAAAACAATATCCGTTTAGAAAGATCTTATAAAAATGATTTTGTTGTAAAGAAAAAGAGAAACACAGCACAATAAATTATTTTAAAGCATTTAGCGAGTGAAGTAATGTCATCTCCTAGGTGGAATGTAACACAAGCCCCTGAATCACAAACTGCTTGTAGATGGCACGTAATCAAAAACACCAGGGCCCACTTCCACCTACCACAGACACATGAAATTATGAAGTAGCTGATACACAAAATCATTGAGCTCACCTGCAAATATAAAACTTCAAAGGGATGAACAATAACAGACTATTGTCCTTACAGCCCTAAATAACCTAAGGGTGGAGGGTAGAAAAATTCTCTTCACATATGGTAGTAGACTTTGCTAGTTTTGCAATATTTTTATATATATAACAACTGTAACTACTTAGCAGTTGTGAATCACTTTAGAGAAAAGAAGACGCCAAAAAGAAAAATAAGGATGGTTTAAATGTGGATGTTTTTGTTTTTAATGAAAGTACAGCAAGTCTAAACCAAGTCTCTAAAAATGGAATCAATTTCCAATTAAATGACTTTAGCATTACAAATTTTTTAAGTCAATGCTCATTCTAATAGCAAAAGTAGAATTTCAGTAATCTGAACTTGGATATTTAAATAAGTTAAAAATGTATTTCTTTCAACCTAATTCTTTGGCTAACAGAAAAGAAGAGAAACTCACTTCTTTGGGGCAGTTCTTTGTGTCCTACAAAAAAAAGTAAAACATGACAAACGAAAATATCTTGTGGCTAATACATTTGACATTCTATTGGTGTTTTCCTCCTGGGCTGGTAAGGGCCTGTGATGACTATGATAATCACAAAAAGAGAGAGAGAGAGAGAGAGAGACAGACAGACACACACACCGCCAGGGAGAGAGTGGAGGGAAAGGTATAGGCACGGATATGATCACTGTATTGCAAGTGAATATTTTCAAATGACAAAAATTTCAACTCAAATTTCTCTTATTAAATTGTAGATTAAAAACAAACAAAAAAACTTCTCTTTCAAACATTGGTGTGCCCCAGATATACCAAAAAACCTTTAGATTTCAAAATAGCTAGAAATGCTGGATGAAATAGAATAAGCATTCTTCAAAACACACAGCTGACTTTGTAAGAAAGCAAGTAAAAATTTACCATACAACTCGGCAATTCTTCTAAGTATCCACTCAAGAGAAATGAAAATGTACCCATATCAAGACTTGTATGAGAGTGTTCATAATAGTGTTTCATAATAGTAAAAATGTAGAAACAACCCAAATGTCCATTAACTGATAAACAGATAAAGGCAATATGGTATATGCATGCAATGGGATACTACAGAGCAGTAAAAAGGGATGAAATATTGAGATATGCTTCAACATAAATGAATCTCAAAAACATAATGCTAAGTGAAAGAGGCACATGCAGAACTGCACACCTTGTATGATTCTGCCTTTATGAGATGTCTACACAATGGAAATCTATATAACCAGAAACTAGAATAGCAGTTGCCTCGGGCTGAATATGGGAATAGAGATTAACTGTTAACAGATAAGAGGATCTCACTGGGGTGGTGGAAATATTCTAAAACTGGATTTTGATGATAGTTGTATAACTCTGTTAATTTATTAAAATAATTGAGTTGTGTGCTTAAAATGCACTTATATATTTTATGATGTATAAATAAATATGTATAAATAAATAAATTTCTTTTATAAAAAGAAAGTAAAAAAATTAAGGACCCCCAAATTAAGGAAGAATGTTACAATTACCTTGGGGAGACTTGCTAATCTTGGTTGTCTGAGTTTAATGACCATGTAGGGCTGAGAACGGAAAGCTATCTCATCTGAGAATCAGCCCTATACCATCCCTCACATAAATTTGGACTATGAATTACCCTTTTTTCCTGCTCTTGGAAATATTTGCCCAAGAAATAAACTCAAACTCATTTGTCCAAATTGGTGGTGCCCCAGAGCTCCTGGTGGAAGTAAACACAGATCTTTGAAGGCACATCCATTAGCCCAAGTCCATCTGTAGTTCCACAGATAAAGCTCAGAAGAGCTCACAGTTAAAACACAAAACAAAACAAAAATAAGAATAAGCCCCAGAGGACTTCAGATTTTAAATTACAAGATTATAAATGTAACAAATGTATATTTAAACTATTTGAGAAATAAAGAGGAAATTGAAAACATGAACAAATAAAAAGACTATCTAAAAATGAACCAGAATTTCTAAAAATTAAAACTATGATCATCAAAATGCAACAGACAGCTTAAAGGGTAAATTAGATCGAACTGAAGAAAAAATTAATTCACTGGAAGACAGATCTGAAGATAACATCCTTTATAACACAGGGATAGATAATATAAAAGAGATCAATAGAAAAGAAAGTCTAATATATGACTAATTAAATTAAATTAACTAAGTATCCAGAAGAAAAGCATAGAGATAATGGAAGAAAGGCAATGTTTGAGAACATAATAATTGAAAGTTGCCCCAAACTGATTAAAGAACTGAGTCTCAGATTTAAGATGGTCTGCAAATTCTAAGCTTGACAAATAAAGAGAAATATGTAAGTAAAGCTGTCATAGAAAAACTGGAGAAGAACTAAAAGAAAAAAATAAAAAAGGTATTACAATAGAGGAAAAAGGAATCACTAACAAAGGAATGATTATTCTCAGTTCTCTCAATACAATGGAAGCCAGAAGTTAGTGGAACAGTATCTTCAAAATACTGAAAGAAAATAACTGTAATTTTAATATTGTATACATAGCTAAATACCATTCAGGTACTGGGTAAACAAATTGTGATCTTGTATTTTTAAAATACTTCTGTATAAAAGTATTTTATAATACTTCTTCACAAACACAACTTTCCCCATTCTTGAATAAACTGACAAATAACAACATTATCCTATATAGTCTAAACTATTAGGTAAGAAATTATATATTAATTTTAAAATTTATGTAAGAAGTTAATAAAAACATTTCTGAAATCAACATACTAAAGAAATAATATTCTGTTATAACATGATTTACTTAAATGATAAACATATTTTCTACCCCCTTTCCAATTCTAAGGAAAGGTAGGCCTGAATGGTCTCACAAAGAAGCCTGAGGTTAGAAGATGGGGGAACCACGTGATTTGATGGAAGGCCCCCAGCCAGGGAAAGAGGACTGGTTCTGGAGGTGGGGGCAACTGAACCTTGGTCTCCTCCACTTTAAAAAGCAGGGGCTTCAAAGAAATCCATATTTCTGATGGCTCCTATAGCTCTCAACCCTGATAATCTTTTAGCCCAATCCTATAGGATGAAATTTCTGACTCCATAATCTCAGAACCTATAAAAAAAGCTAGCTGGAAATACTTCTAGATGGAATTTGTAGCACATTATATAACACATTCTTGCAATAGTTTCCCACTAATAATTGTATTAGCTAGAAGTTTCCAACTTTGACTCCTCATCCCCCAATCCCAGGAGATTTAAAAATAGAAACACCTGCTTTAAAAGATGTTTACAAAACTGACAGCTTTTTTTCCAAGAACACTGTGCTGGTTAGGGGATACTAGGTGCCAGTTTACAGGTCTGTCCAACGATAGCAAAGAAAATTGCTACAGTAGCAAATTTTCAATGACTTTTTTTTTCCTGTTTAGTTGTGTCATTTGGGGACTAGACTGGTACATTAGGGATGCTTGTGCTAGTCCTAGTGATTTTGCTGCCTCGTGTTAGCTAGGCCTCCTCCCTCATGCAAAAACAAAATGGAAACTCTAAAAGTGCTTGTACTTGCCACTAAGTCTGGACTGTGTGTAAGGTTTCAAGAGTCCCCAGTAAGGCCAGGTAGTCCAGAGTAGTAGTCCAGAGGCAGGAAAAGAAGGGTACAGAGACAGCAGTGCCATACTGCTGAATGGCTTACACCTTTTATCTCAGTTTTAGGAGTAAAATGTCTGTTCCTTAAAAAACAAACAAACAAACAAAAAAACAATCCTGAGCAGAAAAAGCAAGAAATATGGTAGTTAGATATCTGCCCTCTAATAAATACAAAATAATGTTAAAATTAATGTCAAATCTCAAGCTGATTTAAAGATCCTACAGTGGGTTAAGAGCTAACAAACGTCTCCTTTTCTGAATGAGAAGTTGACCTTTGGTTAACTTCCTAGATCTGTTCCCCTAAAATGGTACATTAACCATGTTACTTTAAAGTAACATTGCTTGAAAGTAACAATGACAGCTAACTGGTAGATAGCAAAGAGCAGTATAAATACCTGATGGGGATACCACTGCTTTGGATTCCTTCAGTGCAGTCATTCTTTTAACTAGCCAAGTAACTTTCAGGGATGCTAGATGTTACGCCTATTGGTCATTCCATGAGATAGTAGTTCTTGGGAGTTTGATGTTTCTAAGCCAGGGCAGTGCCCTAACCACGCTATGTGGATCTCATCTCCTTGTACTTGAGCTTCATTTGGTGGTAAAGAAAATGCTTCCCTGACTGCTGGGTGAGCTGTGGCATGGAGTGCTGCAAGGTCTACAGAAGAGGACTGCCTAACACTGTCCTCTGGCAAGCTGAGGTTCCCATCCTCACCATTCTGAATCAGCCGTGTCAGTGCTTGTCTATGATGGCTTAATGTTAAATGTTTAGTTGCGCATAGTAAATCTTATGGTAGGCAAAGCATCTACATGTTTAATTTTTAGTGTTTCTCATGGTTTTGGGTCTATAATCCAGGACAAACAGCATATTGCTAAAGTCATGAACTAATTAACTTTAGTAACATTTTAATTTGTTCCTCCATTCAAGAATTTTTTAGAGGGTTCATTAGTAGCCACTCTGTGATAAACAGACTGTAAAGTGAGAAGACAAACAGGAAATACAATGAAGTGGCCAGTGTGGTTATCAGTGGAGTTGGCTCTATTTGAGATCTATTTCAAGGGTAGAGCTAACCTGGCTTATTAATGGATGTCATGAGAGGTATGAAGAAAAGTGAGGCATCAGGGACATCTAAGTTTCGGCTGGGATAACAAGGTGAACAGTGATGCCATTTACTGAGTCAGAGAAGACCAGCAGCGGTTATAAAGGAGCAGAAGAAATGGGGTTGATGAATAACAGCCCTTCTACTCTGCATTTAGATTAACCCACTGAAAAGTAAGTACTTCCACTCGGCAGTGTGGGGAAATGATGCTTTGAGAAAAGTGATAATACAGATCCAGTTTTATAATCGGCATTATAGACCTAATTCCTTTTATAGGAAGTGGGGATGAATAAAGAAGAAAAGGTAGGAAAGGCAAAACACAGCTTTAAGTGTGCAGCACATCATGTGTTAAATTGAAACAACCCCAAAGTTCAACTTCCTTCACTGTTCAAGGAGAAAATCCTTCACTATGTACTTCAGGATAAAGGATTTGCAACTATATGGTGCTTGAGAAATATGCTATTGCTGTAATTTAACTCACTGTATGTGGGCTTCAAGATGCACAGTGGCATTCCAAACCAACTTTTAAAGAAAATTGCATGGAATTTTCAAGACATCAGGAGCGTTCTTTAAAGTTATGCAGAGAAAACGGATTTTTGATAGTTATGAATTACATTTAGTGCTGCCAGATTGCAGGGAACACTCTTTTTGCCTCGGTATGGTTAGAATCACTGTTGACAAAGTTTTAATTTAAATTTTTAAGGATTTAAATGGAAGAATATAGGTCACTGAATTTTCATTCATTGTGTAAGTATTACTAGTGGCAGAAAGCAAGCTTTGTTAGTGAGGGTCCAATTTTGGCCCGGGAGTCCATCTTTTCTGTAGTAGTTGGGAATTGAGTATGTGTTAGTGAGAATAATTTGGCTCTCAGTCAGTCAATCAGTGGACTGAACACGCACAGTTAGAAACCTGCCTGGCACAGAACAGAAGTTCGGTTTAGAAATATTAAATGCATTTGTGAGACAGACTCAAGTCCACACAAATCATATATTACAATCACAAGCTGGAAGGGATTCGATCTTTCCTAGCAGGCTGTAGATTTAGATAGATTTGTAATAGTCAGAAAATACCCTACACAGCCCCAAAGTCTAATTCTACAATTTTCTACTGGTTTCCTGAAGTTGAAAAACAGAGGTAAATATTTGTAGAGCCCACTGCATGTAAAAAATGTTTTCGGGAGCCTTGCCATATCCAGGAAACCATAAGAAATTATAGTAGGTGTCTAATTTAAATGTTGTATCTTAAAATAACAAATGTAAAAGTATATGCTGTGTAGGCTATTAAAAATAAAGACCACTTCCTTGAATAGAAATTTAAAAATTATATTTTTTCATAAATGTGAAAGAGTAGAGTAAGTTTCACAGCAACAATCTAGCAAAAGGATGAAGTATGTGCTGCGTGAGAAAAGCAGCATATTGTAGAAAGGCACAGCCTCTCGTGCCTTTGTGTGTGTAGTTGAGAGGGTCTTTCCTCGGGTCTATGCTGTTTGGTGTCTTATTGTCCTCAAGGGCCACCAGCTCTAGAACCCATGTTTTCCTCCACAGAATGATAAATATGATGGATAACACTGACATGTATGGCACATACTCAGGAGCATTCCCTAAATTACTCCAGCCCAAAATATTGCTGAAATAAAAGAACATGACAGAAATTTTGGGGGAACATTCATATGGAGAAGTGGTGACTGGCTTTCATAATAACACAATTCACAAGCACGTCAATAATGAATAATACTATACTGGTAAATACCACACGCCAAAAGCTGTGACAAGAAAGAACCCACAAATTATGTGCAAATTTCAACATGCTTGCTAAACTCACCCCTCCTGCTGCTCAAGAAAATTCTACCAGAATCCAAGTGACTTTAAGAGGAGAAATTATTGAATTTGTCCTAATTTATAATTCTTTAGAATGTAAATCATTTCCAAGCCTTGAATGCAAGGTGTGTTGTAATGGCAAAGTCGAAAACGAGTGCTTTAAAGGAGTTCATGCTATTTCTTATGTAAACTAGAGCAGAAGGTATGATTCTCAGAAAAAGCCAAGATACATTTGCCTCAACATAAAATAGGACTGATTGAATTTCAAAGTCTTCGTTTATTTTGTAGAGCTGAAATGTTAAGTTCCTTATTGCTGTTCAAAATTGGCTTGAATCGTATGCTATTATATATGTGTAATTATAATATATATATTATTCTCATTCATTTAAAACAAGTTTTTGGTTACTATAAGATGTACATGATGTAAATTTCAAATATAATCTCCTCAAGCACATTCAGAAAGTGTCATTCTGGATGATTTCAGCTTGGTCATGAACAGCTTCTTGAACAACTGTCTTGTCCTCAGTACACCAGAGAAGCATCTTTGGACTTTAGATTTCCAAAACGGACTTCCCAAAGCTGACTTCAGAGAGATTCTCAAAAAGACAGAGGGCAGGGAAGGGGCTGGATCCTACTAGGCTATTACTGTGATTTTAAATCTAGAAGAACAGAAGAATCCTTTATGAGAGAAAATAAAACACCTTCAAAGCAAAACTGCTTTCTTGGAGAAGCTCCTAGACATACATATATGTGAGGAAAGAGATAGTAGGAAGGAAAAATATTTCATCTGAGAAAGAGAGACATGATTAAAAATCATCATTCAATCATCAAACGATACTTAGTTTAGTTTTCTATGTAATTTTTTTCTGCTTCTAAGAATTATTTACCATGTAAAAATATCATGGCAAGCAAATTTTACATTGTATCAGTATGAACGTAGTTCATTTTGATGGATGGATATATATATATATATATATATATACTAGAAAAGTACCATAACTCCCTAAAGATAGACAGAATTTTCTTTTGTTTACTTCTTATTTCTAATTCGTAAAATCTCTTTCTCTCTGCCCACACTCAGTCATTCTTAATGAAAGACAAGTCGCTTTCAGGTGTTCGGCACACACTGCACACAGACACACATAGGCTGGATCAGCCACGTCAACTCAATACAATTGTTTGAAAAGTTGAAAAGTTCAAACTATTTATTTAATGTCATGCAGATAAACCTAAGAAAAGGAACACATTTGACAGATAAATTTTAGGTGACTGAATCTTAAAATCCCAAGGAAACGTATTAGGATAAGGGTTAAAATGAATAGTTTAATATATAAATTGAAAGTACATTTGATTTACCAAATTAGGAAATTAACAAAACTACCTTTTTTTGCCTCCGGAGAAAGTTCCATTTAGTATCTGTCTAAGGTGAAATCAATCATCAGGAGAATCTCTTTGCCTCTCTTTCTCCCAAAGATATAAGATGGAAGCACTACTAATCCCTTATTTCACAGATAATAAAAGCAACATGCAGGATTTGATGAGCATGGGAAGGTTGGCACCTTCTACCTCGAGAAGAACAGTGACCATTTTGTATCAAGGAAATCCATCTGTTTTCTACTCTTGAGCAGGTCATTGACCGACAGATGTAGTTCTTATCTATACATCGAAGAAGCTGAATCACAGCAGTTCAACTGCTGGTCATTCTAGTAAGAGATGAAATCAATTTAGTGAGAGTACAACAAGCACTATAAATGCAAAATGCATTTTTCACTGTAGGACAAGAAAGTCTGAAAGCCCCTGAATGAGATTATATAAGACCATACACTTTGAACAGTTTTCTACTTATTTCCAAATGGATCCAAGAGGTCTAATTTTAGTCCTTACTTAAAACAAATGCAGAAAATCAGAGACAAATAAAATCAGAAGGAAATCTCCAAAAAGTTGATGGAGTGCCTAAAATGTAAAACTAGTTCTCCTTCCTAAGTCCCACCTCTAACTTCTCCAAAAGCAGAACATGCCAGTAAGATTAAGAGAGTGTCGGATATAAGGGACTAGAAGCTTCTAGTATGTAGGAAATCCCTAAATGAGGATGTTTTAAAACTCAAGGACTGATATCGCTGAATTGTAATGGGAGGATTGGATTTGTGCTGAAATATAGAGTAAGTTTTAAGCTGGAGGAATAAAAGAAAATACAGTGATATAAGATTCAGAGTGCAACAGACTTTAAAGGAGGAATTTCTCTAAATTAAAGAAAAAGGGGGGGAAAAAGCCTAATTCACTCAAAGAACCAGAGTTCTTTAGAAAAGCAGCTGATGCCATGTCTCTAATATAAAATGCACAAAGTGAGCCTGTTGTATCTTGACATAATCGTTCTATATCAAAAGCACACAGGAACAAACTTACAGAAGCTTCCACTACCAAAGGCAGGACAAACTGAGTATCAGTAAGAAAACAACTGCAATGGATTGCTGAGCTTATAATGATAATACAATAACAATAACTCTTCACAGGTTACGTTTAGAAGATGGAAACCTAACTAATATTTTGAAAGCTGGTCAATAAAGAGAAAAAATAATGTATTATTCTTTTCTTTCCTGTATTAATTGAACTCAGGTAAACCAAAAAGTCAATAACATAAAGCTGCTCTTAATATACGGAAGTCCTACTAATAAGTGGAAAGAGAAAGACCTGCTATAAAGCTCAATTACTGTCAGGGTTAGTGGATATAATGATGTGAGCCTACCTAGTGACAGACATACTGTAAAATTAATTACTTTAATGTTCAATTTATATTTTAATATGAGCATTACTATCACTTTCTAAGGGGAAACTTAATAAATGTTTGTTTTGTTTTGTTTCAAAATAAGTTAGATGACAAGTATCTTAAGTATGCTAATTGACCAGCAAATCATAAAAAAGATTTAGTCAAACATCCGCTGAGGAGGACAAAACCATTTCAAAGAGAGGGTAAAACCCTAAGAAAACACTTGTGAGTGCAGGATATATGGTTTGATGCTTTAGAAGGAAGAGATGCAGCTCTTGGGTTCTCCTCCCTTTCTACTCTTACTTTTCATGATACCTGAGAAAATGAGCTGCTCTGAAATTAAGAGCATAGAGGAGGTAGAGAGCAAAGCCACACCAGAGATTCTGTTCTGACTTTTCAGAGAATATTTTTGGAAGAGGCTCTCCTTAAGGGAAGAAAAGTAATGGGCACCTGAGACAGATGATGACACTGAAGAACTTCTGAGCTCAGGTTCACGGTAGATGAACTTAACAGTTGCTTACGTTTTTGAGAATGGTACAACTGCATATCTCTAGAAATAGCTGTACTTTTAAAAACTGCTATGAAATTATGTCACTTAATGTTGGCTAAAATCGCTTTCAAAGGACTATTTCAATAAAGAAATTATTTCTCTACTAAAAGCAGAGACATTTGAGGAGTTATCTGCACATAATTCAGTAAACGATTTACAGTAGGAGATTTTAGTTCTAGCTTTGCTTAATTAATTAAAACTGTCTGGGCTCAACTTTATTCTCTATTTAAAAAAATCAATAATATTTCTGCTTCCTTCATAAATTTTGGGGGAAAATTTAGAAAGGAGATGTAAAAAAAATTTTATTCCTGAAGAATTATAGACAGTTTTGAAATTATTAAGAAAATATTTGTTGAATACATGAATACACATTGAACATCAATGAGAGTCTCTACCTTCTGGCTAGGGAATGTTTAATCACAGCATGCAACTGGTATTTGGTGTTGGCATAACAAAGTTATAGTGAATAAGCATGTTAAACCTATTAAGTTCTATAATGATATAATTAGATCTTAAGGGGTAGCTGCTTTGTGACATTGTTTTTTATATACAGATGGACAAACATGGTAGCACAGGATTCAGTTATATTTTTTAAGCTCTGAGAACTGGGAAAATCTAACAAGGCTGTCTAGCAATAAATACTTATAAGCACATCACTGACCTATGAGTGATTACGCAAGAGACTTGACATACCACTGAACACATACCACATCACTACTCACAAACTATGTGAACCTGAGCCTTTCCAGGCCTCAGTTTCTATATCTGCAGGCCTAAATTTAATAGTACTATCTAAAGTGGGGTGTTAAGGGGATTAAATAAATACCTGCAGAAAACACCTAAAAAATATTAACTATTTTATTATTACGATTATTGTCATGAAAATTTACCATTTGATTTCCTTCAATTGAACTGGATACTTGATTACTTAGAACTCAAAGTAGTGTTTCCTTTTATATATGTTAAGTGAAGTTGTTACCATGGGAATGGTGAATAAGACAGGAAAAGTTGAGATGAAAGTTGGAACTTACCCTGAATTTTCAACTAGAATATTTTCATAAGGTTTCTTCAAAATTTGCCCGTGTGTGCACGTAATCACTTTGGATGATTTCTGTTCTTTCTTTAGATTAACCAACGCATACAAACTCATCCATTCAGACACCTGTTCTTGCTCTGAGCCTTTCCTAGGGCTGTACTACCTCAAATGCCCTTCCTTCTCATCTCTGTCCTCCCATGCCTCTTCCACCACAGATAGTTCTCCAAAGATTTAAATCTCTGATGATCTGCCCTCCTGAACCCCTATTTCTTAGAGGGCCTATTTTTATATTTGACCTCATCATATTGTTTAATATGTTAGGAAACTTTTCACTGCTTCTATCTTATTTCTCAACATAAGAGTGTATACTTTCTATCCATCTCCATATTCTCCATACCCCCCAGGCAGCACTTACACAGTAAATATCTGCTGAATGAAATAAAACACAAAACCAGTCCAGAATAAATCATAGGATTAGAAAGGAATTTAAACATCATATAGGCCAATTCCTTACTCAATGCTTCCATCTTTCAATATTCTCCTAAAAGAGATTATCTCAGCATAAATAATTCTTTTTAAAGATTTTTAAAAAGTAATCTCTACACCCGATGTGGGGTTCGAACTCATAATTCTGAGATCAAAAGTAGCATCCTCCACCGACTGAGCCGGCCAGGTGCCCCTCAGCTTGAATAATCCTTGTAATAGAGAAGTCACCACTACTCGGGACTTCTATTTTGAAGAAATTTTTTTTTTTAATTTTTTAAGATTTTATTTATTTATTTGACAGAGAGAGATCACAAGTAGACAGAGAGGCAGGCCGAGAGAGAGGGGGAAGCGGGCTCCCTGCTGAGCAGAGAGCCCAATGTGGGGCTCAATCCCAGGACCCTGAGATCATGACCTGAGCTGAAGGCAGAGGTTTAACCCACTGAGCCACCCAGGCACCCCTTGAAGAAGTTTTAACATCAGCAAATTTTTACTCGTGTAGGATCTAGGATTATTGCAATTATCTTGGTGTTCATTGCAGTCCCCTTTAGATCTATTAACCACTGATAATAATCAATAATAATTCTATTTATAATAAAGCATGGTGCAAGGAAAACAAATGCTTAGTCTGCATACTCAAGGACACAAAGCAATGAGGGTTAAAGATGAAAACTCTGAAAAATGACTCTGATTTGAGACAAATTTCTTTTACAAGATTAATGTTAAAAACAGCTAATTAAAATTAAATACTACATTTTAGAAATGCTAAAAGTGAGAAAAGTTGGAAAGTTAATATTTCACTTAATAATTCAGTTAAATATAGAAATTTAGTATTTATAAAAAATTAATAAATTAATTTAGAGCAACAACATATATGCATTTGGAGTTATAAGAAAATTTAGGGGCAATCAAATAGAAATTGGTCTGTTTGTCTTTTAAATGTAGGTTAAAGGTTTCTTAATTTATAAAAAAACAACAACTCCATTATAGATGAAGCAAGAGTTCATCTTTGAATTGGTTATGGGAGTATTTTCTTGAAGAAATGTCTTTTAAGTCCTTCTCAAAAGATTTGAGATTCTGTGGTCTATTATGGCAAGCCAAAGTGATTAGCATTATTATTGTTCAGCCTTTTATTTCAAGGTTATGTAGCTGTGGTCTTAGGATGACCTAGGAACTGAGGAAGAAAGTCAACAATTTCTTTGCTGCTAAGCAAAGAAAACATTTAGAAAAAGTTACAATTAAATACCAAATACCAAATTTTTGGTGAGAAATTATGACCATTACTGAGAAGAAAAAAAAAGGATATAGTATTTGCTAAGTACAACAGTAGGCATATCAATCTAGTAGTGAGGAACTCCAGGAATAAAAATAGAGAATTAGAAGTGAAAAGAAATAACTTTTAAGATGGACATATAAACAAGGGAAATTTGCAACAATAGAAGATTTAGCAATTTAGTACTATTTTGTTAGAAACAATAAAAGCTATCTATATTTAAATGATAGAATGGAAAAAAAGCATGAATAATCAACAGTAAACAATAAGACATTCTTTTTGACTTGCAAATGTATTTTCTTAAGTTCTTCTCTGTCACTTTACAACTATTAGAGTTATTCCTGCTGACAAAAGGAACTGAATTTTACCCAGTGATCTTGGAACAGTTTGAAATACAATTTGAAAATGAAAAAAAATGTAAAAGGAAAAACCAGGAATTTAATTTTAAATGGAACATCATTGTATGTAATGCATACCTAATAATATGAAAAATAATGTAATATATATAAAAAGAACAAAATTATTTTTGGTATGAGCCTTTTTCTTGAATAATTTATCAGTGTTGGTTTGATAAGAAAAGATGAAGCACTCTTGATATGAGCATAATCCAGAACGCTTGTTAGGATTTCTTTTTGTTTCTTCAGCATGCTTATTTATTTTAATAATGCATCCAGGATCCTAATTTGGGTTAACTAACAGATGAAGAGATCTGGCTGTCCAAGAAGAGATAGGGAATGTACAACCTATAAATCTTTCAATAACATTAGAAGGTCAACAAGGCTGAGGTGAGGTGTGGGTTACAACAAAGAAAAGATTAATGTCAGCAGGCCACTCCCTGTCATTCTTCTTGTCTGGAGGAAGGAGAGGAATTACCCTTTTTTTTTTTTCCCCTTAAAATGAGCAGGTTATCCCTGTTCTCTCAATCCCATCCGATTGAAAGTTCTGGGAATACAGAAACTATTTATATCTTACATCGAGAACAGACCCCAGCACACAGTAGGTGCTGAATCTATCTGCTGACAGAATGAATATCATGTCTGTTGCATGGCAGACCAATTGAAATGACATCTCAAATAGATAACTATGGGAATAGTGACATCCTTGACTTGGGAGACCTTTTGCTCAGAGCAATCCAAAAGTTTTGCAGGAGGCTTGAGGTTAGGTTTAAAAGTCCCAAATCAGACAGCAGTCCAATGGTAAACAGAGTAAGAGGCAACCAAAGACTGCCCTGGAGCAGTAGCCCCAGCGACCGTGGGAGTGACAGAGAGCCCACGGAGTGGCACAGAGTGAGTCTGTGGGTTGTCAGTGACCTTGTAGGCCACAAATATCAGTCAGCAGTTAAGTGTTTACAGTCCTCTTTAATTAAAGTTTATTTGACAACTTGAGAGGTAAATCAAAAGATACCCTCTAGAGTATATTTCTAGGGGGTCTCAGGAGTGGCTGAAGTCAAAGGAAATACGATAACAACCCAGAAGGAAACCTAGGTCCTTTTTACAACTGCTCCCTGACACAGGGTCACACTGGTAAAACTCACTCTGGAGATATCAGGGGAGGCAAGCGCTTTATTCATCCATCCCATTCATTACACTTCCTGTTCTGTGCCATGCAGCCCCAGACAGACTGGCTCTGACCTCCACAGGCTTGAAGGATACATGTCACTTTCTATTCCTTGCCTTCCTTTCAATCCCAAGGATACAATTTAAGAGGACTTTCAACAGAAAAGTATTTGAAGGCAAGTGGAGAGGTAGGTTGAAAACTAGCTGACAATTCTCAGAACAAAAGAAAGCATAATGGGAGCCGAGAGAAAATTATCCAAACAAAAATAAAGAAGAGATGCCTCCCCTAAGATGGGGAGGCAAATGAAAGATTTTAGCTTTCTGCCGCATCTTTCCCTTCGCTCCCTACTAATAAGAATCTGGCTTCGATAGCTTAGGTATAGAAGTCAACAAGACAAGTACAGACTAATACAGGCCAAACTTCTAGATCGTGATTGCATAGACAGGAAAGCCACACTTGGAGAGGTTTGAGGGAAGAGGGGGAGGTGGGAGAGGAGGGGGAGGAGAGCCGATTTTTCTTCAGAGAAAGAGATGATTCTATTATATTGAGAATTGCCAATTAATGAATACCCACTATGCCACGAGGCATGACGCAGATGTTTTAAATTCATATTCACTACCTTTTATGGTACATTTTATTATGTGCTTAACAGATGACAAAACTAGGAGCTTAAGTAACTTGTTCAAGGTCATAAAGAAAAGAAAAGGCAAAACTAGATTCTAACCTAACTCTCTGACTCCTAAATTTGAGTTTTTCCCCACAATACTGCCTATATAACATTTATTTGTTCAGTGATAGAAAAGTGAAGATATTAGATTTCTCTTCAGGGAGCAATTTCCCAAGACTGTATTTTCCGTTTAGCTGGCTTGAATTATTGATTTGTTTATAATTGCCATCCTTTACCATAAAGATCTATGTTCAGTTTGGGGAATAAGAAGTCTATTAGAATGATAGTTTTCTTCATGACAACTATATCATATGTCAATTAAAATGAACATAACTTCATAACAGCCTGGCCAGGTGTTGCTACGTACTATAATAACACATTCAACATCTGTGAGAATCTTGACAAAAATTACAAATGATACACCAGGCGAGCTGCTGTTTCTGAATCAATGCCTTCTGCAAAAACTTCAAAAATCTCCGTATACTATAATGAAAGCATGTACAATCACAACACCACAGAGGGAGGAGGTGAGGACAAGACTAACTAGCTCGAAATATGACTAAAGCAATAGGAAGCAGAATTCTGGAGTAGTCTCTCAAAGGATGAAACTCCCCCAGTATCAGGTGTACAACAAATCTTACAACTTTTCAGTAGCCTCGATAATCTAAAAGTTCTACGGAATATATCTCTACTTATTCAGTTAAAGAAGAAAACAGGCATCTGTTTTTCTGTCTTAAAATGTATAATTAACACAGGGCAAAGGATCACAGCCAGCCTTCCCCAGCAGAGCAGTTACCTCCAATAGCATGCCGTTTCTCTGGTTACAAATGAATAATCCTTTTTGCTGTCTTTTTTGACAAAAATTATTCATGTGTTATTGGCATGTTACCCGGGGAAAAGAGCTGAGCTGAGCTGAACTTTCAGCGATTTTTAAAAATTTTATAATCAAATAGCAATTATACTACAATCTCATAAACTATCGACCTTTACCCCTCCTCCTCAATTGTGCCCCAACATTTTGAAGAACAGAATCAAGAGATGAACACTGGCTTTCCATGAACCCTCTGAATACCTAAAACCAAAGGAAAGATGGAAGAGAGATGAAGTGAGGCAGAGAGCTTAGAGCTGACACGACTAAGGTACCAGAAAAATTGTGATAGATTTCTCATCACCACGGCAAAGAAGTCCCCTATATGGCCATTTCTGGCCCTTTCAAATGGACTGGATCAGTTGTTCTCAACTTTGGTTCATGTAACATCATTTAGGCAGGTTTTAAAAAACCCGTGCCCGGGTGCCACCTCATAGAAATTCTGATTTAATTAGTCTTGAATAAAACTCAGGCATCAGTATGCTTTAGAAACTCCCCAGGTGACACTAATGTGCAAAGATCCACCAACCTCAGTGAATAAACGTAAACCATATTGGCAAGGTTTTAACAACGTTTTTGCCTCACCAAGAGAAAAAAATCCCAAAATTTGTAAACACCAAAACATAATATCAAGAAACAAGAGCAATCAACAATAACAATACACAATGGCAACAACAACAAAAACCTCTTCTAAAACCTAGGAAAGGAAAGATGGTAGAAGAATTTTGTAAAAAATCTTTTCCCCCTTTTGTAGGAAAGCAACATTTACCAACACTAATCATTAGACTTGGTGCTGGGTACATAAATATGACATCAGACATGTATTCCCCATTTGACAAATGAGGAAACTGAGCCTCAGAGATGTGAAGGAACTTCCCTAAGGCCAAAGAACAGATAAAGACAAAAAGACTGAACTTGCTCCCAATTGTATCTCAAGTCCAAAGCTTTTGTTCTTCTTCACATCGCCTGGAACATTTCTTTGCACTTGCTAACTTAACAGGTGCTGGGACAGAGTGTAATTTTAGCAACATTTCCACTGTAGGACCTTGAAGAGTTCATTCTAAGGAACTTAATCTGTACCTCTCTGGGCCATTAGCAATCTGACATTGGCACTGCATAGGTAAAGGGGAGAAATATATAAAATAAGATTGGAGGGGCAGGTAGTAGACTAATGGTAAAGGAGCTTGAATGCCAAGAAAAGAGCTGGAATGAATGAATGTATTAGCTAATTAACAAATCTACCTGTATGCCCTAGATTGACAGAACTCTCTAAGGGCTAGACAACAGGGAGATAGAATAGGTTTTAGAATTACTGTATCTAAGTGGCAATCTAATATGTGAAACCAGAAAACAAAGTACAAGGAAAAAAAATATCAAAACACTCCTTTTGCATGGTATAAGTAGGAAAAGACCCCAACAACCCAGAAACATGATGAATAAATCCACATAAGACTCATTTTCCATTCTAAAAAATAAACTTGGAAAAAGAAATTAGCAGTATTTTAAACCGAATATTTTCTGTTATTTTTTATCATAGCTATAGTAGAATTTTTCTAATGGTTTAATTTAGTAGCTGATAAAATACAGTTCTCCCACCCAGGACAGATGGTCAGCATGACATCCTAGGATTGGAGTCATTTATTAGCATATGTTAGAGTTAACAATAAAAAAACCTTGATGAATTATTAGTTTCCCTCAAGGTAAAAAGCACAGTCTCAAATTTAAACAAACAAATTAAAAAATCAGAAAAGAAAAAAGAAAACCAGTTCAGTCTCCCATAAAGCCAAATATCTGCTTAAAACTCTAAATTAAATACACAAATTACTAAGAAAAAATACAGAAAGCTGAATAAAAAAGGAAAGGCTAGGTTATTTTCCTTTTATTACTCCAACAGGATGATTTCACACTTCTCTTTTTTTTATAAAACACCTTACTTTTCTCTACTTTAAAGAGATATTGAAAATTAAGATAATTTAAAATCTTGCATACAAATGTATACCCTTCACTTCCTACATATCTAAACGTGGAAGTTTCCAAAGCTTTAAAAAATGTGAAGCATTCAACAGTGTGCCATTTGGAATGTCAGCAGGGAATGTATTTGACATGACATTAAATTAAGCAAATTAACTCTAGTAATAACTTCTTTAGTTATATTTATTATACCAAATATTTAGTTCTCCCAGTATTTATTTTCATTTTATAGCTTTTTTAACCACACATTTAACCCTATGTGAGTGTGTGTGTGTGCACACATGTGTGTGTGTGAACTGATACACATGTTCATTTTACTCTGGGCCCTAGCCTTATGATTTCTTAATTTCTTTTGGTGTGACCAGAGTTAGTGAAAATAAAGATTAAGTAGACTCTATGAGATAGTAGCTCATGATTTCTTTCAAAAAGTTTTCACAGATTTTGTAACTTTTCATTCTAAAAAAAGATTAGGACAATGACTCTTTACATACCATAATCTGTGATTTTACAGGACACCAAATACAGCTCTTTCAGGTTTTGTCCTTCCTTTGCAATGACCTCCACACACCTAAAACACACACAAAAAAGTGGTGAGTTACACTAATATATTTCAAGTTAAATTAGCAAGAGTTTGGCCATGACTGTAACAGGAAGAGGTCAGCTTTTGATGAATGCCACAGCTCTCTTCTTTCAACAAACTTCTTTCAAGGTGTTTCAGGAAAAAGTGTTATATTCCTTGCTTTAAACTCAAGTGCTCTAATACCCAAATGACTTTAATTAAGTACATTTATGACTAGTGTATATTTTAAAACCAAAGTGATGAAAAGTGTTATTTCTATCAGAGTAATGTCACTTTTAGCAACAGACCAGTAAACATAGGTTATACAATGAACATGTCATTTACATAATAATATAAAAGCAATTATAATGAAACTAGAATATAGATGATGGTCATTATAGGTGGACAGTAATATTATTCATGTTTCAGTTATTAATGATGGAGTCTGATAACACTAAAATACACATTTTTGTGTATTGTATTCAATATAATACTTAAAATATTTAAAAATATTTATTTAGAAATATTTAAAAATCTAACACTGGTTATAGATAAAAGAAAAAGTCTGCACATGTAAGAACTTTAAGATCTTTTACTTTGAAATTTTTAATTCTTAATATTTTAAGTGAATTGTTGCATAGATATGTAATATAGATATAGATACATAAGATTTACAGTCTTTTCTGGTTTCATTTAAGTTAAAAGGTTTTTGAATGTGCACTCAGATTTAATAGCCATAGCAGAACATGCAGTACAGAACTGAATGAACTTTAAAAATAATGATTAACAACGCCATCCATTTTGTGGCTCAGCCTCCTACAATATCAGAAAAACCTATACAGTCATACTGACACATAGGAATATGCATCCTTCAACGTAGTCGCTGCTTTAATCTTTATAAATAACAGTTAAGTAAAAGGGTAAAAGCAAAAAGAGTCATGAACCTTTCCTAGGAAGTAAGGATCAAGTAATTTGATACCTGTGTGTATAATCCATCAAAAAATTACTGAGTATCCATCTCTGTCTTGCAGATATTTTATTTGCTGTCTGGCTTATTTGTAGGAATCTTCATAAAATGTCAGAAAATTTTATACAATTTTCCTTCACATAATTCATTACTGAAGGTTAAATTAGTTATAAAGAGGACATATTTTTCCTTTAGAATATTTTTATAAAATATTGTTTTAATGGAATGATAAACATTTCAAAGTTCCTTGGAATAACTGAATAAACATTCTTTTTTGGCTTTTTTTTTTTTTTAAAGATTTATGACAAAAATGGAGAGGTTCTTCCATGGCTACAGCAGAAAACTTAAGACAGCAATACAATGCAATTACCATTGATACAGCTTATTATAAAGGGAAAATTTTAAACCTAATTCCATGTCATTTGACTTTAATGTAATATTTGAATAAACTCATAAAAACGGAAGAACAAAAGCAGATAAGACATTACAGGCAACAACTATGTTTTATTTACAACTTTAAAAATGAATTTTCATATGCTAAGGATAAAAATAAAGACCTTAGATGATTACAAAATCCTAAATTAAAAAAAAAGTCTGACTACTTTCTGCCATATCAAAGATACACATTTCATCCTCCTCTATCACCTACCAAAAGTTAACAGATGCAGCATTCTGTATGACTACCACGAAATAAATTAGTACAGAAGTAATGTGTATGTCATTTATTTTTTTCTCATGCTCTTTCTAAATAGTCCAAAAAGCCTGAATTTACATTTGATTGTGAAAAAACTCTAAACAAATGCCATATCCTCTCTGCATTCCTGCCACCTGAGTCTATAAGACACATGACAAACACATAGGAACATTAAAGACACACAGAGCCCACTACAAAAAAAAAACACACAAAATTGATTTCACTGTATAAGCCAGATCAAGTGCTGTTTCATAGGCAACAAGAACCAGTATTCATAGAAAATAAGGTAATCAAACACTGGATGAAAAGTCTCTAAAAACTGATGAAAGGCCATGAGCATCAGGTTTCCCCCCTGTGTGTCAGAGAGAAGTTTTTATGAATAGATATAGTAACTAAATTTAGCTTATTCAAGAGGCAATAGCCAAGAGATAACACATTATTAACAAATAAGCAGTAAATATCTTTTAGACAGAAAAAGAGAAAGGAAATATAAGAGAAAAGTACTTTGCTTTCACAAAGGATCACCTAGGACTTTTGCTCTGGTTTTAAAAAGTTCGGTTGCACAAGGTTTTCCAACTAGTTTTAATTACCCTGTAATCACAGCCACTGTGCTAGAAGTTATGCATAACATGGAAGTATTCCTTGAATAAAGATTCGTGGAGAAAAACACATTCCTTAGAAGATTTGTAGCAAAACTTAATTTCTTTAATGTAAATATCACATCATTCCCAGATGTGGTATTTGAGGAGAGAAACCCCAAGTTCTGTGAATGTGGACTGAAACTCTCAACACAATAATATTACACAAAATTGAGTGGTTCAAATAAATACCTCAAATAGCTATTGCTTTGAGAGTTGAAAGTGGAAATGGTTTGTATTGTCTTGTTACTGCAAATTGATGGAAATGAAACCCCACATCAACTAGCTAGTGCCTGAAACCTAGTGATTAGTCCAGGTCTCCTCTCCCAGGCAGCCTGCAGTGACAGCACATCTTTACAAGAGGCCTGCACGGTGACTATCCTTTCCTCTTGAAACTTCTAGAGTCCATTATAGTATGTATTTACAAGAAGTACATGAACATAACTCTGGTTTGTGGACTTCATTTATTCTAAATGATTCTCTGTTTTAAAGGAGTCCTGGCTGTAGTCATGACATTGAGTGTTATTAATATCAGAGCATTTCCCAGGTCACTGTATAGTAGGTATGCAGGCAACAAACAAGGTGGTAAAGGTCAGTAATTATTGAAACTTTTTGATTATAGGTACTTATGTAAGTTTTTTAAAGGGTATTTTTAAAATGGTACCAATAAAATAGAGAAATGTTTGTAAAGTGATAGAATCTTAAAGGAGAGTAAAAGGCTTCCTAGGTGACTTAGTCAAGTGTCTGACTTGATTTTGGCCCAGTTCTTAATCTCACAGGCATCATTTTGAGGCCCACCCTGGGCTCCATGCTGCATATGAAGAAGAAAGAAAGAAAGAAAGAGAAAGAAAGAAAGAAAGAAAGAAAGAAAGAAGAAAGAGAAGGAGAGTAAGAGAATCAAAGATCACATTTAAAACCTTCGTTTCTCCATCTTCTCTCCTATTCACAAATAATACATCAGAGAGTATCCATTAATCTCAATAATAAATTATAGTTTTGTCCCTAGGGACAAGCCATGAGTCCCTAAACTCAGAATCTAGAATTCAAATTTTTCCTATTCTTCACCCCACCCCCTGTTCCCATTATCCCTGAGGACAAACTTCAAAATATCATGTGATGGACATTCTCCATAGGTCAGTACATTCAAAGATTTCTCATTTCATGCATGACAACATAAAGAATTATAAAACTTGGGAAAAGAACTATATCCTCAGGGAAAGTAACAATCTATAAGATTATTAAGGAGAAATTAATAAGGGGAAAATGGCATAGTTGAAAACAGCAGAAAATCCAATATTCTTAGACTAGCCCATGAACATCAAACACAAGCCAACTAAACTATTTTCCCAAATTCTGAGAAACAAAGTGATATGTATCTTAACAAGAAAGAATTAAAAAATCTGGAAAAATCCACCCTATTCTTACCTCCATGAAACCACAGAACCACCTACCTCCTTTGAAACACCATACTCTCATTCTCTATAACATGAAGACCTGTACAAAGAGTTTCTCCAAATCAAATGTTCCAGGTTCCATATATTTTTGTTTAATTCTGCATTGCCTCCCCTCAAATTATTTTCTTCTTTGACAGGGTTCAGGAGAAAAAAAAATTGTTGCTGAGAGAAAGAGCAGGGGTGAAGGGAGGGTGCTACATAGGGAGAGAATCTGATTGATTGACTGATTGATCGATTAATTTTAGAGAGGGAGTGGGAGGAGTCAGGGGTGAGGGAGAGAGAGAATCTTAAAGCAGGCTCCATGCTCAATGCAGAGGCTGAGGCAGGCTCCATCTCACAACCCTGAGATCACAGCCTAAGCCAAAATCAAGAGTCAGATACTTAACCGACTAAGCCACTCAGGTGCCCTTGAAGAAAATTTTAAAAATTGCAACCATTGTAAATTCTTGAGTAACAGCTATTGAGTATGTATGTGTGTGTGTGCATGTGTGTGTGCATGTGTATACATACATACATACATATATATATATATATATATATATACTCTTCTAGAACTCCAAAAAGCATAAGAAAACCTGCTCCAAAGTATCCAGAATTATTATTTATAATAACACAATGTTATGCTCACTTGCTTTTGATAATGTTCTAAAATACACCTGAAATATCTGATGGAATCTGAAAAGCAACAAAAAGGTTACTTTTGTCAGCTATATAGGAATTTTTTTTTTTTTTTTTTTTTTTTTTTGAGAAGGCATTTACTTAGTTTCAGTGGAGGGAAAATCTGTCTCCTTAGCAATAGATTCCTAATCACCTGATTTATGTGAAGGGTAAAGGTTAATGAATTAAGCTGTGTAAGCTTCAAAACTATCAAAGGAATTCAAAAGAGCCCTGAATTATGGAAAACAATGGCTCATTCTACATACATACCAAATTTTTATGTTTTTTGTCTCCTACTCAAAAGCTGGAACATGGCATTAGTGACAATTGAAAAGAACTAATGAGGAAATATGACTACATTGCTTGCAAGAGGAGTGTCCTAGGAGACCTTGTTACTGTTTGTGATGTGCTTCAAACCCAAAAGAAGCTAATTGGAGCTGCCAGACACTGGTTTGCAAATCTCACTTTAAAGGACAGGCTCAATCACCTTAGAGGTGTGGAAAGAAATGTCCCCATTAGAGATGCATTAGTATGGGCTTGGTGAATTTCTAAATAAACTTTAGGATGTTCTTTCCTAAGCCACTTTTATATTTGAATAATAGATATAACTTCAAGCAGAGGAAAAAATACAACAAGACAAAAACAAGCCCACAGATTTAAAACAAAAAGTATGAAAAGGGCTGTAAAGTAATTGGCAAATAAGTACAATGGGGAGCTAGATATCTTTAAGACTGAATAAACGTGTAGATCAAACCTTAAAACGTCTGAAATGCAAACACATTGTAAAAGGGATCTATTTAGGGGTTCAAGGAATAGAACTTCATTTTCATCATTTCTTGAAACTCAACAAGCCACCCTATATTATATAGCTTATAAATGGGTAAAAGCATAAAAAGCTGCAACCCACAGACACATACAAATGAAAAAGGAATAAACAGGATTTAAAAGATCTAAAGAGAGCAAAAAGGGAGCAAACTTGGCCCAATCCTGTGCTATGAAAGCTCATCCTGACTTCAGGTCATTTAAATGATAGCAGAGGTCACCAAAACACAATTTGGCATCATATAGAAAGAATAATGATATTTGATTGATTTTCTAAATCCTCAAACTGAGTTTACTAAAGAATAATCCGATCCCAGTGTAGCAAATGAATTGGCATGATTTACAGGTATATTCTGCTTTCAGAAAATGCCCTATATAAAAGATTTCTATTTACACAAAAAAGGCATATTTACAGGTAAACATGTACAAGATGAATCAATTCAATAATCTATTAATAATAGTATATTTCCCCTTATTACATAGGACTATAATTGTATCTATAAGCACTCTATTTATAGTTACTTTTTCTAGTAATGTAATACCTTAACCTCACAGAAATAATATGCAGTATTATTGCTGTCTTTAACTTAAACAAGTGCACATAATGACAAATGAAAGACACAAAGCATCAGAATGATATGTGGAGTGTCCTTTGTATTTTATAATACACTTTCTTGTAACTGTTCTTCTATTCTATCCCATTAACAACACAGTACCAAATATATACATAAGTCAATTTTTCACATAAACGTCCAAAAATATTCTCATAGAAGAGATGTTCATTGCAAGAGAGATTTTTTTTTTAAAGGTTGACTTGCAATGAAAATGCTAAAGCATTTGCTCAAAGCACGTTCTTAATATACCACAGGGGCAAAGACTAGCAGTGACATGCAAAATGTCACCAGCTCCACCAGTTAACAATAGTTATCTTGGGACACTCATTAAGTTCTCACTTACCAAATGTTATTCTCCAGAAAGCCAATATCTGATTAGTGAAATATAAGATTAACTTAGTCATTTGCTACTTAAAACAGTGGAGAACTGATGCCCGTTTTGTCACACAAAGATAGCAAAAGGTTACAAAATGAGAATAGTAGGTGTTTTTTTTAAATGAGACTTTAATAAGTGGCCTACAAATGGATATGTTATTGAAACTTAAGGTCTACTGGTTTCTACCTTTGCCAAAAGAGGTGTTACACCTTTGAGGGAGGCAGAGCAGTTGCTGTCATCGCTGGTTCATTCTGGACCACTCTTTACCTAAGTGTCTCTAACATCAGGTAGGTTTCCCAACTAGTGAGTAAGTAGGAGTCAGCACTGAAAAAAGGAGTTATACAACAATAATATTTTATAATATATTTAGGAAAGACCATTACAAACTAGCTCTTACAGAAATATTTTGTAAAACAAGTTTTCTTTATTTCTTAAAGTGCTTTAAAAATGTTCACATAAAACGAAGCCTGCACTATTTTAAAAACACACATCTTCCTTAAGCTACTAAGAAACAAAATGGTTAAAGGCTCTTCTAAAATGGGTGGGGGGAAGGAGATTAAACTAACAAATTTGTGATAAATTTGGCTTTGGCTTTAATGTTTCAGATGTATTTATCCAAAAGTCTTACTTTTAATTTTACCCATTGTTCCATCTTTTTACCACAATTACACTAAATTATATAACAGCTTGAGCTCACTTCTTCTAAGTATTCCTCAAAATATGCAAGAGGCAGAAAAAAGATTCTAAGGTTCTATTTATTTATTTAACTCAACCATGTTCTATTGAGTGTAAACTCTGTGTTAGAAATATTCAAGATATAATCAGAAGCCCACATTATTATAAAATGATGGCCGTAATGGTTATAATCTTGATAGATCAGCTACTATTTATTTTTGTTATTGTTGATGATAATATTCCCACCTAGGAACAGAAAAATCTTATCATTGAAAATAGTTATATTTCAGGACTAAAGGAAATGCTAGAAGAGAAAGGGAGAGGGAAATGCAAAGGTAAGACTTCCTAATTCAGCCGTTTATTCGTTCTTCAATGGGGGAAAATGTAGTTACTTTGAAATAGGAAAAGTTAAGAATACTCCTCCTTTTCAGCTTTTTGGGATTCCATTAATTTATGACCAATAACTCTGGGGGGAATCCAGGCACTGCACAGTGTTGATACAGTTAAGACTGGTGCTATCTTTATGGTTTCCTGGCATATTTTAAGACAGAGGACAGAAGAGAAGGTTTTTAGTATCCTACATGTTACAAAAATTTATTGTGTGGAAGCAAAAGTCCAGGCCCTTAAAAAACTCAGGAATATAAAAACATATAAAACTATGGTCCAGTTTAGTGCATGATAATTCATCAGAGGCCACTTCTTTTCTGGAAAAAAAGTGAGGCAATACTGTGGCAGCTCTAAACCAAGCCCTACCACCACCACCACCAATAATAAACATCAACTTTAACAGTAAAGCTAGAACTATTTCAAAGAGATCGTTGGGCTTCCAAACAACTAAAATGAAATTTAGGAGGACTATTCAACATATAATTGAAAATAATCTTCCTGCCCATCTCTACCCCATCTACTGTGGTTGCTTTAAGTATTGATAATAAAGTCTCAATTCAAGAGACATCATATACTTTATGCTCACCTTTGGTTTAAAATGGCTACGACTTTAAATTATTTTAGTGGACTATAAAAACACCCAGAAGATGAGATTCTAGGCATCGTTCAGGAAAGAGTTAAGTACTTCCTTACCAGAAGACGCCACAAGTTGGCTTTGTAGTGACTAATTGCCTCTTTAACCTCTGTACTCTGGGAGCTGGCCTACGCTTCAATACCAGTTTTGTGATAGAGCCAAAGACTGATGTTCAACATAGACCTCCCATGACCTACGTAGCCAAGGAGTTAACTCAGACAAGATGCTGACAAAAGGTTTCCTTCTCACTTGGGAAGGCACACAATCTCTTTTTGGATAAGCCAAATTCTCAGAAGACTATAAAGCACAGTAGGTAAAGACAATTTATAAAAGTCAAAAGAATAGTTTCACTTTGGCTAACAATGATTCTAAACATCCAAATGTATCATTCAAAATTTTGTCTGAGAGATGGTTTTAGTGATAAGAAAAGAAATAGATTATTTTAAAATGCAATGAAGAGGGCACCTAATTCAATATCTTTGAAAGCTCATAATTAGATAGCAGTAATAAGACACAAAGAAAGGAGGTCAAACATTCTCCATTCCAAATGTTTTCTATACGCTCCAACCATTCATACTCAGGAAGCCTGTACTTTGTCATTAATTTTTAAGCTTAGAAAGTTTCTGGCCTGATCAAAAGCCAAATGAATAATTTTTACAGGTGATTTTCATTAGTGATTACATAAAATGTAAATAAAACAAATTCTGCAATTAGGAGAAAACTCTAGTGAAGGTTTCTTGTTAGTTTCTAAAAAAGAAGTGATGAGGAAGGAGTTCTGGATTAGGGAGCTGGAAAAGGGTGGGCAGTGGTAATAAAGTAACCCACATAATTCACCACAAAGAAGAAAAAAGAAAGATCACATGGGCTTGATGAAGGCAGGAACATTACATAAGTTTGACTTTACTAATACTCAGCTAGATTAAACTCTGAACCCTCTAAGGCCTAAGTATCATCACTGCTGAATTCATAAAACTTACTTCCAAAGCCCTGAAACTGCAGCTACTTTATTCTTATTTTCTCCCATATCACTGCATAATTAACATTCATGTCAGAGGTAAAATAATCTTTGCTCTAACATTTACAGGAAAGAGAGGAAGCAGGTCATGTTTAGTTGTGTTGGTACACTGAATTTACACAGAGAGATAACTTTTTTACTTAAAAAAAAAGGAAGGATTACACCTCTTTTTCAAAAAAAAGTACAAATATTTCTACAAATGACAATAAGGGATATCAATCAAGAATTCTCTTATGAAAAGTATATAGTTTACATTTTCTAAATCCCAACAGAAGGATGTTGGCTGGTTTCAGTTAATTTTTATCTATCTGAAGAATACAGAAAAAAGGGCCTTCAAATTTTCTTCTTAAATAACATTCAAGTAAATATAAAAGAATGAAATTTAGAAATTCCAGGGAAAGGCTATTGATCCTTAGTTTTTCTGGCTACCAGGACAATTCAGTAATTCCTAATATAAAATCCATTTGCCTATAAAATATCCATCTCAAGGATTCTCTCGTAACTCTCTCCATCAGTGAAAAGACTTATTCATCAACCATTTAATTTATATTCAAAAGAGAATGTGGTATGTATATGTGCATACATGTATATACATTTATGAATATAACTCTTAACAAATACATTTTCCCTTACCAACACTGTCATTAAACCAACAAAAATATAATTATTATAAATGCACTCAGTAAAAGAATTTTAGCAGCCTAGCCCCTGAAATGTCATAATCACTAAAATCCAGGTTGCTTTGCTTGGACCAGTCACCAGCCTATTCTCTATAGGGAAAAACTTCATCTCCTTGTTCCTGGGGAGTGTGGTGGAAAGCTAATGAAACCAGTGTGTAAGACTGATAGAAACCATGGAGGCAAGCATTACTCAATTTCCCCTCGCAGAAAGTTGCAAAAGCATGGAGAAGGAAGGAGGTCATTTCACCATTTGTTTTAGACAGTGGGTACCTTTGCAGGCAACATCACATCAGACAGCCAGCAAGAAAAAGCAACACTCCCAAACTCAGTACTCAGCTTTGTGTTATTTTAAACTATAAATCAAAATGAACAGCACATCTTTGGCATATTTCTCAATGATCTACTGTTGATTACAGTACAGTTCTGTCTGCATAAGCAACAAACCATGTAGCAAAATGGAGTAACAATATTAAGATTCCTGCTCTACACACACACAAAAAACACTGCTCTCAAGTACCCAATAAAGAAAACATGCTGCTATTCTGAGGAAAAAGCAAGACTTGGAATTGAAAAGAGAGTTTATTGTTTTTAAAAGTCATTAGTGGAATAAAGAGGCAAGAGCAATGCCAGGCATTTGAAAAAAGGACATCAGGTAAATGTGCTTGTAATTCAACTGCTCAGTTTTGTGCTGCCATGGGTCGTGAGACTATCATGAGTTCTGCCGTGATAATGATAGAATTTTATTAAAAAAATTTTTTGGAGCACAAATTCCTTTTTGTGATCTTTTACTGAAAGGTAAAAGCATAATCATCAGACACACAACACACTCAGACGCTTTGGCAAAACTGGGGGCTTTGGGGGAAATAATGGCAATTTAATGCCACATCATACTTTTAAAAAGGTGAAAGAAAATAGTATAAGCAAGTCAGCAAATGTGATATAAACTCAGGGATGTACTAGTTGAGTTAGTGGCTTGACTTAAGGTTGAGGAAAGAATATTGTAGAGGAAAAAGAAGAAAACAATATATGCTATGTATAACAATAAAAATATATAACATAATATATGCAATAATTCTTGTTACATGTAACATATATGTAATAATGAATATATAACAACATATTCATATATTTCATCATTAGTAAGGGACCTGAATTTATTTTATCTGTTTACTTACATCTGGCCTTATTCCACTAGAAATGCATACAAAATTATAAAAGAAATATTTAAGGCAAGAAGGGTAAGAAATACGGATAGTAAAATAGTGAGTCAGGGGTATACTCACCTTAAAGGGATTCATATGATTCAGTCCTGAAAAGCCTCTACAAGTGGGTTAAGATTTTGGAAAGGCTTTCAAGGAATCAAAGTAAAGAGAAAAGTATGATTATTTCTTAGATTCATAATATCAATGACTTAAAAAAATCAGATGTTCAAAAGAAGCTACAAAAGACTAGATATGCTAAATTCTACCTCTGAAACTAATACACTATATGTTAATTAATTGAATTTAAATTAAAAAAAAGACTAGATATGCTTGAGGCAGTTCTGGGGAAAGGCTAAGGTTTCAAGAAAAGTAACCAAATATTCTGCATCATTTAGAAAATTTCCTTTCATTTCTTAACACCACTATAGACTTAATCCACGAGAAACTGGACATTCAAAAAATTTAAAAATTAAAACTATATTGCACATGATTAAAAACATAGTGCAATAATATAACAGATTTAGCTACATCAAAATTTTGCTAAATTTTAACACTGCATGCACAAAATCAATCAGTTATGGATAATGGAAATATGTTTCAGATGCTCAGACTGTCAAAGTTGTGTGAGCATCTGTGTATATGTGTATACACAGTCCCTGTATTGGGAATGTAATTCAACTTTTCTAAATCTTTTCTGTAAAATGGAAATTACAGTATCTACCTCCAAGGATTTTATAAAGGTTACATTTCATAATGTTTGCAAAGGCTCTTTTAGTTATTCAACAAACATTTACTAACCCTTACAATGCCCCTAACTGTATGGATACAAAGATGGATAAGCCAAGTCTCTTCCCAAGGGGTATTCAAATCTTGTCAACTTTAACATCCTCCACACAAATAAGACAGGGTTATTTAGAACAGAATATAATTTCCTAACGTACATTTCTCAGAAAGCTAGCACTTTGGGGCTTTAATAGTTTAATAGCATATGCAAGAAAGAAATGTATGGTTCAATAAGTTCATGTTAAATAACTTTTTTTTTTCCTTAGTAAAAGGAAAGTAAAGCACATAGGATAGCATCAGGGACAGAGTAAGCAATTAAACATTAATTAATATTATTTAGGCCAAGCACAGAACTTGGCACATTAAAAAAATGTCTGCAGCAGGCTGAAGAACAGCGCTGAAAGATAATAAGTCCTGATCCATGGAACCTGTAAATGTTACATTTTATGGAAAAAGTGTCTGTGCAGATGTGATTAAATTAAGGGTTTTGAGATGGGGAAATCATCCTGGTTTATCTGAATAGCCTCTTAAAACAATTCCTAGTATACTTATAAGATAGCAGCAGATGGAGATTTGACAAAGGAGAGAAGGCAAAATTACTGGAGGCAGAGATAGGAGTGATTTGGCCACAAGCCAAGGAATGCTGGTAGCCACCAGAAGCTGACAAGAGGACTAAAAGATTCTTCCCTAGAGCTCTTGAGGGAGTGGTGTGGTGGTGTGTGAAACTTGATTTGGACCCAGTGAAACTGATTTGGGATGTTTGGCCTCCACAACTGTGAGAGAATAAATATTTGAGGGTTTATTGTTGTTGTTGGTAAATAATAGAAATGTTTAACTGTACCTGTTTCGAGATGTTTCCTTTTGTGAATTTAAAAAGGAAAGGAGACAAATTTCTCTTTTACAAAAAACAGAATGAGTTGCCTTTTTGTTGTAGATGGCTCCAAAAGAATTTAGTTTTGGTGTTACTGGTCTGGAATTGCTCAGGGTTACCGGATGAAGACTTGAAAGACAAAGCAAAAATCTGACTTGGCCCCTCAACCAGAGCAGATCAGAAAGCTGAGGGAGCAATGTAGGCTGCTCTGTAGTCCCTGTGGCAGTACCCCATGACCCTAAGGCTGCCCGGTGACTGCCTGGCACTTGGCTGCGGTTGGCGTTCAACCTGTCACGAGCGGCTTCGGAGAGCACCTCACTGGCTCCGCCGCGGGCGGTCGAGTGCTTGCCGAGCCCTAGTGTCCAGGATCCCGACTTTGGGCAAGGCGAGGGAGGACGCCTGCGGGAGACTGTACTCCCGGAAGCGCGAGTGTGCTCTAGGCTGTAGCCGGCCGGGACCAACCCCATGGGCAAGGCGGGAAAGGGCTCTGGGTTAGGTGGGGATCGGATCCTACCAGAACAGCTTTCTCTGTTCTGTCTCACTGACTGTGGTGCTCAGGGAAACCTGATTCACCTGTTTCTTCTTCTCTACGGGATTCCATTAAGCTTCCCAACAACTCTTTCATTTCTTCCTCATGACTGAAGAATCCAATTTTCTAGGCGGTTCTTTCTCTCTGGGTGTTTGAAAATTCCTCTTTCCCAAAATGTGCTTCAGGGGATATAGTTTCCGTGGGTGGTTCTCTGTTCTTTAGAAACCTACTGCCCCTCCCACTCCACTACAGGGCTTTCCTGGGCTTGTCTCTGGGACATTTTATCTCTGCTGTCCCTGGCAGACTGTCCCTCACAGGTCCTCCGGTCAGAATCCAAGTAGGATGAAGCCACCTTCATGGGTGCCACATGGCCCTGAGATTCCAGGGGGTTGGTTGGGCATCTAGCAGAGAAGAGCCTGAGCCCACTACCCACATCACCCTTCTTTTTTAGGAGTGTGTTACTCCCATAGTTTGGTTTCTTTTTAGAAATCTGCTATGAGTGGATGCTATTTTGGTAAGACTTCTACTGAATTTCAAGTTTCTGATTTCTTCCATTTTTGCATTTTCTAAGGAAATATCACTGAAATCACCAAAAATATTCCATGTGGGGTGTCTGGTTTTTCTTATTGAAGCTATTCTGCATAACGGGCACCTTTTAGCTGGAAGGATGTGGTGAAGGGGAAGTAGAGAGCGCTGGAATGTTAACACCTATCTTTGTTCCTACTTGCAGCTGAGGCCAGGAGATGACTCAGCCCAGGCCATTCTGTGGGTGAGATGAAAAGCCTGACGATGAGGCCACTATTCTGGCATTGTTTTAAGCTACCAAGTTTATAGTAATTTGCTATACTACCAACAGGAAATAAATACAGTGCCCAATAAATGTTATTAAACTAATCACTGGATTATACATGTGGCAACCAAGGAGTATGATTTGCAAAGGTAATAAGCTAAATGCCATTAATATGACGTTACTGGAGGAAGCAAGATGGCAGAGGAGTAACAGACTGAAATATCATTAGGTCACAGGAATTCAGCTAGATAGTTATTAAACCATCCCAAACACCTATAAACTCAAAAGGAGATAGAAGGGAAGAAGAGCAGCAATTCTAGGAACAGAAAATTGACCACCTTCTGGAAGGTAGGTTGTGCGGAGAAGTGAATCTGAGGCAATGGGAAGACAGACTACAGGAGGAGGGGCCGGCTCCTGGCAAGTGAGAGAGCAGTGGAGCACAACATTGGAACTTTTAGAAGTCGGCTCCACTGAGAGACATCGCTCCAGAGGCTAAGCAGGGAGTGAAGCCCTAGCAGGGACAGTGTGGTCTCAGGACCCACGGGGTCACAGAAAGACTGGGGTGTCTGAGTGTGGTAGAAACGCCAGGTATTGGAGAGGGGAAGCTGGCTACAGAGACGGAGACAAGGAGTGAGCTCTCAGCTCAGGGTTACCTTAAACCGTGATCTAAGGCACAGTCATGCCACTGCTCTTTGAGCAGGAACCCCACAAGTGGCAGATCCGGGGAGACCCCTCTCCTTTCTCCTCTGGGAAGAGCTGTGTGGGAGCACGCAGCAGGAATCTGCTGGGTTTGGAGACTCCAAACAGGGCCGTGCACCAGAGACAGAAACTGTCACAGGCTGGGTGAGCACAGAGTGTGGCTGGAACCAGGGAGACAGGAGGGATTAACAGTTGTTCTCTGAGGACACACTGAGGAGTGGGGCCCCAAGCTCTCAGTTCCTCTGGGCCAGAGATTGGAAGGCCGCCATTTTCATTCTCTTCCTCCAAAGCTGTACAGAAAGCATTCAGGAAACAAAAGCTACCGAGAGCACACTGGAGCAGATTATTTAGCCTGGCCCCTGGCAAAGGTTGTGCAATTCTGCCTTGGGTAAAGACACTGGAGAATCACTGCAACAGGCTCCTCCCCCAGAAGTTCAGCAAAAACAGCCAGCCAAGACCAAGTTCACAGATCACCAAGAACTGTGGAACTCCAGAGCTAGGGGAAAGCAACTCATAGAATTTATGGCTTTCTTTCCATGATCCTTTAGTTTTGCAAAGTTAAATTTTTTTAATTTTATTTTTTTCTTATTCTACTTTTTTAACTTGTCCTCTTTTCTCTTTTAACTTTTTTGAACTATTTTATCTTAACAATACCTTCTTAAAAAAATCTTTTTAAATTTTCATTGTTACAGTCATATTTTAACCCTTCATTGTATTTAACCTTACTTTGGGTATACATACAGGTTTTTTTTTTTTTCCTTAAAATTTTGGGATAAAACTTCTTCTAATAGATCAAAATATACCCTAAATCTCCCACATGGCTTTGTTCTAGTCCCCAGTCTAGATCACGGTCTCTCCATCTTGTTCTTTCTTTTTCCAACCAACATATCACGGTATCTCCATCTTTTTTTTTCTTTTTCCAACCAACATATCTTATCAATTCCTTTTTTAAAATCTTTTTTTAAAATTTTCATCCTTACAATCATATTCCATCCCTTCATTGTATATACCCTTATTTTTGTATACATGTAAGTTTTCTTTCTTTAAAATTTAGGGAGGTTGTTTCTTCTAAGAGACCAGAATACACCCCAAAACAAGTGGGTACCTCTGTTCTATTCACCAGTTTAATATACATATATACATATACATATATATACACATATACATATATATACACACATATATATATGTGTGTATATATATAGTCCCCCCCCCTTTCTTCTCCCTCCAGTTTCAGGTATCTTCTGCTTTGGTTAGCATATATTTTTCTGGGGCCGTTGCCACCCTTTTCATATATTATTCTCTCACTCATATATTCTTATCTGGATAAAATAACAAGGAGGAAAAACTCTCCTCAAAAAAAAAAAAAAAAAAAAAGAACAAGAGGCAGTACTGACAGCTAAGGACCTAATCAATATGGACATTGGTAATATGTCAGAACTAGAGATCAAAATGACGATTATCAAGGTGCTAGCTGGGCTTGAAAAAGGCATGGAAGATATTAGAGAATCCCTGTCTGGAGAAATAAAATCTGTCTCTGGAGAAATGAAAGAACTAAAATCTGACCAAGTTGAAATCAAAAAAGTTATTAATGAGGTGCAATCAAAAATGGAGGCTCTTACTGCTAGGATAAAGGAGGCAGAAGAGAGAATTAGTGATATAGAAGACCAAATGATGAAGAATAAAGAAGCTGAGCAAAAGAGAGACAAACAACTACTGGACCATGAGGGGAGAATTAGGTAAGTGATACCATAAGACAAAACAGTACTAGAATAATTGGAATCCCAGAAGAAGAAGAAAGAAAGAGAGAGGAGCAGAAGGTTTATTGGAGCAAATTATAGTAGAGAATTTCCCTCATACAGCAAAGGGAACAAACATCAAAATCCAGGAGACACAGAGAACCTCTCCAAAATCAATAAAAATAGGTCCACACCCCATCATCTAATAGTAAAACTTACGAGTCTTGGTGACTAAGAGAAAATCCTGAAAGCAGCATGGGACAAGAGGTCTATAACATACAATGGTATAAATATTAGATTGGTAGCAGACTTATCTGTAGAGACCTGGCAGGACAGAAAGGACTGGCATGATACATTCAGAGCACTAAACAAAAAAAATATACAGCCAAGAATACTATATCCAATTAGGCTGTCGTTGAAAACTGAAGGAGAGATAAAAAGCTTTCAGGACAAAAAAAAAAAAAAAAATTAAAAGAATTTCCAAACACCAAAGCAGCCCTACCTACAGGAAATATTGAAAAGGGTCCTCTAAGCAAAGAGAAAGCCTAAAAGTAACAGACCAGAAAGTGACAGAGACAATATACAGTAACAGTCATCTTACAGGCAATACAATGGCACCAAATTCATATCCTTCAATAATTACCCTGAATGTAAATGGGCTAAATGCCCCAATCAAAAGACACAAAGTATCAGAATGGATTAAAAAAAAACAGGATCCATTGATATGCATTCTACAAGAAACTCATTTTAGACCCAAAGACACCTCCAGATTGAGAGTGAGGAGGTGGAAAACAATTTACCGTGCTAAAGGACATCAAAAGAAAGCTGGGGTGGCAATCCTTATATCAGATGAATTAGATTCTAAGCCAAAGACTATACTAGATGAGTATAGTCTAGAGATGAGGAAGGACACTGTATCATACTTAAAGGGTCTGTCCAACAAGAAGAGCTAACAATTTTAAATAACTATGCCCCTAACATGGGAACAGCCAATTATATAAACTAATTAATAATAAAATCAAAGAAACACATGGACAATAATACAATAATAGTAGGGGACTTCAACACCCCCTCACTGAAATGGACAGATTATCTAAGCAAAAGATCAACAAGGAAATAAAGGCTTTAAGTGACACGCTGGACCCCATGGACATCACAGATATACTCAGAACATTCCATCCCAAAGCAACAGAATACACATTCTTCTCTAGTGCACATGGAACATTCTCCAGAATAGATCACATCCTGGGTCACAAATCAGGTTTCAACTGGTACCAAAAGACTGGGGTCATTCCCTGCATATTTTCAGACCACAATGCTCTGAAACTGGAACTCAATCACAAGAGGAAAGTTGGAAAGAACTCAAATACATGGAGGCTAAAGAGCACCCTACTGAAGAATGAGTGGGTCAACCAAGAAATTAAAGAAGCACTGAAAAAATGCATGGAAACAAATGAAAATGAAAACAAAGCTGTTCAAAATTATGGGGACACAGCAAAGGCAGTCCTGAGAGGAAAGTATATAGCGATACAAGCCTTTCTCAAGAAACAAGAAAGGTCTCAAGTACACAACCTAACCCTATACTTAAAGGAGCTGGAGAAAGAACAGCAAGGGAAGCCTAAACCCAGGAGAAGAAGAGAAATAATAAACATCAGAGCAGAAATCAATGCAATAGAAACCAAAAGAACAGTAGAACAGATCAATGAAACTAGGAGCTGGTTCTTTGAAAGAATTAATAAGATTGATAGACCCCTGGCCAGACTTATCAAAAAAAAAAAAGGAAAGAAAGAAAGAAAGAGAAAGGACCCAAATTAATAAAATCAGGAAGGAAAGAAGAGAGATCACAATCGACATCAAAGAAATACAAACAATTATAAGAACATATTATAAGCAACTATACACCAGCAAATTTGACAATCTGGAAGAAATGGATGCATTCCTGGAGACACATAAACTACCAAAACTAAACCAGGAAGATATAGAAAACCTGAACAAACCATAACCAGTAAGGAGACTGAAGCAGTCATAAAAAATCTCCCAACAAACAAGAACCCAGAGCCAAATGGTTTCCCAGGGGAATTCTACCAAACATTTAAAGAAGAATTAATACCTATTCTCCTGAAACTGTTCCAAAAAATAGAAATGGAAGGGAAACTTCCAAACTCATTTGATGAGGCCAGCATTACCCTGATCCCAAAACCCGAAAGAGACCCCATCAAAAAGGAGAATTACAGACCAATACCCTGAATGAACACAGATGCAAAAATTCTCACCAAAATACTAGCCAGTAAGGTCCAACAGTACATTAAAAGGATTATTGACCACGACCAAGTGGGATTTATCCTGGGCTACAAGGCTGGTTCAACATCTGCAAGTCAATCAATGTGATACAATACATTAATAAAAGAAAGAACAAGAACCATACAATACTCTCAATAGATACTGAAAAAGCATTTGACAAAGTATAGCATCCTTTCATGATCAAAACTCTTCAAAGTGTAGGGTCAGAGGGTACATACCTCAATATCATCAAAGCCATCTACGAAAAACCCACAGCGAATATCATTCTCAATGGGGAAGAACTGAGAGCTTTTCCACTAAGATCAGGAACATGGCAGGGATGTCCACTATCACCACTGCTACTCAACATAGTACTAGAAGTTCTAGCCTCGGCAATCAGACAACAAAAAGAAATAAAAGACATCCAAATTGGCAAAGAAGTCAAACTCTCACTCTTTGCAGATGATACTTTCTGCGGAAAACCCAAAAAGATTCCACTCCAAAACTGTGGAACTCATACAGGAATTCAGTAAAGTGTCAGGATACAAAATCAATGCACAGAAATCAGTTGCATTTCTATACACCAACAGCAAGATAGAAGAAAGAGAAATTAAGGAGTCAATCCCATTTACACGTGCACCCAAAACATAAGATACCCAGGAATAAACCTACCTAAAGAGGCAAAGAATCTGTACTCAGAAAACTATTAAGTACTCATGAAAGAAATTAAGGAAGACACAAAGAAATGGAAATAAACATTCCATGCGTATGGATTGGAAGAACAAATATTGTGAAAATGTCTATGCTACCTAAAGCAATCTACATATTTAATGCAATTCCAATCAAAATACCATCAATTTTTTTCACAGAGCTGGAACAAATAATCCTAAAATTTATATGGAACCAGAAAAGACCCCGAATAGCCAGAGGAATGTTGAAAAAGAAAGCCAAAGTTGGCGGCATCACAATTCCAGACTTCAAGCTCTATTACAAAGCTGTCATCATCAAGACAGTATGGTACTGGCACAAAAACAGACACATAGATCAATGGAACAGAATAGAGAGCCCAGAAATAGACCCTCAACTCTATGGTTAACTAATCTTTGACAAAGCAGGAAAGAATGTCCAATGGAAAAAAGATAGTGTTGTCTTCAACAAATGGTGTTGGGAAAATTGGACAGCCACATGCAGAAGAATGAAACTGGACCATTTCCTTACACCACACACAGAAATATACTCAAAATGGATGAAAGACCTCAATGTGAGACAGGAATCCTTGAAGAGAACGCAGTCAGTAACCTCTTCCACCTGAGCCACAGCAACTTCTTCCTAGAAATATCGCCAAAGGCAAGGGAAGCAAGGGCAAACATGAACTCTTGGGACTTCATCAAGATCAAATGCTTTTGCACAGCAGAGGAAACAGCCAACAAAACCAAAAGATAACTGACAGAATGGGAGAAGATATTTGCAAATGACATATCAGATAAAGGGCTATAAAGAACTTATCAAACTCAACACCCAAAGAATAATCCAATCAAGAAATGGGCAGAAGACATGAACAGACATTTCTGCAAAGAAGACACCCAGATGACCAGCAGACGCATGAAAGAGTGCTCAACATCACTTGGCATCAGGGAAATACAAATCAAAACCACATGAGATACCACCTCACACCAGTCAGAATGGCTAAAATTAACAAGTGGGAAACAACAGATGTTGGCAAGGATGCAGAGAAAGGTGAACACTCTTACACTGTTGTTGGGAATGCAAGCTCGTGCAGCCACTGTGGAAAACAGTATGGAGGTTCCTCAAAAAGTTGAAAATATTGTAAAATTTATCTATATTTCTATAGTTTTTTAATGTACACAACATTAAAAGTGTATATATGATATAATTTCCTCATTATGCAGAAAATGCTTGGTATAAACTTTTTGCAACAGCTATTTTGCCCAGATGCAACATTTCATCTGCTAGGTCTTTGGGAAATCTTCAGGACTAATTCTATTCCTTTAATCATCTTTATTGCAGGCAATCTAACTATCCAACAATAACCAGGTAACTTTAGGAAAGAGGCCTTAGTCCTTTCATATACATTATCTTATATGTTGTTTTCCATATTATCTCTCATAAGTTGAACTAGAAGCTGGAAACCAATTTAAAATCAGCTTTGAACAATGACTTCCCCTTTAAGCATCAAGATTTTCATTTCTAGCTGACATGAATATTTGGTGGAAGACATTACATAATGTTGTGACTTACAAGGTAGACTGCTTATTCTATCATCAAGAGCACTGTAAAAAAAAAAAATATATATATATATATGGCCAGAAACTGGATACTGGATTAGGACTCTGGCATTAGTCAGCAAATAGTAAAAGCTGGATACCATGGATCTCTCTGCAGAATTTTTTCAATTACAGAGGATAAAAACAATGGAATTTTCTTTCTTTTACTGTTTCTAATTATTTAAGTGAATTGCCCAATTTTAAGAAACTTGCAATCTACTGATTTTCATAGCTACATAAAACACATATAAAATAAAAATCTTCACTGAAACATGCTGGAAACCATGGACATTTTCAAATAGATAGTTAGTACTGCTGAAGAGACAAATTAGAAATTCTCTAATCATAAGTGAACACAGAACAAAAAAGATCAAAGAGAACTTAACCCAACAGTTTATCTTTTTCACTCCATTGTAAATTTTATTTATGTCTCACATACAGTGATTAACCTATGACCTAGCTGATTTGTGCAAAGCAACCAAACACCAGGTATTTAAAGAACTCTTTGTAAATACAGCTTCCAAATAGGAACAAGGAAAGAAACAGTCATACATCTTTTAAAGTAAAGGTTCAAGATATACAAAAGTTCATGGTAAGCCATGCTATGATGTGTCAAGCACATATTTGAGGATTTCTGCTACATGTGAAAGACCTTTCTCATATATAAAGATAACTTGAAGGTATTAATAACTTTATGCATATTATTGTAAACCCTACATGATCAAAGTCTGGTATTCAGTAAGAGAAAAAGATACCTTTTTCACAAGTATGTAAAAATATGGTAAGAATTCTATGAGTTACTGTATTATTTTTCATAGTATCTATTTAAAAATGAAACCATGGAGAAATAATTGCTAAGTTATTAACTCTATGAAAGCTTTTAAAAGTAATTTTACACATTAAATGTACATTATTCAATTTCTCATATAATTTTCAAAACATTCAACCTAATTCTTTTTAAAGTAAACTTTAAGTACTGATTAGAATCAATGTTTACACATCCCTGCAAGGGGGTTTGAATGCATGTCTTTTGCAAAAATTAATACAGGCCACAAATCTGTAAGTTTGGGAATCTCTCTTAATATGTAGTATAACCAGTATCAAACATTAATTGTAGTCATTCAGAATTATCTGGGGAAGGAAGGAGACTTAATGGTCCGTGGGTTATATATTCATACAAATAGAATATGGCTGTATTTGTTATTGAGTCTAGCTTCCAACACCCATGCTCAGTCACCCTGAGTCTGGTCTTCAGCCAAACACCTAACTTCTCTATTCTTGGAATCTTAAATTTTATTGCCTTATTCAGGCCACATTAAGGAATATAGAGGCCATGACGTCCTGGGGGAAAAAATATGGCTCCTCTTCCATCTGTAATTGTGTAACGATTTAAAATTCCACTAAACTGTACAATTCCTGAAATGAAGACCAAAGTTGTTTTGTTGTTTGTTTGTTTGTTTTTTGAATTTGTTGGGTTGTTTCAGATTGTTTATGTTGTCCTTCTGGTGCTAATATCCTAAGCATGCACGTGGTCTGCTTAACAGTAATCCAGTAGAATCCCTGATCTTATAGCAACTGACTGCTACTTCACTGGGAAGACTATCCCCCCATTTTAAGTATCAAAATGATTTTGCCACTTTTTTTTTGTTCAAGTTTTGTCCCTCATCTATTTCTTTCAATGTAGACTGAAACACCAGATACTCACTTTTGGCCTATATATTCTACATAACTGTCTGATTTGGTCCACTGAACACATGTATTGCCTAGATGGTTTCTCAAAACACTATGCCTTTCATGTATTTAGACTCACCAGAGCCACAAATAGACAGCCCAGCCACATTTTGTATGGCTGAGTCTGTGTTTTAAGCAAATATCTGAATATGATGCCTTTAGATCAGACCTGTGCTCTCAGTTCTAACAGTCCCCACCATTCCCTAACGAATACGTTTGATCCACTTTATTCATTTCTATTTGTTGTCTGGTTTTTACGGACATTTAGGTTTGCAACCCCTGAAAATACCATGTATATTCATCCACATGTGTTTAAAACCCTTATATCAATGCTGGTCTCTTCTCAGACTGACTGTTGCTCCTGACCCTTAGTTCTCCCTCCCCTCTGTTGTGATCACTGTCTGAAGTATATGTCATCATCCTGACTTGACTTCTAGATCTGACCTTATGCAGGGCCCAAGTTTTACTCTTCTTTGATGTGATGCTCAAGGCAGGTTTGTTGAATGAATGAGTGAAGGATTGGTGCTGATAAGATGCTGATAAGACAAGTTGTGCCCTTGTATATAATTAGAATGCTGAATAAAAAGAACAAATGCATCATTTTTATTAGGAATATGTCAACAAAGTAGGGCATTATTTTTAGGCATAAGGACTAGATCATTTGCAGTTATAAAGAGAAACATCTATGTTAAATTTGGCTAATAAAAAGGATGAAGAGCACATAATAACAAAATATAAAGGGATTTAACAGGAGAAAAACAGTACACAAAGATCCGTAAGGTTCAAGGATAATAATAAGATAAGAACGTATAATGGAAACATAAAGTAGGTTCTGCTAAATTTCTTTTAGTAGAAATATCGTCTATACTAGATAAGCCAAAATGATTGAGAAGATGCTATAATATTCATTCTTAAGCAAACACAAGAAGCAACAAAAAATAATAAATTTTTTTAAAATGCTATGGCTACTGAAAATTATAAATTGCTATTAATTTCAAGGAGCTCACCTTATACTTCTTGATATTGGAAAATATTTACCTAAGGGAAGTAAATTCATTTTCCATGAAAAGTTCCACTTCAGGACAAAGAAAATATCACAATTTGTCAAGGTGAGAGTAAATATCAGAGTAAGAAGATAAATGTAGGTTCTACAAGGTATTATTTTCAAAGAAGGTAGATGAGGTAAACAACATGGTTTGAAAGTGCTTTTTTATTTAAAATACATACCCTTTAACACTTATTTGCTTACAGAATTAAGACAGTGTGTTTACTAGAAGGGTCTGGAACACACTTCTTTTTAGTGTAATTTAGAAATGTCAGTGCTTTCAAGAGACAGAATGACAGGCTGCTATGGAGCACAGATTCAGCAGTCGGAGTGCCAGGAAGCAGAACAAATCCAGACTTGGGGACTTGAGCAAGTTACCAAGCCTCCCTGTGCCTTACTTTCCTTAACTGCATAGGGTTGATACGAACATTTACTTCAAAGGCGTTTTGTAAAGATTGAAAGAAATAATATATGTAAAATGTTTAGAATAGTGCCTTGCACATATCAAATGATACATGTGTTAGCTATTGTTACTTTATTTAAAATTTCCATTATCTCTAGACATTATGTGCCTCCTGTTTTAATGAAGGCATATCCAGCATCACCTATCCAGTACTTTGCTAAAACCCAGGAACCCAATTTAATCAACTTCCTATTTACCTATCAATTCATAGGCAATATGGGGGGTTGGCAAGGAGCAACATATTTTATGGCACCATAAGAAGACAATCAGCTAAATCCAGAATGTAAGAAATTTGGCAAGACAGATGATTCAAGATTTTCAACAAATAAATGACATGCAAAGGCAGAGGGGCAAGGGGTATAATTCACCAAAAGAAACTTAAGAGATGTATCAAATCAATCCGATGCAATATGTGACCTACTTTGGATCCTAATTCAAATAAACAAGCCAAAAAAAAAAAAAGTTTTAAGAAATTACTGTTATGTTTGTTAGCTGTAATAATAGTACTGTATGTGTACATTAAAAAAAAATCTTTATCTGTTAGAGATAATTGAAAAATTTAGATATAGGAATTTGTCCAGGATTTAGTTTAAAATACTCCAGGGGGAAAAAAAAGTTTGGGGGAAATCAATTGATGAATAAGAATGGCAAAATATTGGTAATTATTAAGTTTGGGTGATGGGAACACAAAAGTTCCTTTTTTGATTCTGTATTTATATGTGTTTGAAACTTTCCATGATGAAGTCTAAATTTTACAAAATTTATTGTATGGAGGATTTAACACAGGTTTGACCTCAAGTCTCTTTATGCCAGGCATATTTGTTATTCTAATTATGCAATTTAACTAAATGTTATAATAAATTAAATGTGAAAGCAAAAAAGAGATAATTATTTTTATAAAACAATGTTGAATGGTTTATATATATTTGATAAAGGCAACTCACTAAAAAATGCTTTTGAATTAGGTGTGAGATAATCTAAAATGTTTAGGGGAAAGTCTATAATATTTAGAAGGATTTTACTTATATTGCTTCAAAGTGTCTTAGTGCTCATTCCACTTTAATGTACTGAAAGCTGGAAATCACTGATGATACAGTTGGGGTTTATGAAGAGAATGATTTGAAACTCCCATCGGCATGCTCTTATACAAATAAAAGGTCTTGGTCCTTTAGCAGAAGACTGGTGAATAAGTAGGCATTTACAGAATTTTAAATGATGGAAATTATTTAAATATTTTATTTTACAATTCCCATCGTCCCCCCTTAACTCCTTAAATGAAAAAAATACTAATCCCCATCAGGGCAGAAAAAAAGGGTTTCTACTAAGTTGCAAGTTTGTTCTGTTCTTTAATAAACATTTTGGACCCCTTTTTAAGTTAATGAAATCCAAAGATTACTTCTGTTTTAAATCCTGTTCAAAACATTATTTCAACTATTTAAATTAATTAATTGATTCGTAACATAAGATTCAAGAGGTATAAATTGAGAAAACGATATGATATTTTAGAGTTTTAAAATGAAGGTCATATTACCAGAATGATAGCCTCAACAAATCCAGAAGCTGCAGGCCTTCCTAAATTGCAAAAAGCTGTATTTCGCATTTGACCAAAGACAAAATATACAGTAAAATGTATTGATATCAACTAAACTCAGAAAATGACAAGTTATTTATTTATATTCTGCCTACTTGACGAAAGAATGGACAATAGCTTAAAATGAAAGTAAATGTTCATTTTAACTGGTCATTAGACAATGAGATGATGACTTTGAAACTGCTCTAAAAGGAAAAAAATGCTTAAAATAAGCTTCCTTACCGAAGCCAAGTTATGTAAAACATTCAAAGTCACTATAATAACGTACCAGAATTTAAATAGGCTTTCCTGTTAAAAATTATCAGTCTTCATTTGTACAGTTGAATATCAGCACTAGAATAATTCTGAGTTTTACTCACACACTTTGGGGACAATAATATAATCACAGAAGGCTACCCCAAATCTGAGTCTGCATGTTCTAATAAACTGAAATAGAAAAAAATTGATCTCAGTAAAATATATTTTGTTATAGATTTGATTTAATTATAGCCCCTATCTCAGAGCTGTTGGAAAACATGACAATGCAGCAGATCAGCATAAAATGAATACATAATTAGTGCTTAAGGCCCCATGCCAGAATTCCTCATCATAAATTTCAAAATGATATTGTTCGGTGGTTTATTTAAAAACAGTAAAAATGTTGAAATGCTGAAACACATTACTTTATATCTTGGGAAACAAAATAGAAAACTTATAGTTTCTCTAAACTGAATTTTCAAAATTATAAGAAGTTTCACAATTAGGTATCATAAAATCTTGAATTATGAATAAGCACTTAGAAACCCAACACTGCCTTTTAAAACGATAGTGGATATTGTGACTGCTATCTGGGAGCTACCTCAATCACAGCCACTGCTAAGAGTTTCTGATCATTTGGATCTTCTACCCTCACTCTAAAAGCAGTTTATTTATAAAAAGAAACATGGACTTAGTTGTCAACTTCCATATCTGGCTGTGGGAAGGCTATGGGGAAACAGATACACGTGTAGCAGGAACATAAATGATCAAAACCATTCTGGAATGAACTCTGGTATTACTCATTCCTTCATTTTATGTACTTATGGACCAACATACATGGCATAGGGATATACTAGATCCTAGTGAAAGAGGATGAAAAAAACTCAGAAAAATTTCAGTGACTATGTCCTATGACCCAGAGATTCTAGCACTGCAAACACAAATAGAATAGGTTAAATAAATTATGGTATCCAGATGTAGGCATGTAGTAGGATAATATATCTTTTCCTTGACATGTCAAAATTTCAAGAAATAGTGTTGAAATAAAGTCACAAAGCCAGCATGGATAACACAATCCTTTCTATATGATAGCTTTTTAATATTTCTTACTTATTTTTAAGTTGGTTTGGATTCAATATCTTTCGTTCAAAACAGTGTCATTTGCCAGATGATTTGTAGGAATAAGCAGATAATTTCTGAGGTTTTGTGGGCATGAGATTTTTACAATGAAAGTTGACCACCAGACATTAAATATGTAAGAATATAAAGGCAGAGTGCAGAGTTGGGCATGTAGGAGAGATTTGGTTTGGATATTTGGGGCAATAAAGCAGCTATTAAAATTGTAATAATGTATTAATAAATAAATAAATAAAAATGAATAAATGAATAATGTATTAATAAATAATAAATAATGTATTAATGATTATATAATAAATAATAAAAAATAAATAAATGATTTAATAAATAAATTTAATAAATAATGTAAAAATAAATAAATAATAAAAATTGTCTTAATAAATAAATAATGTATTAAAGATAAACAGCACAGGACTTGGAATCAGAGTTCTAGGTTCTAGGTTCACCTCTGGTTTTGTCTTCTGATGTATGACTGTGGTCCAGGTTATTTAACCTCTCTGGTCTCTTGCCTTAATAATAAAATGAGATAATGACTTCATAGGGTTACTGCAAAGATAAAATGGTATAATACATGTGTAGTGATTCATACTAATAAATGAATCAATTATTATTTCAATTGGTAGCTATTATTAATACTTGGAATGCTTCTAAATCAGAAAATATATATTTGTAAAATAATTTAGGGTTTCTTTTGTATTTTATAATTAAATTTAAAGTATTAAAATTATCAACATGGGAATGTTCCTCTTTCCAACAAAGGAGGCACATGTTTAATCAAACTTCATGATTGGGTATTAAGTAAAAAAGATTTCTCATGCTATGGATTTGATACAGTGCTGTGCTCAGAAATTTCAGCATACAGAAACTTAGAGACTCACAGGCTCTACAATAAATTCCTATAAAAACATCTGGGAAGCACTCTTTGTCATCATTGATGGCATGAAAATAGACACCTGGCCTATGATCTCTACCAATTTAAGCATATCTTAGATGGAACAAAATGTTATCAATGATTTATATGTTTTGAAATTTTTTTTCAACAATACAATTTTAGGACTTTTTCTGTCTGCACACTTAACGCCTACAGGAAATTACAAAATGCCCATATAACTATTGGCACCTGGAAAGCGAATTCTGAATAGATGGCTGCAATAGACAGAATAAGCAGCCAAGGCTTTAGAGACATATCCCAGAGTAATCTAGATCTTTCTCCTAAATATCCAGTAAGCAAATGGAGATTTATCAAAAAAGACAGGTAAGGGATCTACCACCCAAAAGCATTTTGCAAGTGCCTTCAAAACCCTCAGTCCTATTCAAAAAGGTCAGATACACAAATGAAGAACTTAGGCAAAAAAGTGTTTAACATAATGTAAGATAAACATTTGTGTCAAAATAAATTTTAAAATTTGTTTTTAAAAAAAGACAAGCTTTTTGTACTAAACTATTAAAAGTTCACATCAGAAATTAATTTCAAAACAAAATTAATTTCAAAACAAAATACTTTAAGATAACTTGTACAAAATTTCAATGCCAATAGTATCTTTACGTTGTGAAATCAATGATTTTAATAATGACATGTATTTAATGTAACAGAAGAAATTAACATCATAATTTTCAAGAATTTACCAAGAATTAGTTTCCCATAGTTCTAAAATGTAGTTTTAAGTGCCTCAAAAACACATTTTTTAAAACATCTTTCCCATTTAAAGTTCCCAAAGACTTATACAATTTTAACTCCATCTCTCTAGTCTCTATAAATTCTCTTTTTGGAGACTTTCTGATGAATGAATTTGATCTATATACAATTCAGCTAAAAATTAAATGCACAATCTTCACTCTAAATCTTTTACAGTTGTGCTGTTGAAGATGAAAGAACTTGTATACAAATGTTTAAAAGTATATAAACCTTCCTGTGTAAGATGGAAAACAAGAGACTCAGTACTTTTTCTTAAATCTGTCCAAAGGGATTTTGTTAAAACAGCATGCTCTTTCAGCAATCCCATTACAATAGATATTTCACTGGAAACAAAAAGGTTCCACTGTCAGAGTATTAGTCAATAATAATTTTACTACTACCAAAAAACAGAATTATTAATTGGTCCTTCAAAAATCTTTTGAAATTGGGGTGCCTGGATGGCTCAGTGGGTGGGGCATGAGACTTGATCTCGGGGTTATGGATTTGAGTCCCAGGTTGGGAGTAAAGGTTACTTAAAAAAATAAAATCTTAAAAAAAAATCTTTTGAAATTAATTATGCATCTATTATCTCAGTTTATACTTGAAAACACTGTGTATGATGGTTTTATTTTCATTTGACAATTGGGGGGGGACTAAGTTAAAGAGATCTTAAGTCCTGGGGGCAATAATATTATATGTTGTGATAGTTAGTAATGAGTTAGTAATGGAGTGAGACCAGTTTACTGGCTCCTCTATCTGGGACCCCTCTGCTAGACAATGAAACAAGGAAGGTAATTAACACTAGTGAGCATTCAGTGACTGGTAATTTGCTAAATATTCACCTATTTAATTCTGTGAAATACTACTCCATTCTACCTAACATCTTACATCTCCATTTTATAAATGAAGAAATAGGAGCTCAGCTGCATTGGTATATCTAGTAAGTGGCAGATTTAAACCAAGGTTGGCATGATTACGATTACAAAGTTTGTGTTTTTCTCTAAGAGAAAAGATCTTAAAGCCAGAAATAATTCCGAAGCTCTGACCAGTTACCTACATGGACACTTACTTATATGATAAAGGAAAGGGGGAAAGGAACTCAACACCGGGTAAATGTGGGTCAGGTCTGTAGCTTCTTACTATTCTGATACTCCTATACTTCTCCCTAAAACTGAATTCCTAGCCTTGAGACGCATCTATAAAACTTGCCCCTGGAGACTAAAGCAAGCTAGGAGAAGGGTAGACTTTAGGAAGAAAAATACTATATTTGATGATCGCTTAGTTAAATACTGAGAACAGCCAAAAACATTGTTTGCCAGGATGTAGAGACTTTACACACACACAAAAGACAGACTTCATTCAAAACAGTTGAAAAAACAGATCCGTGGGTCACAGTGCATATAAGCACAGAAAAAGCCCTGAGCAACATGGCAGAACAAAGGCCCATTTCACTTGGCTTGACCAAGTGTTCCCAAGTGTAAGAACTTACACCCAAGTGTAAGTTGTTCTAGGGAACAACTTCTGATACTTCAAACTTGACTCTTAAACTACACTGTATTTTTCTCTTACAGTAATTACTACATAGAGGAATCTTTAGTACATTACCCACTAGGTAAAGATCTGTAGTATATTTTCTAAAGGTATAGACAAGGAATAGCCCCAGGGCAGATGGGACTAAATGGCATAATCTCTGGATATTAAATCTGGCAGGGCCTTAAGGATCTTATCATCCCTTCATTTATGTATGAAGAAACAAGAGCCTAGAGGGGTTGAGAACCTACTCCAAGGTCACTGGGCCTTGGAAAGTGGCTGCACTGCTAATGAGTGATGGCCTCTCCTCACCACTTGGCCATGGTGCTTCAGTAGGCTAACAGGTCAGAGTCTTCTCATCCAGCACTTGCCTGGCATTCTCTGCTGGTCTGGTCCAGAGCAACCAGGCTAAACAGGAGTAGCTCTGGGCATCATAAAATATTGCCTCAGGATGCTGTTGTTCTGCTTTTGTGCTCTGCTGCTTTGTTCTCCAGAGGAACGGTCCCAAACATCATAGTCACGTTCCAATTTTGAGCATGAAATGTTTGCGGTGGGAATATCACACAGGTGTCTGACATCTAGATATTTGTTTCTAGGCTAATATAGCCACAATTTTCCCCCAAGTACTATATTGACAGGCATTTATGACACCCAAGAGTATTTCTAAATTTTATAAGGATAATTTGAGGAAAAAGTCAAGCGCTTTTCAACATTTCTGCAGAAGGAGTGGTTTTAAAGTGGTTTTCTAAGGGAAATAAATATATATACCTTGGAATTCAGGAGGAAATCATAAGTTCCTATACATGTAGTAATATTTGCTAAGTATATAGCTACAGTTTATCTAAATATCTTCATATCCAAATATGTTTATATAGAGACAGAGCACAGCTAAAAAATACACTGAATTAGTGAATTCAGTGATTAGTGAATACACTGAATTAGTGAATTCTGTTTCATGCCATTTTTCAGTTAGGTGGAAATTAAAGTTTTTCTTAGAGTTGATTCAGTAATCATATTATTTAAGAAATTAATCTGGTTTGCATTATAAATGGTAAATGAGGTACAGTGAAATCACATGGACATTCCTCTCCTGTTCAACCAATCCATTATTTGATATACTAAGCTCCCAGCTCTAATAAGTCTATGGGACACACAGCACTTTTTAAAAAATATTATTTATTTAAATTCAATTTAGTTAACATATAGTGTATCATTAGTTACCGGGATAGAATTTAGTGATTCATCATCCAGTGCTTATTCCATCAACTGTCCTCCTTAATGCCCAACACTGAATTCCCTCCCCCCCATATCCCCCAGAGCAAGCCTCAGTTTGTTTCCTAGAGTTCAGTGTCTCTTATGGTTTGCCTCCTTCTCTATTTTCATCTTATTTTATTTTTAATCCCCTTCCTCTATGTTCATCTTTTTTGTTTCTTAAATTCCACATATAAGTGTACTTGTATGGTATTTGTCTTTCTTTGACTTACTTCACTTTACATAGCGCTTTTTCACCTATTTTTTTTCACCAGTCAGAATGTGTCACATGCCAGCAAGTTCAGTAATCTCTTATGTATTAGTAGGTTAGCCACTAGACTCCCACTATGTAGTTATTCTTCTGAAAATCCTTTTCAGAAAACTATCTTCCTAAAGCTCCATTTGACACTGAAAGCAATGACCTCTGATCTCTATATTTAAATCTCTAAATTCACCCATCACTCTCTCAAAAACATAGCCTTTTTTGTTTTTAATTTTTCTCCTTCCATCCAGGCCTTCACACCCTGTCTCCCTTCTTAATGTGAGTCAAACTTCCCCACTTTGATCCCCACTCCCACACACATATTAAATCAGTCTACACAATACCACCAAAAGTGGAGGTGACAAAAAGACCTTCTGAGTCCTCCTAACTTTGATTTTCTACATCCCCAAAGCCCTGCCCCATAGATCAGTGCAAGGAGGTTGAGAATTACAGACCTGAATCCAGACATATTCAAAATAAGATGGTTGTTTACTATTATTATTCTTTAATTCCCTATTTTCTATTAATCTCTTACTCATTACTCCATTCATCTCTTACTCCACATTTGAATTGTACCACTGAGATCATTTATGTCTTTGGAAAAAAAAAAAGGTAGGGGGAGAAAGGGAAGAATGACAGGAGAGAGAGAGAGAGAGAGAGAGAGAAAGAGAAGGAGGAAGGGAGAGAGAGAGACTGAGATTCATTAAATGAGGGAGGGGCTAATTCCAGAGACCAGACCTTTCCTACTGCCCTGACTAGACCCCATCCATAGACTGCTCTTTCTCTGGCCCACTCAATGCATAGCCATAATAATAACACTTTAAAAAGTCTGACCCTGTAAAGACTTTCCCTTTCCCTTTGAGTTCTTTTTATAATTTCAATATTTAAAGGCATTAAATGAAAAGTCAAGTTCATGAAGTTATTCTATATTAGAGCTCATTTTCATTATGTCACCATTCCCCCTAACTGGGCTATGACAAGAATGTACTAGTACCAATTTTTACTCCCCATGATTTTGTTACTCTTTGAGCACAGCATATAAGGTGGTATCCACGGCAAGAAATGCTGAATACTTTCATGCATATATATTTAATTAAAATCACAACTTCCATTGTTGCAGGTGTGGGCTTCCTTCCGTCATTTAAGCACTCTAGACTTCATTTTTCCTACTTTAAAAAAAAAAAAAAAGAAAAAAAAAGCCAGGGGAAATGCTACTTATGCATAAAACACTTTGAGCTCCCCAGATGAAAGCCCGCATATATAAGTGTGATGCGTGTTTATTGCCTCTTCTCTGATGAAAAGTGGCAGCCTTCTGCTTGAAATGGGATTAGAAATTCTGACTATAACAGAGAAGAGAGAAGTACAAATGAGTAACAAGCAGTCAGAATAAATAAAATTGAAAAGATGGAGAGCACTCCTTTTACAAAAGGAACATCAGTTGTGAAACTTGTGGTTTAATTTGGTATGCTTTCCACTTTTAAAAAATTGGGCTCAACTGCATGTATAATGAGCTACAAGCAGAAGGTACATTCAGTAGTACATGAATAAAAAATGACCTTTTCATTTGCTTTTCCGTAGCTTGGCATTCCTATATTATTAAAATATAATGTATTAAAGATTAAGCATATTAGCATACAGACATCATGCTTATGTGGCCATAGATACAAGGGCTATCCAACATAAAGCTAGAAATTCAGTTATATAAAATTCATATTTTTAACAGTATAGATATCAATTAAAAAGAACACAAACTTTCCTAACAACAAAGTTGGCTATTGTGGCAAGAATGGAAAAGAAAGGAAAGAGGAGAGAATCTCTAAAGAGAGCCACAAATAATAATCACAAACTATTCAGTAGCTGGAAGTAAGCTGGATTCCATGTTATAGAAAACCTATTAAATAGAAAAACTCCCTAGCCTAATGAACCTAGAGTTCTCAGTCTAGGATTTAAAATCCTAAGGCAATTTTCATGCCAACATTTTTTGGGAGAATAAACTGTTTACTAAATATTCTTCTTGTATTTATTCCTTCTATGGCTTATTTTCCTTTCTCGCTTCTTTTTCACAATATAATACCCAAATTTAGAGAATTTTAAGAGTTCACAAAGAAGTAATTACAAAAACACAGCATAAAATTATTAAATTTCCAAAAGATAAGGCTTTCTTTTCCCCTCATTATTAGGTAAGCAATACAGGTTCATAAAAGAAAATTTGGGGTTTAGGAAAGTAAACAGAGAAAAAAGGAAATAATCCTATGAGTCTAATGTAGTCACCAGTCACCTCTTACATATTTCCTCTTACTGTTTTTCAATATGTAGCTTTCTGTGTTTGTGTATGTATATGTTTTCTTTCTTGTGTCTCATACACTGTTAGAGACACAATGTTATATTACACTCTTTTCTTCAAGAAACAATTTAAACCCAAAGCATGTGTGTTTCTTCTTTATTTAAAGTACATTTTTTCCTTTTAAAAATTGCTTTATCGATCACAATGGAAGGTTGACATTCCCCAGAACTTTGTCATTTGTCCTACAGACTATTCTCCAATGGCTTGAGAAATGGTCTTATTTAAAACACTGGGAGAAAAGGAGATGCCACAGCACACTGGTATCTAAACCTAGTGAGGCACCATCATTTCTCCTAATCCTATCTAAGGACTTAGCCTCCTGTCTCATATACAAGAAAGCCTGAGGTGAGGTTCAGTACGAGGCACAGGCATCTTAGCTTAACTTGGCTTTTAAAGACCTAAACTGTCAATATTCCACCCTCACCGCCTCCCATCCTACTGATAACCTGTGGAGAAATAGGAAGTCCAGCCCTTGAACTAATCTGTCAGATTCATGAGTGAACGGTCTCTATGGGTACCTATAACATAAGGATGTTTGGAGAGAAATTCCTTCATATGTACATTCATTAAAAAGAATAAAATTCTTCCCAGTTTAGGAAATTAGGTAAGATGAAAATCAGACAAAGAGGGAAACTAAATTGAAAAGTTGAAGGAAGAAGCAAACCTTTCCTTTTAAAATGATGTAAATATGAAACAGTCATTTATAACAGATACGTCTTTCTTGTTTTCTCTGTCGTTCTCTTGGATGAAAAACAACAGTGATTTTTTTAAAACAGTTTGCTATGAATAAAATTTATCATGTACTGATGCATTATTTCTCACTTTCCTTTTCATATTATCTCTCAGAGATAAATGGCAATAACAAAGACATTAAAATGACACTAAGAACAGCTTTTTATAGTTTTAATTATTTTTTCCTTTTTGGCAATAAAAATGATGTGGTATGCTTGCATGTGTTATATATTGAGAAGCAATAATACTGGTTAAATATTCCTAATTGTGGAGATAATTTTTACTTGATATTTTAAATATGAAATAGATTGCTTCTGGTCCCTAATATAATGGCCCTGTTTATTAATATATATTGCAGGCACACCTATATTTATGTCAGTCAATCATTTACTGTGCTTTTTTATTCTATTCTGAAGTATTCTGCACAGATAACATTCTTTCATGAGTCCATCAAGTTTCACTTTCTGAGAAATAATATCACAATTTCTAATGTAGATAATGAGCACTCACTTTCCCACTTCTCTTGGGATTTAAGCTCATTTTAGTCTGTGAAATAACAACTAAACAGCTGAAACTAAACTCCAAGGCAAGGGAGACCCTGATGAGTGGCAAACACCACGCGTATCCGGCCCTGTTACAGGCATGGAGCAGACCTGGCATCTCTGGGCGCCGAGTGGAGGTTGGGCAGGCCTCTCGGGGGCAATGCTTCATCTGGTCACCAAAGTAGGGACTGCAGGAATGGTTTTGTGCTTATGGGGAAATTGAGATGCCTAGCTGGGATAAACTCATGAAAACTGAACTCCTATAATGCTACCTTATTAATTTACAATGACACCTGCCTATAATACAAGCTGGATCTCTGGCCTCGTCAGATTAGGGCATTCTCACCCATATGGGAACTCAGTAAAGAGTCTGTGAGACAGCTGTTTAGACCTAAAGGGCTTGGTGGTCTTTTCTCAGGGTGCCTGGGCTTAACTGGTTTGGGGCAGTCTTCTTCCCTGTACCTTTCTTCTGCCAAAGGTTCTCACCTGGCCTGTTCCTTTTAGTTTTACTTTTCAACATTCTATTTATTTTTAGATATATATTTTTAGACATTTTATATTTAAATGATACAGCTGTAAGAGAGTGAAAATGAAGTCTGCCTCCACTCCTCTTTTATCCCTAAATGCCCCGTTTCTCTCCCTGGAGGCTAGCTCTCTACCCTATTATCAATTTCATGAGTAGCCTTCCAGAGATAACTTATGCATTTACAAATATATGCCATATGTGTGTGTGTGTGTGTATATACATGTGCATGTTATCTATATACATATTCATATAATTTGTATATAATTGTATATATTATAATTTCTCTCCCTATAAATAGCAGTGCATACACGCTGTTTCTGCATTTTACTTTTATTTTTTTTTTAAGAGTTGAGTCTCGAGATTATTGGGAGAACTTTTCTTTGGACATTTTGCCAGCTTCCTTCTGTTGGATTTTTTTACTGCGTCCCCTGATTGTGCTTTTGTTCCCTGGTAAATTCAGTTCTTGTTCTACTGGTTTTCACGTGAAAACTTTTCTTGGGCTTTTCTTTACTCTTCTTTTGTCTTTGATAGTTAAATTCTTGGACTTTATCCCCTGAGAGGTATCTACTTATCAAGATAAGTTTTGTAGGAGACATACCCAATTCAACCTCCAATATCAGTGGGACCAGAAAGTCTGATGGCAATTTCCCAGTGATCTTCTGGTTCTATTTTTTTTTTAACCTAAAGAATTAGACATGCTCATTGCGTAGTTGGACTATATACCTCTCTAAGTATCTTTGACTAGAGAATAATTTCAGCTTCTAAGAGGTCTAGACTGTGGTTAAGTACCTGCGATCATTCTTTTATTCCTAATAAAATACTTAACGTCTAAAAGAAAGATGCATTTTACTTTCAAACTTTCCATACACAGAATTTTTTAGTTTTAATATGTACATTGTATTTACAAATATAAATAACACACACAATAAATATCCTTAAATATCATTTTACACACATGGTTGTTTATCTGTTAGATAAATAGCTCAAAGTAGAATTCCAGTCAAAAGGTATGCACATTTTTTTATTTAGAAAGTATTGCCAAATTTTCCTCATGTTCCATAATGGTAAAAACTTGAATTTCAAAAAACACAACATAGCAATTAACCCTTTCCATGCTGTGACTACAGAATGATTTATTACAAATTTTTAGAGGAGGAAGACAATTCAAAATTAATAAATTTTTCTTCTAGTTACCCTCTTTCTTTTCTTTTTTTTTTTTAATTAAAGATTTTATTTATTTATTTATTTGACAGAGAGAGAGAGGGTGAGAAAGAGATCACAGGTTGGCTGAGAGGCAGGCAGACAGAGAGGGAGAAGCAGGCTCCCCGCTGAGCAGAGAGCCTGATACGGGGCTTGATCCCAGCACCCTGGGATCATGACCTGAGCCAAAGGCAGAGGCTTAATCCACTGAGCCACCCAGGTGCCCCAACCCTCTTACTTTCAAAACTAATAATTCAAGGTGTATATCTGATTACAGATCCCTGGACAACGAGCCATCAGTCACAAGGAATACACTGCCTGATAGAGAGGAAAACAAGAAAAGTACTTGGGGTTGAATATGAAAGAAAGGATTTTAGAAAAAGAAAAAAAAATGAGAAAAGTGAAATGAAACCACCAGGACTCTTTAAACTAGAAATCCTACGGTTACTGATCGGTCTCATACAAAGAAGGGATGGTAACTGAAGGAAATGTGGACAGTACCTGGGAAAGGAATGGCTTCATAAGGGGTCAGGGGACTACTGAAGGTCAGGCTTTTGGCAGGGATTTTCACTTACACCTTTCCTGAGGAAAATGTCTTTCAAACGCTAAGAAGGGGAAGCGAGGAAGAGAAACTGGGCAGACCTAGGCTCTGAAACTCAAAATGACTTTCTTGAGGACAACAGAGATATCACAACACTGATTTTAAGGAAGGTTATGAAATCTTAGCGTTCACTCAGAGTCTGCTAACTCCTGCTGTCTGTTATTAACTAAGTCACTATATTGGCCTATGAAAGTAACATTTTAAATCTCCAAGATATAATAACCATTAATGTTAATTTATGTAATATATATGTAAACCAAATATATAGATTATCTTTTGAATCTTTTTTACTTAAGAAGTGTGGGATATATACTTGGCATTGTCTAATACATTGATATGACCCCACTGCCTTATCATATACTTAAAGTAAAAGCATCCATCATAGTAATTATGACTTCCATTCTAAAGTGACTTCAAACAACCTGAATAATTCCTGGGAACTATAATACAATCTTTTAAACTTTATACAGGAATTTTCTTTAATAAAAGCAGGATATAAAATAGGTTTCAAGTGTATAATTTGTATCTAAAATTTGAGGACAGCATCAAAATATTAAAGTGTCCTTTTCACTGTGTATCATTTTGGAAGGTGAACGATTACAATTTCCCTCCATTTTATTATCTGCTTTACAAACTTGCATATTGTCACAAAGCTATCACCTGTTTTATAATTATAGTATTTACCTGAAGTAAGATTTAAGAATTTCTCTTTTATTCACAATTATTCAAAACACAACACATATGCCTTCTGAGTATGATTTTCTGATAGTATATGAAAGTAAATGAGATAATTATATCTTAAATTAAATAAAGCATTGGATCTTGAAAATAAGAACTGAGCATTTAAGTGTAAAAGCTAAATAACAGTTTAAAGCAAAAATATATTTTACAAATGGAATTATTTAGTTTGTCTTCTGAAAAATGAATTATTAATTTTCCTCTTATATCTACAATAAAGCAAGGTCACGGTATCCTACAACTCTGAGTCAACACTATGTTTTAAATAGATGTCCTAAAAGACATAACTAGCCTGTATCTCATAGAATAGATATTCTGAAATAAATGAGGTGGATATCATTAATAATTTACACAACAGAAAAACTTATTACCACCATGTGGAGTTTTTATGCACTAACTATATGGTATATCTGACTCCTGTGAAATAGTACCTACCTCATACAATTTTACTGTTATACATGTACTTTTTTTTTTTTAAGATTTTATTTATTTATTTGACAGAGATCACAAGTAGGCAGAGAGGCAGGCAGAGAGAGAGGAGGAAGCAGGCTCCCCGCTGAGCAGAGAGCCTGATGTGGGGCTCAATCCCAGGACCCTGGGATCATGACCTGAGCCGAAGGCAGCGGCTTAACCCACTGAGCCACCCAGGTATCCCATACATGTACTTTTTAAAATCTTCTGCCCAAGACAATACATATCATTGTATTCCTACTGGTAGGCACCAAACCTTATCAACAGTGGAAGTTCAGTAAATAATCACACAATGAATACTGAATAAATGAACTGACTATAACATTTAATTTTCAGCTAAAACATGCAAAAGCACTCCTAAAGTAAGTGGTAAAATAAGAAAAAATACTATTATATGTGACTAAAAAACAAAAACTCAAAGGAATAATTATATTTCCTAGAATATTAGTTTCTGGAATCATGGAGCTTGAGGGTCTCTAGATCACACAAGCCCTTCGAAGGCCTGGAAGCAGCCTCGCATTGTATGAGCCTCATAATACGTTTTCATAAAGTTTTTTTGTATAATATTCTTACTGAGACTACTACACGTTTGGAGTCTAATTTTTTCTTTGTAATTTTGTATTTGATTTCTTAAGGGATGGACGGAAAGTTATAAAAGCAACAGACTCCACAAACTCAGATCTGCATCTCCATAGTTTCCTCACACCCTGAGGACAACCTAACACAGGAATTGAAATGAAACATTTGGGCAGGTAACAAAGATTTAGTTTACATTCATAAAGATCTGTCATTGTCTGCTGAAAAATCAAAACAGGGCCAATTCTAAGTTATGGGAGAGCACAGTATTCTGAAATATACTTTATCATCTAACCGATCATGTGGTGAGATTTCAATCATGTATCAGCACATTTTCTCATATCACAGTTTTCTTTTCTGGTAATTATGCTTGGACATTTATTGACAGATAACAGCTGCTCTAGTACTTCACTTCTTTTACTTCATGTGTTGACATTTCACATTTCTTCATATTTTCAGATAGCTTAGAGTACTTGAAGAAAACACTTTGATATTACTTCTTAAATTCTTAAATGTCTCATTCAACATGTGAAAATATCATAAAGTTGATTTCTGCCGCTGTGATCTAACATGTCTCATTTAAAAGTGTACAGTAATTAAACTACACATGTAACATTCACTTTTCAGTTAAATATTTTGACATACTTATTCTACCAAAATATCTAAAGTCAACTATCATGAAAGCATCATGAAATACTTTGAGTCCATGATGTTTTTGTTAAAGCTAGCATACAAAAAAGTTCTCTTTACACCAATAAAATATAAATACTCCTAATTGCTAACAGACTTTTTCTGACAAGTGTTAGCCCAAAATGAATATTTACAGCCTATGCTGAGAATTGGACGCCTGGAAAATAGCATTTACAATGGAAACACTGACACAGTTTTAACCAAAAGCAAAACAAAACAAAACCCAAAACAAAAACTTGAACATTCGTGCTAGCTAACGGGGTGATTGGAATACTCGTGGCCTTGGAATAATGCAAGAAAATATTTAAAGAACATCTGATTCCACTGAAAATAAGATCATTAGATTTCTTGTTAAAACAAATGCCTAAAGGTATGTGATATTTTACACACACACACACACACACACACATACACCATGGTCTACAGCAAGAAATATTTTGATCCTTTTCATAGGACATTTTGTTATTTGGAGAGCAGAAGCTAAGAGAAATAAGAAAAACTTACTCTGAGAACATGCCCTAAAATTTACAACTGAATCATATTTACTATAACATCATTTGTTTTTCCTTTTTCTGTCATGCTGTATCTACATTAATAAATGATTTTGTATTTTAAAAGGGGGATATTAAGGATTAAAGGACTCAATTTAACAGTTGGGCTATTTGGGAATGTATACCTTATTCAGAAAATAGAAACCTTAAGGACAGTTTTTTAAGGCAAAGAAGATAAGGAATATGAATGATGTCTGTATATAAAGAAATAATAAAGGAAAATCAGTTAAAGGATAATTTTGTATAATTTCTGTTAATGTGCTTTTGTTGATGCATCATGTCAACAGTATGTATACATTGAAAATAAGAACTCATAGGAGAAAGTCACAAAGAAAATTATTCTCGTTAAAAAGTTAGACTCTATAGCCTGTCAATCAGGATATCACAGATGTAAGCTTCCTGTTGATCCATGGAGGAAAGGAAGATTATTTTTCCTGCACCCTCCCCGCTACCTTGACCTCGTTAGCATTTGTAAAGAAAAGTGTCTTATTTTTCTTGGCTTGAGAGGGTACTGTGTCCCACACAGCTGGAGGCAGAAATGAGAGCTGACGACTCCTTTCATATATCTTTCTAATTTCAAAAGCTTCTTCAAACAGAGCCTAAAACCAAATTCTATAGTGCTGACAACTGATTTTTTTTTTTCATTTCATATTCTAGACCACTAACTATAATTATGTTTCAGCTATTTTGACCATAGTACTCCAGTGGTAAAATAACAAAAGTAATCTGTAGAATGTTTCTACAAAGAGAATTACCCGTCTATGTTAGCTGCTTCATTCTTCCTCTGTTGCTGTCCTAAGATATTTCTTTGGACATATGGCATATATTTCAATTTACAATATTATGCATTAGAATGGCAGATTAAGTAGAAGTTCTTTTCCAAATAACAGATTTGTAAATGAATCTACCAATGTTGGAAATCCCAGCATACGTTGATCTGTTCCCCATGACATTCCATGACACCCAGTAAGGTCCTGCAGAGCCAAATTTGGTAAAAGATTCAATAACACACCTAACCTTAAGGCTCTGATCAGGTTGCCAGCAGTTTTCGTCAGGACTACATTCGTCTTCCTGAAGTGTGGCTGTCTTTGGAAACAGCTGTTCGGTCGGTTCAGAGACAGTAACTTTTAAAGATGCTCCTAACATTTCTTCCCTATTACTAAAAATCTTATCTTTCATGCTAGCAAATGCAAAGAGCTTTTCATGATAGCATGAAGAAAGAGAGTGCTATAAAATGAAAACTGAAAAATTAGACTGTTCTTAAGTCACTGACAGGGCTTATTTCACAGGGGTGTGCTTCATCACTACAAATGCTTCAAACCCATCTCACAAGATGCATCTGCTTTCCTGCTGTCGTTTCTACTGCATAAATCAAAACACTACTCATTAGTGTAAACTCATTAGGATAAACCAAACCTCAATTGCAAGGATCTCAGCATTTTTGAAAACATAGATATAAAGATATCCAAATTAATGTCACTTAATTAAAAATATGTAGTTTGCTTTGGACAGTTTTTACTAAACCTGATCCTTATTATCTGGACTAGTGAGATTAAGATAATTTAGGGCTGAATAATTCCAGAGTGCAGCAGAGCATAAAGGCCTTCTAAAATAGAGAGGCCCAAACCCATAATACCCACTACCATGTAACTACAACTGGGAAATGCACTTTTAATTTGCAGCAGGATCCTAAGGAAAACACTTTGCTGTAAATAAAAGTGAATCCTTAAAAAAAGAAATTTAGTAATTTTGCAGATGAAGCAGACAAGGCATTGCCATGACACTTTTCTTTTTAAAACCAATCAAATGCAGTTTCTTGATGGAGAAAACACTCTCTGAGTTAATTAGAATCCAAAGCATCTTGAGATAAAATTTCACAAAATGAAATATCAGTTTGTGAAAATACTGTTACTGAGCTTACAAACAGCACTACCACCCATAGGTGGCACTACTGGGACAAATTCAATCGTCTCCCTGAAATTCCCAAAGCATAACTTGGTGGAGTTGCCAAAACAAACATTTTAACAATCTGTTTTGAAAGTAGAAATGCAGGCATTAAGGTTTTCATGATCCTACATATTCAAATGAAGTCTGTCTGTGTGATGTTTTCAGGTAAAAGGCAATGGAGCAAAATCTGTGACAGGAATTACCTGCTTTAGGACTCAGAACATCTGAAAAACAAAACTCCATTTGTGTCACATGTCTCATGTGTAGACTTGAAATTAGACCAAAAATTTCACTACTGACATCTCCAGTTGTGAGGCTGACTTCAGCAAAGTACATGGATTCCTTTTGGTCCAGTCTCAATCTAGGTCCAAACTGACACCAGTCTGATTCCAAGTCACCTTCCTCATCTACAACACCTGTGAGTAGGTGAGTGGTGAGAGTCATTCTGTCTTCTCGAAACTTGCTTTGATGTCACAGAAGAAGTAGCTCTACTTCTTTCTAGGCCTAATCTTTTCGGTCCCCAGTTGATACTGTGATTTATAATACATACATATTTGGTCTTCCTCCTTGTTTCTAGCACAGAGCCCCTAAAACCCTTGGAATATCCTAAGTGGTAGGGGAGATAAAGGTGCCTTTTGTTACGTTAATGAGGTCAGTTTTGATCCTGCGCCCAAGGATGGGGCCTGGGTGCCAGGAGAACCAACACTGTGATTAGAGGATTGTAACTAACTTCCTGTCATTGCCCCAACCCACCCCCGGGAGGGGAAAGAGGCTGGAAGTTTAATCAATTCCCAGTGGCCAATGGTTTAATCAATCATGCCTATGTAATGAAGCCTCCATAAAACCCTCAAAGTATGAGGTTTGGAGAGCTTCCAGGTGGGTGAACATATGGAAATTTGGGGAAACTGGCCCATTCAGAGATAGCATGGAACCTCCTTGCCCTTTCCCCAGACCTTACCTTCTGCATCTCTTCCATCTGGCTATTACATCCTTTTATATATCCAGAGTTATATCCCTGTATAATAAACCAATAATCTAGTAAATAAAATGATGCTCTGAATTCTGTGAGCCACTCTAGCAAATTAATCAAACCCAAGGAAGGGGTTGTTGGAATCTCCAAGTTACAGCTGTTTGGTCAGAAGCGCAGGTAACAGCTGAGCTTACAACTGGCATCTCAAGTGGAGGGCAGCCTCGTGAGACTGAGTCCCTAATTTATGGGATCTGATGCTCCCTCTGGGTCAACAGTGTCAGAACTGAGTTGAACTGCAAGATACCCAGCTGGTGTATGTATGTATGGATGGATAAAGAGCACTGGTTGGTATGGGAGAAATTCCCAAACGTTAAAACTGGTGATCAGAAGCCTTACCTGCTCCTTCGAGACCCAACCATTTTTTCTCTCTCACTCTTCTCTCCAAATCTCAGTCAGCCTCTCTCTGTCTCTGTGTTTCTCAAATTCTAAAAGGAATGTCCCTTATTTTGCCTATGAAATCATCATCACACATTTTCCCCTTCCCTTCATGATTACAGGCCAAATCATTTAAACTTGCTGTCCCTTCTGTCTCATCTTTCATTGATTCCTTGGCACATTATAATTCACTTTCTATCCCCAACATTTTAGAGTATAGCTCCAGTAAAACTGCCTATCATAGGATTCCCTAAATCAGAAGTCTAGATCAGAATCTCATCTTAACACAACTTCCACAATATCCAGATTTGCCAAATATCCTCATACATTAAACCATCTTCTCTTGGGCAGCATCAGATTGGTTCTTCTCCTATCATCCTGATTGTTCTGAGCTTTCCAACATAATGCTGGAGGTGTTTCCTCAATTCCCTTGCATGGAGTGACCTCACCTAGTCTAAGTGATGAGTATATCATTCTGCCTGAATGACTCCCAAAGGCATATTAGGCCCTGATCTTTATTATTAATCTTTATGCCTGCAACACTTGTCTACACAGACATAGACTGAGATTCAACTTGTCTAAAACCCGCCATCATCTTTTTCTCCTCATACTTTAACCTAGCTAAAGTTTTAGAGAGTTCACTTAACAAAATGTAATGAGTTAAGAACATGAAAAAAAAAAAATCTTACTAACATCCCCAAATCCTCACAATACATTGTGTACATGAGACAACTATTACTACAAATTTAAGCATGAGTAACAAGAAGTTACGAACAGTTACACTGTCACGATCTGTAGAAACTCTCCTAGAAAGTATGACAAAGGAGTCCACAGCCATAGCTTGATCTCAACCACTAACAACACTTTCTAACTCATTCCTCATTAACTCTTCTGCATTAGAAACACTTCAGATGTCTAAAGGAAAGCTAAGGGGCACTCAGCTCTCTTGACATGAAATATGTTGCTTTTAGTGGAAAGATGCTATGGAGCTAGTAAACAAATAAAAGGACCCCATCTCAAATGAAAAAGATAAAGGTATATAGGATCATGCCCATAAAATTACTGAAATACATATGCTTATTCCATGACAGCCTTTTTTCACTTACAGGTATTTTTGCTTCAGGAAGAACACTTTAAGTCCTTGTCAAGTTACAAAAGTTAGAATGCCAGCAAGCCTATATTTTAATGATATTTCACAGTAATAGCTGGTTAAATGGCAAAGTAAAGAGGACAAAACGAAAAATAAAAAACTCAGTGTGTATTCCCTTACAATGAATAACACCAAATCTCAGAGAAACTACACTTAATGCATAAAAACTGAACTGTACTGGTTTTGAAATTTAGACCTAAAGTGGAGACAAGGGGTGAAGAAAACAGTATTTTAAATAGTTATTAACACCAGCTTACTTTCTGTAACATCTATGAAGACTTGGGACAGAACTAAAATGAAAGAAATGTTACTCATGAATTTAAATACTACAAGTTATAAGGTATTATCTGTAGGGGCCTAAATTGAATTAAAAACCTATCATGAAAAAACATTATACCTGAGGAAGTGAAAGATAACCAAAAATGAAAAATAAATAAGTAATTAACCTGTTCTATCTGGAAGGCTCAGCAGATGACCATGACAAAATGGTAACAAGGCTTTATAGCATAAGCAAGTTTCCCCCTAAATCCAACATGTTAAGGTCCTTATTATGGTAAGCATTCAGTGCTATATTTAGAACATATCTTCTATACTTAGAATAACATAGATATAAATTCTTACTGAGGATTAGGTCAATCTCATGAAACCAGTCCCCAGAAGTTAACTATTTTTAGCTAGGAAAGAGGTAAGAAAAAAAGGAGGGTGCATTATTACAATTTTATGGTAATGGAAATACTATTGGAAAAAATTGGTTACTAAGAAAATTTTTGCAGTTTCTCTATGTTTTATAATAAGCAAAATCAAGTAAATTTAAATCTTTTTCTTGCTAAAAAAAAAAAGGGTAAGACACTGAAAGCTTTATGGCTGCTCATTCATTCACTCTTCATACAATTTTTACCTGTTAACCCATTAACTGCCAGACTTGATACTAAGTAATAATGAAGAAAGTACCTCTCCTCACACAAACAAACAAATACCATGCAATATGGTGAGTGGCATCACAAAGGTTTTTGTGAAGGTGCTATGGGAGCTTTGGGGAGATGAACCTAACCCAGCAGGTCTCTCTTGTTGAATGTGAAGGAAACTCAATTAGAAGTAGACCAGATGAGGCTCTCTGCTCCTCCCAGTTCAACAGACAGCTGCATCTTCTAGTGCAGGGCCAGCCACCTCCCTGAGAATGAAGATAAAGGTGAAGGTCGGAATAAACAGATTTGGCCATTTTGGGTGCCAGCCACCATGGCTGGCAAAGTGATTATTGTCACCATCAATGACCCCTTCGTTGACCTGAACTACATGGCCTACATGCAAGCATGGCAAATTCCGCAGTACAGTAAAAGCTGAGAATGGGCAACTTGTCCTCAATGGAAAGCCCACCTCCATCTTCTAGGAGCGAGATCTCGCCAACATCAAATGGAGTGATGCTGGTGCTGAGTATGTTGTGATGTCCACTGGGGTCTCTACCACCATAGAGATGGTTGGGGCTCATATGAAGGGTGGAGCCAAGAAGGTCATCATCTTTTGTCCCTTTGGCTGATGCCTCCATGTTTGTGATGGGCCTGAACCATGATAAGTATGACAACTCTCTTAAAATTGTCAGCAATGACTCCTGCACTACCATTTCCTTGGTCCTCTCACCAAGGTCATCCATCACAACTTTGGCATCATGGACCACAGTCCATGCCAATTACTGTCACCAAGAAGACCATGGATGTCCTCTCTGGAAAGTTGTGGCATGATGGCCAAGAGGCTGCCCAGAACATCATCTCTGCTTCTACTGGTGCTGCCAAGGCTGTAGGCAAGGTCATCCATTAAGCTGAATGGGAAGCTCATTGGCATGGCCTTCCATGTCCCCACCCACAGCGTGTCAGTAATGGATCCGATCTGCTGCCTAGAGAAAGCTAAATACGATGACATCAAGGAGGTGTTGAAGCTGGCACTGGAGGGCCCCCTCAAAGGCATCTTGGGTTACACCAAGGACTAGGTTGTCTCCTGTAACTTTTAGCATTGTTCTCAATGACAACTTGGTCAAGCCCATTTCCTGGTATGACAATGAATTTGGTTACAGCAACAGGATGCTGGACCTATGGTGCACATGGCCTTCAAGGAGTAAGAGCCCCTGAACTACCAGCCTCAGCAAGAGCAAGAGGAAGAGAGATACCTCAGCTGCCAGGGCGTCCTTGCCACCCACTTCCACACTCATCCACAAAACGCTGAGAATCTCCCAACCTCCACAGTTTTCATTCCAGATCCCTGAAAAGAGGAAGGGGCCTAGGGAGCCCTGCCTTGTCATGTATCATCAGTAAAGTATATTGTACCCAGTCAAAAAAAAAGTAAGTTGAATGAAATGCCAATAAATTGGGTTCCACATAAAAGTAAGGTATATTCAGGAATGACTGGAAGTAGGATTATTGAAGTCCCTTTCTCTGAGTCTCTTTCGACTTCCCTCTATACACTGGCTTAATTCTCTCATAATCATTTTGGCCACAACTCAGAACCATGGCTGAGAACATTCTGGGCTCACCCCCTCCCATCCTTTGCACTGGAGTGGTGAGCTTGGGCTGTATTTACAACTGATCAAGAATAACACTCTCAGGAAAGCTACCTTAGAGATTCAAAGCCAAATACATCTGATTTCTGGGAAGATGGTGGAATGTGAACAGCAAAGTTCACATGGTTAGTCCTGGTTCAGGAGGAATTGTACATCCTGGACATGCTTACTTTTAGAAAGCTGGATGTTTCCCAAAGAAACTTTTACTGAGTATGGCTACTTAGCTGAAAAGTAATTTGTATGGTAACAGGGCAAAGTGATCCTAAAACGCTCTCTGTAAGGGTCTTTTTGGAATTTTGGATATATGCCTAAAACAGGAAGTCTCAAGATATAATCACTAACTCCTGATTGAGAAAATAAAATATAAATAATATATTTTATATTGTTTGATGTGATAAAAGCCACAGGGTAGTTTCAATGCTGTTGAAGACAAGACATTCTTTACCTGCATTTTAATCCTCTGTATTATACAAGGACCAGAGAAAGTCATTAGAGAAAAATAAAATAACCCCAAACTCAAAAATCCCATCATTATTAACCTCTGCTTGAGAAAGTTAAATGTGTAATTATAGGCTCACTGGGAAAACATAACCAACGTGGTTATAAAAAACTGTATGGTTATTTTGTGGGTGCGAGCAATGAAGTTTTAAGGATTATCTCACAGGGGTGTTAGAAATGGCAAACCTGTGATGTATTTTAGGTTGCATAAAGCAGGCTTGTCTCTTGTTTACTACCCAGCAATTGCAATGGGCCTAATTTACACAACAATTACTTAGAAGTAACTCCTTTGAAATGCATTGTGTGATTAATTGACTTGGCTTCAGGAATGCAATGTTGTTTCTACATTGTTGTTCACTTCAACCTAATGCCCCCTAGAGCACAGATCCAATTAAGAAACAAGGCAGGGAAGCAGATATTAAGTGTAGTATTTCTATATTACACAGCACTTTTGTATAGGATTGAACACCACCCTCTACTGTCTGCAGGCACTTGATTTATTCAGTGCACCCTTGTGACACTGGACGTATGGCTCATGGAAATGAACAGGATTTAAAGTAAATACCTTAGAGAAAAACTGAAACCAGAAAAATTTAACTTAATAAGAGATACTTTTAAAAATGAAAGCCTAAAGGAAAACAAAAGCAAAAATAAATAATTGGGACTTCATCAAAATTAACAGCTTCTGCGTAGTGAAGGAAATAATCAACAAAACTAAAAGGCAACCTATAGAATGGGAGAAGATATTTGCAAATGACATATCTGGAAAGGGGTTAGTATCTATAATCTATAAAGAATTTACAAAATTCAACACTCAAAAAGCAAATAATCTAGTTAAGAAATGAGCAGGGCACATGAATAGACATTTTTCCAAAGAAGACATCCAGTTGGCTAACAGACACATGAAAAGGTGCTCCTATCATTCATCACTGGGAAATACAAATAAAAAATACAGTATCACCTCACACCTGTCAGAAAGGCTAAAATTAATAACACGGGTAACAGTAGGTGTTGGTGAGGATGCGGAGAAAGGGGAATCTTCTTACAGTGGGAATGTAAATTGGTACAGATACTGTGGAAAACAGTGTGGAGGTTCCTCAAAAAGTTAAAAATAGAACACCCCTACAACCCAGCGAATGCACTACTAAGTATTTATACAAAGGATACAAAAATACTGATGGGAAGGGGTACCTCAATGTCGACAGCAGGATTATCAACAATAGCCAAATTATGGAAAGAGCCCAGATGTCCATCAACTGATGAATGGATAAAGGAGATGTGGCATATAACGTAATGGAATATTACTCATCCATCAAAAAGAATGAAATCTTGCCATTTACAATGATATGGATGGAGCGAGAGTGGATTATGCTAAATGAAATAAGTAAGTTGGAGAAAGACAAATACCATATGATTTCACTCATATGTGGAATTTAAGAAACAAAACAGATGAACATAAGGGAAGGGGGGAAAAAAGAGAGGGAGGCAAACCAAAAAGACTCCTAACTATAGAGCACAAACTGAGGGTTGCTGGAGGGGAGGTGGGTGGGGAATGGGCTAAATGGGTGATGGGGATTAAGGAGGGCACTTGTGATGAGCATGGCTGTTATATATAGGTGATGAATCACTAACTGGTATTTAAATAAAACTGGAATTCCACTAACTGGAATTTAAATAAAAACTTGAAAAATAAAATAAAAATAAAAGCCTATCTATAGTTAAAACTTAATTTTCTCATAGAAATAAAAAAAGATAATGATCTGGCCTGTCTATAGTGACAGTAGAATTTTCTTCTGCCATTAAAAGTCTCTAAACAAATTGGCATCAGGAAACAATTCTTAAATTTCAACAGGGACCTGCATTTCCCATTCTGCTAAGAAGAAATCGTCCACTTTGTTAGGAGAGGCAAAATCTGGAATCAGCAGAGTCACAAAGCAAATGCTATGTCACACAACCTTTGCATTTTGAGAAGTTAGGGTCCTGCCTGCTAAGATTACCTCCTCTAAGATAAAAACCATGTGATAGTCACAGGGTCTCTTTATAATTCTGTGTTCAGACAGTACTCAAGCTTTGCCTGGCAAATGATGTCCAAATCATTGCCCCAGACCCTGCTCCATCTGTACCCATCCAACTTCCACTTCCTTTCTTGCCTCTCCAAGTAACTTTCTACTCTACCTGCTTAAACTCCAACACTCTCTGGGCTGTAACTTCCTCAAGAAGAAAAAGCTTAAGGCTAACTCTCAATTCTAGACATACCTTGAGGAAAGAGGCTTCCTAGTAGAACAGATCTTTAAAACTGTTACCAGGGGAGAGCCCCAGAGGGTGAGAAAACCTGAAACCAGGAAGCCCACAGTCTCAACTCTATTCTACCTCTATCCCTAACATCTGACCTTGGAAACGATACTCAATGTCTCAGAGCCAGTTCCCTCTGGTACCAAAACACTATTTCTACTGCTGACACATGGCAAGAACAGTGGTTCCATCATATCCTGCAGGCTCACACTGCCTGGCTCAAATCTCACCTTGGTCACTTCCTGACAAGTGATGTCTGGTTTCTCAATTCTAGAATAGTGATACACCACACAGCACTGTTATGAAAATTAAATTACGTAGCATTATCAGTAAGTGTCTAAAATAATGCCTGACACATATTAAGTGCTTGATATATGTTAGTTGTTCTCATTGTTACTCTAGAAATTTCCACCCAAAGACAAGTGCACAGGAGCCACCTGACTATGCTGCCTGTTTCACAGTAGACAAAATTCCACACAGTACTGATTTCTTCTACATATTTCAAGTTCTTTTACTTCCAGTTATTTTTCAATTTTTAAAAAAGATTTTATTTATTTGAGAGAGAGAGAGTGAGCAAAAGCAAGGGGAGGGGCAGAGAGACAGAGGAAGAGAAGCAGACTCCCTGCTCAGCATGGAGCCCAACATGGGGCTCAATCTCACAACCCTGAGATCACAACCTGAGCCAAAACCAAGAGTCGACATTTAACCAACTGAGCCACCCAGGCGTTCCTCTTCTCTCCAGTTTCGGGAATATTCCTTCACAATCTGCAATGTGCTCTAAGAACATGAATTGCCATGACAGCCCAGAGCGATCTATAAATTCCTATTTGTAAAACATCAGAATAATAACAATAATGAAAACAAAAAGAGTTTAATGATAGCATCATTGTTTTGTCTCTAGTCTCTTTCGTAAAATTTATTTCCCAGGCTTTGATAAACAGATCAGTTTTATCTTGGCCAAAAGTAATAAGAAAATATTGTGGAACAAAAGTGAAAATAGTTGAATTCTTGCAGTACCTAGCAGGAAGTAGAGGCTTTCAGCAGTATCTGGATAATAAAATTTGTTATTTGAAGAAACATTGCACTTGTCAGTCAGCTGTTTGCATTTGTTCAGGAAGGCAAGGTTGCACATCGGTACTGCTGAAATTTTATGGAAGTAATGCATTAATCGGTCTTTGCCTGTGACTGAAGTTGGGAGGCGATACAAGGAAAAACAATGGAAAACATAATCCCATAATAATGTTTAAGAAGGTATCAAATATGAAAAATCTGTAAATGGTTGAAAATATTCATGTAAGGACTGCAAGAGGAAAATAAAGCAAGAAACACTAGACCCCCTCTCCATAGCTTCTCTCTCACCTTCAGCTCAGAAAACACCCCCTCCACACACACATATTAAGGCAACAGCTATTTTGATCATGAACATAGGAATAAACATTTTCTATTCCTTCCCCAGTTCCATATGTACCCACAAAACATTGCTCTTTAGGATCTTCCCACTTGTGAAACAAAACATCAGTCTCAGATTTTATGAAACCATTAAACTATGGATAGCTTAAAGCATACTGGAAATGTAAATGTTCTCATAAAATAAGATTACACATAAACAAAAATATGGATGGCATAATTGCACCAAACAAAACAGAGCAGGCGGCCAAATGCAGAGACCTGGACCTTGAATCCTGACCAAGCATCCATAGTTTGGAGACCAGTGCTTAGTATCATCAATATGAAGGGTCTGACTGACACCTCAGCTAGGAAAGGGCGGGGGGGGGGGGGAAGCAACTTTGGAAATGGAAAATAGTTTCAGCCTGATTTTCATAAGAAAGGTAGAAAACTCACTATGTTTAATCGTTTTTACTTAGTAAAGAATTTATCTTTCATATTCTTATAAAGTGGCTTTCTTCTGTGTTATCAATAAAAACTAACAGTGACCTTCCTCCTGGAAGGTTAAACTTCTAGCTTCTGTTTGAAACGCTAGAGTGCCTTTTCTCAGAAGAAATGCTACATATACGTGCCGCAAGCAATGAGAGAATACACCATCCCTCCGACCCTTCATTAGTCAGAGGATCTTGGCAACAGCAATGCTACTTGTATACGGTCTCTGCATGAAAAACTATTTTCAAAGGTAACCTTGCCAAGGGCTATGTTCTGTCTTGGCAAAAGGAAGCAAACTTTACTTTTCTACCAATCGGTTCGCTCTGCATGAGAAACAGGTGTTAAGGTATGAAACGGGGCTCGGAGCAGTAGCAAAATAAAACTCACCCAAAATAAGTTTCATCTGGAAAAAAACACAACTCAGATAATAAGCCTGCAGGGCCGACATGTTTTTGCAAAATGCAAATCATGAAAACTGGTTAAGGGATTAAATGCTCTTTTGCAAAAATGACCATGGAGATTATAATCATTAATTAAAATCATGTAAATAATTTTCTGAAAGAACTCTCCCTTTTTATCTCATAGGTTTCAAACAGCCTAATGGTAAAAAGGTTTAGTCTCAGAAGACATTCTCTAATTAAAACCAGAAATCTGGTATAATTAATAAGTGTCAGTCTGCAATCTCAACCACTTAGTAAAGGCAGAGAAATCAAATGCTGGTGTTTTATAAAAACTCCAATAAAATAGCCAAGAAAATGAAATTTTATAGCCTCTACTTCCTATCTATACAATAGGTGTCCCAGATGTGACTGGGAACTTGTTAAGTGGATAAATATTTTAACACTTACAATTCCTATATCCCGGTTTTATTCGTTTTTCTTTGCTCTTTGGCCCCAGCAACAGGCCACGGCTAAGTCAGTCAGTCTTCTCTATGGCTCCCCCTGGACTCCGTTCCAGCATATGCTGGTGCTCCAGGCACAGTGGAATACTCCCAGGACCGGGCCTGAGCTCTCACAGCAGATGCTCCTTCCTGCCCGGGGCAGGGGGGTTGCAGAGGGGATTTCCCCGGCCTCTTTGCTCCTCTGCTACCAGCAGAGGTCAGTCAGAGGGGAAAAGCCTTTGCTGCGCTGAAGCTGACAAGGCAAGAATCCCAGAGAGTGGAGCTGAAGCTGGATTAGGGGAACTGGGAAGCCCACCTGACCTCTGGGCCTCTGTTTACATGAGCCAGTGAAGTCCCTGACAGTTTGAACAATGTGAGTGGCTGTAGCTGCTTATAACATAAAGAATTCAAACCACTATAAATGTAAACAAAACATTTGATTTAAATATGTAGGAAATTACATGATAGTGATGTTAGAGGTAAGATGTGCTGCTCAGATCCTCCTTCTGGCAAGGGGCTTGCTGCCAAGTTCGGGGTATGGGCAGCGCCAGCCTCAGCTGCTGACCTCTGCCACAGGGTTGACCGTCCTGCAGTGCTGCCTGCCATTGTGGCTGAGCAAGGAGGGGACAGAAAGAACCACCCATTCAGCCCTGAACAGGCAATGCTGGTGACGGAACTCTCTGCAGGGCTGGCCAAGACCGTGCTGTGCTTGCATCACAGTGTGAACTTCGCCTCTGCCCAATCCTTCTTCCTGTCTACTTCCTTTCACAGGAGCTGATCCCTAATAAACACCTTAGACCCTGACCTCCATCTCAGTGTGTGCTGTCAAAGAACCCCAGAGTGACAGGTACAGTGTCTGTCCAAGTGCACATTATAACATATTATAACAAAATAAGAACACAGAAGAAAAACAAATAGAGATGCAAAACCATATAAGGAAAATCCTCACCAAAGGTCTATAAACAAAATGCATAACAGAGATTTTCTTCTGTCCCGTCCCAGCCTTCCCATTTTCCAAACTTCCTTTAGTAATACAGTCTCCTTCAGCCACATACAGAAGAAATCTGGGTAAGGGAGGAAGGCATTTTTTACTAAACTGAATTAATACAATTAAGTTGGCTAGAAATTGACAAGGCCTATGAGCAATGTAGTATTTCCCATGAGCCACCAGTTTTGTTTTTAGTCACTTTGAATGTTGCAATAATAACCTTTTTCTTATTATTACCATTTTTTTATTAAAGGGGATTTGATATATAATCTGGGTAAGATTTAAATAGTGATGGGAAATAGATATTTTCAATCAAAATTTGCTATGAAGCAAATTTCTTTTAAGTGAATGCTATTTTTTAATTAACTGCCATTGTAAAGTTGGAGATTGAATGAATAATAAAAAGGTCACACCTGGGAATGATGGTTTTCTTTAGAACTAATATAGTTAAAGACATAAATAACTTCAATAAAACAACAATTTAGGGATTCTATTCTCATTGCCTCATCAAAACATTTTTTGCTCTAGACACCAAAGACATTCACATCACAACTTCACGGACACTCCTTACTCCCAGTCTGTAGACTTACTTCTCTGAAGCATTATCATTCCCTTGACAATCTTCTTTGACTTCTACCAAACAACAACTCTTGGTTTCACTCTCTCTTCTCCCTGCCCTCCATCCTTTCCAGGCTCTTTCTCTTCCATGCAATCATGAAAAGACATCCCTTCAAGCTTGGTCTGAGGCCCTTTGCCCTTCTCAATCTATAAGCGATTTCTGGTGTCCACACCACACCAGGATTCTAAAGCACCATCTATCCACAGGTGACTACCACAGACATACACATAATCCACTCATATGCAGACCACTCACAGAATGCTTCAGATAAATGCCTACAGGCAACTCCAATTCCACATGCTGAAGACTGAACTTTTGACAGACCCTCTCCCAGATTGGCTAGCTCAGAGAATGGTACTACTCTTCATCCTGAATGAAAAACCCAAACCAAACAGCCTTAAGTGACATCTCCTTCTAGTTCACTGTCTCTACATCCAAATTCATCGTCAAGTCCTGTTGGTTCGGCCTCCAAAATTTTCCCACAATGATAAATTCTTCTTATGATTTATTTTTCCAATGACTGAAAAGGTAAAAGCAACTTCTGGCTCTTGGGCCAGTTTTAGCTCACAGGTGGTGAGCTAGATTTGACCTGTGCACTGTAGTCTGTTGTCCTGGGTCTTACAAGACACACTAGGGGCTTCTCAAAGCTGCATACCTTACTTGGTTGGTATTATATGAGGGTTTCTTTCTTTCTCTTTCTTTCTTTCTTTCTTTCTTTTTTTTTTTTTAAAGATTTTATTTATTTATTTGATAGAGATCACAAATAGGCAGAGAGGCAGGCAGAGAGAGAGAGGAGGAAGCAGGCTCCCAGCTGAGCAGAGAGCCTGATGTGGGGCTCGATACCAGAACCCTAGGATCATGACCTGAGCTGAAGGCAGAGGCTTTAACCCACTGAGCCACCCAGACGCCCCTACATGAGGGTTACTTAAGGGGTTTTCAAATGTCTGGTTCTATTTTGTAGGTTGCTACACATTAACACCACACACACACACACACACACACACACACACACACACTTTTCTTTGTATAGTAAAGAAACCAATGAATAAAATTGTGCCACCAAGTTTTGCTTTTTGCTCCTATTGCAAGGAGGGCTCTGCTTAAAACAATCTCTTCTCTTGCCATCTAGATTTAACTGAAGACTACCATAATGTGATATTAGCAAAGCAAGCAATGAAAACCAAACAAAACCTTACCATGTAAAACTACTTAACTGTGAGTCAAGATTTTTCTCTGAAATGTGCAACCTGAACAAATAGAACAAATAGAAAGTTGAGGCTAATGCTGTATTGTAACTGCTACCCAAAGCACAGAATTTAAAACTAACAGCAATACCAGGAGTAATTAACATTTCTTGAGCCCTTACTATAGACCAACCCCTTCACTACTTATTTAAATTTTTTGGTTCATTTAAATGCCCTTGCTTTTTTAATAACTTCTTGAGTAAACATATACATCTGAACTTGTATGACAAAATTAATAGTAGAAAAACCCCTACATTTCTCTGTTTTCAATGTTGGCATTTTGCATACAATTTCATTTAGAAAGGAAGTCTGTCTGCCTTTATTTTTCCTTTACTATGCCACCCACTCTGACACTTTATTGCATGTTCTCATTACTTGCTGCTCTGCTATTTGCTTTATACAAACTTTGCTTCTTCTAGAATCAGGTTTTTCCTGAGGACGGGCACCAGGCTCTATGCTTTTTCTCCCACTCTTTATGCTACATCTCCACTACTTACTCACAAAACGTGTACCCCACGTACTCGCCTAAAGCAGAGCTTAGCACACAGCAGGCCCCCAAGAGATGGACTACCGCTTATAGATGCGAATTTTTAATTAATTTGTGAATTCCTTAAATGTACATTTTGCCTAAATGCACTCCAGTTAAACTGAGGTACATATAAGAATTCTTGTAAATTTTTAATAAACTCTAATCCTTACATTATGTTATAGATCAGAATAATATGTGGGTAGCAAAATAAATTATTTAGTTTTAGTAACAGCAGAAAACAACTACAACAACTTGTTTTCTTTAGTTAATTTATGCGTCAAACTCTTCTGTCCAGAAAACACAATCTCCCTGCTATGTTTATATTATGGCAGTAGCTTTGGCACCCTCTGGCAATCTGCTAGGCTGAGAAAAATTGTGACTTCAGACAAAATTAGTTCCATATATTCCTTTACATACTAAAACTTAATTGAATGTCCCAACAAAATGAATCAGTGTCTTTTTTTGCCATGAAAGATCAGAGAACACCTCTACAAAGCCCCACCTTGTACACTTGGACCAGTCCATATCTGGACTTTTCCTAATGACTCTCACATGACAGAGAAAGTTATTCACAATGACAATAGCTACATGAGACCAACAGTTGGCTTTGAAAATCCAAAGCTGGAGCTGAGTAGGTCTGTATTTACATAAATATGAAATTTACAGAATTTGGAGTTGTTTTCTTTTCATTGCCAAGAAACATTTAAAGGTCTCATTAAAGGCTTTCTCCTAAATGAGTACACAAACAGGGCTTTTCAATTACATACCTGAGGGAGGAATGGTTCCCAAAGGGAAGAAAATGAAAACAAGCAGTAAGTACTGGATTTGTACATACTGTTAAGATGTGTTACATAATATAGAAAATTTGATTTTTTTTCTTTTGTTTAAAAAAAAAGATGAATTGAGGAACTAGAGTAGGTTCTCTTCAATTCTCAAAATAAATAAGTATATAATAAATCTGTGAGATAATTATGTGGAGAGAATCAGCAATGGAGAGGGGAATAAAACATTTCTAAACCATTTACTTAGACAAATGATAAAATATTTAATAATTTTTAATCTGACACACACAGACCTCTTCAGACACACCCTCCTCCCCAGTACCATGTGTCATGTATACTGGAAAGTATACATGACATTCTCCCTAGAAGGGAGAGTCACTTAAAATTCAGTATTTATTATTTGTTAAAAGTGACAAATATTTCCCCCATTGAAAAAGATCCCTTTTTCTGTATTTTATATCCCATAATCAATTTTTATGATAATAATCTCACTAAAAAGCTTAATCTACTTTAAAAAATAAAAGACTGAAGCTCAGCGCAGACCGTTCTCTTCCTTCCCCTGGAACTACTGCCCCCTTGAGTTGTAAAGGAAAACCTGGTCCTGCACCACGCCCCATGGCGTTTTGCCAGTAATTTACCAGGGAAAAGCAAAACTTTACGAGGACACAAAGTTTAATCTACTGATGTGGAGCATTAAAATGATTACTAAAGAAGATTTCTTTTGAATTTCTAATAAGGAACTCATCTTGAAATGTACCCAAAAGCTGAAAAGGCAATTTACACTGCCAGATATTCCCTAGGGGTCACCAATGAAAAAATATTATATCACACTGTGTTTAGCATCTTAGCGTCTTAGAATAATTTCCTTTACTCCCATTCAAGTTCACAATCCCACACTGACAGTTTTTAACATCTTCTGATTTGGTAATTTTAGTGCATTTATATTTGCAATGATTATACGCAGACCTGAGAGTTAAGTGGGTGGATCTGTCTAAGGGTAAGGACAATAGAATAAGATTTAAAATCTTTAACTCAGTAGGGTGTCTATGTTTTATTCTAATGCCTAACTTTATTTGAAGATGTAATGTAAATGTATGATAATGTGGAAAGAAACGAGCACGATTTTTAAAAAATCAAAGCCATCAGGTACTTAGAAAACCACAAATTCAGGACGCTAGAGACAGACTACATCTGCATGTACTATAATCCTTAATTTTAGCTGTCCGTATTCCCCTCTGTAGTTCCTCAATCACTCAGTATGCCAAATGGCAGCATAAAGTCAGTGGTTTAAACAACAAAATGTACGTAGTATGCTGCCTGGGAGCCGCGCGGTCCAGAGTCTTGGGCTCATACACTTACAACGATTACTAGAGTGCAGGTATAAAACACAATCTGTGGCACTTAGCAGCATGTGCTTTTTCAGTCATTATTTTGTGCAAATTAAGCTCCCTGTGACCAGTTAGTTCATCAAGAAGCAAGAGCAAAACACGAGGGAAAAGCCCTTCTGCACAAACAAGTTACGAAATCATCTGATAAAATGGTCAAAATTAATTACATATCTCTGTGTATCTTATATCCAGAAACTTGTCCAAATCCTGGCAAACTCAGTGGTTCTGAGAGAAGCAACTATTATATGCTCATGCTTCCACAATACAAATGCCAGCAGGACAAGCATATAACACTGTGTAAACAGTATGTGTGATTTGGAGAAAAATCCGAGAAACCTCTCCCTGCTCACTCATTCTCCTTCTCTCCTTGATCTTTAAAGAATACCAAAACTATTTCTAAACTCTGTTTTGCACATTCCTGTGAACAATAAATATTTAGAATTTTCTCATTCACATATAAAATGGGTCTTGAGGTGAAATAACACAAACAAAAATCATAAATGTGCTCCTGTAACTGGAAATACATTACTTTCAAAATCTGGATGGGTGTTCATATTCTGCTCTGAAGAGGTGAAGAGTTACTATTCTAAACCGTTTCTGGGGACCAATTATTATATGATTTGCTATGGTTAGGAACCTATGGAAAGTGAAACAAAAATGAAAATGACTTTAAAAGCTTACTTTTGGGGGTGCCTGGGTGGCTCAGTGGGTTAAAGCCTCTGCCTTCAGCTCAGGTCATGATCCCAGGGTCCTGGGATCGGGCCCCGCATCGGGCTCTGTGCTCGGCAGGTAGCCTGCTTCTTCCTCTCTCTGACTCTCTGCCTATTTGTGATCTCCCTCTCTCTCTCTCTCTGTCAAATAAATAAATAAAATCTTTTTTTTTTTTTTAAAAAAAGCTTACTTTTGGAAAGGCTCCCATCAAAATCAATAGAAACAAGGGTACAAGTAAGTAAATCACTGAGAGGCCTCCTTTGAAAAGTCAACCGAAAGTTCATCTCAGCCTGCCTATTGCTTATGAGTTTTATGGGAGCACTTCAAAATTGATTGGGAAGCAATGCTACCAGTCAACACAGGGAGGAAAAAAACTTGTTTCTCTGGCCAAATCTGTTAAGTGATTATATTTATCTTTTCTATTTTATATATATGTGAGTCCTTATAGAAAGCAAATGTGTTATTTATGACATTCATTTAAAAATCATGGTATGTTGTATCTTTATACTTGGGGGACAGGAGGATATGTATTTTTTTCTTCCTATTAATAGTGTTTTACATGTGCTCAGAATCCTGCTTTATATCTCTAAGTTACTTTTATATGGTATTACCATCAGATGGCAAAGTTGTTTACCTATAGTATGAAAATGAAGAAAGAACGGGGAACAGAAATCAGTGAAAACATCAGATGCTTTCTCACTTAATACATGGTATGTGTTTAACCTTTACCATACTGTTATAAAGAGGAGGAGATAGTATTTATGCCCATTATGTGTGAAAACTCAAGCTATGTAAAATTTAAAAATGTTATTTTTGTAAGCTATTAACAAAGAAATTAGAGAACAGAAGTCTCTTCCAGGCTTAACCCAATATTCTATTTAGAAAAATATCAACTGAGTAGCTACTCACATTAACAAAATGCTATCTAGCATCCAACTGATTTGATAATCTCCTGACACATGAGATCCTTTTCCTGTTACTTCAACAAATCTTAATAATATTTGTTGTATTAGGAACATATTATTTGGGGTGCCTTGGTGGCTCAGTCGTTAAGCATCTGCCTTTGGCTCAGGTCATGATCTCAGGGTCCTGGGATCGAGCCCTGCCTAGGGCTCCCTGCTCATCAGGGAGCCTGCTTCTACCGCTCCCCCTGCTTGTATCCCCCCTACCGCCCGTCAAATAAACAAATAAAATCCTTAAAAAGAAAAGGAACATATTATGTGTTGGGAATTTTTATGTATCATTTATCACTGCTAATATTAAGCCAGAGGTAATAAATGGCAAATGTAGTTACATTTTATTCACAATAAGTGCTGATGTGATGATAAATGGCATCATTCATAGAGTTTTCACCTTTAAGTCAGATGTCAGAACAAAATGACACAAATTCAATTGTTTGAAAAGAACTAGGGAATTTTATGAAGAGAACTGTCTTCTTAGAAATAAGAAAAACTAATAAATCAATATCCTAGACAGGTAAAATCAATGCTGAACATGGGCATGCTGTCTATGCCAAAACATAACTTTAAAAAATATAGATAAAATTGTTTTTTTAAAGTTTAAAATCCTAAAGAGCTGATAAATGTTCTGGGTCTGTTTAAACAGCTTGATTACCATATCAATCTAGTTATCTTCCTCAATATAGACTCAGTGTTCTAAAACTGTTAAGCTTATTCACAATATCATAAAGTTAAAGGGGTCAAAAGAATGTGATTGATTACCTAAATGCAAAATATCTTATCTGATTTTGCTTTTAAATGTCAGTCATCCTTTTTTTATAGGTGCTGAAGCAACAATTTATTTAGGCATGGAGATCCCACACATGAAACACTAGCAAAGAAATTTTTCAACTCTGGAAGAAGCCATTAATTCATTATCAATAACATTGCTCCTGCGCAAATGGAAAATACAGTGTTTTTCAGACATGAGCAGGAACAGCACTTAATTTAGACAGTTACCCACATAGAACAACCCTACTATTACAAGACCCATTATTTCCAGAATGTCTGCGGTGGCAGTCCAAAGTTAACACCAAAGTTGTGGGCATTGTCCTAAAAGACCACCAGAAAAATGTACTGAGGTTACCCTAAAGGGGGAGAACATGATCAAGAGCTGGGGGAGTGGAGTGGAAGACAGAGGAGGAGACAGGAGTTAAGCTTTCTTACATTCACATATGGCCCAGATTTTGACTTTAGATTATCCAGAAGTAACCTCTGGAAGAACGGGAGTTTGGCCTCAAGGAGACAGAAAACAAGAAGATAGGCTTCCCTTATTTGGGGCATAAGGGTTTTAGGCAGCACCCACAACATACCTGGATGGCCAATTAGCATGAAAGAGAACAGGAAATAAGGAGCTGTCTGAGCAATGAGAAGGCAGTATGAAGGTTTTGGGTGAAAGGGCAGGCCCCACAGCAATGACTGGAAGGCCAAGAGAAGCAAGACAAACCTAAGTATCCTGCTTTGAGTTTTGCACTGCAAGTTACAGAGCCCTGCAGTATAAGAGAAGGAAAGCCAGCTTACAATATATTATTGAATGACGGACTGGTGTGGATTCAATGCACTTCTCTGGAACATTTTAACCAGTCCTCTGATTGGTCAAGTAAAATCAAAGTACACATATCATTTGGATAAAACCCCGGCACTATGAAAGTCAGAGAGAGTCTCAAGATTTTAGTTTTTAACAAAGAACTAAGCAAGTCACCTTTGCATGACTGCCTCTTTGTGACATTCAGATCTCGGTTTAAAAATTAAACCTGCATAGAGGCCCCTCCCTCACGACCCAATACTTCTGTCCATCACATCATGCTACTCTAATTCCCCAAATAACATTTTACACTGTATGATAGGTTTCTTATTTATCTACCCACGACCCCTAAAACAAAAGCTTCACGAAAGCAGGAAATTTGCCTATCTTATTCACCACTGGTTCTCCTACACACTTAGTAAACTTTTAGTAGGAACAAACAAATATGAGCAGCACCAGATCACAGTCGTCAAAGCCTCATCATGCTCACCTGAGAGTCACTGGTGTCTCCCTGATGTTTCCTTTCCCTTTGACACCAAATCAACAGCCCAGCTGGAGTAAAGTTTTCACACCGGGAATTCACCAAAATATGCTTATTCTCCAGTTAGACAACACTATAAACACAGTTTTAAAAAACTGAACTCTAGGGGGCGCCTAGGTGGCTCAGGCAGTTACAAGTCACATGGCCTTCAGCTCAGGTCATGATCCCAGTGTCCCAGGATCGAGTCCCCATCAGGCTCCCTGCTCAGCGGGGAGCCTGCTTCTCACTCTCCCACTCCCCTTGCTTGTGTTCGCTCTCTCTGTCTCTCTCCCTCTCTCTCTCTCGTCAAATAAATACAATCTAAAAAACAAAAGCAAAAACAAAAACACCTGAACTCTAATGTAGTTGATTAGTGGTCAAACTAAGCCAAACAAAAATGAAGTATAAAATAGTTTATTATGTGATATAGACATCAACACACTTACTTTCAGCATCTAGACCATCTATCATTATCTTAACTGAGAGTCAGCCAAAACTTTTCCATGTCCACAACATTATAAGTCATAACCATAAAAATGCACCATTTTCTTAATTACTTTATGGAGAGCAGATTATGCCTGGTATGGGTTTATTGCTTGTGTTACAATATAATAGTGTTTTTAGAAGATTATTCATCTGTGCATAACCTAAATTAGAGACTAATTGAACTATCCTAATTATGTCAAGGACCCCTGCATTTCAGTTAAGACACTATTTGTAACATGACTTTTATATCCACATCTACACTATCATTCTAAAGACAACCACTGAAGGAAAAATGAATTATTTATATGTCATAGGGTTACGTGCATATCATAAAACTTTTTAAGTTTTTAAAAGTGTCTCAGATTTTTGGATTTCTTTAGCAAGAAGATATTTCATTCTATGAAACCATTCTGAACCACGAGAAATTATTTTTTAACTTTTTGTTATGAAAAATCTCAAACATGTAGAAAAGTAGAGGAAGTAGTATAGTGAACACTCATGTATGAATGACCACCAGATCGACACTGACCAACTCACAGCCAGTCTCAGGTCATTTATATGCTCATCTACTTGTCCCCAACTCCCCTCTCCACTTCAGACTGTTTTTTAAGCAAATCTGAGAAATTGTCTTATATTTTTAAGTATTTCAAAACTTATTTCTATAAATCCGCAGATTTTTAATATTTACATAATGCAGCTTTGCGATGCTCTTATTGAGCTGCTTATACCCTACTAGGAGTCTGGTTTTATAACACAGAACTAAAATATGCTTGAACAGGACTTCTTAGGAGGCTCTTCTCAATAATTTACAAAATCAGCTAAAATAGCTTCTATTCCTGGCTTTTTCAGGTATTTTCTGGCAGGCTCTGATTAGAGAATTTTTGTCCTGTTTTTAAGAATAAGTTAGAATGGAAAAGCAAGTTATAATGTCATAGTTTTAATCAATCATCAGGGCTTAATTTTTCTTCGTTTCTTTGCTTTCAAGGCAAAAAAACTCAGAAGATCAATTCATTCTTAGAATTTGGATGTACTGAGACAAATTTAGGCATTTCACTACAATTACAGATGGAATTGTAAACATAAAAGATCAGAACATCAGAAATTCCATTGCAAAAATCTGTGGTAAATTACCACAGCTTTCAGATGGAAGACATTTTATGGAGGAGAAAACAATGAATGTCTACACTGCTCTCTAGTTTAATGAGTTTGTTCTGCAAGTCTTTGATGTGAATTTTGGAGAGCTCCCCAATAAAAGGGTTGGGCTATGTCATTTCTACATCAGCCACTTGTTTCTGGGCCTGCTAGGAAGAGAGGCATTCAAGAACCTCTTCAGAACTTCGCTTTCAAAGTTTAATTATGAATGGAATAGCATAGCAGGAAGACAGAAATTCAATATGTGTACATAGAACTCTGTCCACAGGCCAAGATTTTATTTCCAAGGGACACAAGGCCTTCTGATTGAACAATGCTCTGGTTAGCTCATCATACTGACACAGGGCTTGTGCCAGGGCATTTAAGCCTTTCGATGTTCCACTATTCATTACTCCCTGATGCTTGCCAAGGACCAGACTGAGCCCATTCAGTATAAACTTAGCGCTGGGCCCAATCAAAAGAGTTCAAGGAAAACATGAACAAGTGTTTTGTATGCAGAATCCAGCCGCTGGCAGTGTCTATTAATGTAACACTGTTCCCAGCTAATTCTCATTTAGAAAATGGCTTTTGAACTAAGTTGAGTTACCTCGCTGCTGTTTTTTAATGTTAACTGGCACAAAAAGGAGAAAATGTTTATAATTAGTCATTTGAAAATATATTTTGTAATGTGATTTTCCAAGCCATCTTCTCCCACTCTTCCGGAGTCACTTGGGCAGGGAAACTAGACAACAAGTACCGACTTCTAATCATCACCTACACTAATCTGTTGCTTTTATTTTAACTAACAAAAATTTTCAAAAACACTAAAAATATAGAGCGGAATGTACAAAGGATGCCACTTCAGCTGGGAGAAAATGCTAAAGATATACTTGCAAAAATTTCAAAATAGACATCACAGAAGCAAAATGCTCTTGAGAAAATGTTATATTTGCCTGAGACCTGTGTGAACAGGTTCACCAGCTCCCACCGTAGCTGAGCTCCTGAGCAGCTGGGGCTCAAATGAGAGAAGCTGAATCAGTTTCGGCAGCTCATCCTCAAGAAATGAGGATTAAACACAGTTCACCTCCCTCCCCAGAAGAGGTGGCTATTGCCAACTAAAGGGTTTCTGTCTGCAAAGAGTGAGATTCATGGAAAGGGAGATGGAGAGTATCAAAGATGCTAATCCCCAAATGAAACAAACTCATGGCATGTACTATTTTTAAATAGTAAAAGTTTTAGTCCCAAAACAGTTTTCTGATTAGGAAAACAGTTTCCTCAGATTAGGAAAATAATTTATTAAAAGTTTCAATTCCCTTTGACTAAAAGTGGTTTTCTTTTTCTTTTAAGATTTTATTTATTTGAGAGAGAGAGAGAGAGAGAGAGAGAACATGAGCAGGGTTTGGGACAGAGGGAGAAGGAAAAACAGGCTCCCAAATGAGGAGGGAGCCCAAGGACTTGGGGGCTCCATCCTAGCACCCTGAGATCATGACCTGAAAAGTGGCTTTATTTCTACCAAATACGTAGAACTGAAGAAACAAAATTTTAAGTGTGGTGACTAAAGAAACAGAATTTTGAATCAGACATACCTGAGTTCTATCCCTGATTTCAACACAAACTGGAACCTTGGGCAAATTATTTAATCTTTCTTCACCACAGGTTCCTTATTTGTAAAATGGAATAACGCCTACATTGTTGCTTGGAATTTGGAGTATGTCGTGGTGAGGTTCTTCCCATTTAGTTTAGTCTATTCTTTTTTTTTTTTTAAGATTTTATTTATTTATTTGACAGAGATCACAAGTAGGCAGAGAGGCAGGTGGGGGACAAGGGACACAAGGGAAGCAGGCTCCCCGCTAAGCAGAGAGCCCGATGTGGGTCTTGATCCCAGGACCCTGAGATCATGACCTGAGCCGAAGGCAGAGGCTTCAACCCACTGAGACACCCAGGCCCCGCTTAGTCTATTCTTGATCAGAAATGCTTCAGTCCAAAAGCAACTGTCGTACTGTTGACACTCTCATTGGTTTTGCTCTGATTTAAGTTCAGTGGTATACATATGGTGTATCAACAAAGAACATAGAACAAAAAACCTTCCCGAGAAAAGATTTCTGCAAACACAACACAGGCAGAGTTTTCCCAGTGTGTCACTAATGCTTAATTGTCTAAACAATTCCTGGCAGAAGAAATATTTAAATTGTACCTTTTACAAGACTGAGAATCTTATGACAAAGCAATTTTCTCATGACATTTTTTTTCTGCCAATAACATTTACTATTCTGAACATTGTAAAGTCAGAGTTGAGAGACTGCATAAAAGAGGTGATACTGACTAATAGGAAAAAGTAAATATGTTATAAGCACAATGAAGCCAATCGAGGAGGAGAAAAAGATATTTCCCATCAGAATTACTGGGTGCATTTGCAAATATGTATAACTTTTTGTGAAGCTGTGGAACTATTTAATTTTTCTGTCTTTTAAAGGTTTTATTTTATGTGAGTCAGTTAATCGGTCCTTACTCTGCTTTGAAAAACCATCGGCTGTGAATTCACTTGGATAGAATTTGGAAAGCAATCAGAGCAAAAGCGACCCATTACATCAGCTTTATACAATTATCCAGAAAGTAACTGTGTTCAGTAATTCAACTTCTAAAACTTCAGAAGACTTGCTGCCACACCGGATTTTCAGCTGCAGCCCCTTCACTTTCCAGTGGCATGAAGAATTTTCATATTCCAACAGAGTTCCTTAGAGAAAAGCACAAGGCTGGGCTAATGCCTGTGCTTCAAAAACAGGAAGTTAGTTGTTTAAGTGATCACTTGGTAGGGGATCCCACCATTGGTACCTTCAGTGTAAACCTTTAGTATAAAATACTACTCATCTAATTGGAGAAAAAAGTAAAATAAAACAAGGGTCAACAGATGATTATGAGCATCAAAAGAAAAATTCATGAGAAGACTAATTTTGATCTTTTACGGCACGCCATGTGCTTTATCAAGCAATCTCATATACTTTTGCAGTACAGCTTTCTAGTTTTCAACTGTTTCAGTCCAAATGAGATATTTTCTCTTTCATTTACCACAAAACTTGTACCTTTTTACTTGGATGGAAGAGGAATTTGGGGAGGCGGTAGGGCTCTTACTTCATAGTTAAAAGGAAAACAGGTCTCTTCCATGGTTTTTGTGTTGACTATCTATTTACTTCTCAAAAAGTTTCCCGTCTTTATTTACCTTTTTTTCTCAGCCTACAAGCTGCTCTTAGGCCTTTTGTTGATTTTTCCCTTTCTAGTCCCCTCTGGCTGCTATCCTTTTCCTTCTTCCACAAAGCAAACAGTGCTAGACACCAGGCCTTCTGCGGGACCCTCTCAAATTTCTGTCATCAATTTTCTTCTCTCCTCTCACCCAAATATTAATTTACCACATTTCTAAATCTTTCATTAGAAAGATTACCTACAATGAAAATAAAGAGATTAATCAATCCTCCAAGAATTCTCCTGAATTTACCAAAGATCACACTGAGATAGACTCAAAATGTCTGTATCAACAGAATGTCAACCAACAATCCTTGGTGAATATCTGCTACAAGACAGACTTAAGAGCATCCCCGATGGGGAAGAGCAAAAGCAGAAGATGTAGCCTCTGTCCTTCAAGAAGTTTCTGATTTTAGTTGGAAGAGTAAGACACATGCAAAAATCAAATAAAAACAGAAATATAGAGTAAAGGATTCATTCAATGAAGGTCATAAATGATTTATAGTTTTGTGGCAAAGCAAGTGTGACAAAACAACATGTAGAAGCTGTTTCCAATCCTGTTATAAATATATTTGGCTCCACAGTACAGATGACCAGAAGGATACTCATAGACAATACTGGGGAGCAGAAAGGACTTTCCCTTTGTCTTCACGTACTTTGGCTATGTCCAATCTTCTAAAGTTTGAATTGCTGTTCTAATAACAAAGAACAAACAATAAATAAAATGACTCCTATGGGTAAAGAGAAGCCAAGGTAGAACAAGACGGGGCCTTGAGGAATAGGCAGGGGTGATGGGCCAGGCAGGAGGCAGAGAAAGCGCTAGACAATTTCTAGAAACAAAGTTTTGGGACTTGCAAATGATTATAATTATGCCAATTTGGTTTCAGAAGATGATTCAGGTAAAACTGTAGCAGAAAATTCAGGCTGCTGTAAGCTGGTGGCTTTGACATGATTTTGTTATTAAGCCATTTGATCTTATGTATGTTTTTCAAAGTTGCTTTTAACTACAAAGAGAGTAAAGGAGAAAACATAGCTTTCTTTGGATAACATATCCAAGTTATAAACATAAATAGAGAAAATGCGGGAAAAAACTTAAAATGTTACAAAGGGAGCTACTTCTTCAACTCTTAATTTTCTGTGTCTATAAGATTACGTGCTTCATTTCTTATCCTAGACAAAGTATAAAATTCTTCCCAAAAGGAAAAGGACAAAAGACGAGCTTTGCTTTCAACATTTTTGCTGACATGAATACTTCTAAAGTTAAGCAACAATAACAATGACAGAAAAGAAACTTAAAGCCTTTTTAGAGTTTGCATTCTATTAGAAAAAGGCCATTAAAGCAAAAACACAATCTCCCTGTGTTTACTTAAGAAACAAGTATCAAGCAGAGAGTAAGAGATGGTGACAGAGAAGGAACAGCAAGAAGGGTCTGATGCTCTGTACTTTGCAAATTAATTCTACAAACTATTTTATTGCCAGAAAGTGGGGAATTGATCCTATTTGAAATAGTGGAAAACTGAGGTTATCAGGAGTAAAATGACTGATTTACTCAAGGACTCAAGGTGGAAAATAAGTAATAAGCTGGATCTGGAAGCCAACTCTTCTAAGTTTAGCGTTCTTCCACACCACAGCTAACAACTCCAGCACAGTAATGTCGCAGGAAAATGAAGAGTACAAAATAACCAAGCAGGACAGTTTTCTGGTTCTTGCAATTATGAAAATTAAAAGAAATAAAATTTAAAAGACAGACTAACAAATGTTGGCAAAAACATGGGAAAATTGGAACACTTAAATACTGCTGGTAAAATGGTGTAGCCACTTTGGAAATGAATGTGGAGTTCCTTTAAAATATTATACATAGGGCGCCTGGGTGGCTCAGTGGGTTAAAGCCTCTGCCTTTGGCTCAGGTCATGATCCCAGGGTCCTGGGATCGAGCCCCACATCGGGCTTTCTGCTCAACAGGGAGACTGCTTCCTCCTCTCTCTCTCTCTCTCTCTCTCTCTGCCTACTTGTGATCTCTGTCTGTCAAATAAATAAATAAAAATCTTAAAAAAATATATTATACATAAAGGTACCATATGACTCAGCCATTCCACTCCTAGATAGACAAATATATACATATTTGTATAAAAAATCCCCAAGGGAAATGAAAATTTCCATAAAAATTTGTATACAAATGTTCACAACAGCTTTACTCATGATAGCTGAAAAATAGAACTCGTGTCCATCAACTAATGAATGGATAGACAGAATGTGGTATATCCATACAATGGAACATTATTTCCAATAAATAGGAATGAAGATAAATGCTACAACAGGGAAGAACATTGAAAAAAAAAGTCCTAAGTGAAAGACACCAGACTCAAAATGGTACATATTATACTATTCCATTGATAGGAAAAATCCAGAATAAACAAATGTATATAGGGCCAGAAAGTAGCCTCGTGGCCAAGGGTTGGAAAAAGGGAGTAATGAGGAGTGATTACAAGTGGTTACAGGGCTTCCTTTTGGGTTCATGGAAATATCCTAAAATTAGGTATTCCTGATGGTTGCACAACCTGTGAATATAGTAAATACTACAGAATTGCAAACTTTAAGATGGTGACTTTTATGGTATGTGATATATATCTATATAAAGGTGCTATTTTAAAAAGAGGTGAAAAAGTAAAATAGAAAAATTTTTAAAAAGAAAATATTACAAAAAATGTATATAATTTCTTTCTTAACAACCTTTGAGTTTTAGACACAACTATGGGGGGTTTTGGTTAATTAAATGACATAATGAAGTGAAAGTTTTTCAACTAGGATCAGGCATTATTTTATAATTCAGTTTCCTTTGCAGTTAAAGACATCATTTCAACATCATTTCCTCCTGTAAGGGAAACCTCATTCTTTTCATTTCACAAGTCTTAATTACATCAGGAAGGTGAGTTACAGAATCAAATTATTTTATAAAATATTTCATGACTCCTGGGTGGCTTAGTGGGTTAAGTGTCTGACTCTTGATTTCTGCTCAGGTCATGATCTCAGGGCCGTGAGATTGAGCCCAGAGATGGGATCCAGGCTGGCTGTGGAGCATGTTTATGATTATCTCTCTCCCCCTCCCCCTCTCCACTCCCTCTCCGTCTCGCTCTATCTCTCAATTTAAAAAAATTCATTTGAATGGAAGATGAAGAGAGAGATAACGTGAAACATATTTTTAAAGGGACATACAATGCATACGTAAAGCAAACACACCTCTTGGGAGCCATAAGGACTTTGACAAGTCAGGATGGCACCAATCTCCTTAGGGTTGACTCATGTAAGTCCTTCCTACCTCTTCATTCAGCTCATCACTCTTCGATGTATTGTTCTAATGGATGTCTACCAAACAAACACTCTTATTTTGATTCTGTTTTCATTGAAATTGAATTAATTATATCACAGGCAACATTTTTTTCCCAAGCTTATATTCCTTTTTGTTTTTCTGCAACTTGAAAATCTGTACTACAAAATGTAAATAACATTCTCTCTTTTCATTCGATTCAGCACATGTGCTTATTGAGATGTATGATATAGAGGGTAAGGGCAGAAAAGCAGAGCCAGACTCCCTGGGTTCTAATCTTACCCTGCTACTCACTAGCTGTAATTCTAAAAACCCAAGGTAGGTCACTTGGCCTCTCTGGGGTCAGCTTCCTCATCTTTAAATGGGAAAACAGTAGAAACTTCCTTGCACACTTGTGTGAGGATTAAATGAGGTAATATATGCAAAGCACTTAGATCAGTACCATGTTCATAATACAACATAAGCAAAGCCTAAGAGTTAGCTCATTTGTTAATAATGAAAACAGGAACAATCACCAGGATCAGCCTTAACCCAGATGAGCATCTGGGCTGGCAGAGCACAAGGCAAGCAACTGGACTGTTAACCTTTGTTCCCTATTTCACCCACTCCCCTGAAACCACTGAATCATCCTTTGCCCAGTGGGCCCATATCAGAGAGAAGGGGCATTGGGTCCATCATGACAGAGATAATAATACGTAACAAAGAAAATCTGCAAATCTGCACATAAACTCATTTTAATATCCAATGTTCATTTACGCTATCCATTTATTGCCTCCATTTTCTATTCTGTTCCTACCCCGGAAGAGTCCTCTTAAAGTATTCCTCCAAAATTACACACATGGCCGTCAGTCACTCATTACTATACTACTAAGGAATGGTTACAAGTAACGGAAGGGAGAAAAAAAATCTTAAGGAAATTGATCTAGACTCTTGAGTGTGTGTTTTTAAAAAAATGAAAATTTCTATAATCATTATAGTGAAAAAAATATATAACTATTTACTATATTCATAATGTTGATATCCAGAATATTACCTCCTAGGCTACATGCAGAATGCTCTTACTTTTCTGAGTAGGAGGAAATGGAAAAAGCAATGGACTAAAAAAAGAGTTTAACATTTTCTTTCAGCTGTAGTCTAGGTTCTGGAACAGAACGAGGTTTGGGAAAGTACAGCTGACCCTGAACAACATAGGTTTGAACTCTGTGGGTCCACTTATACACAGATTTTTTTTTTTTTTTACAGTACTATAAATGTATTTCCTCTTCCTTATGGCTTTCTTAATAACATTTCCTTTTCTCTAGAGAGCTTACTTTATTGTAAGAAAACAGTGTACAACACATCTAACATACAAAAATGTGTGTTAACTGACTGTTTATGCTGTCATTAAGACTTCTGGTTGACAGTAGGCTATTAGTTATTAAGTTTCAGGGAAGTCAAAAGTTAAAGGCAGATTTTCGACTGTGCAGTGGAATTGGTGCCCCTAACCTGGAGTTATTCAAGGGTTAACTATACTTAGCACTTTGGAAACTCCATTGTCAAGCTGCAGTGTGGAGCAGCAACTTGGGGTTGATATATGTACCAAGAAAGGTCAAGAGAACTCATTCTCCACTCTTCTCTTTAATTCCCACATACAATCCAGCAGCAAATACTGTTGGCTCTAGTCTTAAAATAAGCACTAAATCTGACTATTTCCCACAACCCCCCCCACACCCCATCATCCAGGTCCACACCACCATAGCACCCAACTACTTACTTCCATGTTTTCCTTGCTACTGTATATTCTCTACCCATCAGCCAGCATGATTCTTTTCTTTTTAAATTTTTTAAAAGATTTAATTTATTTATTTGGCAGACAGAGATCACAAGTAGGCAGAGAGGCAGGCGGCAGTGGCGGGGGCAGGGGGAGCAGGCTCCCTGCTGAGCAGAGAGCCCGATGTGGGGCTTGATCCCAGGACCCTGGGATCATGACCTGAGCTGAAGACAGAGGCTTTAACCTACTGAGCCACCCAGGTCCCCAGCCCAGCATGATTCTTTTAAACAATAAGCAAGATCATGCCACCCTCTCATTCACACCTTCCAAGAAGTTTCCATCACATCTAAAACTCCAGATCACTTCTGGGGCACCTCTGTGGCTGAGAGGGTTGAGCCTCTGACTCTTGGTCTCAGCTCAGATAATGATTTCACAATTGTGAAACTGAGCCCAGCGTCAGGCTCTGGGCTCAGCAAGTCTACCTGAGATACTCTTCTTCTCCCTCTCCCCCTACTCACATATTCACATCCTCTCTCTAGCTCTAAAATAAATACATCCTTAAATATAATAGTAAAAAATAAAAATAAAGTTAAAATCCAGACCCCTTCACATGACCTATGAGGCCCAATATAATTTCCCTACTGGCTAGCACTCCAACCTTATTTCCTACCCCTCCCTCCTTCGCTGACTTTGCTCTAAGCTATCCTCCTCTCTGTTTCTCAAACACACAAACATGGACTTGCTTCAAGTCTCTGCTCCATTAGGAGCTCCCTGATGAGTCAAACCCTCATCACCCTATCGAAGACTGCAAACAATAACCCCGAGGCTACTCCTTACATCCACTTAAACTGTTACACTTTTCTTACCACTATCTGATGTAAAAAAAAAAAATTTGACTTGTTCATTACGCATCCCTCCCTACCAAAATGTACCTCCACGAAGGCAGGGTCTATCTGTTTTGTTCACTGCTGTAACTCCAGTGCCAAGAATAGGGAGCTCAGCAAGTATTTGTGGAATAAATGAATAAACAATCAGATGAATCTCAGTGAAAGTGCTTAGAAAACTATGAAGTATTATCAGCTCTCAGACACAGCAATCATCCTTGTGCCCCTAGGGCTGAGCATCTAGTAAGTCTGAACAATGGACAGACAGATTCATGAATGAATGAAATTACCATGTTCAAGGATAATCAGGTTAGGATGGAGCTATATATTTGAATAAAGACAGGAGTAGCTATTACTAAAATTTTTTTTTAATTTTCTTTGGCTTTCCTATTGTAAAAAAAAAAAAAAAAGGTTCATCTTCTCCATTTTTCTTTTCAGCTCTGAGTAGAGCACACCTTACATAACCTGGATATGTGTCCTTACTTAAAACGAGACAAACTGGGAGAACACACACTCATTAGATCCAGTTCCCCAATGGGCCGAAAGAATCACACCCTCAGATAAAGACCTACCAAGAAAGTAAAAAGGGAGAGAAGGCAGGGAAACACCTGGGGTTTCCAAAAGGAAGGATAAAGGGTGATGGAGAGAATGGAATACTGGCCAGAGCTCCATTACCAGGATTCCCAAGCATGGAGTTTTATGATGTGTATTATTTTATTGCATATGCTTAATATAAGCAATATATATCAATACAAGAGCAATATACAACTAAAACATTTTATAATAATTTTTATGGGAATACTACATTTTATCTGGTCAGTTTTCACACACCCACCCCACACACACACTCACTAAAAGCTGGGGGAGGAGGAGCAAGAGATATATCCATTCTGTTAAAAATCGAAGAAATAATTCCTTTTCTGAATAATAAAATATTTTCTTTTAGAAATGTGTCATATGGGGGCGCCTGGGTGGCTCAGTGGGTTGAAACCTCTGCCTTTGGCTCAATGATCCCAGGGTCCTGGGATCGAGCCCCGCATCGGGCTCTCTGCTCAGCGGGGAGCCTGCTTCCTCCTCTCTCTCTCTCTGCCTGCCTCTCTGCCTACTTGTGATCTCTATCTGTCAAATAAATAAATAAAATCTTAAAAAAAAAAAAAGAAATGTGTCATTTGCACAGCATAAGGTATAGAGAAGCTGAATCACTCTGCTGTGTACCTAAAATTAATGTCACATTATGTGTCAACTATACTCAAAAAAACTTTAAGTCTGTCATATCACAAAGTCAATGCCTTTACTCTCTTCTAGCTTACAAGCCAATAACGCAATGAACATCTTAATTCACAGACACTAAAGTATGGCTGCTGTTCCTCACATACTCCTGGATGAGACAGGCGTGCCCCCAGCTCACTCTGGCTCCCGGGCCTGCCAAGCAAGTTTCTCTTTGCTCAAGGAGCTCTTATTCTCAACTCACTTTAAAACAGATGTGAAAAAACAAAACAAAACAAACAAACAAAAAAAAACCCCGAGACTCAAGAACAGCCCAGCAGAATCTGAAGCATAATTTTGAATTAATCTCTTACAAAATCTTCTCTTTGAGTTCAATTTGAAACAAAGTCTTCAGTGAAGGAAGCTATTTATTTATATTAACAAGTGAAATGGATTAAAATACATATAGTTCTAAATACAGGATTTCTAGTATTTAACTGAATATTAATAGAAATAACCACAGTGTATTATAGCTATGCCATTTAAAAAAGAGTAAGAAACAAATGTATTCATATATGTATCATAAGCAAAAAATGCCACCTGACTGTAGGAACTGGATTTTAATTAGTGGGCCCTTTATCAAGTTTGTAAATAAAGTTTAAATAAAGTTTCGTGCTGAAAAATAGTTTCCTATTTAGAGCCCTAATTTCCACACAGAGGAAAAGAAGGCTTTGAATGATTTCAATTTTCAAATGCTGAGTAACGTAGAATTTTTCAAAGTATTCTTTATTTTATTATTTAAGAATTTGTTATTTTTGATGAGAATAATCACTTGCCAATCCTATTGTGGCTCTCATTCTTTCTTTTTAGTACATTGGCAGGCTCTGAAGAAGGGGGGGAATAAAACAGATTTTGCCTGAAAAATATTACACAGCCATTTGCTATACCTTAATTTTTTTAAAACAAAAAGCCCCATACATTTTATTTAGGGTGGCATTTTATGTGTTTCCATGATTCTAATTAGTGGTTCAAATACAATATCTTAATAGTTACTAAACCTGGGTTCTAAGCCTCCTTTCCCCTCTCTCCAGTACATTGAAGAGTCCATATTCACCGGCATCAAGCCTCTTTCATGAGGACAATGGCAACAAGAAATCTTCAACAAGTGCTGGCCTGACCCCCTTTCTTTTTCTATGATCCAGCTGAGCAGCAAAAACTGCTTGAAATTCAGCAATCACATTTCTCACTGTTCCAGAATGACCTATTTCGCACTAGAATGAACCAGTGAATTCATACATATAAATAACTATCTGCAGACACTGCTTTTCAAAATATGAACAGGAATAGCCAAAAAAGGGGGGAACAGTAGTTAAAAACGAAGGTTTGGCTGAATTGGTACTTTTCAACTGTTTGATAAGACAATTAGAAACAAAGCAGGTCTACAAAATTTAGATGTCAATGTTATATTTAAAGTCCTTGAAATTACCAGTAAATAATATTCAAGATAGTGCAAGCTAAACCAAGTTTTTCTTACAACATGCATTATATTCTTATTGTGTATTTATTTAAACTGTCTTTATTCTAGAGGACTAAGAAATAAACAAGTTAACATTTCTGAGGAGAATATGCCTATAAATTAGCTGCGGCAACCTTCATCCTCAAGTAATTAGTGAGTGCTATAGTGTGCAACATCTAATTGTATGTTACATCCAGCAAATGCAAAGCAGTCTAAGACCTTCTGCTCTCTCAGGAAGAGTCTACCCCATTCTCATAATCTTTCAATGTATAAAGCTGTACACGCCAGCTTTCTCCACTAGGCTACAAAATCATGCTTTATTCATTTCCACATTCTCCATGACTGACAAAATCCTATCACATAATGAACTCTCGATGAATATTTGCCATATGGATTGATTACTTAGTCCCAGCTCTTGAGGACCTTAAAGAAGGTCAGGCAGTATTCATGGACAATCTACTGCATGGCTCATGTTAGAACTCTGTGTCACAAATTCATAGGGACCTATATCCTATCTTGAACTGACGAAAATTCTTTTTCTTTCTTTCTTTTTTTTTTAAGATTTCATTTATTTATTTATTTGTCAGAGAGAGAGAGAGACAGAGACAGAGAGAGCACAAGCATGGGGAGCAGCAGGCAGAGAGAGAAGGAGACTCCCTCCTAAGCAAGAAGCCTCACTGGGGACTTGATCCAGGACCCCAGGATCATGACCTGAGCCGAAGGCAGAGGCTTAACGACGAAGCCACCCAGGTGTCCCTTGAACTAACGAAAATTCTGACTTCAGGCTTCTGATTAGATGATCAAAAATCTTAAGTAAATTAAATTCAGGTTAAAGATTTTTAAATGTTATAACAATAAAGTTTCAGCAGATTCTGGAACTTCTGCTTCTAGCCATGATGAGAAAAGAAACCAGATTTACCCTCCTACCTCAGAAAACCACTAAGTCTGACAACATTTTTAAAAAACAAAACAGGACTGTTATTCAGACAATGAACAGGTAATGCAGGACACTGATATCTGCTAGAAGGGAGGACAAAACAAGTGATCCCTACATATAAAACCCCAAGGTGGCCAGAGTCTGCTGGACAGAGCACCAAAAAGGAGGGAGTTGCACAGAAAGAGCAAATGAGCAATAGGCACATTTGAGAGATAGATATCTCTCTCTATTTGAGAGATAGAGATAGAGATATTTCTCACAAATGAGAAATAGGCACAGGAGTCAAGTTTTTACCTGAATACTGGCCTTATTGTACATAAAAGAAAGCTACTGAGGCTAGAGAAGGAATCATTAAGGAGCAAATGGGACAATACCTGGAGCTCACAAAGGGCCAGCAATACTTGAAATTCCCAGGAGCCAGGACAGAAAGCCCTCCTAATCTACAGGCCTCAGAAGGTCAAGGCCTTGCTAGTGTGGACGAATTACCCCAGCTAACAATTGTTCTGGACCCAATGAACAAAGCTTAAAACCAAGCCACAAATGATCAAACTGTGTCCAGATAACTTAACTGCATCCCAGAGCAAAGTCCAAAAATCCCAAAAAATATCAGTGCTCAACAAACTCATATTCGCAAGGTCTGGCATCCAAACAAAATTACTAGTTGTGAGAAGTAGCAACAAAATATATCCCATAACCAGGAGAAAAATAAATCATTAGAAACAGACACAGAAATGGCATTGATGATAGAATTAGTAAACAAAGGCATTTAATCAGTATTATAAATATATTGCTGCTCAAAAAGGAAAAGAAAAACATCAGCATAATCAGGAGAGAAATGTAAGATGGAAAAAGACCCAAGTCAGATTTTGAGAGATGAAATAATGTGCTGATATGCTTCAAGGTAAAAATATTCTACATTTAACAAATATCATTATTTTCCCGAAATCCTTAACTTATTCCTTTGATTTCCTCTGATATTTAAACCCTAATATAAGGGTAAAATGGGGGTGAGTAATTATGTCACACTCATTGATTCCAAACTTTCTCTTAATGTGATACTCATAGTCTTCATCATTTTTTCTAATATTTCTCATCATTCTACCCCCGTTTACAATTAAAATTAACTCCTCTAAAATTACATAGCATATAGTGATCCAGTTGAATGTGACTTAGATTTTGTTAATAGATCAGCCTATCTTTCTCATACTTCCACTCTTATCTAGACCTCTATCCTCCATATGCGTTGGTGTTGTGAAGAAGGTGTGGGCAGGACATCAGGAGACGTGAACTCCCATCTGGTCTCTTCCTCTGTCTGAGGACCTCAAGGGCATGTGGCTAACGTGGCTGGGTCTCAGTCTCTTTATCTTCTAGAATAAAGAGAAGATAAACTTTAATTTTCAGATTAAGATCTTAATATCATCTTAATCAGCAATTTTTAAATACTTTCCAGCCGCTGAGCCCTTTAAGCCAAATAAGACAGACAGACACAGGCTATGGTACTTTGGAATGGGTATGTGTGTATTGAAGGAGAAGCGCAGATGGGATGAAACAGACCCCCTCTCACATATTCCCTCCCCTCTGGTGCTGGGTATTCAGTTTCAAAACTATGGATTATCTCAACCAGTCACCTCCAACGTCAGACTCATTCATTTACAAGTATTCATTGAATATCTGCTCTATGTCAGCTACTGGGTGAGGTACTGGGGACGTAATTGTGGATATGACAGCATGTCTGCCCTCTAGAAGGTTGTAGATGAATGAGGAAAGATGGGAAGGATGGAGGGGAACAACATACCATCTTTTATTAGAGTTGGTGTGATTTAGTATTTAGTATTTATTAGTATCAAATGATTAAGCTGTATCACTCTGATAATCAGAAAAATATTACTGTGTTGCCCTAATCCAGGTCCCATATACAGGCCAGGTTACTGCTAATATAGTCCGAAGCTTAGCAATGAGTATTTGTTACTGATAGTCACAGTAGTTTTTAAATGACTAAAGTTGGTAGCTGTGAATATAGAACAGAGTCACCTACCATTGCAGATAATATAAAATCAGGTGATGGGAAAGTTCTATCTCCTTAAATTTTGCTTTGAGTATGTCAAGGATGGGAAGAAATACAAATGGGGGTAATATATGTGAGTCAATCCAGTAAATGAGAAATATGGGCCAGTGGAAAGAAAAAAGTACTTCTGAGATGTCTTTCTCAGAGGCAGGAAAACTACTGAGGGATTCTCATAACAGATGTCAAGACACCATCAAAAATGGGTGAGTCTATGAGAAAGATCCTCTTACAAGTAAACACCCAGTTCTAGGGATGCCTATTTTAAAATCCTCCTTTCTTTTTTGTTGAATAGGAAACCACAGGCCCAAAATGACATCACTTAAGATCCCAGGTCAGCAAACCAAGACCCAATACCTAACTAACTATAGTTTCAACCCCCAAGAAATGTAACCTTTAGCCAGTTAACATGGGAATTTCCTGGTCAGCACTAGGAAATTTACTGATAGACCCTTCCTGTTCCCCTTACGAGGGTGACCTTGCCTAAAACAATGGATTCTTTGCTAATAATTTCCCTTTTTCCCCACTCCCTCTCTACCTTTAAAAGCCTTTCCTTTTCTGTAGCCCTTTGGAGCTCCCCTCTACTAGCTAAATGGTACACTGTACTCTTCATGAATCAATTAGTAAAGCCAATTAAATCTTTAAAATTTACTCAGTTGAATTTTTGTTATTTAACATTGTGAAACTGGAAAGTCTATCCCCAGAATCTCTTACATAGTACATCCTTCTGTCTTGAAATAACTCCTGCACACTACACCTGAAATAACCATCCCAGGATTGTAGCTATCTAAGCCATTTTTCAGAAAATTGGTTTTTCAAAAGAAAAAGTACAATAGAATTAAGGCAAAAGTAATTATGAAATACACATTTTAATATCTTCTTTTTTTTTAGAATTTGTGCATATGGAAGAAATTAATAATACTTTTGTAAGTTATTTAAACAATGATCTTTTGTGTCTTTTTCACTTAGAGAAACAGACTTGTGGTGATAACTATTTGGATTACACAGTAGTGCTATATATGAAGATCACAAAGCTAATCTTGGTCATCATTATCTGTAATAAGCAAACTAGAAAAAAACCCTCCCCTAAGGTGTTTATAACCATTTTATGACTAAAACTTGTATAGATTTTATATACTCTAACTCCTAGAACTTCATAATTGTTTATGGATTTATTGTGCATGCTAATAATGTGTTTACTCTTAAAATACTTTTGATTTGTTAGCATCTTAGTGAATTCATTTCATTCAATTCCCTATAAGTTGTTGTCTCTGGCTTCCAAATTACTATAAATTCAGCATGACATCAAGCATAAATCATCATTTATATTAATTGAGTGTTATTGTTATTGAAAGACAATTAGGTACACATCACTAAATTTCTGATTGAAACAAATTAGGCAAGAAAATAATTTTATAGCCAATAATGAGAAATAAAGTTGTTGTATGTTCTTTGTTTGTGATGGTGTAGGATATCAAGTGACTTTCATATTCTTATCTGTGGACATTTGTTTTTCAAACTACGTATATCAGAAAGACATTCAAATAGGCAAAATTTACCCTGATACTGAATGGAACACACAAATGCTTGGCACATTGCAAAATGTTTCAAGCTTGGTTGACTTTTAAATGCCTGAAAAGGGAATTAGAGAGAGGCCACTGAATGCTAATCATACCGCTGCATCTACTCACTACATTTAAATTCTTAGCGTGAACATATTTATCATTGACTTGTGATGCTACATCATTTTTTAATATTGCTCTCAAGCTGCTGGATAGAATTTCATGTCCTAAGTCCAGAGAACCAAGGTAAATGACAAACATGTTGCAGATTTCTTTTCTTATCTGGAATATTAATAGACTGCCTCTAATGCTGTACACAAATGCAGTCAAAAAAACGTAGCCATTTCAATAGGGTATGCACTCTTTAAAGTGTATACAGGATTACAATCCCCAAGCTATTTTCTAAAAGAATGCATCAATCCCTCGACAATTGGGCAAACTCAAGACATACCAGAAAAAACTGAGGAATAATCATTAGGAAATATAGGTGCAGGTGCAATAATCTGGTAGAATATTAGGTACTCCAGTTATGCAAACAAAAATACTTGTCCTTTCCAAGCACCCATCACAAAATCAGAAAGTTCTTACTTTCTGAAACAGGAAAAACAGGAAAAACATACATTTCATTCATTGATTTTTAGACTAAGTCTTTTATATTTGAGAAGGTCATGTGTGTGTATGTTGAAATCTTATATACAAAAATATATTTATAGTAAATTAAAACAATTTTTTCTTTAAAATGTACATACTGAAAAAAAATAAAATGTACATACTGTCATATACATTAATATTAAACCTTAGTTTCTAGACCGGCCTCATTTCTTAGACTGGTTTCTATGTAAACCCCATAGGCTCTCTCCATTGTAAGAAGGGTGTGGTGGGGACGGGGGCAAACAGGCCCATGCCCCAAGAGGTGGAAGCCAATATTCAGCTCAAGCTGCTGGGGGAGAAGTGTGAATACAGACATGGTATTTCCACATTTTCCAATTTTTAGGAAAAGAGCAAAACATGAAAATCTCCCAATTTTTAAAATTTTTGCAACTAATTCAAAGTTGAAAAAGTTATTTCTCTGAGTAGTTCTATAAAATGACATCTCTCTCTCTATCTATCTATAGGCATGTCAGTGATGAGCAAATGAGTAAGATGAAAAGGATTAAGAATTGGAGCAATCAGAGATGAAAGCAAAGGCCTAAAATATTTTCTCATCTGGCCCCCTGTCCTCAGTCAGGTAAGGTTGAGTTTAAAAGTTTCAAAAAGCTGATGTGGACAAGGCTCAAAGGGACTAAAAGGAACACAATCACACTGAAATTAAATAACATAACACAGTCTGACCACTTCCCCGACTGTTTTTTGTTGGTTGGTTGGTTGGTTGGTTGGTTTTTAAGCTAAATAACCATTGGTTTAGAAATTTTACTGACAAGTCCTTGCTTGTAAAAAGTTAGAAAAGATAGAACTGAAATTTTGAAATAAAGATGACAGAAACAAAATCTCCTGAGAAGGAATGTAGTAAAATGGAAAGAAAATAAAATAAGAGAAGTCCTAACATTAAGGAAGTACACACTGTGGGAGGCAGGAAGGCTCTCAGCCTCACAGCAGGAAAATGACTGCAGAAGAGAGATTTAGGAGAAAGACAGGGAAGCAAATTAGTGAGTGAGTGCCAACCAAGCCAGGTCATGAGAGATTAACAGCAATCCACGGAGGCGTAAAGAATATGATCAATCCAACTGGACAAATAACAAATAGGGGCGCCTGGGTGGCTCAGTGGGTTAAAGCCCCTGCCTTGGACTCAGATCATGATCCCAGGGTGCTGGGATCAAGCTCTGCATCAGGCTCTCTGCTCAGCAGGGAGCCTGCCTCCTCCTCTCTCTGCCTGCCTCTCTGCCTACTTGTGATCTCTGTCAAATAAATAAATAAAATCTTAAAAAAAAAACCCCACAAATAACAAATAGTAAAAGAGGTTACAATAGGGGCACCTCAGTGACTCAGTCAGTTAAGTGACCAACTCCTGATTTCAGCTCAGGTCATGATCTCAGGGTTCTGGGATGGAGCCCCATCGGGCTCTGTGCTCAGCAGGGAGCCTGCTTGACATTCTCTCTCTCTTTTTGCTCTCCCCACTGTGCACGCTCTCTCTCTCTCTAAAAATAAGTAAATCTTTAAAAAAAAAAAAAAGAGGTTAAAATAAAGAATAAGGAATGAAGGAATCATACCACGACACTGTTTTCCACAAAAAGCCATGGGCATAAAAAAGTCTCATCACTCTAAAAAGCAGGTCAGATAGATCCGACCTGGAATGAACACCCAGGTTTTTCCTTCCCAGCCTGGCCAACAATCCTGAATCCTTAGCTTCAGCAAGACTGAGACAGTAATTCTCTCACATACTTCGTCATATCTGTGGCTCTGCACCCCCATAAAGGGAAGGGATACATACAAAATGAAGGAAGTGGGTCAAAACAACTTTAAAAAAATCACACTTTTGTTAGGGTCAAGGATGTTTTATTCTATATTTAGGGTGTTTGAAACATTTAAGAGACTTTGACACCTTAGGAAATCAGCCATTTTAGGCTTGTGACTTTTATTTAAATATTTAAAAGAAGTTTAATAATAGTAAACTTGAGATTTTCATTTGAAATATTTAAGGGTAGTTTGACTAAGTTTATTCATAGTGTTTGAAAAACTGATGGGCTGAAATACACTTTAGGCTTTCAGTTTGTAAATTGTGTTTAAAGGCCAAGGGAGATTTCTGAAATATTTGTAAGGCTGTCTTGCTACAGGTTTAAAGTGCTTGGGAAAATTAAGTATATTAGAGGTTAAAGTTTGAAATGCTTAAAGGAATTTAATTAATCAAGTTTAAAAATGATGTAAAATGTTTTGAAAAATTTGTCGTTTATAAGCTAATTGATTATTAATCAAGGAACAAATAAAAGTGTTTAGATATCACTTAAAATTACTAGATTTTATTCTTTTTTAAGTTGCTTTCAAGTTTTATTTATTTAAGAACTCTCTACACCCAGTGTGGGGCTCAAACTCACGACCCGGAGATCAACAGTTGCATGATCTTCCGAGTCAGCCAGCTGCCCCTAAAATTACTAGATTTTAAAATGACAAGATTTGTAAGTTGAGCTTAAATTCTTCTAAAATCTCAGCTCTAAGATTTAAAACTTTAAAAAAATGATCACTAAAAATGCAAGAAATATGAGTTTTTCTCTCAAATATAAAAGCCTCTCAGGGGCACCTGGGTGGCTTAGTGGGTTAAAGCCTCTATCTTCGGCTCGGGTCACGATCCCAGGGTCCTGGGATCCAGCCCCACATTGGGCTCTCAGCTCACCAGGGAGCCTGCTTCCTCCTCTCTCTCCGCCTGCCTCTCTGCCTACTTGTGATCTCTGTCTGTCAAATAAATAAATAAATAAATAAATAATCTTAAAAAAAAAAAAAAAAGCTTCTCAAACATTAAAAGCCCAAATGACTATATGAAGACATTAATTTCTCCGATCAGGAGATAAGCATTTTTTCCGATACCTTGAGATATCAATAGGTATTCCATGAAGAGAAAGGGTCTGTAGTTTAAAAAAAGAAAAATTCAGGAAGCAACTACTAACTACATCCCTTTCCCCAGAAATTTCTAGTGTACATTATTAAAGGTTTTGAGAAGTCCTGGAATAAAGTAATGTTTCACTTTTGCTTTTTTGAACATGAAAGTTCACTGAATGCCTTTTAACACTTTGCAGAATTGCAGAAGTTTCTGTGGAACACTGTTTGGGAAACCCTACATTAGATAGTTGTGAGAAACTCCTTCAAGGATTCTTCTTTATCAGAATGCTGGCACCATAAGGAATCAAAGAGCATTTATAGGAGATCAGAGTTTCCATGATTTGGTAATATCACACAACAGATGGTAGGTAGGCTGCCTTCCCATAATCCATACATGATAATTTCTTAAATTTTTAATGTAATACCTATTGTCCCACATGCTGTGTCTCCTATTTACCTATTTAGACCCCATCTCATTATGGTCTCCATACTTAACCTTGTGTTCTAGATACTTCCAACTTCTTGAACTTCCTAGCATATGCCGTAACACTTCAAATCTCTAAGTCTTCCCACTTGCAATTTTCTCTTTTGGAGTGCCCTTACTATTATTTCTTCTTCCAAAAATCTACTACATCATCCATTAAGACTCCTGTGAAATGTCTCCTCCTCAGGGAGCTTCCTCTACCCTTTGCATACTTCCCAGGTTACACTAATTCACTGCACTTTATTCAAATATGCAAAGGGCATTCATTCCAAATTGTGGCAATCATTTGCTTTATAGAGCTTCCTTGCCCACTAAGACTCAGGGGCGTGGATTATTTTCTAGATATTTAAATTTAAAAAAATATATATCTAGTACGGTTACCTACATTAAGTCAATATCTCCTAAAATAAGTTTTTAACATCCTAAGTTTATAATTTGATCATTTCCTTCTTTGCCCTGTTCTAATAACCCTCTCAGAAACTCCAGCAGAAATGGCTATCTCACATCCCCCAACTACTTTTTTTTTATTTCTTTTTTTTCCCCCAGTGTTCCAAGATTCATTTTCAACTGACTTCTCTTTTTTTAAAAGATTTATTTGAGAGCAAGAGTGTGCATGAGTGGGGGGAGGGGCGGAGGAAAGGGAAAATCTTATACTAACTCTGCACTGAGAGCAGAGCCCCACAGGCTCAATCCCATGACCTGAGGCGAAATCAACAGTAGAACACTCAACCAAATGAGCCACCCAGGCGCTCCTCCTTTCTTTTCTTTTCTTTTTTTTCTTTTCCTTCCTTTCCTTTCCTTTTCTGCTTTTTTCTTCTTGGCCAACAGTAAGTCATAAATGTCCCCTTCTCTTTTCTACAACTAAAGGACAAAATATACTAAAGTTTCAAATATCTTAATTTTAATTTAGGTCTCTATTGGTCACAAAATCCACATACCTGCATGATATGAGAAACTGGGGGGCTTGGACTAATTCTGACTGAGAGTGCAAAGACACTTCCCTTAAGGAGAAAGTTGATTCAATTAAACAAATTACTGAGCAACCACTGAGAAGTCACTCTTTGAGGAGAGATGTAGTGCTAGCTCAAGACGATGCTTTTTTCCCTACCTGCCAAAAACCACTCGTGACAGCTAGCCTTCCACTCTTTTGGACCCTACTGAAATAATCTAGGGCTTCCAGTACAATTTACTATCCACAAGAGACCTTTCCTAGTCATTTTCTCTCTGCGATTTGTCCTTTGTGTTTAAATATACTTGGGTATTTGGTTAGACCACAGTACATAAGATTTTATTCATTAATATGTGCTCTTCCATTTGTTTCTCAACTTCTCCATTTCTCTAGGTTTTTTTGTCTCAGGAACAAAAGCATTGTTTCCTGTTTTATTTTTGTTGTCACACATAGAACCTAGCACAGTGCTCTGTGTGCATTATAAGCTAAAAAAAACACAAGTGTTCTAAAAGGTAATATTCCAGGATTATGATTTTCATGTATCAATATCTTTCGTCTAACAACTCACTGGTTAACATCCCTTTTGTAATCAACTTACCATACAGTCAGGCTCAGATAAAAGCAAAAGAGGATGTCAGTACCTTATTAAAAATACAAATACATGAGAAAGAATGTGACATTTCAATAGCCTCTTATCACTCTTGTTAAGTGCTCAGGGTAAGGACTGCGCAGGGTCAGATGGGAAGCTCCCACCTGACCCTGGCATGGATAATCATGTCCTGAGGTTGTGCAAGGGGAATGCCACTAGTCCCAAATCAACAAGCTCATTCTACTCATAGCCTGGAATAAATTAGGCACTTCAGGGAATGGAAACTGCTATTCTCCCCAGGAGGAACCAGGGCTATATGAGCAGGTCAGAGTACCTGCCTTGGGCATGTCAGGTGCCCAGCCAGCTGTGAAGTTCTTCCTAGCCTTGCTCAGTTGGAAGCAGCATAATAGGGCCCATTGTTAACACCGAGAAAAATCAGGAGCCTCAACTTTAGAAAGAATGTATTTTCCATCTCTCCAAAACTCAATGAAGAAAGTTCTGGAATATAGACCTTAAGGATTAATAAAATTGTAGCATTCATATTTTTGTCAGAAAATTAAATAAGTATATCTGATACTCTAATGAGGAGTTGGCTGTATAGTCACTTGCTACATGCATTAGACATTTTGCAGAAGTTTCTGTGTAATGAAAATACAGGCCAGTATGGTCTACTCAGTTTGGTATTTGTTTAGTCCCCTTCCATTATAACAATAACAGCAACTCCTGATCATTTCTCTACATTTTCAAATCATTCCAGGGAAGACGAGCCAATAAAAATTAACCTGTGACTAGATTTCCATGGTACAGGACTCAGGAAATACAGAAGGTGGCCCAGGAATAGTGGGATCTGCCGAGCTGCCCGCTGGCTCCGGGGCCCTGCTCGATCAGGCACTGGCATTAGCCTCGCTTCACATCGTGCATCCACCATTAAACTGCCGTAGTGTCAACATATGCTGCTTTGTGCCGTTCGCGTTGCGGTTACAATTAACATTCATCTACCCTTCATTCCATTCCAAAAGCAAGGTGCTAGGGAAAGGGAAATTGACTTGAGAGAAGTACCTGATCCTTATCAGGAGGAAAACAAATTCCTCGTAGGGATGGGGAAGGGCAGAAAATTCCTCAATCCCAGCTCCATGGCCTTTTGGGACAAAAAGGTTGGTCCACGAGCCAAATCAAATGAGTTTAAATCAGGTAGCAACCACCACTTATTATCCAAATTTAATGAAAAAGGTGGCAAGATGGAAGCTCTGTGAATAATCCCGTTGTAGTTAATCTCCCCTTTCTAAGAGACAGTGTTTCAGATTTAACCACTGCATACAATAACTAAGATATTTAATGGAAGGGAACAAAAAGCCATTTGAACCACATAACACAGTAAAGAAGAAAAATTTATTAGTTTATTTCTAACTCAAAGGTTTCATTGATGTATCCTTAGGGCCTAGAATAGTTCAGATATTGATTTATTGAATGATTAAGTGAGTCAGTCTATCCTCACCACCATGTTTATTATGTTCTCTATATTAGTTAAAAGCCTAAGAGAATAAAAAGGTTTCAGATTTAGTCTGTCACTATTAAATAATTTCCAAGTAAATAGGCTACAACATTTAGAAAATTTTAATGTTTTTTGGCAATGGAATATATAATGACAGACAGACACCCATGTACACTCCTTCCATACACAAAGGCTTGACAAAAACAGGAGGAAAAGAAATATTTCTAAGTTATATGAATGAGCCTATGCATATTTTCATATATAATTGTGCATTATACAAAAGGAAAAAGCTACATAAATCTAATGCATACAAAACTGTGTTTATAATTTAAATGTTTTCTTCATTTTATTTTTAAAGATACTGAAAAGTAACACTTTATTAATATACTTGGTATTTTTATATTCCAGCCTAAACATTTTAAGTTTATTTGCATAAGTAATATTCTAATTCCATCTACTGGAAAAGAGTGGCATCAAATTAATAAATACTAAAAACATCTGTGAAAGGCATCAAAATACTATTTTCTAAATTATAAGCTGAATTTTGACAATATATTGGCCCTTCAGAATGAAAATACCAACAAAAGCAATAGCAAACTCTTATGAAGAGCTTATTATGTACCATTTATAATATATATAGTTTTCCTATAATTTATATAACATAAAATAAAATACCAAGTTATACATAATACATATATATATACACATGTACTACTCATACACATGTACATACATAAATATACATATTTTGTCCTCATAAAAATCCTATGAAGTAGATAGCATCATTTCCTCCATTTTTAACATGAGGAAACAGAGGCACATAGAGGTTAAATAACTTGTTAATAAGTCACAAAGCTAATAAATAACAGAACAATTATTTACATTCAGACAGTCTGGCTCCTGAGTTCATATGCTAAATCCCTATGCTGTATTTTATAGAGAAATAATTTTAATTTTTTGTGAAACTATCATAAATTAAGTATACTGTTAGAAAATATCAAGTTAAATATTTGTAATGCCTTCTAATAAATCCATTTATGAACCGTCCTTCAGGTGTGGACCTAACTTGTATTACCACAAATAGGAAGTACGTGCATACAGAAGGAAAGACCTCTTATACAGAAATAGACAGAAATAACCTCTAAGGAGAAATATCTAAAACTAGAAAATCAACATTACAGGAATTTAAAACTACATGCCAATTTTGTCTTCATAAAAAAGACCTTTGCGTAACATATACTCAAAGTCAGTGAGGCAAATGCAAATGACTCTCAACAGTGTCTACTGTATTGACTGTCAGCAAAAGGCTTTACAGAAAATGCCCACGAGGAGCAGCTAAGATAGTACTGCCCTGGCTTCTTCCCATGGCATGCTTTAGTCCTACAGCATTTTGGAAAAGCATATGCAAGGATACAGCATGCTCCCACGATTACCTCCTGATTATTGGTGGGGCTATCAAATTCATTAGTCCTACATTTAGTTCACTAGAGCATCTGCTTCTGATCCTGCCAACCCATGACCTTAACCTGGGCTGAGGGATACAAGCATTATTATTTCTCACCTCTAGCCTGATTTTTGCTCCTTATTCCTTAGCTGCAGAGATTGCTTACTTCACCATGCTGGATCTTTTAGGAAAAGAGTGTTTTTGTGGCATGACACGCTACTTTGCATGTGTATGTGGTTGGTTGAGCTTTTTGCCTTTTTCTTTTTTAATTGCCACCACATGGTTTGGGCAAAATCTTCTGCAGGAAAGTCAGGATTTTATAGGAATTACTCAAATATCTCTATTTTAAATACAGCTTTCACCAGGGAGAAGTGCATTAGCCTCTTAATTTCCCTCAACCTCACCTCTTTTTTTTTTTCCCTCTCAGCACAGGCAAAGTTCTGAAGAGTAACATCAGATAACATCAAGCCGCTCTTAAAGTAATAAAGTAATGAAAGGACGTTACCTAAAGATCAGCAATTAAGTATGCCAATTCCTAAAGACAAATCTTTAAAATCACTGTAGGCATTGAAACATTCAGCTACCATGTTTACATTTCCATTTGATAACTTTAACTCAAACAAATTACATCCTGGTGTTTTTGTATCATTGAATTTTTAGTAGAGACACATCACTGCATCTTTTCCTTAGAACTTACTTTCCAAATTGAAAGGGGAAAAAAAAAACAACAACCAGGAGTCTGAGTAAGGCAAACTCCAGTTTCATCCTATTTTAGCACACCTCCAACTGTCGTCTCATTGTCACCTTTCATTAGCTGATACGCCCTATTTCTGTGTCTCTTCTATACACCAAAAGAGGGAAGGAAAAAAAAAAAAAAACAACACTGCAATGCATGAGATTTCCTAGTTTCTGCTCTTGGGTAAAGGGGAAGCAAACCAAGAAACTCTGAAATGGTCAGTCAAAATCAGTATCTTCATATACAAAAGATATCACATTATTATCAGGAGAAGCCACTCACAAAATGAAAAATTGAAGCTCCTTTGTAACCTCGGGCTGTAAGTTCTTCTCCTGAGTCCCAAAGACAGAGCACCTACCAACTTGTATTCTTTTTGAAGCTATATTAAATGATGCACTAGGTCAGTGACTGTCAATTTATTTGGGGTAAAAAAATCACTTCACATCCTTTCTGTTGGCATTACTGAACTGCCTTGACAAAGTCAGATAAACACTGGATTTGCTTAATGCTTATTTTGGCCTATGGTTTCAAAGTTTTAACCAACTTCAAGTAAGTTCTACACATTCATTTAAAACACCGCAAATTTCAGGTCACCTGGAGGTTAGGTTAAGCTGATAAGAAGAAAAGGCATTTATATTTCTGAAATAAACACATACTATGTGCAGTAATTCATAAGATAGGAAATATGTCTGCAAAGAACCAAAGTAATGGAGGAAAACTTAATTTCAGTTTCATTCATGCGATTTTCTAGTTCTCTGATGTTGCCATGTATTCCTTAGTTCCTTGGACCTCAGCTTCTTCAGAGAGAAGACAGTAAGGCTGGACCAGACAAACTCTATGGTTCCTTAAAATTCTTACACTCCAAACTTAAACAAATTTATCAGAGTTTTAAAGAACAAACATAATTACAGGTATTTAAGCTCTGAAATGACTAAATTGGCCTCTTACAACAGTATGCAATACTACTAAAAACATTTCACTTTGGCTTAAAATGTTATTCTACTTTAATAAGAGTGCTACCCAGCTAGTAAGCAAATACCTGTACATCGAAAATATTTTTATAGCAAGCATAAACAGTTTGACAGTAATTTGTATCATTCTCACGGGAAAATAACTTCTCCAATCTCATCTTTCTAGTCTGTGTAGCAGTGCCAATTTATAGGCATATAAAATTCGAAATCTCTTCTGTGCATCAATTATAACTTACGCAGCTCCCTGAGCAGCATTTAAAAAGCAAAGAAGTGCAAACAATATTCTGCTTGCTGACATAGTACAAAATTTAGCTAACATAGCTTTAGAACTTCACAATTTAACTGCAATCAAATATCCTCTTTTCAGGAAAGTAAAAGGACTAGGATAATATCCTAAGTATAAAACTCCATGTCTAACTAAACCATACCTGAAATTATCTAGCTAATCACCCAACAAAAAAGGGCTGTAGGGTAGAAACCTGGTTAATAATATTTTTCCTTGTTATCAAGGTACTAGAAGTCATAAAATCCTACATTTTATTTTTTAAAAAGGAATGCACTTAAAATCAAGATATAGGGGCACCTGGGTGGCTCAGTCGGTCAAATGGCTGACCCTTGGTTTCCACTCAGGTCATGATCTCAGGGTCCTGGGATGGAGCCCTGTATCAGGCTCCATGCTCAGAGCAGAGTCTGACTGATTCTCTCCCTCTGCTCCTCCTCCTGCCATACTCTCTCTTCTCTCTCAAATAAATAAATAAAATCTTAAAAAAAGAAAAGTATAGATACGTATCTATGTAACATAAATAAAAAGATCAATGCAACATAAGGGATCATAACCACTGGGGCCTTTACTGCATTGTACTATTTAGAAAGATAAGATAAATGTACATTAAAAATAAACTAGACAAACTTGAAAGTTCCAGAAAAATCAAAAAATTAGGTCAGGGTCAAAACTGAGCAAAATGAGTAAGACCTAAACATCAATCAGAATATAAGTGAGACAGATAAGAACTTTCTGAATGAGATATTCAAAATTTATATCTACGAGTAACTATAGGAGTCTCTGGGACATGGGCAGCTAATGGAATAATATGAATCCTTTCAAAACTGGCAGTAGTTTTGATCAACAATGATTGCTTTGGTAGGCTATGTTAATGGATATGTGGGCAGATACTTGCATATAATTTTATGGTATTACTAGCACTATGCTATGCTTTGTGTAGGGGAGGGAGGGGATGCTTTTTAAGCTAGATAGTTTATGTTATTATCATTTAAATAATATCCAAACCCTAGAAGCAACTAGAAAACTTTCCTTAGCTGTATACGTTCTTCTACTTCCTGAGAAATGTAACCAAGTGAAACACAACACCTGTATATTCTCACAGTCCAAAGGGCCCCAAGAGTCAACAAAAATTCTGAAAGCCCACAAGTGTGAAAATCCTATTTCTCAACTCCTTAATTTTAGATTGCTCTGATGGAATGGAGCTTTTGAGAATTTTCTCTAGAGCAATCATGTGCAGTTATGAGTGGTGCAGAGGCAAGTACTTTCTGGTCAGCTGTAGACTGGAGATAGTCCTAGGGTTCCCTGCTAATAGCACATGGCTTAACTAAAATAGAGAGCATAATTTAGCTTCTAATTTCATCAGTTTAAAAATCAAGTAGGAAAAAAAATTGGGCCCTAGGCTAGAACCTGGCATTTGAGATACCAGCCCAAGGGCATATTTTCTTAAAAACTATTTTGGAGGTTTTGTAGGTGAAACTAGATAAGATTTACTTACTTCTCTCTCTTTTAAGATTCAGTTTCTTTTGTTAAACCATGAAGTATTTTTTTTTTTAAATTGGTCTGCTAAAGTACTAAACTGGAAATTTTCATCTAATTCAAATCAGACTCTTTTCACTTCAGATAAAAAATGATTTTATTAACATTCTAGACAGCTAAGACCCTATGAAAAACTGTTAGTTTATATTTTTACCAAATATATATATATACTTATATATATACATAAAAATGTGTGTGCATACTTTATATATATATAAGTGTGTGTGTGTGTGTATCTCATTAATTCTTAGAGCAAAAGAGCAAACATACAGCATGAGTCAGCTAAAGGCCTATTTTCTAAAAGATAGGTCAGATGAAAATATTTACTGACTTTAAAACTAACAAGACACATTTTAGGTAACCAGGTGTGGTCTATTTAGCTCACTGAAAGACAAATTTGTGGGGAGAAAGGGTCACTGAGAGTCAAAAACTGAGAAGAAAACATTTCTCTGGTCAGTGAAGAGAGTATTACAAACATCATCACACAGATTCTATTTAAAGTCACCAGAAGCTTTTAGGTATCTAAAATCCTCGAGTCGATACAATCTCAGTCTTGTCTTTGCTTCTCTGTATTATGCTTCGTGGTGGTGGTGGTTGTTTGGCTTGTGCCAACAGGAATAAGAAGGAAGATATCAATATGAAATTTGAAAAGCCATTTTTGTCTAAGAAAGTGATTCCAAATTTGGAAGATTCAGACATGAATGCCTCTGTAGAAGTTGCTTTCAAATTGTCCCACATGCTCCCTATAGTACAAATTGAGGCCACAGTGACAGATTCTGATTCTCAGCTACAATGATGACAAATACCAAACTGCTGTCATTGTCCTGTCCAAAACACGACAGGAAGGAGAACAGTGTGGAACAGCTACACAGCACAAGGGGGTTATGCACCTTGATTCCCTTTTCAAAACTGCCATCGGTGTCCCCTCCACTCTTGTAAGTGAGCCACAGAGTCAGCATATCTAACAGGGCTCTGAGTTTCAAAGGTTATTGACACACATTTGTTCCCTGGGGGTGAAAGGGAGGTCCTTCCACGTTAGGAAGATGATGAGAAAAGAGGTTCTTGGAAATACAAGACACTAGGAAGGGGAAATTCTGTAGCAGGCCATTTTTCCAATTAAAAAAAAAAAAACTAACAGATCTTTAAAATTCTGCTTTAAAAAACTATATGTAATATAATAGGAACTAGAGATCAGTTTTTAACATTTTTTAAAAAAACTTCTTCCCTAATGCTAATTTCTTTTAAGGAAATCACAATATACTAAAAAACAAGCAAGCATCAATTAAAAGCTGATCTTTAAACATGCTATGTGTAAATGCACTCAAACACTGAAAAATGTTTGAGTAATAAACCCACATGAGGTTTTAAAACTAGAGTTGTAAGCTTTTATGAAACAATATTTTCCTACTTTTTCTACCTATCAGTTATTAAGAATTTCTCCTTACGCCTCCATTGACCAGAAAATCTAATCATCATCCAATCATAATTCTTTGCTTTCACTGGATTTTACCTGTGATGTAAGGTCAATGTTTTAGGCTCTTCATTTCTGGTATTGTTTCCTCTAATATTAACAGTTAGTTGTGCTATTGGGGATTCCTTAGTCAACTAGCTTGGCTCAGCTTTAATACTAAAAATGCTATTACAATAAGAAAGAAGGTTATGAAATAGATGAAAAGGGAAAGAGTTAATATACCGACAATAATTTACCACCTTCCTATGACTAGCCCTGTGGCACATGGAAACCCTATGATAAAAACAACCACCAAGAAAACTTCCTTTAACCCAGCATTTCTGATGCCTTGTCTGATTCAAATACCAAAACCAACAAGAGTCTACAAAGCACAGTTAACAATTATGTGAAGATCCGTAGCACAATTTTTTTCAAGCACTTTAAAATTTTAATGAGATATAGATCGCACAACACTAGCTAAAGAAAGCAACCGGGATACGCCAGGGAGTATAGCTACCAATGTATAATTTCTGCAGATAATGCCAACTGTAAGGAAAATAAACTTTTCAATGTTATACATAATTTCAGCAGGAACATCTGGCTTTTTAAATATCTGCAATATAAAAACAAGCTAAACCAAGTTCAATTATTACATTTATGTTCCCAGTATGTAGAAATTCATTTCCCCATCTAGCTATTTAAATGGAATTTTCTGGTTGATGTGATTTTTAAGTAGATGTGATACCAATTGCTACTGAGAATTGCACTCTCAGAGAATTGCATCAAATAGATTGACTTAAAAATGCTCTCAAGTCTTGATTATTGGTAGCAGAAAATCTGAATTTAAGTATTTTTTTTTCAACTGTAAGCAATCAATCTACCTATATTACATCCTGACGGAGCACCTGAGTTAAGAAAGGGAAAACCAAAGGAAAGGCTCTTTTAGCACCATCTTTTCACTAAGTAGGATTTTACCAATTTGTTCTGCAGTTGTATAGGGTGTCAGGTATTATGAAATCAATGCAATGTATTCACTAGTTGTCAGTCACAGGATGACAGTATTGTAAATTAAGGGGATGCATCTTCGAGCAGGGTTGCATACATATTTCCAAGGAATCCATTTTCAGTCTGATTTATGCTCTTATAATAGACAACCTACCACTATCTGTTGAAAAGTCTCACAGGTATGAAATTGTCTAATTGAATATCATTTTCCTTTATAATCAAAGTAGGCTCCCATTTAGCTTCAATCACTTTGCAGTTTTAACCTTAATATTTTCTAAATAGTGAAAAGGAGTCAAAAGACTTCACGAACAGTTTTGAATAACATTACTGATTTAAATATGTCTCTACTGAGATGAAAATTACCGAGTAAAAATATGTCATGGTAGTTGCATAACTCCTGAGAATATATCAGATAGCATTCCATAAAGCAGTAATTCATTACCATCGTAGTTTTTAAAAATCTATTCTAAAACCTGATTAGAACAAGGATTTTTTCAAAATAGGTGAAAATAATTATTGGCTGGTATACTAAGATCTTTTAAATTTAAAATAATGTTAAATTATCATTTTTTCCAGAGAGGATTTTCAAGAAACTGCTTTATATTCTTTTATCTAAATAAACTATGTTTTTTAATCCCACAAACTTAATAATCTAATAAAATAAAAATGGCCAGGCAATGTAAGAATTTATACAAGTTCTGGTAAGTCTATATAAATAATTCAATTTTTCCTGACTTTATTTATTAAAATAATATTTTAATAGGAGATAAATTGTTTTAAAGGGCAGATAACTTTACATAAACTATTTGTATTTTTCAGGTCCCCATCCAGACTTTGTCATGCATTTTTATATAATCATAAATATAATAATAAATATAATTGATTTTGACATGTAATTTTTATTAGAGGTGAGAAAACAAATACCAGAAAGTTTTCAGGAAGTCAAAACTGTGACGTAGAATAGGAAAGAAATGAGAGGAAGAAAAATTTCTCTTTCTCTCATACACACATGTGAACTTGTCATTCTAACCTAAGAATTGCAAACCTTAAAACTGGCAAAAAATCGTATATCTTACTTAATAATCAAGCAGCTGTGGGTGGGAGTGGAAAAGTAAAATAGTATTTATAAATATCTGGAAGTAGTCATAGAATTTTGGGAGAGGTCCTTAACATTACAATGAAATCATTACATATCAATGTAATTATTAGGCCTATGGATGGGATGACAGGAGCTGATATACATGTGGATTCAATTTACATGGATAAAGTAAAAAAGGCTACCTGTTCAAGATTTTACTCCAGGTGGCTAAATGTAAAAACCTAGAACAAGTTCATTTGTGAAGACTGCTTTCCTGTGTGCTAAAAATTTGCCAAACCAATTCTTTTCTATTCTACCTTACAGGCATATTTATCAACTTCAAAGGTTTAAAGTATTTTAAAAAATCTGCTTTAATATCCCACAATAGTTTTGTTTTGTTTACTTTACATAGACTGTCAATTGTGTTCTAACTTCATAATAAGATTTATTCACTCAAAGATGGCCAAAACGACACCTGCCAGGTGTGCTAAGATTAGGATGGGTCTTATAAATTCAATTAATAGCCCAATATTGCTGTGCCCTATCCTGAAAGCCTGCCTTTAGGTTCCAGTTCTCAATTTCCATATAGGTCTCATTTAGATTTTTTTTCTGAAAAATGAAGCTAGAACCAATATTTTTTATTATTCCAAATTTTTCAAGTCTTTCTAAGCCTTTAAATTTTAGAAAAACAGCAAAACTCAATAGACATACTATCCACATAAATCTCTATGTCATTCTTGACTCTGCTACTGAAATAAATAACATATTTCAAACAGGAATAGCAACAATTTTACAGGGTTAGATCTACTCCTGTTTTATGTCTCTTCTGACACAAACTTCTTGGTTCAAGTTATTTCTGACACCAGTAAATTATTACTTCCTGGTTACATTAAAAGGTTCCTTCAGCATCTAATGAATCTTAAATAATAAATGTATCTCCTTGACTATTCACCATTGGAAGTTCTGAATTCTATTATAAATAAATCCATGACTGTTTGGTAATAATATTTTGCTGTAAGTGTGATTTATGAAGGATTTGCAAGCAGCCGAAGAAACAGGTACCAAAATCACAAATGAAGAGACCCTCACAGTCCTCATTAATAGGATGACTATAAATGATTTAAAATTGTAGTGAGGCAGATGCTTCTATAGAAAGACAACCTACATGGGTGTCATTGGTTTTAATAATGAGAACCCACACCTTTAAAGGAAAATCCTAATAAAACATTCCATTAGGAAAAAAAGTGGGGGGGGAGAGGATATACTCCTACAAGCTAATCACCACTGTGAATTCTCTTATATTCTCAGAGCAGCAAGAGACTACATTTCCATCAAAATATAAATTCTTACCACAGAGGGAATTTAGAACACAGACTGTTTTGTAAGAAAGAAATAATTATTATAGTATTTGTTACAATTACAAATATTAATTATTATATAGCTATAGTAATTATGGTTCCATTATAACCTCTAGTTTTCTCTGATAATTTCTAAAATTATCTCAATAAATGTCAAGGCTGAATTTTAGGGATTTTTTTTCATAAAATCACTTTACTCATTTAGAGTAACTGACACACAAATTTACATCATATTCAAGCCAATATTCTATTAGAAGCGTAATCATATGTTTTCCCCAAAGAATTATTTTATATCAACTTTGACTAAAGGTAGTCCCTTTTAAGAAATGCCAAAACGTGAACAATTCACACACAGCTCCGAAAACTCAAAATTATCTCTTACATACAGGTAACAATGACCACATTAGATTGAAACCCCTGGGCTGTTATTAAGTACAAAATAACGGAAAACCCGAATTAGTTAATGCACTAATATTTACGCCTTATTAATGGATATTTGCCAAAGTGTACCTAGGAATATTATCTGGGTGGGTGGATGTGTGTGTTTTTTAAGTAAACTCTACACCCTACATGGGACTTAAACTCATGATCCTGAGATCAAGAGTTTCATGCTCTACTGACAGAGCCAGCTAGGCACAACTATTTGGGTGTGTTTTTTATAAATGAATAAACTTTTTTACTTTCTATAACATGTTGTGTTTATTACAGATATTCAAAATTTATATAAATAATGTTTTCTCTTTAAGAATTACTAGAAGGACTTTCTGATTTGATTGGCAAGTTTAAAAAGTTTACGTTTCAGTAGCTTTTCATTCAAGTTAACAGTGACATACAAAATAACTTTAATTTCATTATTACCTCCTTTTAACAAACACATCATTTAACTGTTTAATAACAATGGTCTAACAGAACAAAAAGTAATCTGATTCCCGAGACAGTATGAATAAACATCACCACAAACCATTTAAGTTACTTAGCCATATCTCACCAACACTCCATAATCCCAAATATGAATAGAACATCTCCATTTGGATATCTTAGTTTACCTCAAACCCAGCACAGAAACATGGAACCAAAAGAAAGGAATGCTCTCTGCACAGAGAGGTTACCTGCAGTATTACTAGCAGTGGGAAAAAAGTCAAAATAATTTTAATAAATTTTCCCTTCAAAGAGGAAAATGGAAATGCTTAAGTAAACTCTGGCAAATATCCACTCAGAGGCACATTTGGCAGTAATCTAGTCATTAATATGATCGCTCTGAAGATTCTGGAGGGACATGGAAGCAAACATTAGTGAAACTGTGCAAGTGCTAGGATTACAATTTAAAAAGCACTACTAATAAAGGGTTGGAAGAAAAAAATTTTGAAATTTTTAAGGAAAAATTTAAACTTCTCCCATAAACTATTTCTTCTCTGAACTCTCCTCTTTCAGACTGTCCCTATATTTGGCTCTTTCTTTGAGGGGTCATTAAATGATACTATGCCTGAGGGAAGTGGCCACCACTTTGATTTTAGTACACTATATTAAATATTTCCTAATAGTTTATGCATTTGAAATCTATCTGCCAATTTAGTCTTATAGTAATAATAAGCTATTTGGGAGTTATGAAATAAATCTAAAATTTCTAGGTTGTTTTCTCCATTCATTCATTTTTTCACTCATTCGCTCAGAGTACAAATGAGCAGCCCATTCTGGAGACTGAATTTTAAACTCTCTGAGGGCAACCAACACTGATTACTCATTGCCAACCACAGTGTCAGGAATCCAGACAGTATACAGAAATTTGTTGGAAAAGAGGAGGGAAAAAATGGAGGGGCAAGAGAGAAGGAAGGAAAGGAAGGTGGGCTGTATGTGGCAAAGAAAAAGAAGGAAACAAAAAGGTAGAAGAAAAGAGTTAAAAAGGCTTCGGCTTTAGAGTTACACATCTCAGCTTGGACTCTGTACCTAATTCTTACAAGCTGAAAATCTTGAATGTATTTAAAATCTTATGTTCCCTTTTTCCTTACCAGTTAAAAGGAGAGTCAAATGAGTTGGCACCTGTAAAAGGTTTAGCAGAGGTCCAATTACAGTAGGTGCGCTCAGTAAATACTGGCTGCCCTACTACTAATACCTCAATATCCTTGGAAGAATTGGTATTTTTAAATCACTTCTAAAATTCTAATATTACAAATTTAAGCACTTCCAGTAAAGTGACACTGAACATTGGCAGTCTTTATTAGCTGTTTTGAAGGATATAACTATTAGTTAGAAAAGCCCAGTGATCTAACCTCATTTTCCCCAAAATTGGCAAAAAACAATAAATAGCAATTCTTAAGATAAGTCCAATGGCAAACAACTTTAGTACTTGTTATATGACCGTAATGGTTTGCTGAGGGAAATTATATGGGAGGAAAAAAAAAAAAACCCTCAAAATTAGCACTGAACACAAATATATGAATATGTATGTGATAACAAAAATAGAACATATATCAGGGGATCCAAAAAGGGGGAATCCTCTTCTTTGTTTTAAGAAATCATTTTATAATGAAAATAATCCCATTATAACTTTCTCTCATTTTTAGGTTTATAATTAAAGATATCAGGTTTTCTTAAACTGGGACTTACTTGTACATCTACCCATGGGTTTTAAAATAACAGATAGATGTAATTTCAGAAAATGACAAGTAAAAAATGTAACTATTTTTTTTTCCTCAAACCACTGAGCTGAACTGTGGCCACTCTTTCTGGGATAATAGCAGAGTTCTCTTTCCAAGGAGTGCTTGGCACAGTATAGTGATGAAAAGAAAAGCACACCCGCAGAAACAAAGGAGGAAAAAGAGAAGCACCACTGTATCTGCAGAGGCACCCCAGGGGACCAACACTGCAACTATAGTAAACACTGGAAGCTCTCCACGAAGGAGTCCATCTTAAAATTACACATATGTGTAATATGTGTGCTATATGCACATATCCACTGATTTCCTATTCTGATTCCAACAGCCTCCTGGCTCCCAAAGTCACCCACAGTTTGGCAGGTTCTTCCATAGAAATCCTCAGATCCTGATTACTTTCCCTTCATTTCTTTTCCACATTAAGCCTGCACTGCATTTCCTTTTCTTTCTCTTCCTTATTGACCAAAAAAAAAAAAAAGAAAAGAAAAAAAAAGTTGCTATGAATTTAGTGAAGTGTTCAATTAATTTCTATTTGAATAATCACAGCATCATCCAAATAATTTTTTTCTCATTTTATGTTTAGGTAGAAAGCATTATTGCTATTTCCTATAGTCCAAAATAATGCTCTGTGATCAGAGACTTACTGATTTAAAAAGGTTAGCAAGCAGGGCACCTGAGTGGCTCAGTGGGTTAAAGCCTCTGCCTTTGGCTCGGGTCATGATTCCAGCGTCCTGGGATTGAGCCAGCCTGCTTCCCCCACCCCCTCTCTGCCTGCCTCTCTGCCTACTTGTGGTCTCTGTCTGTCAAATAAATAAATAAAAAATCTTAAAAAAAAAAAAAAGGGTTAGCAACCACCTATCTATTATGTCTCATATTTTTAGTGGCAGCTTTAGAATTTCGTTGAAGAAGGGGACTGGGGATGTCAATCAGATTGGAGGAGGAGCACCCACAGAAATCATCTTAGCAGTGTGTTTACATAACTGCCCCAGAGCTTTTATCTGTTCCTCTGAGATAGTTCTAGAGTTGCAGAGAATAAAGCTAGTAGTGCCTCTGAGAAGAGCTAAGGCTCTCATAAATCACTCCTTGATACAGCTCCTTCATGTTGAAAGGGGATGGTTTCAATGCAGAGTTGGATTGAAGGTAGGAGTCAAGGGCAGCTTATTCACAATGTGCTGTTTTTGTTCCTCGTAATATTACCCTGATATTCAAAAGGGTAAGGATTAGGCAAGCATCTGGACCTTGGTGAGAAAATGTCCTTGGCTAACTTCACACATCCTTGAGATTCAAACCATACTTGTAAGAGATTCAGGGCTTCACCAATGTCTTAACTACTCATCAGTAGTGAAGTGAACAGATCTAGATTCTCCACTGTCCATTCTCCTTCACAATTCTTTATATTCCCATAAGTTTATTTCTAGGTAAACAGTAAGGACCTTAGGCTACACGTGAAATTTTGAGAAAACCAAAGACAGAAAGGGGGCTAAAAGGGTCCTTACTTTAAAATGTGACATCTTGGGGGTGCCTGGCTGGGTCAGTCAGACAAGCAAGTGACTCTTGATCTCGGGGTTGTGAATTCAAGTCCCACATTGAATGTAGAGATTGTTTAAAAAGAAAATCTTAAAAAATAAGTAAATAAATAAGTAATAAATAAAAAATAAAATATGATATCTGTATTTGGAATTTCTTTTCAAATTTAGATTTGGGGCTTATAGGGGCCTAGAGGTAGAAGGATAAGAAAGTTATTTCCTCTCTAATCAAACTATATAAAAAGTTGAACATCTCTGATCTCCCCCAAAAAGGAATTTTTTAGATGAATATTTTAGGAGGCAGCAGGAAAGAGGGAATGAAAGTTCCAAAATATTCACCTAGTCCTCTGACACCATCCAGTTGTCAATACCTCCAACATAGGTCTTTGTAGTCATGGCAAGGATAAGGGGTATTTCAATCATCAATGAGCAACAATGGTTTCTGTTTCAGCATAGAGGAGGAAAAAAAAGTAGGATTACTTTTGAAGAAAACATTTTGTTTTCATCTCAAAATATATGTATATATGTGTGCTGTGTGTACGAAAAAGAAAAAAATTGTAGACGGGTCAAACCTCTGAAATTTAGAAATGGAAAGACCCTCTTTTATCTATTTATAAACTTAACTCTAGAACTAATTCAAACTACTACTGATTAATGTTTCTTAAATCATTCATTTCCTCTGCGTAAGTTTCATTCATTCCCACAAAAAGGAAAATGGGCTAAGGCGCGTTAAGCTTGCTAAATATGTAAAAAATTAAGTATTCAAATATCAAATTCAAAACCACTAAGTTATAGTGATATGTTTCTTGGTATGCTGCAATCAAGTTTAAACAATGGAATTTTTTTACTCAAAATGGACTGTGGACCTCAGAGTTAGTTTTTCTTGCCCAATTAAGAAATATGGAGGGGTGCCTGTGTGGCTCAGTGGGTTAAAGCATCTGCCTTCAGCTCAGGTCATGATCCCAGCATCCTGGGATCGAGCCCCGCATCGGGCTCTCTGCTCAGCAGGGAGCCTGCCTCCCCTCTCTCTCTGCCTGCCTCTCTGCCTACTTGTGATCTCTGTCTGTCAAATAAATAAATAAAATCTTAAAAAAAAAAGAAGAAGAAGAAATATGGAATGAAAGCCTATGGTCAAAAAAGTGGCTATAAGAACTAATAGGGGCGCCTGTGTGGCTCAGTTGGTGGGGCGACTGCCTTCGGCTTGGGTCACAACCCAGAGTCCTGGGATCGAGTCCTTGCATCGGGCTCCCAGCTTGGCGGGGAGTCTGCTTTTTCCTCTGACGTTCTCCCCTCTTATGCTCTCTCTCCCTCTCTCTCTAATAAATATATAATTTTTTTTTTTTTTTAAAGAACTGCTGTGCCAATTCATGTAAGCACAAGGTAGTGTTTAGTAGTACTTTACTCACACCAAAAAATATATATACTAGTAAATAAAACTGATCCCTTGGGGAAAAAAATTAAAATTATAATAAATTTGCACTGTGAAGAAAGCCCAACCTAGTGAAAATTTAGAAGTTAAGTACAGAATTTTCTAGGAGTGACTATTATTAGGTATGTGGTCTAAACTCAGGGGGAACCTCATGTTTCTAAGTCTGAAAATTTGTTTTGATCATTCTATCTCTTCTTAACACAGCAAAAAAAAAAAAAAAAAAAAAGAAAAGAAAAGTTAAATGAATCCAGGATTGTTGAGACTGAAATCCAGTTTTAGTTTTCTGATTAAAGGTACAATTTAAAATTATATACCGTTAGAAACATTTACTTTAAGGTCCAAGAAACTCATTTTAATAACCAGATAACATCATCCAGTTTTTTAAACAAACTACAATAAAAATTTTAAAATAGAGTCATCAGAAATTAGATATTAACCCATAGTATTGTAAAAGTTGCCATTAACTAAAATTCTCTATGAAATAAATACATTTCCTCTATAATGAAAATCATGTTAATCACAAAATATGGAAAAATCCTAAGATGTACTTCAGTGTATATTCAGTGTAATCTCTTGAAGTATACTCTACTTCATTCTAATGTGGGAATCATTTAATTGCGCATGATAGATAGCACATTTTGGCAACCTAAGGCTGTGGGGGAAGGGTCTGAGGATCAGACACTGCTATCTCTTTTGCATTACCCAGGAAAGCTCCCTCCCTGCTCTTTGCCTCCACACTGTAACATGTTACTCCTTATCTCCCCACCACCCACATTCACAAAAGCAGGAACACCACTAATAACCTCCGTGTTCTTAAAAATTGGCATGATCACCTGCTAGTAATCATGCATGAGAGTAAAGTGGCATGCCACTTTTGAAAAAGCTGCCATAGATGATAAGTGCACACTGATGAGAGCATTTAATTATTCCAGAGCTTATCACTGCCTGACAATTATCTGCTTCATAAAACGCACTATACTTGTGAATTATCTATTTCTGGTGACAGTCATGAAATCAGTTTGATAACCAAAGTTTCTGGACAGGTATCTTAGCAGTGCCCCTCTTCCTCATAATCAATAGTATAACATGACCACTTATACATTTATTTCATATAATATCTCTTAAAGAAAGTAAACCTTCAAATATGGGAAAAAGAAGAGCATTTTATTTTTAAATAATCTCTATACCCAATGTGGGGCTCAAACACATAACCCCAAGATCAAGAGTCACATGTTCTACTGACTGAGTGCAACATTTCTAAGTTAAAGGCCCCACAAGCTATTAAAACTGTTTATAACTGTTTCCTACTTGACTTCTCAGTTGCCTTATTTTTCTAGAATCTTTGTGCCTATTTTATGTAACTTCCCATAAAAGTTTTCAAGACTAGGATGTTTTATGATACAAAGATGATTTAAAGATTCTAAATCAAAAGGACAATAAGACTATGACAAGATAATATATTGTTCAGTAATTTTCCAAAGTTATCAAAACAGACCCTAGCTCACTGGGGCACTCTTATTAGCAAAAGTAAAGCAAGGCCAAGCAAAAAGAATATGTTTCAGACTGCAAACTTCAAAGTGACTGACATTTTTAGAAAACCTTTACTACTTCTCATTTTCTTTTTCTCCCTAATATGGCTGGTTAATTTTTCATTGGTTTTGCTTGAAACATGCATAACCATAGAACTTAAGCACAGAGAACAAAAGAGAAAATTTAAAACTCTCAATTTTTTTGCCCATCAGTAATTTTGGTAAAAGACTTTGTGTGGGCTTTTGGATTGTATGTAGATTTTATGCTTTTCTCCTATTCCAATGCCTAGAATAATTGAGCATGGTATCAAACAGACAAGTAAACATCTCTTCTTGAATTGGTCAAAGCTAAACCAGATGATACAGCATTGGGGAGAAGAGATGAAAAGAAGTTAGAGTCACAAATAAAGTCTTATTCTTCCTCTCTCTCACTCATGGCTTTTGCACTGAAGAAGTAATGAGTCATTCATGCATTTACTATTATTTTTTCTTTATATCTTTATTATTTACTTACTGCTGATTCAGTGTCTAATTTGTGCCAGACAACAAGGAGACAGTGGAATTAAATAGAGAAATGAGTGAGACTCAGTCCCTGCATTCATGGAATTCAAAAATATACAGATAAAGCATGAAATTCTGTGACAACTGCTCTGTGGACAAGAGGCTATGGGGACAAGGGCCTCTATGGAAAAGAGGATATAAGAACAGGCAGGCAGAGGAGATCAGGTTGTCTATCCGAAGCGGGGATAAACCTGGAACAGGTTTTGTGGAGAGAGCCACATAAGAGCTAGACTCTGAGGTAAGAAGTACCTTAGATTTACTAATTCATTTAGGAATAAGCATTTATCTTCCTTCAAGGCACATCATTCATCAAGGAGTAAACTCGTATTCTTACATGACCAATATAGAAATCTTTAATACTCAGATGAAATGATCTGACTGAAATAAGGAAACTTGCAGGCCTAAAATAGGCAATGGACTTGGAATTAAGATCACATCACTGTGGGAGGCAGGGGATGGCATGTGTGGTAATTATGAACAGTGATTAAGGAACTGAGGATATTCCTGAATAAGAGACACTAAACAGGAAACAAATTATGTCCACTTGTGTCTAAAATTTATAATTTTAGAACTCACAGAATTATTCAGTCTACTCTGAAATCTACAAATCTGAATTCATGGAATTTGATAGCTGACTTATACCATCCTTGGTTCACAGCATCTCCAGATTCAGTTTCAATCAACATTTTTTGAGTTTTCATAACTGGGCTGCTGAGTGCTGCTGGAGGAAATACAACAATCATGTGGACTGGTGCCACTACAAATTCATGGTTTGCAAGCTCTCACAACCACTCAGCAATTCTACATTCTGCTGGTCAGCTCCCTCTGCCATAGCAGTTCTTCCAAATGTTAGCTCCTGTCTCAAGGGGCCTACCCAACTCCTTCCTTGCCTCAGGCTTTTATCTCAGAACTTGTCTGGTTTCAAAGAACAATTAGGGGCTATCAAGTTGCACTCTTCCAATTTCTTATACTCCACAAAACCCCCGAGTGTCTTTGGAAAACAGTGTGGAGGAGGTTCCTCAAAAATTAAAAATAGAGCTACTCTATGCCCCAGCAATTGCACTACTGGGTATTTACCCCAAAGATACAGATGTAGCGAAAAGAAGGGCCATATGCATCCCAATGTTCATAGCAGCAATGTTCACAATACCCAAACTGTGGAAAGAGCCAAGATGCCCTTCAACAGATGAATGGACAAAGAAGATGTGGTCCATATACACAATGGAATATTACACAGCCATCAGAAAGTACGAATACCCAACTTTTGCATCAACATGGACGGGGCTGGAGGAGATTAGACTAAGTTAAATAAATCAAGCAGAGAAAGTCAATTATCAAATGGTTTCACTTATTTGTGGAACATAAGGAATAGCATGGAGGAGGTTAGGAGAAGGAAGGAAAAATGAAGGGGGGAAAATCGGAGTTGGAGAAAAACCATGAGAGACTATGGACTCTAGGAAACAAACTGAGGGTTTTAGAGGCGAGGGGAGTAGGGGAATGGGTGAACCTGGTGATGGATATTAAGGAGGGCACGGATTGCATGGAGCACTGGGTGTTATAGGCAAACAATGTATCATGGAACACTACATCAAAAACTAGTGATGTACTGTATGGTGACTAGCATAATTTAAAAAAACAAACCCACAAGTGTTTAATCAGCACCCACCCTCTATTCTAAGAGGTAGGTGGTATCTCTCTCTCCCTTCTCAAGATTAATTCATCTTGATATTCTCTGATTCCTAACCAGGCCTCTTGAATTTCTCTTAGACCTCACTCCACGAATTCCCCCTTCACCTGTATGTCTCTCATTCTCTTATCTTCTTTGCCTCAGGCGCTAAACATATTCAAGTGTCATCCACCTTGAAAAAGTGAATAAAACTCTTTGATCCACTATAATCTGGATTTTGCTTCCCCTCCCAACATCTTTGCTAAAACAGCTTTCACTAGAATCAGCAAGATCCTCCTAAATGCTAAATTCAAAGGTCTTTTCTCAGTCCTCAACTTCATAACTATCACTGAAGAATGTGACACCTCCTTGAAATTTTCTCTTCTTTTGGTTCCAAGTAACAATAACTTGCCTATTTTTCTGATTCCCCTTTTTCATTTTCTCTTGGGCTTCAGCTTCCTCTGCCCACTTCTTAACCAATGGTGTTCACTGTAGTTATATCCAGAACCTTATACTACAGTAATCTTGAGAGCACATCCACACCCAAGGCTTTAACAGCCACCAAATACTGACATCTCCTAATACCTGGCTCAGATTTTTTTCCCAAGTTATATTCCCTAAATTCAATAGCCAAGTAGCTATAAACTCAAGGATACCCCACCTTATTCACTGAATAAGTGGCACCGCTCAGTTACATACACAAGAAACTTAAGTCATCCGTTTTCTCCCTCCTCACACCAAACCAGATGCCAAAATTCATTAATTCCATCTCCTAAATCATTTTTTAATGTATTCCCCTCATACTTTCTCCCTATCCCTGCCTTAAGTCTAGTCATCATCATCTCTTGCCCGGACCACCCAAATTGTCTCCCTACATCAATGACCCCAAATCCTGATCCTATTTTTCCTAACATGGAAATGTGATGATGTCACTCCTCCACTTAGAGTTTTCTTCAGGGTGGCTCTTGAAGAGTGGCCCTCTTTTGTTTTACCTCCTACCCTTTATGCTCTAATATCAGTGAACTATCTCTATACCTCCACACATGATATTCCCTCCTATGGCCTAACTAGGTCTGCTCAGAATGGCTTATTTACCTGGCAAAATCTCCTTCACAAAATTACACTCAGCTTCTAGGTCTGAGATCCAGTGTAAACCACCTTTGGATTCGTCCCCTGACCCACTACACCCACCACGCACACAGACCATGAAGTTTCTCGAATTCCTTTTCCTTTTGTCAAAACAACTGCTCGGACTATAGACCTCTTCTCACTACGTTCTACTTTGTTGAAATTTGTGTTAGCTGGCTATTCTGTGGGCAAGGCCAGGCCAGGTCACCTTTGCTCTCTAACTCCAGAGTTTCGTATCATGCTCAGGCTACTGTAGGAACTAACTAATTTTTTTTTCCAAAGAAAAAGAGGGCACTGATCTTTTCTCTTTCAGAACACTTTTCTCCTTCCATACATCTATGAATTCTATTTCTAAGAGCAGATCCTATCAAGTTACTCCCCTAATTAATCTAAAGACAATGAGGAATCTTTGAAGGAATCTCCAGATACCTCAGTTTGGCATCCAAGTAACTACATAACCTGCTTGATCCTTGTTTGCTTCTCCACAATCACTTTGTACTCCTTCACCCTCAAACCAGACCTTCTAGTGGTATCAGACTGTATGTTGTTTTATGGCTCCAGGCCTGCCCACATGGATACTGTACTCCCCAGGGGAAATCTCCTTCATCCTTCAAGACATTACACCTCTATGAGCATTTAGTACCTGGGAATCACACCTCTTTGAAGCATTTCTGACTTCACCATTCCCATCCCTGGCTGAGCTGATTCCCCTGCTCTCTGGTATACCTTTCACATAATTCAATATTTTCTGTTTAATTCTTGCACTTTAACTTACTTGTTTAAAAGTTTGTTTCTCCCTCAAGAATGTTAACTCCTCCAGAGTAGAGACTTACATTTATCTTTGAATGTCTGGCACATAAAAGCCTATGTTTCAAGTGCTAGCAGGAAGAGCAAGAAGATAAGCATGCACAAACACAAAAACACAAACACATTATAACGCACTTTAGTTGGCATTAATTTGTCTACACTTAAAATATTCTCCCCCTCTATTTGTATCATTTTAGCACTGGCACTTTAGAAATTATAAGAGGCTACACTCTAATTATAATTATTTTGAATTCAATGTTTTGCTTTCCTGGTAATCTTTTTCGCAAACAGTAATTTTTCAAAGACTGTTTAGGGAATTTTTTCCCACTCTACTTCCAGCAAAAGTAAGTTCTTAAAAGGTGTTTAATGAGCTAAATCTGTACAGACCCAAAATGATAGAGTAAATGGTAAATCAGCTGGGCTTGAATTTCCAGATGCTCCTTATTATTTCCTTAAATCAACTCAAAGCAGCAGTTCTCCAGCATTTGTGAGAGCACCTCTGTCCAAAAAATGCTGTCTGTTTATAAATAAATATCAATTTGTTAACTGATTTCCCCCCCTGGAGCCTACATAAGTAATACTAGTCATTGCATTTAAAAACGAACTGGAAACCAGGAACACCACAGGAAAAAATATTTTGATAAGGAATTAGGGCAAGATTTCTTTTAACTGTAAAAAGTCCTTACATGATGAATTTCAGTGCTAAAAGAAGAAATTTTTGGCCTTACTGGTACCACCAAGTAGAATTATTCAGATTTTAAATATATTCTTTAAAAAATGAATATAGACCACCAGTGTGGGTTTTTTTTTTTTCATTTTATTTTATTTCTTTTCAGTGTTCCAAGATTCATTGTCCATGCACCACACCCAGGGCTCCATGCAATACGTGCCTTCCGTAATACCCACCACCAGGCTCACACAAGGCCCCGCCCCCCTCCCCTCCGAAACTCTGTTTCTAATGTGTTTGATCAGAAAAAGGGCACTCACATATTCATAAGAAGAACATGATATTAATGTATTTATTCACTGCTACAGTATTTTATAGAGAATCTCAAGTGCGACAGCAGGCATCTCTCCATGCCCAGACTTTCCATGACATGCAGTCATTATGGAATACTTGGTCTTCTGACTATACCTTGCTCTCTCCTGCCTCTGCTTTTACTAACATCTGCATCAAAAATCCTTCCATCCTCATTCATATATGTGAATATTTAAATATATTTTGAAGCCCAAAAGCCCTAACATAATCACATTCAATAAACTTTCATTGAGCCCCTTAAGTGAAGGTGTTTCTAATGCTCTTTATACCTGTGACCTTACATTTTTCATGAAAACAAAGTATGTACAGCTGTCTTCTTAGATGGATACTCATATCCTGCCTGTGGGTGAGCTTCAGCAATTTGTCTCCATGTGAAATCGTGAGAAGACTCCATTTGGGTGGGGAAAATAAAACTTATATTCTTTAATTTTTTAATTTGTGTCTCAGGAAGCTGGTAAAGATATCTTGATTTTTAAAAAACCCAAGCTAATGGGCAGAACTTATGACTGAAAAATTATAGAGAAATGTTCTAAGTCTTTTCATTTTCAGCTTAAAAAAAAAAACTGACTAGATGAGTGGCTCAGTCAGTTAAATGTCCAACTTGATTTCAGCTCAGATCATGATCTCAGGGTAGTGGGATCAAGTCTCACATCAGGCTGCCTGCTCAGCGGGGCATCTGCTTCTCCCTCTCCCACTGCTTCTCAGCCCACTTGTGCTCTCTCTCTTTAAAATAAATAAAATATTTTTAAAAAATCAACTAACAACTCATGTTTCTAAAACAGTAGTAGAATCAAGAATGTGTGATACCTTTGGAACCCTTGCTTTGGTTTTATAATTCTTTGGTATTTCTAATACACTTAAACCAAATTGAAAGAGTCAAAAGTTAAATAAAAGCTATTTTACCTGAGCCATTTCTCAAAAAAGGAAATTGACTAGATCATTAGATTAATGTAATCTAGTATATTTGATTATACCCCAATGTCCTCAAAGAGTTAATGCATGTGCTATGAGGGAAGGTGATTCTTAAAAGGTGTTTAATGAGCTAATCCTATATGAACTAAAAAATGATATGATAAACATTAAATTATTTGGCTTAAATTTATGTACTCTCACGGACCAATATAAATACACTGGAATTATTTTTAACATGAAAATCCCTCATTTAATCATTTGTCAACTGGAGAAAGCAATTTCCCACAGCTAAAAATATTTAAAAATCTGATATGAGAATAAAATTACATTAAAATGGCATAATACATGGATCTGGCAACTTGCCAAGGGTAGATATGGACTTTTGCAGATTTCTCTTTCAAAGATATACCAAGCCTTCCAACATTTCTAATCATTTGATAGTCAACTGCTGTAGGCAAAAAACTGTACCTAGTAATTCTGTACTGCCAATATATTTTAAACTATTTCATAAACATTGCTCATACAGTATGTCTAATAGATTTTGCATACTTTTTCTTATCAGAAACTTCTTTAACACATATAATCTACAGAAATTCTCAAACTAAATTAAATCATAATAGGAATGAAACTGACAAAATCTTTTAGTTGGCCTATTTTACCTGGAGAAACTAGTAAAATAGCGCTCATGACTCAATCTCCATATATATTGAAAATAAACATGTTTAATATTCAAGTAATTTGGTTAGACTCAAGACTGATAATTTTGCAAACTTTTCTATATTTAAAAATGCAAATGTGATAGAGAAGCACAATAACATTTTAAACACATTGTTTTAGAATTACGTACTTTCAGTCCATACTCACAGAACCAAGATATTAACGGCATTAAATAGACAAAACAGTTGCTTCATTATCAGAGTTTCACAAAGCTTTTTTTTTTTTAATGGTAAAACAGGACTCAATTTTCCATATACTTTGATGTATTCTAGTTATGGCACTTGCCATTTATGAATTGAGAAACATAATTTGTGACTTAAAAAGTATGCATGAAGTTTACTTGACAAATCATTTTCTACTTCTGTCACTGTACATTAAGAAGTACTTGTGGAATAAATACATCAAGAACAAAACAATCAACTGCACAGAAATAAATGAGTAGGGATCATGTGGCAACTGCAGAACTCTATACTTGAAGGACACCAGCATCTCAGATCCCCTCTCTCAGAACTGTTAGTGCGAGACAGAACTTTGAAGTTCGTATAATCCAAGGTCAGATAGGTCAAGACAAATTCCATTTCATCGCCTCAACAAACCAGTCTACGTAAAAATTTCCCTCATTAAGTACATACAACATTAAACACATCCTAACTCACCAATTTCCTTCTTCTCCAATCACTTTCATTTACTAACACAAATGTTAAAAAGCGTCTTACAATGTTTATTACTGTGGGGAAGTCAAGGATATGAAACAGGTTGTATTTTTAGCTTGAGTTCTGAAAATAAAGAAAGTGAATTATTAAATAAAGAGAATTATTCTAAACAACAGAAAGGTCAGTTTTAAACATATTTGAAATTAGAAATTCAGGTGTCTCATTTAGTTTCCAAATGGCCTTTCTGAAGGACAGAGAAAGAACCCTTACAGAATATAGAGTATAGCACCATATCCCTGTTGCCTAAAAAACAAAAGTTTACCATTTAGAGACAATCACTATCAAGACTCATGGAGAAATACACAAAGATACTATTAGTAAGCATAAGCTATTAAGCCTCTAATCACCAAAGCAGAACCTTAGAATCTGAATTAAATTGTCACTCTTTAGCATAAAAAATATTTAAATGAGGATTATTTTAATTCATGCTTCTAAATTAACTCTGAAGTTACTTTCTGTTTTATTTTCACTGTAGTAGGACATAACAAGAATTTCTCCCTTCCGGTTCAGGTCCTGGTATGCCATGTCTCTTCCTCTAGTCCAAGTGGCTAGGACAATACACCTCAGGGTCTCGGAGAAGGAATCTTAGGAAAACAAGAATCAAACCCTTCTTTGAGTTTCTTTCTTTCTTTCTTTCTTTCTTTTTTTCTTTCTTTCTTTTTTTTTTTTTTTGTTTCAGATTTTATTTATCTGTCAGAGAGAGCATAAGCAGGGGGAGCAGCAGGCAGAGAGAGAAGCAGGCTCCCTTCTGAGCAAGGTGCCTGAAGTGGGACTCAATCCCAGGACCTACCTAGGATCATGACCTAAGGTGTTGAACTAACTGAGCCACCCAGGTGTCCCTTCTTTGAGTTTCAAAAACCCAGGCTTTTGAGTTGCAAGGACCTGGTTTTTGAGCTTCAAAAGCCTTAAGGACTTGAGTTACCTGGTTTATGCCAACAAAGATCTATGTAAAATTTCCCCATAAGAGGACAGGATATAAATTCAGAAAGGCAAGTTCTTGAGGTGGGTGCACTGGTACTATAGGCTAGATACCCCCAAACAGGTTCAAACAGAAAAGCATCTGTGAAATCCTAACTAGCAAAGGCCAGAAGAAGAATTAAGAACTCAGAGATTTCCACATGGAGCATGAACTGGGAGCAGAATAAGAATGTGCTAATGCAACAACAACCTCCTCTCTCATCCTTAAAAATATTGTGCTTAGAGAAAACTGGCAGAACATAACTTTGATGACCTTTCTTCACAAGAAAAATAAAATTACATTCTTGTATTTCCAAAATAAAATACACTCATGATTTAAGAAATCCTATTTTTCACTTGCGTTTCATGAAGCTTATTTTTTTACAGATACTCTTTTATGGCATTATTAAACTATTTACATTTTTTGAAGGTTTATTTCTCTCTCTTCTAAATAGTATGCATGTACTTTATATAACTTTTAACAATGTCTAATTATAGTGCTGTTACTTTAAAGTTTTTTTCTCCCTTTTCAAAGAACTTTCCTTAAAATAAAATCTATGGCCATGGTTCTTATTTCCTTTAAAGGACCTTGTTTTGTTCATTATGTACCTTCTTGAAGTTTAATTGAATTTTTAAAGAGAATATCAAATTACTCAGCAACACAAATTCAACTAAACACAATGGTTTTTAGTTTTAATAAGATGGTTAAGGTTTATTGGTGAAATGACAGTGAATCAAATAGATTAATTGTAATATATTTACTTAATAAATACTTATTAAGTGACTAATTTAATATATGACTAATTTAAATGACTAAATGATTAATACTAAGAAATTATTTGATATAGAACCACTTCCCTATACAATAGTCATTGAAGCTTCTGATTAAAAAAAAAGAAACTTCTGATTGATGATGAGAAGAAAAAAGATGGAGAAAAATGTATAAAATGCACCTATCTCCAGCTGTAGTAGGACTTTAAAAAATAGGAGATTTTGGGGCGCCTGGGTGGCTCAGTGGGTTAAGCCTCTGCCTTCGGCTCAGGTCATGATCTCAGGGTCCTGGGATCAAGCCCCGCATCGGGCTCTCTGCTCAGCAGTGAGCCTGCTTCCTCCTCTCTCTGCCTGCCTCTCTGCCTACTTGTGATCTCTGTCTGTCAAATAAATAAATAAAATCTTTAAAAAAAAAAAAAAAAGGAGATTTCTTTTAAACTCACATTAGAAGAATTTGATAAAGATGACCGACAAAAGGTAAAAGATACAAAAAAGAAAAAAAAAAAAAAGCCCTTGAAGTTAGCCCTGGTCCTAACTAAATTTGTTAATATGTATCTTAGAAAATAAAAGCACTTAACTTTCTTTTCAAATTAAAAAATGACATTTGAGGCACCTGAGTGGCTCTGTTGGTTAAGCATATGACTCTAGATTTCAGCTCATATCATGATCCCAGGGTTGAGAGATTAAGTACCTTATGGAGCCTTCTTAGGATTCTTTCTCTCCTCCCTCTACTGCTTCCACCAACCCCACTCTCTCTCCCTCTCTTAAAAAAAAAAAAAAAAAAAAGTGACATAGGACATTTCTGTGCAAGCAGAAAATAATTTTAGATACAATAAATATAAATCTCAACCCACGTAATTATTTATGTAAGAAATGTTTTTTTTACAAATATTTTATTTATTTATTAGAGAGAGAGAGAGAGAGAGAGAGAGTGCTCCCTTTGGCAGCACATATACTAGAGAGAGAGAGAGAAAGAGAGAGAGAAAACGAGCAGGGGGGGAAAGAGAGAGAAGCAGACTCCTGAGCAGAGAGCCCAACTCAGAGCTTGATTCCGGGAACCTGAGATGATAACCTGAGCTGAAGGCACATGTTTAATCAACTGAGCTACCTAGGCACCCCAAAAATGTAATTTTTTCATTTTTCTATAGGACCATATGATTATTCTACTGCAGTAAGTTATGGTGAGAAGAGCAATTTAATTCCCTTTCATGTCTAAAATTTTTATTGAATATAGTACTAAATCTCAAGAATCTTCACCACAGTTTTTTTTATAATTTAGAGACAATCAAAATCAAGACCAAAGTAGTTCAAGATAGATCTGAGGAAATTATCTAGAATGAGCACAGACAAATAAAGAGATGAAAACAAGGATAGGTAAAGTGATATGGACTAGGAGTTAAATAGAAGGAAGCAACACATATATAATCAAAATTCCAGAAGAACACACAGCATATGGGAAAGTGAAAATTTTCAAAGACATAATGGCAAAGGTGTTTGAGAACTGATGAACACTAATCCCAGACTTAGAGAGCCCAATGAATTGCAAGCATAATAATAAGAAATCCAGGGGCGCCTGGGTGGCTCAGTGGGTTAAAGCCTCTGCCTTCGGCTCAGGTCATGATCCCAGGGTTCCTGGGATCAAACCCCCATCAGGCTCTCTGCTCAGCAGGGAGCCTGCTTCCCCTCTCTCTCTCTGCCTGTCTCCTTGCCTACTTGTGATCTCTGTCAAATAAATAAATAAAATCTTAAAAAAAAAAAAGAGAGAAATCCAAACTTCAAAACATCACGAAACCATACTATATGAAAGGCAAGAGATGTCCAAACTTGTCAGAATGTAAAGACTGATCATCTATAAGGTAATATTAATTAGACTTAAAATGACTTCTTAATAGCAATAAAGGATGTCAGAAGGCACTAAAGTAATATCTTTATTGAGATGAAAGAAAATAATTTGTAAACTAGAATTCAACACTGAGCCAAACTATTTCCAATGGAAAAATGAAAAAGTAAAGATATATTCAAAATAACAAAACCTGAAAGAGCTTCTCATCAAAGGAAATTCTCAGGAACACCTTGGAGAAGGAAGGAAAATGATTCCAGAGAGGAGGACAGAAATGCAAGAAAAAAAGGTAATAGAAAATAGTAGTAAATATATGGGTAAGATTAAATAAATATCAACTGTATGAAATAGTAATTTCTGACATGAGAAGGGAAATCTAAGTTTGACAAAAAAGTACATAATGACCGACTTTATACCTTGTTAAGTATGCATATTAAAATAGGCATGGTAGGAGCATTTGGGTGGCTCAATTGGTTGAGAGTTGGACTCTTGGTTTGAGTTCAGGTCATGATCTCATGGGCGCTGGGACTGAGCCCCATGGTAAGATCTGCAGTCACTGGGGAGACTGCTTGAAGATTCTCTCCCTCTGCCTCTCCCTCCACCTGCCCCTCTTTGCGTGTGCTCTTTCCCTCTTTCTCTTTAAAATAAATAAATCTATGAAATAAAAATAAATAAAATAAAATGGTGATCATTAAAGAATGAACACAGAAAAAACAAATGTCAGTGAATCCAAAAGAAGGGGAATGGAATGGGTAGAAAGGTTGGGAGAGCGAAATAAATAAAAAATATAATAACTTGGCAAAATAATTCCAATATACGGACAGTCCTCGACTTATAATAGTTAACTTATGATTTTTCAGCTTTACAATGGTGGTAAAGCAATACCCACTTCAGAAACCACACGTCAAATTTGGAATTTTGATCTTTTCCCAGGCTAGTGAGGTGGGATATGACACTGTCAATGTGAATGTTATGAACACATTTAAGACAGGGTAGGCTATGATGTTCAGTGGGTTTGGTTTAGTAAATATATTTTTAAGCATTCTTTTTTTTTAAGATTTGATTATTTTAGAGAGAGCGAGAGAGAGCACATGCAAAGCAAGGGAGGGAAGAGAATGGGAGAGAGAGAATCTCAAGCGCACTCTGTGCTGAGCATGGAGCCCAGCTCTACGAGACCCTGAGACCATGACCTGAGCCCAAAACCCAGAGCTGGAGATTTAACCAACTGAGCCACCCAGGGCTCACCAGATGCATTTTCAACTTAGAATAAATTCAACTTAAAATGGGTTTATCATGGGAGGAGTCAAGATGACGGGGAAGTAGCAGGCTGAGACTACTTCAGGTAGCGGGAGATCAGCTAGATAGCTTATCTAAAGATTGCAAACACTTACAAATCCAACGAGAGATCGAAGAGAAGAAGAACAGCAATTCCAGAAACAAAATCAACCACTTTCTGAAAGGTAGGACTGGCGGAGAAGTGAATCCAAAGCGACGGGAAGATAGACGCGGGGGGGAGGGGCCGCCTCCCGGCAAGAGACGGAACAATGGAGCACAAAATCAGGACTTTTAGAAGTCTGTTCTGCTGAGGGACATCGCTCCAGAGGCTTAACCGGCGTGAAGCCCACGCGGGGTCACAGAAGGATCGGGGGTGTCTGAGTGTCGCAGAGCTTACAGGTATTAGAACCGGGAAGCCGGCTACAGAGACAGAGCCGAGAAGTGAGCTCTAAGCTCGGGGTTACCTTGAACCGGTCGCAGGATCAGTCAGCTCGGAGCGCGGCCGGAGGCCACGGTGACGGGAGTAATTGGGCGCTGTTCTCTGAGGGCGCACTGAGGAGTGGGGCCCCGGGCTCTCGGCTCCTCCGGGCCGGAGACTGGGAGGCCGCCATCTTCATTCCCGTCCTCCGGACTCTACGGAAAGCGCTCAGGGAACAAAAGCTCCCGAAAGCAAACCCGAGCGGATTACTCAGCCGGCCCCTGGTAAGGGCGGTGCAACTCCGCCTGGGGCAAAGACACTTGAGAATCACTACAACAGGCCCCTCCCCCAGAAGATCAACAAGAAACCCAGCCAGGACCAAGTTCACCTACCAGGGAGTGCAGTTTCAATACCAAGGAGAGCAGCAGAATTCCAGAGGAGGAGAAAGCAAAGCACGGAACTCATGGCTTTCTCCCCATGATTCTTTAGCCTTGCAGTTAATTTAATTTTTTTTTCTTTTTCAATTTTTTTTCTCTTCTTCTGCTAAATTTTTTTAACTTTTACCGTTTTCTTTTTTAACGTTTTTTAACTAGTTTATCTAATATATATATATTTTTTCCTTTTTAGATTTTTTCATTATTGGTTTTCTTTTTTTAATTGTTTCTTTTTTTTTTCTCTTTCTGAACCTCTTTTTATCCCCTTTCTCCCCCCTCACGATTTGGGATCTCTTCTGATTTGGCTAAAGCATATTTTCCTGGGGTTGTTGGCACCCTTTTAGTATTTTACTTGCTCCTTCATATACTCTTATCTGGACAAAATGACAAGGCAGAAAAATTCACCACAAAAAAAAGAACAAGAGGCAGTACCAAAGGCTAGGGACCTAATCAATATTGGTAATATGTCAGATCTAGAGTTCAGAATGACGATTCTCAAGGTTCTAGCCGGGCTCGAAAAAGGCATGGAAGATATTAGAGAAACCCTCTCGGGAGATATAAAAGCCCTTTCTGGAGAAATAAAAGAACTAAAATCTAACCAAGTTGAAATAAAAAAAGCTATTAATGAGGTGCAATCAAAAATGAAGGCTCTCACTCCTAGGATAAATGAGGCAGAAGAAAGAATTAGCGATATAGAAGACCAAATGACAGAGAATAAAGAAGCTGAGCAAAAGAGGGACAAACAGCTACTGGACCACGAGGGGAGAATTCGAGAGATAAGTGACACCATAAGACGAAACAACATTAGAATAATTGGGATTCCAGAAGAGAAGAAAGAGAGAGGGGAGCAGAAGGTATATTGGAGAGAATTATTGGAGAGAATTTCCCCAATATGGCAAAGGGAACAAGCATCAAAATCCAGGAGGTTCAGAGAACACCCCTCAAAATCAATAAGAATAGGTCCACACCCCGTCACCTATTAGTAAAATTTACAAGACTTAGTGACAAAGAGAAAATCCTGAAAGCAGCCCGGGAAAAGAAGTCTGTAACATACAATGGTAAAAATATTAGATTGGCAGCAGACTTATCCACAGAGACCTGGCAGGCCAGAAAGAGCTGGCATGATATATTCAGAGCACTAAACGAGAAAAACATGCAGCCAAGAATACTATATCCAGCTAGGCTATCATTGAAAATAGAAGGAGAGATTAAAAGCTTCCAGAACAAACAAAAACTGAAAGAATTTGCAAACACCAAGCCAGCTCTACAGGAAATATTGAAAGGGGTCCTCTAAGCAAAGAGAGACCCTAAAACTAGTAGATCAGAAATGAACAGAAACAATAAGCAATAACAGTCACCTTACAGGCAATACAATGGCACTAAATTCATCTCTCTCAATAGTTACCCTGAATGTTAATGGGTTAAATGCCCCAATTAAAAGACACAGGGTATCAGAATGGATAAAAAAACAAAACCCATCTCTATGTTGCCTACAAGAAACTCACTTTAAACCCGAAGACACCTTCAGATTTAAAGTGAGGGGGTGGAAAAGAATTTACCATGCTAATGGACATCAGAAGAAAGCAGGAGTGGCAATCCTTATATCAGATCAATTAGATTTTAAGCCAAAGACTATAATAAGAGATGAGGAAGGACACTATATCATACTCAAAGGATCTGTCCAACAAGAAGATCTAACAATTTTAAATATCTATGCCCCTAACATGGGAGCAGCCAACTATATAAACCAATTAATAACAACATCAAAGAAACACATCAACAATAATACAATAATAGTAGGGGACTTTAACACTCCCCTCACTGAAATGGACAGATCATCCAAGCAAAAGATCAACAAGGAAATAAAGGCCTTAAATGACACACTGGACCAGATGGATATCACAGATATATTCAGAACATTTCATCCCAAAGCAACAGAATACACATTCTTCTCTAGTGCACATGGGACATTCTCCAGAATAGATCACATCCTCGGTCCTAAATCAGGTCTCAACCGGTATCAAAAGATTGGGATCATTCCCTGCATATTTTCAGACCACAATGCTCTGAAGCTAGAATTCAATCACAAGAGGAAATTTGGAAAGAACCCAAATACATGGAGACTAAACAGCATCCTTCTAAAGAATGAATGTGTCAACCAGGAAATTAAAGAAGAATTGAAAAAATTCATGGAAACAAATGATAATGAAAACACAACGGTTCAAAATCTGTGGGACACAACAAAGGCAGTCCTGAGAGGAAAATATATAGCGGTACAAGCCTTTCTCAAGAAACAAGAAAGGTCTCAGGTACACAACCTAACCCTACACCTAAAGGAGAAAGAACAAGAAAGAAACCCTAAACCCAGCAGGAGAAGAGAAATCATAAAGATCAGAGCAGAAATCAATGAAATAGAAACCAAAAAAACAATAGAACAAATCAATGAAACTAGGAGCTGGTTCTTTGAAAGAATTAATAAGATTGATAAACTCCTGGCCAGACTTATCAAAAAGAAAAGAGAAAGGACCCAAATAAATAAAATCATGAATGAAAGAGGAGAGGTCACAACTAACACCAAAGAAATACAGACAATTATAAGAACATACTATGAGCAACTCTACGCCAACAAATTTGACAATCTGGAAGAAATGGATGCATTCCTAGAGACATATAAACTACCACAACTGAACCAGGAAGAAATAGAAAGCCTGAACAGACCCATAACCAGTAAGGAGATTGAAACAGTCATCAAAAATCTCCAAACAAACAAAAGCCCAGGGCCAGACGGCTTCCCGGGGGAATTCTACCAAACATTTAAAGAAGAACTAATTCCTATTCTCCTGAAACTGTTCCAAAAAATAGAAATGGAAGGAAAACTTCCAAACTCATTTTATGAGGCTAGCATCACCTTAATCCCAAAACCAGACAAGGATCCCATCAAAAAAGAGAACTACAGACCAATATCCTTGATGAACACAGATGCAAAAATTCTCACCAAAATACTAGCCAATAGGATTCAACAGTACATTAAAAGGATTATTCACCACGACCAAGTGGGATTTCTTCCAGGGCTGCAAGGTTGGTTCAACATCCACAAATCAATCAATGTGATACAACACATTAATAAAAGAAAGAACAAGAACCATATGATACTCTCAATAGATGCTGAAAAAGCATTCGACAAAGTACAGCATCCCTTCCTGATCAAAACTCTTCAAAGTGTAGGGATAGAGGGCACATACCTCAATATTATCAAAGCTATCTATGAAAAACCCACTGCAAATATCATTCTCAATGGAGAAAAACTGAAAGCTTTTCCGCTAAGGTCAGGAACATGGCAGGGATGTCCGTTATCACCACTGCTATTCAACCTAGTACTAGAAGTCCTAGTCTCAGCAATCAGACAACAAAAAGAAATTAAAGGCATCCAAATCAGCAAAGAAGTCAAACTATCACTCTTCGCAGATGATATGATACTCTATGTGGAAAACCCAAAAGACTCCACTCTAAAACTGCTAGAACTTGTACAGGAATTCAGTAAAGTATCAGGATATAAAATCAATGCACAGAAATCAGTTGCATTTCTCTACACCAACAACAAGACAGAAGAAAGAGAAATTAAGGAGTCAATCCCATTTACAATTGCACCCAAAACTATAAGATACCTAGGAATAAACCTAACCAAAGAGACTAAGAATCTATACACAGAAAACTATAAAGTACTCATGAAAGAAATTGAGGAAGACACAAAGAAATGGAAAAATGTTCCATGCTCCTGGATTGGAAGAATACATATTGTGAAAATGTCTATGCTACTTAAAGCAATCTACACATTTAATGCAATTCCTATCAAAGTACCATCCATTTTTTTCAAAGAAATGGAACAAATAATCCTAAAATTTATATGGAACCAGAAAAGACCTCGAATAGCCAAAGGAATATTGAAAAAGAAAGCCAGAGTTGGTGGCATCACAATTCCGGACTTCAAGCTCTATTACAAAGCTGTCATCATCAAGACAGCATGGTACTGGCACAAAAACAGACACATAGATCAATGGAACAGAATAGAGAGCCCAGAAATAGACCCTCAACTCTATGGTCAACTAATCTTTGACAAAGCAGGAAAGAATGTCCAATGGAAAAAAGACAGCCTCTTCAATAAATGGTGTTGGGAAAATTGGACAGCCACATGCAGAAAAATGAAATTGGATCATTTCCTTACACCACACACGAAAATAGACTCAAAATGGATGAAGGACCTCAATGTGAGAAAGGAATCCATCAGAATCCTTGAGGAGAACACAGGCAGCAACCTCTTCGACCTCAGTTGCAGCAACATCTTCCTAGGAACATCGCCAAAAGCAAGGGAAGCAAGGGCAAAAATGAACTATTGGGATTTTATCAAGATCAAAAGCTTTTGCACAGCAAAGGAAACAGTTAACAAAACCAAAAGACAACTGACAGAATGGGAGAAGATATTTGCAAACGACATATCAGATAAAGGGCTAGTGTCCAGAATCTATAAAGAACTTAGCAAACTCAACACCCAAAGAACAGATAATCCAATCAAGAAATGGGCAGAGGACATGAACAGACATTTCTGCAAAGAAGACATCCAGATGGCCAACTGACACATGAAAATGTGCTCCATATCACTCGGCATCAGGGAAATACAAATCAAAACCACAATGAGATACCACCTCACACCAGTCAGAACGGCTAAAATTAACAAGTCAGGAAATGACAGATGCTGGTGAGGATGTGGAGAAAGGGGAACCCTCCTACACTGTTGGTGGGAATGCAAGCTGGTGCAACCACTCTGGAAAACAGCATGGAGGTTCCTCAAAATGTTGAAAATAGAACTACCCTATGACCCAGCAATTGCACTGCTGGGTATTTACCCTAAAGATACAAACGTAGTGATCCGAAGGGGCACGTGCACCCGAATGTTTATAGCAGCAATGTCTACAATAGCCAAACTATGGAAAGAACCTAGATGTCCATCAACAGACGAATGGATAAAGAAGATGTGGTATATATACACAATGGAATACTATGAAGCCATCAAAAGAAATGAAATCTTGTCATTTGCGATGACGTGGATGGAACTAAAGGGTATCATGCTTAGCAAAATAAGTCAATCGGAGAAAGACAACTATCATATGATCTCCGTGATATGAGGGAGAGGAGATGTAACATGGGGGGTTAAGGGGGTAGGAGAAGAGTAAATGAAACAAGATGGGATTGGGAGGGAGACAAACCATAAGTGACTCTTAATCTCAACAAAACAAACTGAGGGTTGATGGGGGGGAGGGGGGTTGGGAGAGGGGAGGTGGGGTTATGGACATTGGGGTGGGTATGTGCTATGGTGAGTGCTGTGAAGTATGTAAACCTGGCGATTCACAGACCTGTACCCCTGGGGATAAAAATATATGTTTATAAAAAATAAAATTTAATAAATAAATAAATAAATAGGTTTATCAGGATATAACTCTACCATAAGTTTAAAAAGATCTTTATTAGCATAGTCATACAAATGCAAACGGATGAAACTCAGCAGCTAAAATGAAACTCTTTAAAAGAAAGCCAATGAATGGGGCACCTGGGTGGCTCAGTGGGTTAAAGCCTCTGCCTTCGGCTCAGGTCATGATCCTGGGGTCCTGGGATTGAGCCCCACGTAAGGCATTCTGCTCCATGGGGAGCCTGCCTCCCATTCTCTCTCTGCCTGCCTCTCTGCCTACTTGTGATTTCTGTCAAATAAATAAATAAAATCTTTAATAAAAAAAAAAAGCCAATGAGCTCTGTTAATATCAGACAAAAGATTACCTGAAGTTAAAAACATTAATAGATAAAAAAAAGAGGGTCATGACAGAACAACAAAATATTCTCAACAGAAAAATACAGAAATTCTAAACTTGTAAGATCCCAATAACAAAGCCTAAAGCAAAAGATTATTTAGCAATAGATAAGAAACACAACTGCCATAATTTACAAATATTGCGATTATCTATGTAGAAGACATAAAAGAATTTAGAGATAAATTATTAAAAAGGATAGTACAGTTTTCAGATACAAAAATCAGCATCAGAAAGTCCACTGTATTTCTGTATCCCAGTAAGAGAAAACTTTTTTTAAAAAAATGCCTTTACAACAGCAATGCCATATCTAGGAATAATTAACAAATGCATGCTAGCTCTTGATGAGGAAAATTATCAAATCTTATTGTAAGACATAAAAAAAAGACCTAAATAAATTGAAAAGTATGCTATCTAACCCAGAAAATGCAAATTAAACTACAATGAGATTTCTTTTTAAACCTCACTATTCCAGCAATGATTAAGAAGCTGGTCTCACAAGCATGTATGAGACTATGAGGCAAAGCAATGCTCATTCACTGCTACTTTGAGTGTAAATTTATTCAGCCAACTTATTCAGTTGGAAAACAGTTTGGCATCCCATTGAGAAGTGGGTCATGTACAATCTTACAATCCACCTGTTCTGTTCCTAGTATAGGCCCTCAAGAAACTTTTGTACATGAGCTTGGGAGATATGCATATGAACATTCACGTGAGCAACACTGCTCATGACAGCCAAAAACTGGAAACCACACAAATATACAAAATAAAATGGAAAAATAAGTGCACATAACAACTACAGATTAATTTCTCAGGGAGGTTTCAAAGGGCACAACAGGCTCAAGTGATTTCATCCTCCACATTAACACACGTAATTCTGAGAGCCGCCATCAAGTGGCACTTGGTGCCACAGGTTCTGGAGAAAATAGAGAATGCTGAACCAGGGCCACAGAGATATTATTATTATTATTATTACCTATGAAGTGGTAACTATGAGTCAGTGACTGTGCTCTGGTAAGACATTATCACTCCTCATTACTCATAAGCAAAGTGGGAGTTTCTCACTTTGCTCATGATAAAACCAAGACTCCGGTCACTTTGTCAAGGTTACACAGTATGTGGCAAATGACAGGGTTCTACTTACGTGACTTCAAAGCCTGGTCTCTTAGCACCCTTGTTTTGTGGCATGTATCACAATGCAGCTTTGTAGAACAACCATGATTTGTAAACATACCATATCTCATTCAACAACCTATAACTTCCAAGTGTAGGATCTTTATCTGGATTCATTGTCCTCATAGCCTTCAAAGTAAACATTCAACTTAAAATACCTAAATTATGTATGGAATAAACATTTTACTTTCTCTAGCCTTTTCACACACATGATCCAATCTAAACATTCTAACAGATTCTCTGAGGGAGATCCACAGAAGACATACTGAAATGAAAGACTGGTGAGTTAGAAGGTCCAGCACCATGCTGAACCTACATTTGCGTTGGGGCAAGTCATTTAATGATGTACATTCTATACGCTTTTATGGAGGAGCAGACTTTCAGTAAATAGTCAAAATAGAACAACTAAATAAGTGATTAAATATGAATTATCATTGCATGTAAGCATTAAGAGAAACTGGCATTTGAAGTATGTCTTAGCTACAGATTTTTTTTCCAATTTGAAGTGTGTTAAGCATGTGTTAAGCATAAAAGAGCTGGGCTCTGCTTCTAGCTTCATTTCCTACCCTGGACACATGAGTCTCTTGATAGTCCATGATAGTGGCTGCAGCTCTGCGTTCCAAATACCGTCCCACCAGGGTTACTAACAGATCTAATCACAGTCCACACTCTTTGTATCAGGAAGTCACAGTCATTTCTTCTCATACAAAGTCCAAGTTCATTATCCATTAATTTATTATAATGAAAAGAAAAAGCCCTAACTTTAACATATCTCATATTCTGTTTTTTTTTTTCATGTGCCATATGACTTGTGTCTTCAAAATAATCCTCAATACTTTATTTTCCTGCTCCTAAGTCCAAGGCATAAAAGTCCAATGCAGGGAACTCTTGGGAGATTTCCTCTGATCCCATGCCCCTTAACTTCTAATTAGGGATGTGAAGCTTATTTGATTTTGGCTTTTACTTTTGGAAATTTTCAAATATGCTGAAAAGAAGAAAGAATAGAATGTATACTATGAACCTTCCACCTAGATTTGTCAATTGTTAACATTTCACAACATTTGTCCTATTGCACTCTCAAAATACATCTTTTTCCTCTGCAGAATCACTTATTAAGTAAGTTTGAAACATCAAAATATTTTATTTATAGGGGCGCCTGGGTGGCTCAGTGGGTTAAAGCCTCTGCCCTCAGCTCAGGTCATTGATCTCAGGGTCTGGGATCAAGCCCCGCATCGGGCTCTCTGCTCAGCAGGGAGCCTGCTTCCCACCCCCCACCTGCCTCTCTGCCTAACTTGTGATCTCTGTCAAATAAATAAATAAAATCTTTAAAAAAATAATATTTTGTCTATAAATACCTCAACATATATCTCCTAAGAACTACAACATTCTCTTATTAAATAATGATATCCTTTCACACTCAAGAAATTTAACTTTGATATAATTATTTTTCTCTAATACAGCCTATCTCCATTTGTTCCAATCATGTTCTTAAGAGATGTTTTTTCAATTCAGGATCAAATGAAGGATCAGGCATTACATTTAATTGTCATGTTCCTTTAACTTTTACTCTTGCCTTTCATTAGATCAAATAGTTTAAGAATCCATATTAATTGTTTTACGGGATGTCCCATAATCTTGATTTGTCTGATTATGACTTTGTGCTTAAATTCAAATTAAGCATTGTTGGCAAGAATACTATAGGAGATGTTGTTCTTCTCAAAGGAGCATATCTGAAAGTACAAAATGTCCATTTTCCCCATTATTGGTAGTAATGATTGATCACTTGATTAAGGTAGAATCTGCTGGATTTCACCACTGCAAAGGCATCTTTTGCCCTTTACAACTAATAATTTGCCCTTCATAATTAATAATTATAAACTATCTTTTCTCCTACAACTTTCCACACAATGATTTTAGCTTTGGTGATGACTATGACAACCTTAATTTTTATGTGGGCCCCTCATTCCTTATGGTCGCTATATTAACCGATCAGTCCTTCTCAGAATAACTGCCTAAGTAACATACCATAAGGTTCTTTAGTGAGGCCTATAGTTTTAGTGTAACGGTCTACTGAAGTCCTCAGTATAAAGTGCCTCTCCCTTTTTTCCCTTTCTCAGTCTTATTAACTGTCTTTTAATAAGAGCTCCAAATATAGTATTTAAATGGTAGTTGCCTCGTTGCTCATATTGGACAAACTATTCTATTTGCTTGCCTTACTTTCTATAAAAAGAAAAGTTATCCATACACAAGCAGAACTAAACTAAACCCATCAAACTTGAGCCCATATGTCTCATTGGTTAATAAAGAAAATTCTCTTTGCTTCATAAAATTACAGGACAATCTGTCAATCAAACTCCTAGCTTGTCTCCTAAAAGATTTGTACCAGTTGTCTGTCATATCTCCAGCGTTCTATATTTGCTGTGGATCTTACTTTATCAGCTCTAATGAAGCAAGCTACATAAGAAGGTGAAATAAGGTTTCTATCAAAACCTTAATTCCCAAATCAGAAGTCAAGAGGGCAATCCTAGGAAGAGCAGAGCCATCTGTAGACACCTAGAAGAAACTTTGCTAAGACAGATAATTACAATAGTGGAACTTTTTGAGAAAATAACTGTGACCTAGGCTTAAATGTTACCCATAAAAATCAAAACTGATCTTTCTATTATGCAAAATGGAAAGGTGATTTAAATAAGGACACCTATTTTTCCACTTTATATTTTTTCCTCTGTAAAAACCCTGCAGACATTTTAAGTAAGTAACCTAGGGATGAACAATGTGCGTTAACACCTCAGTAATGAACACAATATGCTCCAATGACATTCTTTATTCTCAGAAACTTTAATACCGAAGCTGGAGAAAAAAAAAAAAAGTTCAACTTAAATTATGTATTCTCCCACAGGAAGCTTAAATGGCCAGCAGAAACCACAGTGAACAAGAAACACTAGTCTCAACTTTGCTATTGTGATCAGTTTCTTCATCTATGAAAAAGAAGATTGGACTTGATGAGTTTTAAAGATGTTATGTTCAGAGTCATCTATGAACCTAAATGTACTGGTGACTAAGTCGTGAAAACATAAGTTGATACTCAAAATAACCTTTTGCCTTCCCCCAAAAGATTTAACCAGAAGCACAAGATTTAAAGAGGCACCAAAAATACTCAGTAATCAAAATAATTAATAGTTTAGCATAATATTTTTTAAAAATAAAAATAAGGCACAAATCATGATAAACAAAATACCAAAATCTTAAACAAAAACAGGCTGTGGTTTGTTTGATGATCCTGAGATAACTATGTAACGGGAACAGTCGTTTACCATCAGCTACCAATTCCCAGTCCATGAGGCTACTTCCTGTCAGGAAGTTTTATAAGAGTTGAGAATGGGGTCTAACCCACTGGGCCTTTTATATATAGTCAGACTTGTGTTAGAGAGCTTTTATTGACTTTTTGCACTTGATACAAAATATGGGAGGTTTTTTTTTTAATAAGTGCATATTAAGTGCACACATTTTTAAAATAATTTTGCTTGAGGCTCTAATATGGCTCAGTAGGGCACTGGATTTAAGGATTCACTCTTTCAACAGGTGAAGCACCAAAATGTTTGGATTCCTCTATTCTGGGAGAGTTCAGTCTCAAAGAAACGAAGAGTCATTTTGATAAAAAAGTGAAATGAAATACAAAGTACCATGGAGAGAAAACAAAAATCCTAAAATTCAGAGATTTTAGAGCTTCCTATTTGAAGGCAGGGGTGGGGTGGGATGAGAATTAGAAACAGGAAGTGGAAGAGAGCCCAGAGTTATTAGCAAATAGAAATACAATCATTGTATGAAATACACATTTTTAAAATATTTTATTTATTTATTTGTCAGAGAGAGAGAGAGAGAGCACAAGCAGGGGGAGCAGCAGGCAGAGAGAGAAGCAGGCTCCCCACTGAGCAAGGAGCCCCATGCAGGACTCGAACCCAGGACTCTGGGATCATGACCTGAGCCAAAGGCAGACATTTAGCTGACTGAGCCACCCAGGCGACCCTGCATGAGATATATTTATACTAAAAAGTATTTTTTTTAATCTTAAATCCAAATTAAACTGGGCATCCTGTATTTTATTTGGCCATCGTAAAGTGGTGGGTAGTATATAACTTCAATTGTGAAATATGGATCTAAATAAGAAATTCCTATTTTACTATTTTGAAACTACTATTCACCAAATAGAAAGCATTATGACACAAGGCACTGAACTGAATTCAAATACAATTCTGGCACCAACTAGGTGGCTAATACTGGTAAGTTACTTCTGTGAATATTGCTCCTCAATATTTTAGTATTATTTACCCTATATACCTTGCAGAGTGGGCAGGCTCAGGAAGCCCAATATTCCTAAAAATGCTTTATGGGGTGTAAGCATTAGTGAAATAAGAATTTAAGTTAAAGCAGTGTCTTATTGTGGAAGCCAATGTCTATACTGCTGATCTAACCCCGCTGTTCCATGGAACAGCACTTGGTCCAAGAACCATGGCATCTATGACTAAGAGTTAGGAAATTGCACTAAAAATATATCAAGGACCAGCTTGGCTTCTTAAAAACAAAGTTATAGCCTCTTGTTAAAGGGTAAAATTCCCAAGAACACTCACTTTCACTGTTATAAGGACTATTGATAGATGGCTAATTATTGTGTAAAAATGTGTTTAAAACTTTTTTAAAAGTCCAAATGCTCAAACACCTTAGACACTAATGTCTGTGTGTACTACACTGTTATTCAGGGCTCAGTCAACTAATAAAAAGTTGCCCCTTGTGGGCAGTGCTTTCTTCCAGGTCTGGGTAGGGACTCCTACACATTCCAAAGGGATGCTTGTCAAATCCGCTAACTGGGCCATCAGGTGAATTTGAGAGTGATGTCAGTATCAAGAGACTGACTTGACTGTGCTACACCCACTACCTGATACCTGAGATATGAACACTTGATTTGGAAGACAAGATTAACTTCAAAATGGAAGGATAGGAGACAGATAAGAGAAAGGTAAAATACACAACTGGAGATGGGTAAATTCAAGAGATGAAAGAAGAAAATGGTGTGAAAAGGATTACAGATAATCTCAAAAATGAAATGAGAGAGCTGGGCCGGGGGCAGAGGGAGGGAAGGAGATATGAAAAAAGAGACCAAAGGATGATGAAAAAGAACCTGAATAAAAGGGGTCAAAAGGCGCGCCTGGGTGGCTCAGTGGGTTAAAGCCTCTGCCTTCGGCTCAGGTCATGATCTCGGGGTCCTGGGATCAAGCCCCGCATTGGGCTCTCTGCTCTGCAGGGAGTCTGCTTCCCTCTCTCTCTGCCTGCATCTCTGCCTACTTGTGATCTCTCTCCGTCAAATACATAAATAAAATCTTAAAAAAATAAAAATAAAAATAAAAGGGGTCAAAAGAGGAAATGTGGAGATGACCCAGCCATTATCCCTAACACACCTGCCTAAAGAAATTGGTCAGGACCATAATATCCCCAAACTGAATATTGCTCTGAAAGCAAGAAACCAAAGACTGGAGTCAAGAAAGTACTAGTAGAGGATTATAAATAAAGAGACTACCTTTTATCAAAAGTGGGGCACTGATTAAAACCTATTTTGATTTTATAGAAGAAATTTATATGTAGTTATGATTAGTTATATACAGTCTTATCCATCATAAACTATTAAAACTTAGGGTACATATTTGTTATAACCCTGTAAGGGTTTTTTGTTTTTGATATTTTTCTTCTTATGATTTCTATTATAATAAGCATCATATTATGCTATAATTACTTATTCATAAATCTACCTTTCCCCTTATTGACACCTGTGAGCAACTTAAGACAAGAAATCACATTAAATATTTATTTACCTTTCTGTGCCCAGCACCCAGCACACTGTTAGAATAGGTGTCTAATAGGTACTTAATATAAATAAATTTGAGTTCATGAAATTAATTGAGAGAACAAAATCCTCCATGGAACATAAAATATAAATATATTCAACCTAGGAACAAAATCTATGTACTTGATATCAATAAATAATTTCTGGAGAAATGGACATTAATGTGGTTCTAGCTATAAAATCCTACTTGTACACCCTAGACATACTATATTAAAGTATAAAAAAGAAGAGTTGTTTCACAAATTAAGGATTTAAAAATTTCTGGAGTATCAACCTTGTTGATTTTTTTACCATCTTGCTCTAAATCAATCCTGTTTATTTTTCCTTACTTAAAGAAATTATAAATGTGTTGTTACAAAAAGCACTTTATACCACCAAGTTTTCATCTTTTCATATAAATAAGTTTTAGGAATCACTGTATGATTCTGTCTAAATGAAGTTTTTCTTAAAATATACTTCTAGCTTTACATACCAAATAAGAAACAAAAATTAAAAATAATAGTAACAATTATTCTTCTGCTCTACTCTGAAGTTCTAAGAATAACAATTTGATTCTAATGCATACCTTAGTTCTGTCGCATGGCAAGCAGACACCAAAAAAATAAGAAAATTATAATAGTGAGGATCAGTATTAGTTACATAAAGGGCTAAATTGAAAACCTCTTAAATTATATAGTTTTATTTTTAATCATTCTTGAAATGATCTATTTATTCAAATTAAAAACAAGAGTTTCAATAACCTGCTTTATATAATGAATCAAAGCACGAGTTAGATTTAGCTGTTAGATATGCAAATATCCACCATCTGATAATATGCATCATGTAGTATTCGATTTTTCACTTCATGCACTCCTATGAATGGCACTGAACAAACTGGAAAAAAAGAGTAAGCTAAGGACAACATACAAATGTGAAATAACTGTGGAATATTTTTTAAATAAAGAAATGAAGGGGGAAGGGTTTTTCCCCCCAATTTTTTTTCCATTCCAAATAACTCATTTTGTTGTGCAACACAGAGTTATTAAAATACATTCTGTCAACAAATAGTCTGCAAGTCTAAATCACTAGGAAAGTATGTTTTATATACAAATCTAGTCATGGAAATAGCCCAAGGTATCTCTTACAGGAAGGTTTCTTTCTTTCTTTTTCTTTTTCTTTTTTTTTAAGAAAAAAATGCAACAAAGGCAATACAACACTTTTTTATTTTAAAAGAGCATGTTTGTTGTGGTCTATGCAGTTTTAGGAACAGTCTGTGAAGACTCAATAACCAGGAATTCAACTTTGATTTTTCTTAAAAACTTTGAATGTAACCAACTGTGACATATTCAGATTAGGGAGTTGAAGACAATAGCATCTGAGAGCTAAAACTAGAAAAGAAAGCCTTGGTAAATCTATTCAGTCTTACATTTTCTCTTGGGGAATAGAAGACACCAGAAGAGGCAAAAACAGCTATGGGAAGCTTCTACGGCCCAAAGGTATACCTTGAACCGTCCTGGAACAAGGAAAAGGGAACCAAGGTTACAGGAAGGTTCCTAACAAGTAAATGGTGGTATTTCAATCAGCAATCCGTCTTTTAGATTTATAAAGGTCTCAGAGAATAAAGATCAGAATGCGTTTGGTCTAACATCACAAATAAATACTCCAAACAGGAAAATCTACTCTAGAATATCGAGTTGTAGGTATGTTCTCATATCTTCACAGGTCGAAGCAGACAAACTCAACTTTCCCATCCCCCTTTTCTTTGCTCAACAAAACACTATGCAACTCAACTCAAAAACTACTAAAGCAAAAGGATTACTTAGGAAGACAACCTTTCAGATTTGTATTAATCTGGTGATATGTGACACATCCTATACAACATATAAAGATATATTGAGAAGTGTTCAGACTTTTCATAAGGGGTGAAATTAACACAAATATTTCATTTGCTATGATATTTTCTTAACTTGTACTAAATTCATGATGTCTTGTTAAAAATCCATAAATACTACATGAAGTAATAAAAGTAAAAAGAGCAATGATAAATCAGTTTAGATCCCAGAATTATTTTCTCATTAGGACAGTAAAACTTTGTATGTTTTCCCTATATATAAAATAAAACATGACTGCAATGAGAATTTTAGTTAAATGGTATATCCCTGAAAAAGTCACTGAAAAAGGTTAGAAAACCAAAATCGCGACAAGTTAATTTACTTCATCCAATACCTAAAAATAAAAGGGTCAACCAGTGACTTGGAGTACCTATTTCTACTAATTGTGGTGACCACGTTTTACAAAATTCAGATCCTAAAATCTATGATGAGACACAGTGAAAGGATGCACAATTAATACAAGTTGCTTGCAATAATCTCTTCTCTGCAGTACCAAAGGCCTTTAATAGGGTGCGTGTACTATAATACCAAGATTAGATTTATATATCCTAGAAAATGGGTTACACGCTGATGAACAGCATTAAATTGACATAATGGCTCTTAGTGGTTATAAATGTAGCTTTTTTCTTACTTTAATTGGCAATGACTAGACTGACCTTTTCTCTATAATTGTAACTACTGTACAGTAATTAGACAAACCACTACTTACTTCTGAAATAAAGAGTAGTGGAAGAAAGCTTTCAGTCACTAGCTTTGAGAATGCAGAATAAAATTGGATTGGCATTCTACTGGGGGAAAAATGAACTATCAATAAGAAAACTAGTTTCATAAATTATGTTCTCTGTTTAGCTTCATATCTGAACTAAGGGGAAAAAATCCCAGAGGAAAGCCCTTTTTGTTTACTTGGGCAATCCCCTTACTTGAGGTTAAAAACCTATCCTGGAAACAAGTTTGAAAGTCAAGGGGTACTTGGCTGGCTCAACTGGTGGAGCATGCAACTCTTGATCTTGGAGTCATGAGTTCAAGCCTCACACTGGGCAGAGACATTACTTTAAAAAAGTTGCGGGGGGGTACCTGGGTGGCTCAGTTGGTTGAGCGTCCAACTCTTGGTTTCGGCTCAGGCCATGATCTCAGGATCTTGGCAAAGAGCCCTGTGTTGGACTCTGAACTCAGCAGGGCATCTGCTAAAGTTTCCCTGTCCCTCTGATCCTCCCTGTGCCCACTCTCTCTCTCTAAAAACAAAAATAAATCTTAAAAAAAAAAAAAAAAGCAAGAGAAAAAGTAAAAAACCTGAATTAAGGATATCATTTGAGATAGTAGAAGGACAGGAGTGGAGAGAAGTTTTGCTCCCAGAGATCTAAAAATAATAATGATAAAATCTCTAATAGTGGTACTTGCAGGAATGCTTTCCTTGGGCTCACATAATTTCTCAGGGAGGTTAAGAATCATGACTGGGGCCTTGGGGAAAAGTCAGCTGCCAGTCATTCCAGAGGACTCATGACTCAGGCTGTGAACAGAGCTGTTTCTCCCATCTGAGAGAAACCACCCTTTCCTCCACCCTGTTTCTGGGCCTCTGGGGAAAGTCAGCTAGTCTTCAACCCTTTAAGCTTCCTCAGTGAGAAACACTATGTCCCTGGAGGAAAGGTGCAAGATTTCTTTCCTCACAGCCAAGAGTGTGCATAAGCGATCACCTGTCTGAGTGACCCTGGGGAGAAAATCATGGCATGCTGAAAGAAAAACCAATGCAAGCTCCACCGGTGGGTTAGTTCTTGTTGCAAGTGGCATCTTAAGGCCTTCACAGAAGTTAGACTCTGTGTTCCAGCTGTGGCAGCTGGCACGTAGTCACACCACTAGGCAATGATCAATCAACTCAAGACTCAGGATTACTTTCTCGTGAGGACAGTTAAGCCTTGCTCATTTCCTCCATATGTAAGAAGAAATACAGTTGTAATAGGAATTCTAGTTAAACAGCATATCCATATTTGTCACTGAGAATCAGTTAGAAAATCTCAATGAGAGCCAAGGACCATCTTTTGTCAACTAGAACAATGAAATCTGGTATATGAAAGGCAGTTTAATGAAGTCACTGTACAATATGTGAAAATCCAAGTTATAGAAAAGCTCAATGTGCAGTAATTAAAAATTATCCATACATGTGAATTGGAGACCATTTATCTTCCCAATTATAGAAATGGCTAATAAGGCTCAGAGTGTACTCAGTGGAGTTAAAAGGGTTGACTAGAAATGATGAAAATGAAAACTGACAAAAGTATTATATAATTATCCAGAAATCCCTTGACTATATTAGAGGTAAGTATTAGTACACTACAAACTCCATGAAGGCAGGGAACACAAATGTCCTGCTCACTACCCTATCCCAAATGCCTAGTCCTGGTAGATGCTTACTAAATATCTGATGAATGAATGAATGAAGAGTAAATGAAATCAGACTCAGTAATTTTCCCTCACATAGTCTTGGATCACACAAGTAACTATTTCTCATAATGCTTATCAGACACAAAATAGACAGATGTGAACAATGCTTCTCTAAAGACTTTACTTGGGATAGAAAACTATATTCTACTGGTGTGACACTGGGCTACTTAGTTAATCTCTTGTACCTTTATTCGCTCCCTTGAAAAATGGCAATAGTAACAGTATGTACCTCACAAAGTCTTTGGGGGTCTAGTATATGGAATGTAGTTAGAAAAGTGACTAGCAGAGCCGATACTATATAAGTGTTAGTGGTTTCTGCTATTATTCTGTAGTAATATCCAGGGAGGTCTTTAAAACCCTATGGCTATTCACTAGTCTTATTAGTCCCTCTCCTGGCCACCAGGCAGAGACCATTTCTTATTTAACTATGTATTGCCAGGACTAAGCACAATGCCTGGCACATTATAAATGGTCCAAAAGAAAAAAAAGGAATACAAATTGTATTGAATCAAACCCTAATATTACAATGTTCTCATCAGAAAAAAAAGTCATCTAGGCCCATTATGATTCAGAACATGAATTTCCTACATAATAAATCCGAATGTGACAAGCATTTTCCTCTAGCATTTGATAATATCTAATTAAGAGACGGTTATAATGAAAGAGCTTAAAATATTTCATTTTTGCCAGGCCCATCATACAGTCAACCTCTATTCCTTTATACTTTTCCTTACCATTTATTTATCATGCAAAAACTAAACTTTCAATCCTTTAAATGTATTACTGTGACATCAATGACAAGGATAGCAGATAAGAAGGTTCAACTGACAATCAAACACTGGGAAATGGGCTAAGATGTCAACAATGCAGGACATTACAACATTTTTTAAGATCTGTACTGAAGATAGGGAGAACTACACGTTATTCCAAATGTAGTTAGCATTACAAGCACACTTCTTTGCAAAATAACATGTTAGAACTCTAAAAAAGGGTAGTTTGGTTTTGTTTATAAATTTAAAATTTTCCACCTAACTGCTATTATTCACCCTGAAGTATTTCTCCCTTTGGTTTCAGAAAAATAAAATCTCAATTAATACCCTGATATAACATGCTGGATCATCTAAAACCCGGCAATAACATCTTTCCATAATTTCTTTCCTAATATTTTAAGCAGTACCTGATAGGTAAGAATGAGCTTTCCTCTGAGCACCTAGAAATAAGATTGTCCCCGAAATTAAACCATCAAATGAATAAAAAATAGAACAAATGAGCAATGATAATAGTCAAAATAGCTCCCAGGCCACAGAAGAATTTAACATCACATCATCATCACAACGACAGCCACAGAAAGAAGATACCAGCTGGAAACAGGGTAACCATCTAATCGATAATCCAACCATAACATTAAGCCAGATATAAATCAGGATTGTGTTATACCAATTGAGACAAACGGTCACCCTACATGACAAGAAGTTTTGGTCCTATTGGAAAATAAGAACATAAATAGGAGAGCAAACTTTGGTATTGTCTGTCCAGGTACTATAAAAGGATCCTGTTTCATGAAGATACCATACATTTGGTAACTCCAATATTTTAGCCCAAGTCTGTTCTTATGATGTAGTTTTGCGTTGTTATATGTAACTTAAGTATGCAGCTTTTGATCTACTTCTGCTTTATCTCTTCTGGTATATAGTAAATGTTTTTGTTGACTGTGACAATGTCTCATGTATCTTTTCAAATTCCACATGCCGGCATTGTGTACTATAAACTGTAGACAGAAATCAACTGCTTACTGGCTGATAGCAATAATAATCATTATTATGGCTGACGTGTATAGAATTATAGCTATGTGCCAGAAACTGTTCTGAGTACTTCACATGTTTAAGCCACAGTTAAATCATACAAAAATTTCGTAAGTACTATTGGTATCCCAATTTTACAGATAATAAGAGTGAGAGATTAAGGAACTTGCCCAGTGACAAGCAGGTACGAAGTGCCAGAGCCATGTATCAGTCCAGACTTGTCCAGCTACAGGGCCTGTGTTTATAACTACTAGGCGATCCCGCCTCTTGGTGGAAAATATGTTTGTGCCTCAATAATTTATTACAAGTTTTTTTCAGCCATTAAACCTTAAAGCTGTTTTTAAATTCTCCAAAATAGTTGCGATAACATTCAGAAGTGGAACAGGTATGCAGAAACGGACACTCTTCTGCAGGAATCTAGACATATATTGATATAATATTCTGTAGGGAATTAAGCAAGATGTATAGAAATTTAAATATGTATACATTTCAATGCAGAAATTCTACTTCCAGAATTTAACCTTAAGGAGATGAAAATAAAAGCGTACAAAGAAATAGGTATGAGAATGTTCATCGTACAGTTATTCATAGGAATAAAAATCAGAAATAATGCAATGTCTACCAATAAGAATCTGGTTAAATACAATGTGCTAAAACACTAGCATGGATCCATAAGAAATGGTGACATGGAGCTATAGTTATTGAAATGACAATAAATCCATAATATATTGTTGACTTTCAGACACAGACTGCAAAACAATATGCATAATGAAATTCCAAAAGGAGGTAGGGGGAGTACAAACACATATGTGTCTATCTGAAAAGATGTTCATCAAAATGTAAACAGTAGAAATGTCAGGAGAGCAGGAATTTAGGTAGTCTCATTGTTTTAAAAAATCTTCACTAAAAATCTCCTTGTGTATGTGTTATTTTGTCATTCCCAGGGGCATAAAACAAATAGGAGAGCCTACAATCCAGAGACACTCTGTCCATTCTAGGACATGAACGAAAACAAGTGTTGGTGGCAAATAAGTGGCTAGCTAGTAAGAAAGGTGAGCAAGGAACCGAAGCAGCCTCTGAGTCAGGAGGAAGCAGAATTCAGGCTCCACCTTCCCTGCAAGAAAGCTGAACAAACCCGCACAAGTTACAGATAATCTCTGAACCTGTTTCCAAACTGCAAAATGAAGGAGCTACACAGGGTGTTCTGAGAAGTTCTTTTCATTTCTAATGGTTTCGGGTTAAAATTTTCGGAAGGAACAGGACAATTCCTCTATCTCTTGCTAGTCACAAGTGGATTATTGTGCAGTTTATGAGCCTACACTTTAGTCTGTTTGTACAGCATGTGAACTATCGAAGTCCAGAAAATGAGAACAACAATGGAAACCCACAAACACACTCAGGCAACTTGTTACGGGAAACGTGATTGTTCCTCAGAGAGTGGGGACAGTATGGTCTCCTAAGGAAGAGACCCTCATCATCCCAATAAAAGTTCATTTCCAAAGAGCTGACAGTTTATTTATAACATTTCACTTCTATACAGATTTTTTTAAAAAAAGTACATATGATCCATCTGACACTGTGGTATTTATGTCTACTGACAAAAATCTAAGGAATAGTCAAGGGAGACTTTGATGTTGCATTCCACTGTAATATATCCACAGATATATCAATAACCAAATCTGGAGAGCTGCCAATAAAAACAGAATAAACATCATTAGCATTTTAATAAACCTTCAAGCCACAAGGCTGGAAAAACCAAGTGAGACAGAGCAAAGGGAAATCAGCATGTGCAATGTCTCCCCTCCAGCGGTTTGCCCTTTGGCAGTCCACTATGTCCTCCCTGCTCCACTCCCACAAAACACACACTCCAGAGAGACTTCTCTGTATTTTAAAACCCCTTATAGACCTGCCCAAGCTCTTTAGTTAAGAGGATACCTACAGTTTTTTTTTTTTTTTTTTAAGATTTTATTTATTTATCTGACAGACCGAGATCACAAGTAGGCAGAGCAACAGGCAGAGAGAGAGGGGGAAGCAGGCTCCCCGCTGAGCAGAGAGCCCGATGTGGGGCTCGATCCCAGGACCCTGGGATCATGACCTGAGCCGAAGGCAGAGGCTTAACCCACTGAGCCACCCAGGTGCCCCCCTACAGTTTTTTTTTTAATCAAGAATAAATAACCTGATTTTTAACATACTTTAAGAAACTGCTGATGTTGTAGTTCTAAGAAGCATTTTGAGCGTCATGTAGTCAGACTGTGATTTTATATGTTAACTTAATGGACCCAGATGATAGATGAAGGAAAAAGTGATAAGAAGATGGAAAGAGAGAGAAGAGAGAATATATGCAAAAGCCAAAGAATCAGGAGCTTTGACAGAGAAGGCTGAAACTACTTCCAAATCAAATCCTCTGACTCTTGGAATATATCAACTCAGAATTACATGTAAACATTCAAAAGTAAATAGTTAATTTTTCTTAATTTGTCATCATTACATTCTCTCAACTGAACTAGAAATTAGAAATTAAAAGCCCTGCTTCCTAGAAAATTTTGAATTTCATTTAATTTTTCATTAACCCATTGTGCATGTATGTGCAGGTGTGTAGATAATGTGAAAGTATTTTTGAAAAGTGTAATTCGTTAAAGTATGTTTGGATAAAAACTGTAAGTGAAAATCATTTCACAAAGGTAATGTAGCTCTACATTAAGGGATCTTATTTTATAGCAATATAAGTAAGGAACACTGTTGCTGTTTAAATCTGAATGTACTTTGTGCATTTAATCTGAAAACAAAGAGACACTTAGGATAATATATAATAATTGGTATACTTTAGTTGTCTTATTTTCTTCAGATAATTGTAAAACTGTGAACACTACAATATCACTATATAATAAGCAATTAAATAACCTTCAAGAATGGGCTCGTGTCTTGAAGAACTTTGATTTAAGACATCCGCTGTCAATTTATGGGAAACCATGAGGCTACAATGGTGATAAAGCATCAGTGATAAATGGTACCACCCAAACCACCATTCTAATAATGAACTAATGATTCATACTCAAGGTGCTTTTGAAACATGATTAAGCTTCCAAACATTCCACTAAGGTAGGTTCTCATAACCCCAATCTTATAAAAGAGAAGTTAAATTAAGTTTACCAAGGTTACACAATGAATAACTCAATGATTAAAGTTTGGAATAACAGCAAAATAAACAACACAAAGGACCTCAGACTCCTATCTCCCACTGCAAACCCTATTCATTAGTATTGCAGAGAAGGCTTTCAGAGTAATTTATTTCTAACTGACCTTCTCTGGTGGCTACTGGCAAGTGTTTGCCAAAATGTCACTGACCAAAAAATTCCTTACAATGCCATGTATTATAAAATGAATATGTCAAGAATCAGATGAAAATGTCATCAGTGACACTGACAACAATAAAAGAAAATATTCTACAGATTTAAGGAATGGAAGAAGATCCAAGTTAAAGGGGAAAAAAATTACCTGAGAAAATGTCATCAGTGACTACAGCAACAAAAAGTAAAAGAGACCACAGCTTTAAATAAAAGAAGAAAACACAAATCAAAGGGGAAAAAAGTTACCTGAGAATCCAATGCTCTCTAATGGATCAGAAAGAAGAAAGACTCCTTTTATGGAGGCCTGTGGAAAAACGAGGTTGGTCTCCTTTAGAGATCACCTTATTGCTTCTGGGGGAAGTGGAATAGGGAGATGAAGCAACATGTCTAAGCACCTGTGAGAGTTCTTCAGATCTGAATCCCAAAGTCACTCATTTTCTCATTTGCATGTCAAAGTGAATGGCATAATTTGTGAATGTCATAAGGAGTCACAGCAAATTAAATAGAAATTGAACAAAAATTTCCTCCTTGTTGCCCTTAAAATAGAAAGTCAAAAGTTGTTGATTTCCCCATTTAGAAGTCTTTGGAAGTTTCACTTTTATAAATACTTAAAGTCAAACAATCCAGTTGGATATGTCTACCTTTTTGAAATTTATATAAGTACATGATATATTCATATCATATATACTATATATGTATGTGACTTCACTGAGAAAAATACTTTTACACTAAGACTTCAGATTTTTTTCTAAATGGACCTGGCTTTAAAACTTAAATTAAAATAAATAAAATGGACCTATCTTCAAATGTGATTACTGAAATCAATGACCAGTTCATTACTGATGATCAGAATATATTTTTTGTATATTCTGGAATTTTCATCTGTATGTGATTGGCACTTTTAAATAAAGCTTTAATAGAACATTATAACATGTTTCAAAATAACATGTTTACATACTTTTGATTATCTGCCTGAGGATAAACTGTTTTTAAGATTAACCACAGTCCAGATTTAATCTTAGGCAGTTTGTTCTAACTAAATGTTTACAGGACACCCATCCTCCTAAAAATCAAGGAAAATCAACGCTAATAGAGTATTAATAAAGCAGAGAGAAGTGCACATTGGGATTTCTTGCTATCCTGGATTGCTATTCCATGTTCTCTCTATACATATTCTCAAGCTCATCAATGTTCCGTCACAAATTCTAAAAGCTTTATCAAATACAATATGCACTTATAGAATTTACCTAGTGGATTGAAATATAGTGTAAAACTAACAGTGACAAGTTAGGAAAGATAAATGCAACCATTTAAAATGAACATTAGAAAAATACTATCAATGGGGGGGATCACAAGTAAAATAAATATGCACAGAGTAAGCAACAGGAGTGTAACACAATAAAGTTACTGTAACCTTGTCCCTTTTCAAATAGCTACATTTTCAAAATGGGAGCAGACCATCAAGTGGCAGCAATGTCTTCCTGGTTGTCCAAACGTCTGTCAGGGCCTGCCTGGTGATACTTTATGCTTCTCCTCCTCTAACCAGCTTCAGTTATATTCTACTTGGAGATGGTTGGTTGCCAAAAGCCATCACCGCCCCAAAAAAGCTCCCCTATAACATAATGATGTTTTCATACTGGGAATAAACTTGTGAAACAAAATTCTTGGAACCAAAAAGAAGATGGACATCTTTTAAAAATACAAATTACTAAACATTCCTAATTTTAATAAGACTACAATAACCAAAATATTAACTCTATGGTAAGTAATATATATATTTTCATAAAGACAGTTATCCCATAAATGGCTATAAACCTGGAGAAAGGAATGTTACAGAACACAACTCTTGTCTTTTTTTTTTTTTTCAAATTCATTACTCAGTTTAATGAAGCCAGGGCATTGTCTCGACACATATTGTCATCCTCTTTCTGAATAAATTTTGCTGCCATAAGGATATCATGTTTCTCCAGGGTTTTTCCTCCTTTCTTCTTCATTCAGTTTTCTTAATCCAGTAAGGTTAACATGCTGTCAGTTAGACTAACATTGTACCCATGGACCTCACACACAAACTACCACTCTCTATTAGAGAATTCAGTTAGTGCCTCTTTAACTCTTTCATTACATTTACCAAGCGTTTTTAAAGGTTATGTCTATACCCATTAAATGAACTTGATTTTTGAATGGCTTATTTTGACTTGCTTTATTTCTTGACCGACTTGAGCTGTTCATTTTTTTTTTTTTCTCTGTTAACTTAAACACAAGCTTATGGTCTGATCGCCATGTAATCAATCAACACACATATACTGAACTTCTGGTTAGGAACCCATGACTGTGGAAAAGTCACAATTCCCAGATACAGTTTTAATACCTATGCTGCTATCATTCTAACAATCGAAGAAATTTATAAACCATCTGAGTATAAATTAAAACTAACAGACAAAAACATGACTTTTTCTCTCTCTTCTCCCAAATATCAAGTAAGATTTTCTAGGTATATAGTCATAGAAAGCAAAATATTTGTCTGTATATGTGTAATACAATAAAACATCAAAATACTGAAATACAGTAGTGATTTATTGATGGAGAAGAAGAGATTAATCAAAACCAAAAATAAGAATTCAGCTTAAAGTCAAGTTAAAAGGAAAACAAATGGAAATTGTATTTCCCAAATGAAACTAGTTCTCAAAATACTACAATAAATCATGGAGGAAATGCTCCCAGGCTTTATTTAATAGGCAGTAAGACCCTGAGGCAGGTCCGATTAGTGTGCTGCTATGGTAAATGATAAGATGAGCAATGATATATATAAATCAGAATCAACTACTATTATTAACCAGTTTATTGATGTATAGTTATTAAGGTAATAGTTAAAATTTAAAATAAAACCTTTCAAAAATGAAAAGACCTCCACTTCTATTTGTGGAAATTTGTGGTACGATTAAGTACCACTACATATACATGCCATAGAAGCTACATCCTTACAAGACTTATTATTAGAAGACATAAATGCTGAAGGTAAGAATATAATGGTGATTAAGTCTCAGCCACAACACTTTTTTTTTTTTAGAGTATGATGTAATGCATATGCATATTTAAGGAGTAATTTTTTTTTTTAAGTCTTTATTTATCTATTTGACAGACAGAGACCACAAGTAGGCAGAGAGGCAGGCAGAGAGAGGAAGAGGTAGGCTTCCTGCTGAGCAGAGAGCCCGATGAGGGGCCGGATCCCAGGACCCTGAGACCATGACTGGAGCCGAAGGCAGAGGCTTTAACCCACTGAGCCACCACATGCCCCTCAGCTACAACACTTCTAAGGAAGGGTCTCTTCCCTTCCATTTCTTCCTAATTTGACAATTGAATAAAAAAAGAATATATTATTAAAACTCTAAAACCAGGGTGCCCATGTGGCTCAGTTGGTTAAGTGTCTGCCTTTGGCTCAGGTTATGATCCCAGGGTCCTGGGATGGAGACCCGCATCGAGCTCTTTGCTCAGTGGGGAGCCTGCTTCTCCTTCTCCCTCTGCCTGCTGTTTCACCTGCTTGTGCTCAATCTCCCTGTGTCAAATAAACAAAATATTTTTTTAAAAAATCATTAAACCCCTAAAATTGTTTTTAGTACAGCAGTTGACCATTTGAACAACACAGATTTGAACTGCACAGGTCCACTTATTCACAGATTTTTTTTTTATGAATACAATATAGTACTGTAAATGTATTTTCTCTTCATTATGATTTTATAAATAACATTTTCTTTTCTCTAGCTAACTCTGTGGTAAGAAGACAGCACATAAAACATATAACATACAAAATATGTGTTAACTGACTGTTCATATTATCTGTAAAGCTTCCAGTCTATGGCAGGCTTTTAGTGGTTACATTTGGGGATGTCAAAAGTTACACACCAATTTTCAAACCTGCAGGGGGTTGGTGCTCCTAACTCCGCATTGTTCAAGGCTCAACTATATACACAGAACTGAGGCCTTATATTCATGTATTTTTAAATCTGTATTAAATGTATTCACACTATTCCCTTCAGACTCAAAGCTTTTATGAGACCATAAGAGCTATCTTTTCTCCTATGCATTTTTTAGACAAATACTCAAGATTAAGTACTAACACTAGAAACTGCACATGGATATTATTTTATTATAATATTTATTTTATTCAGTGATATTTATTTTATTATAATGCTGTTTGGCTAGCACTTACATTCGATAGACTCCATTGGTAGATTTAACTGCTTATGGTAACCAACCGTATTTTTAAACTCAGAATAAGCTCTTGGAGTCAGTCTGATAGATGGAATTGAGGTCAGACAAATCTACATTCAATCCTGACTCTGCACGTACTGGCTGTGATCGTCAGCAAAATACTTTTACCTTTGTGAGGCTTATTTTAGTTCATCTATTAAAAAGGGCATAATGGTATCTATGTCATAGAGTTAACATGATAATTAAATAAGATAATAAATAGAATACTCTTGGCACCTTGCCTAACAATATAAAATTCTCAACGAAGAGTAGCGACAAAGTCTCTGCAATTGATTACCGTATAGCAAACCAATCAAAACTTAGTAGCTTTAAAAACAAAACAAAACAAAACAAAACCAGCTCTTATTTGCTCACTAATCCATGGGCCAGCAACTTGGACTAGGCTTAGCTGAGAAGTTCTGTGGCTTTCATTCACAGGATTGCAGGAGTCCAAAGTCTTGACTAAAGCCAGGTAGTCTAAATGACCTCACTCACGTATATGACAGTTGTTCCTGACTGTTGGCCAACCCTCTATCTCCCATGTGGTTTATCTTCAGAAAAACTGGTTTGGGCTTCAGGTGGGGGCAGCATTCCAGAAAGGCAAGAACAGAAGTTGCAAGGGCTCTTGAAGCCAAAGCTTAGGAGTTCCACAACATAAATTAGACGACATACTACTGGTCAGAGAAAGTCTCAAAGCCAGCCTAGATGTGGGAGGATAGTGAAATTGGTGCCACCTGTTGATGGGAGCACAGGCAATGTCACAGTGTGCAAAAGCATGCATCAGGGATGGGGAAAACTTATGGTTGTAATTTGCAATGTTCTAAAGTCCACAAAAGAGTGACAAATTTGTATAGCACCTATGCTATCTTTCAACATTAGATAATTGCAGAATTCAAGTTCTGAAGGCCAAGGAAGTGCTAGTTTGAGTTTACCCCAAACTAGAGTAACATCGGTTCTGCTGCTTCAATGACAGATTTCAAAAGACAAACAACCTGGTCCCAGTGACTCACAGCATAATGTAGGTTTCTTTGGTTGCTTTTCTGGGCTAAGGGTTTTCAACACTTCTCTATTGGCTTAATTCAATAAATTTATTTTCATCTGATTTAACAGTTTACCTTCAACAAGCAGCTTTCTAATTGAAGATTTTACAACAAATAGCATCACCCAGAAATCAGGATCAAGTGCAAAGTATTTCTAGAAACTATGTAGTATGTAAAAGAAAACGAAGAAAAATATATCACTGTAAAAAGTATATATAGTTTTGTTCTTCTCCATGAAAACGATCACTAAGGAAAGTTTAGTTTTGTGATGCAGTTAATTGGCTAGGCGCAGAGATCATTCATACCAAATTAAGGAAAGATAAAGTAAGAAGAAGTAAATTAAAGAAAATAATTTTTATATCTTCTACGAAACAAAAAGTAGAATGCCAAAACAAAACCTAAAATGTATCTTTAATTTATTGTCAAATCTCATTTTAACAAATATCTTTCTCACTTTCTTATCACAGCCATAGAAAGTCACAAAATAACTGCTACCAAGACTTCCTTTAAGATGTATGTCTCCAAAAGATTTATCTTGAGATCCATAGTCCTTAATACAATAAAATCTGTTTGTTTCAGAGAATTTCATGGAGCAGGATACGCCACTAAACACACCGCATGATAAGAATTGCTCCTTATGGAAGGAGAGAGGTGAAAGAAAGAGCTTCTTGCTGTTTGACAATATGGTGAGCAGAGAAGCAGTTTGGGGAATGGCTAATCCCCTCACTGACATTTCTACATTTTTCCAATGAAGAACCAATTCCTTAACTTGCCATTTTTTTTCAGCTGAGAATCTGTTATAACATTGCTTCATAGAGAAACAGTTGGAAACTCAAGTAGTTTTCAATTTTAGACAAATTGATGCTGCCAAAATTTTAATACTCAATAATAGAAAAACTTCAATAACATGAAGCTGGTTTTTAAGACCTTTAAAAGTCCTGATTATTTTATGAGAAGCCACATAAGAAGCCAAATACACATTCAGCTAGAGAAATACCGCTAGCCAGTATCCTCTCTGGTGGCAAAGTTTTGTCTCCTCCTGCGTGAACAAGGCAATATAGCATGCATATTGAAATTAGATAATTCTAATTGATAATTACAGATTAAAGATAACCCCAGGCTACAGCTCCTGTACAGGTAATCTACTTCTCAATTTATTTTTACAGGAAATCCTGTAAATTTCTAAAACACTCTCATTTTGCTTTAATTATTTCAAAGCCCTTCACCAGTGACAGATATACTATACAGGTTCATATGGAATAGTTATTACTTCTGAAAAATAGTGACTATTCTAACATTCTTTAATTATACTGCTTACTAATCTTAATTGCCACGATTTCAAAAGACAGTTCCAAAGTGCATCTTGAACAAACAGAAAAGCAATTAGCCTAAATTAATTGCTTTGCTGATGTGATTTGCAGTAGGTATGCTTGGTGGTTTTGAAACTCCTGCCAGTGCTTTCACAACTTGATGTTCTGATGATTTTTTAGCCTATTTTTGCACCAGAGCAATTAACCAGATAATTGCTCTAATGTGAACCTGGCCTTAATCAGTATGTTTAGGTTCATAGTAGCAATTAACCAAATATTAAACATACTTTAAAGAGCAGCACTTAAAAGTGCTACAGGAAGAGTTAAGGAAAAACTTGCAATTTTTTTCTCAGACACCCATACTTTTCTCACCAAGAAGCAGAAAAAAAGCTGTTACTGTCTCCTCTGCTTCTTTTCAATTAACACAAGGTATCATTACATATGAAAGGAAAGTGAAATTGCTGGTTCTTCATTTAGAAGTATTTCAAAGACCCTATTAAAAGGGCAAACCCAACGATTGAATATTAAAATCCTACTTATCGTTCAAAAAGAGAGGCTATGGCTTTCAGACAAATAGCATGCAATACATAAAGCAAGCTCTATCTGAAGCCAGACAATGACATTAAATCCTCACCTTATTACATATCAACTTCATTTTGAAATAAATAAATCTGGAAGAAAGAGGGCATTTGAACCAACTGCCTGGATTTCAGCCAGAGTTCAAGCCAAATTTAAAAAGCAGATTTATACATTCTACAAAAGCAGCATTTAGAATTCTCTCACCACGCATGTATTAAATTACTTCTCTGAGCTGGGCCCTATGCGAGGTGCCAGGGGCTGAGATGGGGGCAGGGGGCCCAGGATTAAGACACAGGTCCTGCTTACCAGGAGAAAAACTCCTACACAAAACATTATGCAGCCACAAAATGATAGATGCCACCAGCCGAGTGACTCCTGCAGATTCGGCCAGACAGGAACATGACGCAGCTCTTCATTACGACAGCCATTATTATTTCATCTTTTCTTTAAAGAAACTCACATTCACTTTAAGGGAAATTGTCAGTAATGCAACTATAACTGTTACTGGAACAAGTTTGCTCTTTCAACTTCAGTAAGTGAGGGGTTATTTTATACTACCTTACGTGAAATATTTTATCAGTTGGGGAGTAACAAACATAAAAACCTTCCGTTTTCATGAGGCAAAGGGCTCAAGCAGAAAGTACTCTGTCATTCTTCTTGTCTTCACATCTTCATGTCTTCTTTCTTAATTTCTGAAAGGACTGTCACACAGAAAATAACCCAGGCACATATGTGTTAGGTCTGCGATTTTTAATTATTACTAATCAAATTCCAGCAATTTCTCCTCTGGTTAAACATATGTGTACCCATCTTCCAAAATATTTCTGTATGCCACAGTTCATAAAATATTTTAGGCTGAAGCAAATCCCTTGCACTAAATTAATAACTAATCACAGGAGATATTTATCATCTCAAGCCTTTTACAGGAAAATTGTCAGATTTAATCACCTTTCTCATATTTTCACTATTTACTGGGCTTCATTTATCAATCATTCAAAAATTTTGACAACAGAAAGTTATTTTAATTACCATTTCTGGTTGTGGATTAAGAATAAGACAACTCCCGGGGGAACTGGAGAAGGAGGGATGTTCCTAAGTTTGTCCAAACAAACAATAAGTTATTATCGTTTTCATCAATAAATGATTTTTCTTCACTGTTGACCATTTTAAAACAGGTTTGAGGTTAGGAAATCTCCAAATCCACGAGTATACAACACTGCATTCATTATCACATAAAACATGTCCCATTCCTCCCATAATTTGATCATGAATTCTGATTTCATACCATGTAAGACATATTTTTTAATCCCCCAAATGAAATGATTAACTTATGTTTACTCACATATATATTGCCTGAAAAACACAAAAGCAGCAGCAGCAGAGTAGTATATCCAGAAAAGTTAAAGATACGATTCTATAGAAGCTTTGTTAATTATCATTTGTAGAAATGTTTACTTGTATATTACTGCTCAATAGGAACCAAAGACAAAGCAGAAATTTAAATTTACCATTGTATGTCAGAACTATCATAAAAATTCACATTATTTTTAAGACAATATAATGTGAACATGGAGAACCAAAAAGACAAATTCATCCACATCAAATCCAGCTTCCAATCTTTCTCCAGAATTGGAGTTAAAAATCAAACCAAGCTGATATTTATACATCTCATACAGATTTTCCTTTCAAGGGATTTTATTAGATTAAATACTCCAGAATATATATCAATTAATATTTCCTTAAAAATGACACTTAGTTACCAGAAGTACTAAAAGAACCAATAGCCAATATTACTGTGTACCAAATAATGAAAAAGTTCCTTGAATTTGAATGCACTAAAAATTTCATCTAAGGATAGATGCACAAATCATTTTATCAGAGAAACTTTGTTTTTCACAAAAATGTCATCAGCTATTTGAAAAACCACATATACTAGGGGAGACTATACCAATTAGTTATAGCAAATATACCTTATCAAAGGTACTGAAACCTTCAGTAAAGTTAACTTCCTTCTTTTTAACTCAGTGACAACTTACTCAAAGTATACACCCAGTATTCTCTTTTACTCTGCAATGGTTAAGTATTTGCTACAACTGACAGGGAGCATTTACAGATAATAAAATATTTACAAAAATAAATCTGTGTCAGAAAGACAAATATCATATAATTTCACTCATAGGTAGAATTTAAGAAACAAAAATGATGAACACAGGGGAAGGGAAGGAAATATAAAATAAAAACAGAGAGAGAGGCAAACCATCAGAGAGTCTTAACTAGGGAACAAACTGGGGGTTGCTGGAGGGAAGGTGGGTAAGGGGATGGGGTAATTGGGTGATGGGCATTAAGGAGGGCATTTGTAATGAGCACTGGATGTTATATGCAACTGATGAATCACTAAATTCTACCCCAGAAACTAATAGTACACTATATCTCAACTAACTTGAATTTAAATTTAAAATTATAATTTAAAAAAATGTGTGTCGTATGCTTAAATACCTATTCAAAATTCATTTGTGAAATTCTTTTCGATACCGACTATGAACCAGGTGTGGTACAAGACACAAAAATGGGCAAGACTTTCTAATTTAATTCAAGAAACTTAGTAAGAAATGAAGAGTATTTACAAATGGGATTGTTGGGGAAGAATTGCTTTTCATTACAAAATTAGCTATTTTGAAAATATACAACTCTATGTAAGATATCTAAAACTTGTCACCTCTCAGATATCCCATATAGAAAAGAGAAGGTAACATTCTAATGATGTTTAGAATGATCAAGCATAGTCTAATGCCCGAGGTAGGATGACCACATAATTTATCACCCAAACCAGGATACTTCGGAGTACAGAAGAGAACAGCACAGCACAAACACTAATCTTGACAGAATTTCAACATAACAGTAATGGACCAGAAATGACGTGAGCAAATCAAGACATTAAGTCATTCCAGGTCTGAGGCAGAATAAGGTACTGAGGGAGCATGAGACCTCCGTGGTTAGACCTCAGACTTTGTAGACATACTAAAATGGATTCCAGTCTTAATTCCACCAGTAACTACTTGTAAGTTACCTAACCTCTCTGAAACTTAATTCTTTCATTTGGAAATGGGGTTAATTTCTTCCTCAGGGTTGTTATAAAGACTAACTGAAAAAATGTCTATAAACACTTAGCACAATTAATGGCATATATTATAATAAATGATATAGCTTTTATTAGCTATTGTTATTATCCTCAGTCCAAAAAAAAAAAAAAAAGAGAGAGAGAGAGGAAAAAATACTATACACTCTGACCTTTCTAGCATTACAAGAACAAATTAGGGGTTAGTTGGTTGGTTGGTTTGGTTGTTTACTAAGCTCTATGCCCAACACGGTGCTCGAAGTCACAACCCTAAGACTGAGGGTCACATGCTCTAATGGCTGAGCCAGTCAGATGTCCCTAGAGCCAATCATAATTTTAAAGAGAGGGTCCTTCTGTAGAAAGACACAGAAGACATATTTTTACAGGTGGTTTGAGAACCTGAATAGTAGTTAGTCTAATACCATGCTATTCTTCCAGGGATGGTCTTACAAATGATTGTAAATATAAAAGAGAGTGTCAAAAAATATGCCAAGCTTAAACAAGTGTCACTAGCCCTGAAAGACTCCATCCTGTCTCTATAATGCCCTCAGAACTCAATAAAATATTTCTTATTCTTCTTGCAAAGACATGAATAAATATCATAGAAAGTATAAAATTATGCAGTAGATTACAAAAATAAGTTAGAATTCAGTTTTACAAAAGCTCCAGCTGACCAGCCCAGCCACTTTATTAGGTACCAAAAGTATGAAGCCAGACTGCTACACGTTCCACACAGGCGGGGACAGAGCTCTATAAACACCAGCAGAGAGGTGCTTCAAAAGTCAGTGTTATTTTTGCCACCTCTTGATTTCCAAGTTTTCAGACTTTTACATGAGAAAATTGTTCAAACTCCACAGTCAATATGCCAAGGTGAAAAGTATTCCTCTCCTCCAGACCACTTAACTTTAATAGAAAACAAAATATTCTCAAACTCAAATTCAACTATGCCTGCTGGATTTAATGGATAGGTTTGTCCCCCTTGGGCAATCTTTAAACCTCAGTCTCTAGGAGAATTAAGGAATATTAGGGGATTGAAATGAAATAAAATTCTAAGTCCACTGTGACATGACATTCACAGGAAGATGGTAGATTATCCACCCAGTCCTCGAACACTTATAAATACAATATATAGCATATGTTCACAAAACAATTCTTGGAAATAAAACACAATGGGAACTCAGCAAATAGTTTATATCACCAACACCTGCTCAAATCCTCTCTGAACTTTATTTCTAAATGTCACCGTTTTTTATTGAATCAATGGAAATTTGAAAGAAGAAACAGAATAAACACCCAGAGAAGATCAAGGGAGTTAGAAAAATCTTTATAGAAAGCCTCATTGAGTTTTCCATGAGCCAGGGCACTGTCAGTCTCCCTGAAAGGGGTGTGGAGTAATCTGTCATTCTACCACTTCAACCTAAGTACACCTAAAAGACTAGAAAGGATTATACACAGAAGAAGAAAAAGAGAAAGAATAGTGTTAAGATTTTTCTTAGTGCTATCAACAAAGAAGTCATGAGTCACTGGAAATAAGTTCATTTTAAAATAAACAATTTTAAATCACAGCCTTGAAGTTGGAGGGAATTTTATAAACCAGCTCAGCTCTCTTTGTAATTCAGGAGACTTTCTGATTAACACTCTTGTTTGAACACTAAGTGGAGGTGTGCATTTTGGATGGCAGTGGATGAAAATAAAGTTTTAAACTCATTTAAAGCTGAATTCTGTTTCTTGTTATAACTTCCACACATTGGCCAAAGTTCTGATGTCTAAAATAATGAAGAACTAACATAGGGAGACCAATTAACTATTATCTGTTGATATATTTTATCAGACTCGGTTTAAAGAGAACTACTTGTTTTGAAATAAGAAATATCTAAAAACAAAACAAAACAAACAAACAAAACAACCAAAAACCCTCTACATTCTTGATTTTGATAAAGGAGAGTTTAGTATGTAGACTGGGGATAGTCAGATGATACAAAAGAATGTATCCTGCCCGGTAGGAATGGTGGAGGACTGGAGAATGACCAGAGAGAACAGCCTATTCCTCATCCTGGAAAGAATGTGAGTCTAGTATTGCTAGATCTGCAATTTCTCCAAGATCGAGCCCAACTTTAGAATCTTATGCAAACTATTCCAATTTTTAAAGTGTTGGCAACTGTTCAACTTTTTAAATACACTATAAGCCAAACAGAACGACTTCATGGATGGGACTCAGCCATAGCCCACCAGTTTGTAATTTCGATTGGTCTTATCGAAAAGCTTTATTTTAAGAGAAAATATCCATAGTTATTATTCTAAACACCAGTATATATAAAGTGAAATGGCAGTGTATTTTACATGCTATTTTATATTTGAAAGAAACTGGTCACAATAGTCTAAGATTTAAAATTCTCCAAATTTTAGAATGTCCACTGATACAATAGCTCCTTTGACATACATATAATATTTACATATAATATTCACATGGCAAAATTAACTCTTTAAAGAAAGTGTCCTTAGTTACTGATGTTCAACAAGCTCAATACATTCATTTTTTTTTTTTTAACTGCAAATTCAAAGAATAAATTGCTAGCTAGGGAAGTTCAACTACTTGGCAACATAACCTATTACAACATCCAGCCTGGTATTTTTTATGTTTTGTAATGTTAGCTGATGGATGCTAGAGAAATTTTCATTTCTCTTACATTATTATCCTGATTCATTAGCAAGCATGGTCAACAGTTAATGAATCGATCAAATATTTGATAATGAGTATATGGATCATGTGATTGAACTTTTCTCACGACTAATATTAAAAACTGAAAATGGGGAGACTAATTCCCTCTCTGATAGCCAATTAAAAAATTTTAAATAGCTTCTGTAAAGATCTATTAGATTTCATTTAATTCTTCCTGGCAAAAAAAGAACAAAAGAACCATTATATGGCTATCACTATAGATGCTAAGAAACATTCAGCTTTTCACATTATCAGCTTGTTACATCCAAAGCAGGCTGCTTTTGGACTCTGTGCCAAACATACAGAAATGGTGAAGACCAAATTGGATGTGAAATAACAAAAGATTTATATCAATAAAATAAAATGAAATAAACATTTCAATAACTTAGAGTCAGAGACAGTAGAAGAGATACAACAATCAGATGTTTAATTTAAGTCACTGATAGAAATAGTCAGTGTCCTCTTTTCATAAACCACTTGGATTTTATTTGTACTCAAAAGCAATGGTAAATGTCAAATGACTACTAGACCATCCTTCTGAATATAAGAAAATATCATGCTGTTTAACTCTGTAAACACAAAAAATGTTTTTAGAAAAACAAAGATAAAGAACAGCATGTCTTAGTCATACACATCAGTTGAAGAACCACAAAATGCTAAAAGATATCAAGAGCATAACTCTAACATCCTTCAATTATTACATATTTTAAAATTTTGAACTTCAAAAGAAAGTTTACAGATAAGAACTTTTAAAGTCCAAGATATATCTTATATCTAAAGATCTATCAAAGTTTATCTTCGTGTAAGGAATCCTATTCAAACCAGCAGCATTAAACACAGATCCTTTTCGTATTTGCAATGTATAAAATAACATCAAAAGTTTCTATTATATTTTTATTATGAAAGAAAATAAGTATATTACTTTTAAAATGACTAAGAATTTTACATAAATGTTAGTTATGTGTGATTCCCAACTATGAAATCGAAAATTGACACAACCACCATTTGCTTTTTCTTCTTTGTCATCACCTGGTTTTTAAAGCAGCAACGATGGAAAAATACATCCGTTGGCAAAGCCGAAGAAAAGTCATACAGATGGTCTACATTTAATAGGAATATTATGACCTTCCACAAAACAAAAAGATGTTGAAAGGATTAAAAGATAATACATGTAAAGTGCCTATCAATTACCTGGGCAATAAAGGTTACTTTCTTCCCCTCTATCCTTACAAGGCCCACCATTATCTCACTCATTAAGTCTTATGTCACCTCAAGAGAGCACCTTTGAGAACAGGAGGGACTCACTGCCCTAGAGTTTGAGACACAGTACCATGTATTTAGTAGGGGGTTAATAAATGCTTCCTGATTTACTAGAGGATAAGAATAATGAACAAATGTAAAACATGTTAATTGATAGGCTAAATGCATTAGTGCATTCCAGTGCCCTCTATATAAAAGGTGACTAACCCATCTCAGCTAAGTGCTGAAATTATAATTAAGTCTGATGGGAAGTCCTAGATTTATACCAATATAATTACAAATATTACTTAGCTTAGTGATAGAGTATGGCAAGAACAATGAGATGAGTAATTTAGATGATACTGCAAAGTGGGTTTTAATGTTTGAAACTTCTATTACAGTACACAGGATAAGTGCAAGTAGTGTAATTAAAACCTAAAAGAGTCTGATTTTTTAAAACTCTACTGCTCAGCCTCATTAAAATGCATGTTTTCTCAATTAATCCAAACTTTTCCATTAAATACATAAAAACACACTTTCATTCCTTGCAAATAAATATCTACAGTATATATATTTAGGATCAAATATCAAATAACCATCACAGTTAAGTAGGAAAAAATTATTGAAATAGCAAGAGCTTTGAATACAAAGAGCCTAACAAAGGGAAGGAAAGGCAGAGTGAGGGCTGCCCACGTTCTCATTTGTAAATACTCACTTATGACTAAGCATTTGAAGAGCTGGAAGATTAGAAATCCCTAACTATCTCTATGTAAATGATATAAACCTAAGCAAAATGTTTATTTCTTAGAAGAAAACCCCTCTAATCATATATGGACTGCTTCTTATTTAACCCTGTATTCTTTAATTACTTATTTTTCTACATGTGTCAAGTACACAGAAAACTGTTGTGTAATAAGAGGCAATCATTTTCATTATCATTTTGTTGCAGAAACAGCTTTTTTCCTTTTAATTCAATACATTACTAAGCAGTTAATCTCAATATTAAACTAATGCAAAACACCACAGGATAATGTTTATTTATGTACTTTATCTTATTAGATGCTATGAAAAATATTAAAAGATTATTTCAAGTAGTCATATAATTGACTGTAGAAGAATGCTGATTATAGGGAAGAACTTTATTTTTTAAATTTTTATCATTTCTCTATAAATTTTGTAGATGTACTTCATATGACTATTACTAAAAACCAATAAACACCTTTTATAAATGATGACCATGTGACTAGATTAGAAAGTTTTACTAAGAAAGAGTCAAGTCAAAGGCTGTCATATAATCATAAGGGTCATGTGGGGTAAGTTAAGAAAATGTCACTAGAACTTAACCATAATTGAAGAAAATGGAGTCCATGTAACTTTCATTTTAAGTACAAAAGGAAATTAAGAAAGGAGGGGGAAAGTATTTTAAATTTAAAGCATCATATGACACAAACTTAATAAATCATTGCTCCTACTTATGAAAAAGTTTTTAAATCTAAATAGGTTCTAATTTAGCTAAAATAGTACTTTCTATTTCAAAAGCAAAATATTTTAGGAGCCTGAGTTAAAAAAAACACATTTTTCCCTAAAAGTCACTGGGCAAGCATCTTGTCTCATGCCTGTATTTCAGAACCCACCTCCATTAATCAACAGTAATGGAACAGTGCTACTCTGTGCTCATTTTCATTAAAAGAAGTCTATTCTCAAGGTTTCTTTCATCTTTTATTCTTTCACGTAATATTTCAAAGAAAAATGGGTACATCACTGTTTATAAGAAGAAAACTACACATTTTACACATTTTTATATTATATTTTAAACTGTCCATCACATGACTTCCATTTCCAAAACAAACTACATTGATACAAAGAACAAAATATCATCCTTTAGAAAGGATCTTAATGCATCATGTTTGAAATAGTTTTTCAGAATCATTTTCCTTGGCAAATGGACAGCAAATCAACCACAAAGTTGCAAAAATATTAAAGTGAAAAATAAGCAACATACCTGGATGGGTGGCAAAGAAAAATTCGACAGACTGCTATTGTTATTATTGTTCGGGCAAACATTTGAATCAAAGCACATAATACCTTGTCAAAAATATGAACAATGGATGGATGAAAAGTATACAGCTAGATGGTTTTCAGATCTTAAACATATCTATTTTAAAAGGCATGGCTATATTAAATTTTCCTTAAAATTGACATGCCTTATCATAATGATAATAAGTATTTGTCAATGGAACACACATTTCCCTCTGGAAAAGTGTTTATAAGATGTTGTAATGGTTACCTGTCATTTATGATCCAGTTCAGACAGAGATTGAGAGAGCTAAGATTTTTGCACCTCTTGACAATTTCCATCACGGTTTCATTATCCAGTTCAGTGATATGACGTAGGTCCAAGCTGGAAAGATTTCGTAGCTAATGAAATAAATAAAATGAAAGATGAGAAAGGTAAATGCTACATTCATTCTCAAAAATTATATGGATTACTACAAAGTAGAGTATCACCACATAATATTCAAAATAGATGATAGTCCAAGCAAACTCATTCATAAAATATTTTACATACTAAATTGGAAATGAATGCAGACACCTATGGTAAATATATGAATGGCAATAAATATTAAAATCAAACAGATTTTATTTAACATATTTTTATTTTATTTAACATATAAATATTTAACATATTTATTTCATGAAAGTCAGAAGTTAGCAACCTCATAGGTGGGGGAGCTGTTAAACATATTACATTAAGTACCTACATTTGATAAGATTATGCTAACATTGTTTGAGGGGGAGGAGCAATATGGTGGAGGAGTAGGAGACTACAATACCATCAGGGCCCAGGAATTGAACTAGATAGTTACCAAAACATCCTGAAAACCTACAAATTCAACCAGAGATAGAAGAGAAGAAGAGCAGCAATTCTAGGAACAGAAAATAACTACTTTCTGAAAGGTAGGGCGTGTGGAGAAGTGAATCCGAAGCGATGGGAAGATAGACTGCGGGGGAAGGGGCTGGCTCCTGGCAAGTGAAAGAGCAGTGAAGCACAAAATTGGAACTTTTAGAAGTCAGCTCCACTGAGGGTCGTCGCTCCAGAGACTAAGCAGGGGGTGGAGCCCTGAAGAGCGTGGTCTCAGGACCCACAGGGACACAAAAGGACAAGGGATGTCTGAGTGTGGCAGAGCGCCCAGGTTTAGAAGCAGGGAAGCCGGCTGCAGAGACAGAGCTGAGGAGTGGGGTCTCAGCTCGGGTTACTACCTTAAACCATGATCTGAGGCACAGTTGGGCCACTGCTTTATGAGCAGGGACTCCACAAGTGGCAAATCGGGAGAGATCCCATCCTTTCTCCTCCAGGAGGAACGGTGCAGGAGTATGTTGCAGGAATCTGCTGGGTTTGGAGACTCCAAACTTTGGGGACAAGGGCCAGAAATAGAAACGCTCAGTCACAGGCTGGGTTAGCATGACAGTGTGACCAGAGATAAGGGAGACAGGAGGGATCAACTGTTTTTCTCTGAGGATAAACTGAGGAGTGGGACGCTGAGCTCTCAGCTCCTCTGGGCTGGAGATTGGGAGGCTGCCATTTTCATTCCTGTTGTACAAAGGTCAACGGAAAGCGTTCAGGGAACAAAACTCCCAAGACCAAAACCAAGCAGATTATGTAGCCTTGAACCTGGAAAGGGCAGTGCAATTCTGCCCCAGACACGACATTTGAGAATCACTGCAACAGACCCTTCCCTGAAAAGATGAGCAAGAACATCACACCAAGACCAAGATTACTGATCAATGAGAACTGCAGAACTCCAGAGCTAGGGGAAAGCAACACATAGAATTCATGGTTTTCCCATGATTCTTAAGTCATTCAAAGTTAAATTTTTAAATTTTATTTTTTTCTTATTCTATTTTTTTAATTTTTCCTCTTTCATATTTTAACAGTTTTTAACTATTCAATTTTATCAATAGCTTTTTAAAAATCTTTTTAAATTTTCATTGTTATAGTCCTATTTTATCCCTTCATTATATTTAACCTTATTTCTTGTGTACATATAGGTTTTTTTTCTTTAAAAATTTGAGATACAATTTCTTCTAATAGATCAAAATATACTCTAAATTTAGAGCATGGCTTTGTTCTAGTCTCCAGCCTGATCACATTCTTTCCTCTTTTTTTTTTTTGTAATTTTCTTCCACCAACTTCTTATCTTATCAATTCCTCTTTTAGAATCTTTCTTAATTTTCATCTTTACAGTCATATTCCATCCCTTCATCAGGTTTACCTTTATTTTTGTATACATATAACTTTTTCTTTTTTTAAAGTTTTGGGAGGTAGTTTCTTCTAACAGACCAAAATACACCCAAAATCATGTGTGTGGCTCTCTTCTATTCACCAGTCTAATACATATACATACATACATACATATATATATATATATATATATATATATATATATATAAAAACATACATATTTATTTTATACCCCTTTTTTCTCTCCCCCCCCCCCCCCCAGTTTTGGGTCTCTTCTGATTTGGTTAGTGTATATTTCCCTCGGGTTGTTTCTACCATTTTAGTATTTTGTTCTCTCATTCATCTGTTCTTATCAGGATAAGATGACAGGTGGAAAAACTCACCACAAAAAGAACAAGAGGCAGTACCGTTGCCTGGGGACCTAATCAACATGGACATTAGTAATATGTCAGAACTAGAGTTCAGAATGACAATTATCAAGGTGCTAGCTAGGCTTGAAAAAATCATGGAAGATATTAGAGAATCCCTTTCTGGAGAAATAAAATCCCTTTCTGGAGGAATAAAAGAACTGAAATCTAACCAAGTTGAAATAAAAAAAGGTATTAATGAGGTGCAATAAAAAATGGAGGCTCTTACTGCTAGGATAAAGGAAGCAGAAGAGAGAATTAGTGATATAGAAGACCAAATGACAGAGAATAAAGAAGTTGAGCAAAAGAGAGACAAACAACTACTGGACCATGAGGGGAGAATTCAAGAGATAAGTGATACTAAAAGACAAAACAATATTAGAATAATCGGGATCCCAGAAGAAGAAAGAAAGAAAGATAGGGACAGAAGATATATTGGAGCAAATTATAGTAGAGAATTTCCCTCATATGGCAAAGGGAACAACCATCAAAATCCAGGAGGCACAGAGAACCACCCCCACCCAAATCAATAAAAATAGGTCCATACCCTGTCGTCTAATAGTAAAACTTACAAGTCTTAGTGACAAAGAGAAAATCCTGAAAGCAGCTTGGACAAGAGGTCTGTAACATACAATGGTAGAAATAGTAGGTTGGTAGCAGATCTATACAGAGATCTGGCAGGACAGAAAGGACTGGAATGATATATTCAGAGCACTAAATGAGAAAAATATGCAGCCAAGAATACTATATCCAGTTAGGCTGTCACTGAAAATAGAAGGAGAGATAAAAAGCTTCCAGGACAAACAAAAATTAAAAGAATTTGCGACCAACACACCAATCCTATAGGAAATATTGAAAGGGGTCTTCTAAGCAAAGAGAGAGCTTAAAAGTAACAGACCAGAAAGGAACAGAAACAATATACAGTAACAGTCATCTTACAGGCAATACAATGGCACTAAATTCATATCCTTCAATAGTTATCCTGAATGTAAATGGGCTAAATGCCCCAGTCAAAAGACACAGGGTATCAGAATGGATAAAAAGACAAGACCCATTCATATTCTGTCTACAAAAAAACTCATTTTAGACCCAAAGACATTTCCAGATTGAGAGTGAGGAGGTGAAAAACAATTCACCATGCTAATGGACAGACATCAAAAGAAAGCTGGGGTGGCAATCCTTATATCTGATAAATTAGGTTTTAAGCCAAAGACTATAATAAGAGATGAGGAAGGACACTATATCATACTTAAAGGGTCTGTCCAACAAGAAGACCTAACAATTTTAAATAACTATGCCCCTAACATGGGAGCAGCCAATTATATAAACCAATTAATAACAAAATCAAAGAAACACATCAACAATAATATGATAATAGTAGGGAACTTTAACACCCCTCCTTACTGCAATGGACAGATCATCCAAGCAAAAGATCAACAAGGAAATATAGGCTTTAAATGACACACTGGACCAGATGGACATCACAGATATATTCAGAATATTCCATTCCAAAGCAACAGAATACACATTCTTCTTTAGTGCACAGGAAACATTCTCGAGAATAGATCACATCCTAGGTCACATATCAGGCCTCAACGCTACCAAAAGACCGGGATCATCCCTGCATAGTTTCAGACCACAATGCTCTGAAACTAGAACTTGATCACAGAGGAAAGTTGGAAAGGACTCAAATACATGGAGGCTAAAGAGCATCCTACTAAAGAATGAATGGGTCAACCAGGAAATTAAAGAAGCACTGAAAAAAATGCATGGAAACAAATGAAAATGAAAACACAACTGTTCAACTTTGGGACAAAGCAAAGGCAATCCTGAGAGGAAGGTATATAGCAATATAAGCCTTTCTCAAGAAACAAGAAAAGGCTCAAGTACACAACCTAACCTTACACCTAAAGGAGCTGGAGAAAGAACAGCAAAGAAAGCCTAAACCCAGCAGGAGAAGAGAAATAATAAAGATCAGAGCAGAAATCAATGCAATAGAAACCAAAAGAACAGTAGAACAGATCAATGAAATTAGGAGCTGGTTCTTTGAAAGAATTAATAAGACTGATAATGATAAACCCCTGGCCAGACTTACCAAAAAGAAGAGAGACAGGACCCAAATTAATAAAATCAGGAATGAAAGAGGAGAGATCATGACCAACACCAAAGAAATACAAACAATTATAAAAACATTATGAGCAACTATATGCCAGCAAATTTGACAATCTGGAAGAAATGGATGCATTCCTGGAGACATATAAACAACCAATACTAAACCATGAAGAAACAGAAAACCTGAACAGACCCAGAACCAGTAAGAAGATTGAGGCAGTCATCAAAAATCTCCCAACAAACAAGAACCCAGGGCCAGAAAGCTTCCCAGGGGAATCCTATCGAACATTTAAAGAAGAATTAGTTCCTATTCTCCTGAAATTGTTTCAAAAAATAGAAATGGAAGGGAAACTTCCAAACTCATTTGATGAGGCCAGCATTACCTTGATCCCAAAACCAAACAGAGACCCCATCAAAAAGGAGAATTACAGACCAATATCCTGGATGAACACAGATGCAAAAATTCTCACCAAAATACTAGCCAATAAGGTCCAACAGTACATTAAAAGGATTATTCACCACGACCAAGTGGGATTTATCCTGGGCTACAAGTCTGGTTCAACATCTGCAAGTCATTAATAAAAGAAAGAACATTAATAACATACATTGATAAAAGAAAGAACATTAATAATACATTAATAAAAGAAAGAACAAGAACTATACAATACTCTCAATAGATACTGAAAAAGCATTTGACAAAGTATAGCATCCTTTCATGATCAAAACTCTTCAAAGTGTAGGGACAGAAGGTACAAACCTCAATATCATCAAAGCCATCTACGAAAAACCCACAGCGAATATCATTCTCAACGGGGAAGAACTGAGAGCTTTTCCGCTAAGATCAGTAACATGGCAGGGATGTCCACTATCACTGCTGCTATTCAACATAGTACTAGAAGTCCTACCCACAGCAATCAGACAACAAAAAGAAATAAAAGACATCCGAATCGGCAAAGAAGAAGTCAAACTCTCACTCTTTGGAGATGATATGATACTTCATGTGGAAAACACAAAAGGCTCCATTCCAAAACTGCCAGAACTCATACAAGATGTAACATCAATGCACAGAAATCCGTTTCATATCTATACACCAACAGCAAGACAGAAGAAAGAGAAATAAAGGAGTCGATCCCATTTACAATTGCACCCAAAACCATAAGATACATAGGAATAAATCTAACCAAAGAGGTAAAGAATCTGCATTCAGAAAACTATAAAGTACTCATGAAGGAAACTGAGGAAGACACAAAGAAATGGAAAAGTGTTCCATGCTCATGGATTGGAAGAACAAATATTGTGAAAATGTCTATGCTACCTAAAGCTATGTATACAATTAATGCAATCTCTATCAAAATACCATCAATTTTTTTCACAGAGCTAGAACAAATAATCCTAAAATTTATATGTAACCAGAAAAGACCCTGAATAGCCAGAGGAATATTGAAAAAGAAAACCAAAGTTATTGGCATCACAATTCCAGATTTCAAGCTCTATTACAAAGCTGTCATCATCAAGATAATATGGTACTGGCACAAAAATAGACACATAGATCAATGGTACAGAATAGCGAGGCCAGAAAGGACCCTGAACTCTATGGTTGACTAATCTTCAACAAAGTAGGAAAGAATGCTCAATGGAAAAAAGACAGTCTCTTAAACAAATGGTGCTGGGAAAATTGGACAGCCACATGCAGAAGAATGAAACTGGACCATTTCCTTAGACCACATACAAAAACAGACTCAAAATGGTTGAAAGACCTCAATGTGAGACAGAAATCCATCCAAATCCTTGAGGAGAACACAGGCAGCAACCTCTTTGACCTCAGCCTAGCAACCTCCTTCCTACAAACATCACCAAAGGCAAGGAAAGCAAGGGAAAACATGAACTATTGGGACTTTACCAAGATCAAAAGCTTTTGCACAGCAAAGGAAAGAGTCAACAAAACCAAAAGACTACTAACAGAATGGAAGAAGACATTTGCAAATGACACATCAGATAAAAGGCTAGAATCCAAAATCTATAAAGAACTTATCAAACTCAACACCCAAAGAATAAATAATCCAATCAAGAAATGAGCAGAAGACATGAACAGATATTTCTGTAAAGAAGACATTCGGATGGCCAACAGACACATGAAAAAGTGATCAACATCACTCAGCATTAGGGAAATACAAATTAAAACCACAGTGAGACACCACCTCACACCAGTCAGAATGGCTAAAATCAACAAGTGGGAAACGACAGATGTTGGCAAGGATGTGGAGAAAGGTGAACACTCTTACACTGTTGTTGGGAATGCAAGCTCGTGCAGCCACTGTGGAAAACAGTATGGAGGTTCCTCAAAAAGTTGAAAATAGAGCTATCCTACGACCCAGGAACCACACTACTGGGTATTTACCCTAGAAATACAAATGCAGTGATCCAAAGTTTATAAACCCGAATGTTTATAGCAACAATGTCCACAATAGCCAAACTATGGAAGGAACCCAAATGTCCATCAATAGATGAATGGATAAAGAAGATGTGGTATATATATACAATATAATACTATACAGTCATCAAAGAAATGCAATCTTGCCATTTGCAATGACGTGGATGGAACTAGAGGGTATTATGCTGAGCGAAGTAAGTCAATCAGAGAAAGATAATTATATGATCTCTCTGATATGAGGAATTTGAGAGGCAGGGTGGGGGGCCGTGAGGGCTAGGGAGGGAAAAAATGAAACAAGGTGGGATCAGGAAGGAGACAAACCATAAGAGACTCAATCTCACAAAACAAACTGAGGGTTGCTGGGGGGTAGGGAGCGTAGGGATAGTGTGGCTGGGTTATGGACATTGGGGAGGGTATGTGCTATGGTGAGTGCTGTGAAGTGTGTAAGCCTGATGATTCACAGGCCTGTACCCCTGGGGCAAATAATACATTATATGTTAATAAAAAAAAATTCACTAATAGTCTTGGGTTATACAAATCACAGAGGATCTGAATAAATAAAAACTTACAACCGAGATCTCCTGAATGCTTCACTCCAGTTTTTAAACATTTAGTAAGGTATTTTAAAAGAAACCCAAGTCAGAATGTAGACTGAGCCTCATGGTAGGTATTATGGAAGGCACATAATGCATGGAGCACTGGGTGTGGTACATAAACAAAGAACTGAAAAAATTTTTTTAATTAAAAAAAGAATGTAGACTGTAGATAATCAACTTTCAGGTTAATTCTTCTTTTATTGAGAAAAAATATTACTTATAACCAATTCAGGTTAAAGACTAAAATTAGTCAATGACTGGTACGGCCATGTATGTACTTAAGTACAAAATGAGACACTAAAATGTTACCTAGGAAACAGAGTCTTGAAGGATTATAAAAAGACCTCAAATGACTTCCAAGTTCTCTTAAGACTCTGGAAAAGTCAGGGGGCCTGGGTGGCTCAGTGGGTTAAGCCTCTGCCTTCGGCTCAGCTCATGATCTCAGGGTCCTGGGATCGAGCTCTCTGCTCATCAGGGAGCCGGCTTCCCCTCTCTCTCTCTGCCTGCCTCTCTGCCTACTTGTGATCTCTTTCTGTCAAATAAATAAAATCTTTAAAAAAAGAAAAAAAAAAGACTCTGGAAAAGTAAAAAATTAAACAAAATCCTCAATTGTGCAGATTGACTGTGGTGGATGAACCAACATTAGAGGACTCACAGGACCTTGGCAAAGGCAACAGGGATGTTCCACCATTTCAGGCTAACAAGGATAACTTACTTAGGTGAAGTTAGTTGGAGGTGATAATTCTTAAGAAGAGTAAAAACTTCTGCATAGTTAAACATGTTCAAATGCCAACCAGTCCTAAAATTACTTTTTGCCAGCCCTGCAGATGCTGGTTTTATTGGGATTGGGTTTTGAAGCAATCAGTTGTAATCTGCAGGGAGTGAAGTCAAGGGTTAAAACAGGCTGCCTTGCTGATGACAGGGTTACTGAACCTGCAGATCAGCACCACACATTTATGTGCCAAATACCTGTCAGCTGCCGAGATAGAGATCATGGGAGAGAGTAGAGACACAGGGAGAAAGAAGGGTCCCAGAAAGGCAGTTTCTCTTGGGGAGAGTCTCTTATTAAGCGAGACACAAGTAATAAAGGGAGTTGTAGCACAGGTCTTGTATGGGAAAAACAGGAAAAAAGGGAAGAAATTAAGACTGCTGGGAACAGAAAAGAAAGGAGCAAACAGGGAATTTCTGTCCCTGAGCATAGGACGGCTTCTCCACCTTGCCAGGGTCTGATATCTACATTTAGAGAACCTGGTTTGACAAGGGAGAGAATGAAGGGCACCCGTTCAACTCGTCACCTCAGTCTGAACCTCAGTTTTATTAAAGCTTGCGCTCAAGTACAGAAATGGTAATAAGAGCTAGATAAGCCAAATTTAGGACACTGGGCAAAATTTTCTCAGCACCTCATAGAACAAGAACCCCAGGGTAGAACTGAGAGCTTTTAAACAGCCTGAGATCACAGCACAGACAATAAAAATTTCTAATTCTAACCATGAAAAAAGGACCTCAGAGTCTTGGATGCTGTCACATCCACAGTAGCTACTATGTTAATTTTCTGACACCTTCTCTATGTATTCCTTCCAACCACTGCCTTCTTAATCACACTGGGCTGCTGTCTCTTTGCATTATTTCCAAACCCAAGGTCTGTTTCACTCTGCCATTCTCCTACCAGATCTGACATCTTTTGCCATTTTATTCACATCCTGTTTTGCTTTCTAGCACACTTTACTGCACTGCTTCTCAGAGCTGTCCCTTCTAACTCTGCCTTGGCACATTACCAGCCAGATTAATCTTCCTTAAATAACTTTGACCATATCTCTCACCTTCTCTGAAACTTTTAGGAAACAAAACTATTTCAACTGCAAAAAACGAATCCCAGAACTTGCCTATCAAAGCCCTTCACTGTTTACCACTGCCATTTCCTGAAATCTGTTCAGCTAGCTGAAATCTCTTTCCCCAAATTTTGAGAGGTTTTTCTCAGTGTACTCAAAGAGCTGTGCTCATTACTTTAAAAACTGGTCTCACTTCACTCTTTTTACTCAGATAACTTTGAAGTGTGTTTTCTTCTCTCCCTGCCATTTATTCAACTGCCTGCTTCCTACTCCATCTTCTCCACAAAGCCTTCTCGATTACTTTGGAGAGAGGGAAAATTTAGTGAGTCTTGGAAATACAATATGCTTGCCTAACACAAATTATTAACCAGACAGTCCCCAAAGTAACCGTGCCTTTTAGACAGGATTCATCAATTGGCAGCAACTGCCAAGGGACCAGGAGAACAACCTTCTCTTCTTGCTGCAAGTATGTGGATGTCCCCTCTTTGTCAACTCCTTCACCTTCCCCTTCCTGTCCCCTCCCCCTCCCCAACCAGCCCTTCCCAGGCTGTGCTATTCAGGACCAAGCTCTCATCCCAAACACTTGACATCCAACCTTAATACTTGAGAGCTGGTCTGAATCTAGATAGTTGTGAATTTTCATTCATTCAACCACACTTACTTAAATGTCTCCTAAGCACCTGACTCTAACTTGATTGTACATTAGAAACATGTGGGGAACTTTTTAAAAAATACTGATAAACAGCCCCCATCCTTAGACATTCTGATTCATTGGCTTGGGGTAAGGCCAGTTGTTAAGTATTTCCAAAAAAGTTACCCAGCTGATCCCAGACTAAATTGGGAACCACTTCTCTAATGGACAGCTACTGGTATTTAAACCCTGAAAGTGTAAAAATAATTTGGAAAGCTCAGCCTTTTCCATCACTCAAAAAAGAATGCAGAAGATATTATTCATATGATCAATAACTACTTACTGGGCACCTATTATGTACCAGAGGGTATTCTAGCTGTTAAAAATACAGCAGTGAATGAAACAGACAAAACCCCCTGTCCATGGGGTGCTTCTACTCCTAATTGGAAAGAGGTGAGGGGAACAATAAATAAAATACATAAACAAATTATACAGTATGTTAAAAGTGCTAAGGACTATAGAGAAAAAATAAAGCAAGGCAAGACAGATGGAAAACAGTGGAGAGAAGGCAGATGGGATGCAATTTAAATAGGCAGTCAAGGGGCACTTGGGTGGCTCAGTCAGTTAAGCATCTGCCTTCGGCTCAGCTTATGATCTCAGGGTCCTGGGATGGAGCCCCACGTCAGGCTCTCTGCTCAGCGGGAAGACTGCTTCTCCCTCTGTCTGTCTCTCCCTCTGGCTTATGCCCATGCTCACTCTCACTCTCTCTCTCTCTCTCTCTCTCATGCACTTTCTCTCTCAAGTAAATAAATAATATCTTTTTAAAAATGAATAGGCAGTCAAGGATGATCTCATTGAAAAGATGATCACAGAGCACAGATCTGGAGGAGGTGAGGGAGCACACACAACATGGGGATGTCTGGGGCAAGACTTAGTGAAAAGGCCCTGGGATGGGAATAGGTGGAGCATTTTGGAGGATTAGTGAGGAGTCAGAGGTGCTGTGGCAGAGTGAACAGAAAGAAAACTAATAGGAGATGTAGCCAAAGAGGTGAGTGAAGAAGGACAGACTACATCAAACCTTGTAGGACAAAGTAAGGATTTTAGCTTTTGCTCTGAGGAATTTGGGAAGGCACTGGAGGGGTCTGTGTAGGAGTATAACATAATCTAACATATTTTTTAAAGATCCTCTAGCTTCTGTGTGAGTCTAGAATGGGAGCAAAGGTGGAAACAGAGAGAGGATACACTGAATTAATCCAGTCAATCAATACCGTTGAATTGGACTACAGTGATAGCAGCAGGAGGTGGTATGAAGATCCAATTTGGGATATATTTTAAAGTTGAATCAACAATATTTTTGACAAATATATCATGGAGCATGAGAGAATAAGAAGAATCAAGGGTGATGATAATGTTTTCAGTTTGAACTCCTGGAAGGTATTATTCCAATGACTAACAAGGTCTGGTAGCAGGTAGGAAAAGAATTTGGTTTTGAATATGTTATGTCTACAATGCCCATTAGATAGCCAAGAAAAGATGTCAAGTAAACTTGGAAGTCATCAGCACACAAATGGCAATTATACTTTTAAATTCAACATATAAAAGTATTAATTGTATATAAATATGCTAAATCCTTTTTATATATAAATTATACATACTTATATTCAATTATATATCTTATAAATACAAAATATAAATTTGTAAAAATATTTAATTATTTATAAATTATATAATTTACTTATAAATTATATATAAATATGTTGAATTCTTTAGGTACAATGAGAGCAGCCTTCTAATTTGTGGTGAGTAAATAAAATAAAATAATTAACTGATTAAATTAAGAGGCAGTCAAACATACCTATAGTAATAAAATATAATAACATAGTGAGCTAGTCTGATTCTAAAAAGATTTAAAAATGCATCAATAGCAATAGTATCCTGAGCCACCTGGGGCAGTTACAGGCTGGCTTCATTCCCTATCAAAGCATAATTCAGCCTTAATGGCTCCCATAATGGCTCTGTACAACTGCCTGGGATGCCCATAGTCAGAGTAAGGGACTGCCTTCTGTACACCCACTGTTGTTGCTCGTTCTCCTACCACAGCCTAGGAAAACATCAGTTAGAGACTGTTCTTCCCACTAGAGTCAAAAGCAAACTACTAGAGGTCAGGTTCATGGCTATTCACCTTTGTGTCACTATACCTAACACAGTCCTAGGTGTATCACTCATTTATTAACCGCTTCTTGCTCAATGAGCAAATTTGAAATCAGGACCAAAACTTTAAAGATAACTTCATTGATTTAAGTTTCCAGAGATCAGGTGTCTGTCCCTCTAAGCATATCAAATGCAGGATCTATAGTTCTAAAACTCAATGTTTTTAAAAGTGATATATTTGAACATAGATTTCACAATATGTGAGGATTAAATAATAATAAACAATGGTCTCATTCCACACAATTAAAGGTCATTTTAGGACAAGAAGCATAATCAGTTCACTATTTATATGTTGGTTTTTAAAATAAAGAACAATTTTTTTAAAGCACCTATAAATTGTCAGCATTTTGATGTCTGTGGCAAGAATTCTGAATAGTTCACCAAAATTTTAATCACTGTCTTCTGCAGCAGAAATATGAATTTGTTAATTGGATTTCTGCATATAAGTGTACCAATTCAGGATGGATGCTCCGCGCCTCCTCTCTCACTCTGGCAGGCAGCAGTCTCTAATTGACTTCTTCCTAGGACTTTCCTTTCCACCAAATCCCTTCCTTTTTTTCCACAGAAGACTTTGGGAGCACCGAACAAACTACAAACAGCACTTAAAGTTAGCAGCACGAAGTAGTGCTGTCACTTTTTTACCCAGCAGGAGCTAAGAGACAGAACTTCTCCTCAATTAAAAAAATAAAATGTTCACACTGTTTCACTTAAATAAGAAAAAAAATCAAAGCTTAAATAAAATAAGGGCAAATTAAGTAAAATGTGAATGCAAGCCAGAAAAGATTATTTCATCTCATTGGACTGGCTGTGTAATTCTCTTTCATTTCCTCATACCAAGGTCAGAGATCTGTTATAAAAAAAAGACAGCTCATGGAATTCTGAACCGATTTCAGTCACCAGCATCGTATAGCACACTTCAGTGCATCAAAAGTTTTGGAAGTGCATTCCAAACAAAAGTTTCACAACCTAATTTTTTAAAGTTGTAAAATAAATGAAACTTAACCCAGGACAAACTGAACATTAGCACAGGGCAAAGCTTATCATTTCCAAGCCAAGTGACCTGTACACTGACCTCTTGATCATATACTATGAAGGCAAAAATATCACATTATTCCATTCTTTATTTTTAATTGTGTGCAGCTGGAATACAAAGAAAAGACATTCATGCTTTTTAATTAAAAATATTCTGACATATTTTTATTTTCTGGAGTTCCAGAAATATTACAGAAATGTTGTACCTACTCTCTAAAATATCTATTTTTTTTTCTTTCTTCCTGGTTTAGAATATGCAACTGGGACTCACCTTCACACTGAAAATCTCTTAGCCTGCCTTACACTCTTATGTCTAGGCCTCAGCTAAAAGCCACAGCTCAGAGTAAAAAAGTGCCTAAACCTTAATTTCAGAAAAGTTTCTTCCTATTCTGTGACCAGGTACTATTTCAGGGAGTGTGAACCAAATCTGGAGCACAGATTAACCACCAGTTGAGCCACTTCCCATCTTTGGGCCTTCCATACCACTGGAAAAAGATTTCCTGACACACGAGGAACACCATGCGGCCTCTGTCAATAGGTCCCTGCAGCTTCTCTCTCTGGTTTGCCCTATAGGTCTGGAGCACCCTGAGTCACCAAGGAGGAAAAGGCTAACCCAGGCACCCATCAGCAGCCTTCTCTCCTCTCAACCTCTAAGCCATTTTTATGAGAAGCAATATTCCAAAACATATATATAACTCTTCTTCCTACTGTCCCCCTTCTAGTCCCCAAATAAAACCCCAAATATTCCTTCTAGTTGGAAGACACATCTGATACTAACAATCTAAAAATTAATAATCACTACCAGTGAGAAAGGAGTCACAGAATCCAACCTAAATCAAGATATAAGATTGGGAAAAGTACTATTTCTTCATTTCTGGCATTGTACTTGATTTAATTGTTCATGGCATTATCCAAGTGCCCCAACCACCTACAATAATGAAAGACTGAACACTTTTCCAGGTAAGAAAAATCTCAGAAGACTCAAACTTTTTAAAGGGAATGTAGGATATATACTCAAAATCCAAGTCAGGAACTCTCCAAACACTAAATCAGATTTCAATTGTTTTATCTTTGTTCTGTAAGAACCACTCCAAGAAGCAACAGCATTTGGTTTAAAATATATTTAAATAAATTTATTAATAATAAATAATAAATAATATTTATTTAATAATAAATAAATTTATTTAATATATATTTAAATAAAATATATTTAAATTTGGAATTGGTAAGTTTTAGTTCCTGACTCTGCTAATCACACTCAAGAGTTAAAAGTGAATGATCTAAATTCTAGGTTATTATCTATGCTACAGGCAGTGTATCAGTTATCAGTAAGAAATGGTAATCAGAAAGAAGCCTTTAGGAAATTTTCTCTGATACTAAATAATGTAGATCCTGAAATTACATTATCATTAAAACAGATAATACAATTTTTTCCAAAATAAACTGCAAAAATCTTGCAACTTTTATTTATACACTGAAGTACTACTTTCTGATACAAAGAACTATATCCATCTGTAATTCTACCCTCTCAATCTATTTTGCCCACCTACAAGTAAAAAGCTTCGACCAAATGAGATGAATTTAAAATAGCTGGTGTACATCTAACATATAATTTTAAATATCAAATTATGATTGACCCTAATAATATGTACTGAGTCACTTATACCTTCTCATATCAATGAAAAAAGCATGACCAAGATTTTTGAAAATTAAAAAATAAACAAGTAGACATGATAGCATGTTATTTTTAATCAGTCAAAACCATCTAAGATATAACTTAAACTAACTAGTAACTGATAACCAATAAGCCAAATAACTAGTTCACAAATCCTTACTTAGTCAAATATTTGTCTTTACATTTGCCTCTGTGAACTGACATTACAGATATAGCACTGAGGAAACATTTAAGTTTTGTTTTGTACTAGGAGCATGTACAAAAACTGTCTTTCTTTAATTAAGCATCTAGCCCACTATCCTATTTTGGGGACTCGCCACGGCCTTGTAGCTTCCTTATTCTTTACTGTCACATAGCTAGCTGCCCCTGTCTCTCTAGCCATAGCTTGTCGAGATCCATAACAGAAGTATGCTAGCAGTAGTTTGAGGAAGGGACAAGACTAACCTAAATCTTACATTACATGCAACTCTCTGCTTTGTGCTTTGATCTCCACTACTACAAGATGCTCTGAGAGGAAATAAATATTGGTTCTATTCTCTTAAGTGGGCTCTCATGTAAGAAACCTGGAATGATGCAGAGAGATATATTAGGGTCTAAACAGGAAAACAGAAACCACTATAAGTATTCATTAAATTACATGAAGGGAATTTCATTAAGGAAATTGGTTATTCCAGTGAGGCAGAGGCTGAGAAGAAAAACTGGAGAGGCCAGTATAAGCCAGAGATTTCACATCTGCAGGAAGACTATACACCCCAAGGCTGGAGGGACAAAAGAAAGTCAGTGTTACTGGAACCAACAAGCTATGGCCATTCAATAGAAGCTGGAGCTGCAGAGGATCCGTCCAGGGCTAACCATGGGGGAAATAAAGCTGTTGCCAGTAAAGTACCTGAGACAGAAAGGGAGGGAGAGAAATACCCTAGTTTTTCCCTTCCTTCAGTCTGGCTGCCTCCCACTAAATGCAGCCTGGAGAATGAAGCCCCCGACGATGCAGAAATTAGAGAGAAAAAAGAATCTGAGGGCTAACACACCTAGGATCAGAACAAAGCAAACGGAAAGAAGGGGAAAGGGGGATCTGGTTTCCAACAATGAAAAAAAGAAGTCAATCTAATGGGAGTTTTTTATAACAACCCAGAAGTATAATTATGCCAGAGTATTCCTGCAACTTGCCTGAGAAACACAGGGTGCTAACCAGCTTTGTTTTCTTCTTCAAGCCAGATGAAAGCTCTAAGAGTCATCACTTGCCCTGCTTTTTCAGGCACAGGGGTATTATTTAATTTTTAAAGATCCAAGATTGATAGCCAATTGCTGTTGAAAAAGTACCTCTGATCAAACATAATAACCAAGAATATCCTCTAGTGAATATAATAGAGAAAGTTCCAGTGGGAAGCTTTCTTTTGGAGAAAAAAAAATGTTGATGGCCAATCATCCCACTAGGATAAAATCAATTGAAGGGAAATCTACAGTAGGGAAGCAGCTATGCTCCGAAAGGTTTTGTAAATACAGTGTGATCAACAGCTTTTGTGTAAATGCCTGTGATACCTCTGGGCTGGAGAGCAAACATATGAGGAGCTCAACTGCCTTCGGTCAATGGACTCTACTGGCCTCTATTATTCGGCCAGTGTGTCTGGAGAAAAGGGAGCTCAGAACCAAACTTCATTACAAAAGTTATTGTGGAAAATAATGAGTAATACTATGTAAGGCCCAAATTCTGGTTCACTATTGAGGATTCAAGCTAAGATTTCAGAACACACACCCCTACTGTCACATAAATAAATCAGCTTTTGACTAACAGAGAGTTACTATGGAAATGAATTCCCTATTGTCCAAGAATGTGACCACAAGAAAGACACAACATAATTTATCTTCCTTTCAGTATCCAGGAGCCCCTCTAGATCTTCATTACAAACATTGCACAGTGTTACACAAAATTGTAAAGAAAAATCTGACTGTTTGGGTTCTGAGTAATGACTAATGATTGACATAGTGTGGGTGTGTACTGTGTTTAAGTGTGTGTGTGAATGAATATAAAATATGTTCATACACAGGCACTTCTCTGTGGCTGACAAGACCTGCCCAGGTGCAGTGAAAACAGTACTTAAATAGGTAGCTAAATTAATTAAAAATAAGACACTGTTAATTATTGTATAATCATTCAAAACTATTAACTGAATACAACTGTCAATGGTTTTATATAATTGAATATGTCCCTTATATCAATTTGGATCCTATTTAGCTCTAATTCTCAATAAATATTCATTTTAAATTAATAAATGAGAGCTGCTTACTTTATTTTTTCTCAGTAATATATTTCCTCATTAAGTTTCATTATAGCTTATTCTCATTAGTCCCCAGATATGTTTTCTCTTATTCGGGAAGTCTGTTCTGTCAGGGCCTCATCAGTGTCTACTATCACTATTTATGTATAAACCACAAGACTAAGCGAAGTAGATTCACACTGGTCCCTAAATAAAATTTCTCTCACGAATCAGTGTGAACGAATTTGAAAGTCTAAGAAAGCATGAAAGCAACATCTCTTAATCTTTCTTAGATAAAGACTGACCTCATGTGTTAGAGACCAGATAAATAAAGTTGAAATCTTTTTTCATAAGAATATTTGCAGCAAAACCACAATTTATAAATAATAAGTGTGTAATAAAAATTCAAGGAGTGAAATGGGGATAATATAAGCAAAGTAAAATAATATTTAAAATATAAAAGCCAAGATCCAAGAAAGGTCCTTTCAAAAAAGACTGCCGACTTTCCTCATTTTATATTATATATTTATATTAAAGCCTGAAGCAACCATTTTATCAAAGGATAGATAAAACAGAGAAACTCATTTGTTCATTGTACTTGTTAGGACTCTCAAAAACTGAATCATCTGAAAGATGAATTCATTCATTTTACTAGTGTCACACTGATACATCCTGCCGTTGTGGTTGTTGAAATAAAAATGCAGCAGAAACAAATATATATTACAACTGGAGTATGAGTAACAGAGTTATAAAATACAAGAAGAGAAGCCTCATTGAACAGGGATTACTGATTTAACAAATTGAAAAATTAAAGGTGATATGTTGCTACAGCTTATGTAAACCTTATACTAACTTAGAAAAGTAAAAATCAAAGTCACTAATTCATGCAGTAATAATAAGGTACACAACAGTATATTCACCCAATTCAGTATATTGCTATAGTAGAAATTACTTAAAATGATTTTATTAAAAATACTATTTTAGTTGTTCAGTGCATGAACTTAAATCATTAAATAACCTTTAAGGGGTTCAGCAGGAAAAGGAAAACAAAACAAAACAAAACAAAACAAAACAACAAAGAGCAGACACACAGTCATTAATCTTAAGGTTTAGCACTGGCACTCAGAAAGAAAGGTCACAAATATTTTAAATAAGATTTATTTTCACAAAAATTATTGTACATTTTTATTTTAATGAAAGAACAGGAGCGAATTAGGACTAAAGAATTATAGGGAACTTTTGTACACCAAGAGGAACATTTTTATTACTTTAGTTATTTTTCAACTATATCCTTAGTAATTTTCCAAGCACTCTTCCTCTACAACCCTAGAGGTAGGGTGATGCTATTATTTTTATTCTTATTTTATAGATGAGGAAACTAAGGCAAAGAAATTTGGTGATTTGCCCCCAGTCATATAATCAGTAGTTATGCCCTTAGCTTTGATGACAGAAATAAGTGGTTACTGTCCATTGCAAAACTTCTAAAAAAAAAAAAAAAAATTGATTAATGGATCATGCCAAAACTAGATAATCATTGCCTATACTCTCAACATTCAGGTTTTGGGCCTAACTCTTAAGCTCTGAATGGCTAAAAGGAACCAAAAGCATGGTCATCCAACAAACACCCTTTCACAATACTCACTGGCTCATACTCACTATGAAATATTTTAGAGCTGAATGAATTTAAGAACATGTATTTTTTCCAATCTCAAAATAACACTCAAGTACTATAATTACTTAGAAACAAATGAAATTATAATATATGGCTAAACACCAATATCACCTCTAAAGTAGCAAAATAATATGTTCTTCCTTTAGAATAAAGCATTCTAAACTGATCAGTTGCTTGGAAATTTAAAAGGCAAGAAAGGTCATCTTTCATTTCTAGTCTCTGGATACATAAGAAAAGGAAGATAAAAATTGAGTTAGTTGCATGAATGAACATTCTTTCAGTTACTTATGTTAAATTGCCTGAAAAAAAATCAATTTTGTTTTCCTTTAGAAAACATTTCATACTTTCAACCATAAGCACTTTAAAAATATGTGGGTTTTTTTAAAGTTCTTTAAATATGATTATGGTCCAAGAAAATATCAGAAGTTTGTGCATTTTGTTCAGCTGTTTCCAAAAAAATTCTGTTTAAAAACAGAAACAAACAAACATCAAAAACTTTAACCAAACCCAAACCTGACATAGCCTAAAAATTCAGATCATGCTTATAAATTGAATAAAGCAACAAAAAGATCTAATGTAGCATCAGAGTTAATATTATTAACTAATGCTTTATAATATTTAGTAGTCTTATTATATTATTCATATTTTAAAATATTATTATTAACACAACCTTAAAAATATATCAACAATCTAAAAAAATATATTGACCTCTAAGTTATGGCAAATATGAATTTTTATATGTCATATAATAAAAATGAACTTTTTATCAAATATTCTTCTCTCTCTTTCTTAGTAGTCATTTAAAATAAGATCTAATAAAAGATTAAAATCATTTGGGGGGTGGGGTGCCAGGGTGGCTCAGTCCTTAAGCATCTGCCGTTGGCTTAGGTCATGATCCCAGGATCCTGGGATGGAGCCCCACATCTGGCTCCCTGCTCAGTAGGAAGCATGTGTCTCTCTGTCAAATATATAAATAAAATCTTTTAAAAAAATAAAAAAATAAAAAATAAATAAAATCATTTGGGGGCACCTGGGTGGCTCAGTCTGTTAAGCACCTGCTTTTGGCTTAGGTCAAGATTTCAGGGAGCCTGCTTCTCCCTCTCTCCCTCTACCCCTCCCCCTGCTTCTGCACTCTCTCTCTCTCAAATAAATATTTTTTTAAAAAAAGATTAAAATCATTTGAACTGATTTGATGTAAACTCACAGTGGATTTGTGGCATTAAATTCATGAACCCACAGCATTTCTGTAGTTTGTGCTCTAACTACAGATGAAAATAAATTGCCACGTTGACATTTCAGTTTCCATAAGTCTATTATTCAACTGATTTTTAAATTAATATTATATGTTAATATTCATTATTATCTTGAAAATTTCCAATGTTATTATACATTCTTAAAAGTATGATATTGAATAGTGTGATTTTATCATGTAACATTATTATCAACATTTTTAATTTTTTGACCCCTAAAAAGCTATTTTTATCATTATGGAAATTTTCAAATATAAATAAGGGTAATGAGAATAAGGTAATAAACCCCCATGTCCTATAACCCATTGGAGGGAAGGTTTTTAACTACAAATGGAATTTTTTAAAGAGATATACGGGTATTCAGGTTATGTACTTCTTCTTGAGTGAGTTTTGGAGTCTGTGTCTTTTTTTTTTTTTTTTGGTGTTTGTGTCTTTCAAACAAATTTTTCAGTTCATCTGTTTTTTTTTAATTTCTAGGCATAAACATGTATAATATTCCCTTATCCTTTTTATATCTGTAGAATCCATAGTTCTCTTGTGATATTGGCAAGTCGTGTCTTCTTTTTCTTTCTCTCTCTCTCTCTCTCCTTAATTAGTCTAAATAGAGATTTATCAATTTTATCTATTTTATCATAGAACCAGCTTTTGGTTTTAATAATTTTTTCTTTTATTCTTGTTTTCCATTTCATTGACTTCCCTTCAATCTTTATTACTTCCTTGTCTCTGCTTACTTTGAGTTTAATTTGCTCTTTTTCCTTAAGTTTCAGAAGGTAGAAGTTTATGAAGTAGAAAGTCACTAATTTGAGATCTCCCCTTTTTCTTATATAGGTGCTAAGTGCTATTAATTTTACGTAAAGTGTATTTTAGCAGCATCACATTAAATCATCACTATTTTGTTTTCATTCTCATTCAGTTCAAAATACTTGCTATTATCTCTTTTGATTTCTTCACTACTCATGGGTTATTTAGAACTGGGCACTCAAAGGAGATCAATCTACAGACCTCTGGGATTCCCTACATAGTTCTCAATGGACTTCTCTCCACTCCAGTACTCTGTCCTCCGAACTTTGGCTGTCTTGGTCTCCTGGACTTTGTTTGGTCTCAACTCAAGAGTGTCTGCTGAGTTTTGCCTGCGTTACCCCTCCTTGTGCTGCAAACCGGAACTTCTTTCTATACATTAGATGGAGGTAGTCATAGGACTGTTCTTGCTTCTCATTATCTCAGGGATCACTGTCCTTAGTTGTCTGAAATCCAGTGTGTTAAAGACTACTGTTTCGGGGCGCCTGGGTGGCTCAGTGGGTTAAAGCCTCTGCCTTCAGCTCAGGTCATGATCCCAGGGTCCTGGGATCAAGCCTCGCATTGGGCTCTCTGCTCAGCAGGGAGCCTGCTTCCTCCTCTCTATCTCTCTGTCTACTTGTGATCTCTGTCAAATAAATAAATAATTTTTTAAAAAAAAAGACTACTGTTTCATGTATTTTGTCTAGTTTGGGGGGATGTTTCAGGGAAAAGAGTAAATCTAGTCCCTATTACACCATCTTAGTTGGAAAAAGAAATACAGGTTTTTTAAAAATATATCATTATGAATCCACGATTTTTATACATTTGATTTGCTTTAATCCACTGCAGTCATTTTCCTTCTCAATGCTCGAAGTATGCCAGCCTAGCCCGTGGGAACCACTTCATGTTCGTTTTGGGTTTTTTTGACGTGTTTCTACTAGTTCCTTTATCGGCAAATGATACTGAGGCACTACAGTCTAAATATAAGGGGTTGATCACATATTTGCATTTGTTGAATCCATTTTTAAAATATAGGAGGGAGACCAAGATAGAAATATTTTTTATTTATAAATAGGTACAACTGCAATGAAAAGAACAAACACATCTGTGTTGGAAAAGACTCAACTATCACAAATAACAAGTCATAACGTTCTTGACTTGAAAGTTCTTAGTATTGCTTCCTAAATATGGATCTAAAGTTTCCAAACACAATCTAGTGAAACTATCAGGATGCAAATATTTTAACAAAAAAAAGCTTTTATTTTAGTAAAACACTGATCTTCTCAACTTGGATGCATTCAGTCTTAGCTATTTCTGGACTCTAATTTACAGTCATAGGGGCCTAGGAGGAAGGGCTCTTACTCCAATATTTTTGTTTAATATTAGCAGAATTCCTCTGAAGACTAAAGGTGTGTCATAAGTAAATATTGCATAGTGAATAAGAGTCTAGCCAATGCTGAGCACATCAAAGTAAAATTAGGCCCAAGGAACCATAGTTATAGGATATCAACATTCTTCCACCTATTCCCAATCTTCTGTCTTCTTGCCCTTGGTGTAACAATCTGAGCTGTCACAAATCCCTAATTTTTCTTTCTAAATTACTAAAGACTTGACATTTCTTAGTTTTAGGGAGAGCACCGCATAGTCCCTTCCAGGTCAATGATTCTTAAATGTGTAGATTCTTCAGGCTACAAGTAACTCTGGAAAGAGATAATCTAATTCAGGCACATCTCTTCATTGACAGGGAACTAAGGCATGGAGATTTTATACCATTTGCCTTTTAGCAAACTGAGAGCCCAAGACTTAGAAAAGTAATATGTTGGAGAGAATTTCTAAACCATATAAAATTAAACAAATTTAGACCAATAGCTCTCAAGACTCTCTATCTCACATCTCTGTAATCATTTACTTAAAAATAACAAACCATGATGATAATAAGGATAACACAGCTTCCCAGGAGCATTTATATATTAACAAACATTTTGCGAATATAAATTATATTTTGTGTAATATCGTAGTATGAAAACTATCAGGATGCAAATATTTTAACAAAAAAAAGCTTTTATTTTAGTAAAACCTGAGTTCTCCTAGTTTTCAAAAGATGAAACAATTAAAACAGCTTTACAGAAGCTATGCATGCTTAAAATGTTACCTCGCCTTCACTTGATTCCAGGAAACTAAGCAATACTATACCACAAACCAGTCTTCTCATCAAAGCAAAAGACTTTGTTGAGCAACAAAGGTGATCCTCAAAAGTTTGTGGACCAGCTTTGATATTAATCCAGTAGATTCGGACTACTGACAGTCCAAACCACCAGTTCTGTCCTATCATCTTCAGAAGAACATTCTCAGTAATTTGAGCCTTCCAACACAGACATTTGCCATTTGCTATTGCTGCTATTTTGTTACAGAGAGTCATTCTGATCTTTTAAGTATCAGTGTACCATAATTTTTGGCCATCTCAGAATGCTCAGGGAAGCACTTGCTGATCTAATAAGTCTTGTTTTGTCTTTAATGAGTACAATTTCGAGTGATCATAAAAATCCCACATATGGTCATTATAACACTTGTTGTGCACAATCTGTTCATCCAAAGGCATTTCTACTCTACACTATAAACAACATTAGATGTGACTAGAAAAACATCATCCACCAAGATGTTCAGACCAAGGTTATAGGAAATGACTAAAAATTATGGTTATGAATGGTCTTGGTTACACTAAGATATTCTGATAGAACAATAATTGAGACTAACGTGCTTTTCTTTTCCAGTAGTTTTAGGCTCTGATCCTCAAAATACAATTAAAGCTCATCAATTAACAGTCACTAGAGACAAGGAAAATCATAGGATGTTTCAGACACACTAGACCAAAACAGTGATTTGGTATTTTTTCCTCAAAGTTTGCTCTGACTTTTCAGCAACTTAGATATCACAAAATCCATTTTAATACTAGCAGCTAACATTTACTTAGCATTTACTGCAATCTCCATACTGAGGCAAGCACCTCGCATATATTATTTCAATTACTACCCTGAAAAATAATTTCTCCACTTAGTTAATAAGTACCAGAGCCACGATTCAAACTCAAGCTAACAATAGAGCCCAGGCTCCTAACCACTGTGCCTTACTGCCAGAGTTCATTGTTTTGTTTTGTCTTTTGGTTTGGTTTATGTGTGTGTGTGTGTGTGTGTGTGTGTGTGTGTGTGTGTGTGTGTGTTTTGTTTTTTTTCACCAGAGTCCTAAGTAACTCACTATCATTTGCTCTTTTCCTAGAAAGGAAAGACTAAGACTATCTCCCATTAAACTGTAAGCTTAAAGAGACCTGAAGAGCCCGAGCCCAAAGAGACCTGAGATCTCACCTGTTTTATTTCAACATTGTGCTATTAACACAGCAGTTGCCTAATAGTAATGAAATGAGGAAAGGGTGAATGAAAAGGTTACTCAGCTATTAAGTGTGAATGGCAAGATTCATACCCATTCTCCTAAGTACTACATGGGACAGTTAAAATCTATTCAGTGACAAATTTCAGATAATATATGGATAAATTTTATAGTAGCCAGTTTTCCATTACATTACACACATGTAAGAATTTAGTCCTAATTATTTTAAAGCTCTGGAGTGAAGATGGCACATAAGTGAGAGGTTACAAAGGAACTGGCATTGTCATCATTGCTAAAATGTAAGATTTCATATATTTGGTAAAAAAGTGAATTCTTTGAACTAGAAGGTTAATTTTTGACACAGATTTATCTCTCTTTTCACCTTTCATGTTCAGCTTAATCATATGCACTGGCCATATGCACTTCTTAAAAGCCAAATGCTCAGAGGACCTAATTATATGTAAGCAATTAAAACCTTAATCAAAATATATTCTAAATGTAATAAGTTAATGTTTAAATAGTTTTTAATGCATATATTTCATAGTCATTAGCAATGAAAAAGCAAAAAAGTAAGCTTCTTGTTTAAATGAAAGTCCCATTTAAGAAAAGCTAAGTTGGGTACTGTTGCTTTAAACTGATTTTAACTATCAAACCCCAGTACACTTCTGTAATGGTCTGACTATCCTCACTCAAGTACATTCAAAATGCTAGGGCACTGATAGGAATGATTGACACACTAAGGAGGGGGCGCCTGGGTGGCTCAGTTGGTAAGCATCCGCCTTCAGCTCAGGTCAAGATCTCAGGGCCCTAGATTGAGCCCCGCATCTTGGGGCTGCCTGTTTAGCAGGCAGTCTGCTTCTCCCTCTCCCTCACCTCTGCCCACCCCACCACTCATGCTCTCTCTCTATGTCTCTCTCAAATAAATAAATAAAATCTCTTAAAAAAAAAAAAAAAGAGAAGAAGAAGAAAGAAAGAAACCCTAAGGAGATGGAGCCACGGCACCTACCTTGGTAAGGTGAATGACTCCTTTAGAAGTAACTGAACAACCCATGAAGCCAACGTACTGAAGTTCAGGACAGTGCTCAGCAAATGCTTTCACCGACTGGTCTGTCACCTAGGGAAGAGACATGAAGAACATTATTTAAGGTGGTGTTCCAGTCAGTTTAAGGATCTGGCTCCTGCAAATTCCCTCTGCCGTACCTTGTAGCATTAATATTTCCCTTTCCATTGGAGCATTTGAATCTGTATACAAACATGCAGCGATATCTCCTGTGAGTTTTTTTAAGTTTATGTTTAACCTCTACACCCAACGTAGGACTCAAACTCACAACCTCAAGATCATGAGTCTCATGCGCTTCTGACGGAGCCAGCCAGGGACCCTTCTCCTGCAGTTAAAAAAGATTCTTCCTTCGTCTCATGTCCCTTTTTCCCTATCACCCCCCCATTTTTTTTTACTTCTTCATAGAAAACATCTCAAAGATGCCAACGTCTCTACCATCACTTCTTCCTATCCAATCTCTCTCAATGTATAAATTTCCTACTGATAAATAATTCTCATACTATAAAATTCACCCTTTCAAAAGGTGCAGTTCAGTGGTTTTCAGCATATCCACAGGTTATGCAATCATCACCAATATCTAATTCCAGAACATGCTCATCACCCCCAAAAGAAACCCCATGTGCAATAGCAGTCCCTTGCCTCTCCCACCCCTTGCCCTCAACCCATGGCAATTTTCGGTCTCTAAGGATTTGCCAAGTCTGAACTTTTTTTTTTATAATGCAAATTATATAATTGGTCCCTAAAAGGCAACAATGGGCTCTTTATAAGTTTTCTCCCTTCAAGTGTTTCTTCCAAGGAATCTGATTTTTGCCCCTCACCGCTTCAAATTCTTTAAATTTGGGTGGTTGGTGGTTAATTCTATGTGTCAACTTGACTATACCATGGGGTGCCCAAATATTTGATTAAAGAGTATTCTTGGGTATGTCTGTGAGGATATTTCTGATGAGATGGCCATTTGAAATGGTAAACTGAGTAAAGCAGACTGTTCTCCCCAGTGTGAGTGGGCCTCATCCAATCCATTTGAGGTATGAATAGAACAAAAAAATTGAGTAAGGGAGAATTTGCTCGCTCTCTTTCTCTCTCTCTTGCTCGTTCTCTGACTACCTTCAAGCTGAGACGAGACATCACTTTCCTACCTTCAGATTCAAACTTGGACTGGAACTTACACTGTTGGCTCTACTGGTCCTTATGCCTTTAGACCCAGATTAGAACTGTATCATCAGCTTTCCTGTGTCTCCACATTGCGACCTCAGATTTTGGAACTCCTTGGCTTCTATAAACGTTTGAGCCAATTCCTTACAATAATCTCTCTATAGAAACACACACACATACCCTCATACAGATTCTGTTTCTGAACCCTGACTAATGTAATGCATATTAGAATCCCTTGAGGAGTTCATTAAAACCTTAGAACCAAAAAGGGTGAGGCTAAAGCTTCTGTATTTTTAAAAAGACTGTAGGTGTTTGAAAGCTTGAGATCCCAGTGTCGCAAAGAAGTTACCTTGACAGCTTTTGACATTTCTGCCTGGCCCTGCTTTAAACAAAGAGCAGAGTGAAATTCCTTTTTTGTCCCTCCCCCCAACACCACCTCTGGGAAAATTTCAATGTATAAAATTATCTTCGTATAATTATAATAAAATTTTCTTCACTATTCTACAAAGGGTAATTTATAAAAGAGGGTCCAAATACTCTCTACCATAGGCTTAATTTCAGATTCACTTCCTTCACAGTCAAGATAATAGCAACAAGTTAAACACCTTTGTTAGTTTTTCAAATAGCAGGACAATTCTCCTTTGCATTAGCTTAATTATGGGTGCCTCCTTGTATCTTCCTTATCTATTCTGAATAGATATTGAAAAATAAAGGTATGTGGGTAGCATTAATTCTAAAACAATCACAAGAACATTTTCCTAAAATAATGAAACCAACAGCATCCATGGTACATCTGATAAAAGATTAATTCTGCCCTCAAAAGTAAAGTATGCTTTAGCATATTAAGACTAAGGATGCCATTGATAAATTAAAAATGGGCTTTCCTGACACTCAGCCTTCTAAAAACATTATGTTAACAAAGAATGTTTCAGTCACTAAAATTGCCTAAAGCCTCAATGAAAACCAAGTTCTATTTTTTTTTTTTTTTAAAGGGGTTGGGGTTAACAGAGGTTAATACATGCGGTCAGTTTGTTAAATACCCTGCGCAATTTCACTCTAACATCTAGCCTTTCCTGTATCCATCTTCAAGGAAGGAAGAGGAACTCCGATAAGGATTAAGGACACAAGAAAGCTCAGGTATAAGGTGTTAAATATTTCACAGAGAGGAAAAAAGGATATTACAAATTTGGTTTGCCAGTCTTTCTCATTCAGCTCATGCAATCAGAATAAGGGAGCTCAGAGGAGATTCCAGCATCAACAAAGTCCTAGAAGTCAAGTAAAACTGAGTTAGTCCTTGAGGGTATAGAAACACTAGTAGGCTTGGGTGTGTTTTAAGAGACTAATAAAAGGGCCTTGAAGATTTGGGTGGGGTCTGGTTCCATTCCGAAGGATAGAAGATCAGTTAGAAATGGGAGGCTAAACGTCTGGCAAAAATAAGTATTGATTACAAAATGCAGGTACTGGTGAGTGTCAGCTTCTCTGAGATCCTGCAGCCTGACTGCCTCTTTTCAAATCCCAGGTGGGCTACTTATTAGCTGTGTGCTTTTAAGCCAGTCCTTTCATCACTCTGTACTTTTTTCCTTCTATATGACAGAGAAAATAATAGTACCTAGCTCACAGGGTAAAATATGAGGGTACATAATGCATGTAAAATGTTTTGAACAGTGCAAGGTACATTGTAATTGCTCAATACATCTTAGCTATTATCATCATAACAATCACATGTTCTCCTGTCTTTAGTATTCTAATTCTTAGACAGGACTAAGGGGTTGTCATGTGTAAGAAAATAATTTCCAAAAAAAGTGTGGTCAAAGTATGCTAGCTTACTCTCCCTACTTATTCCAAGAGATACTGATCATAAAATTTGGGGGCTCTAGGTTATGGGCTAAACTGTGGGATCAGAGTGAGGGAAACATAGGTAGAAGTTTATTATTGACCCATTATGGTAAAAAGAATCCCATTTTGTTAAGGTTCTCAGCCTGGACTATACATCAGAATCACCTGAAGAGCTTCCCAATTTAATTTCTGGCAGAGAGCTGTATCAGTTTTATTCTGAAAGCTCCCCAAGAGAGCCTAATGTGCAGCCTGGGTTATGAAGAAGTTTTAAGGCCTTTCATTTGAAGTGCGGTCCTCAAACCAACAGCACTGGCATCACTTGGGGCCTGTTAAAAATGCAAAATCTCAGACCCCACCACAGACCTACTGATTCCTAATCTGCATTCTTACTAAGATTCCCAGATGATTTTTTAAATTAAGTAATCTCTACACCCAATGTGGGGCTCAAATTTACAATCCTAAGATCAAGAGTCTCATGCTTCACGGACTAAGCCAGCCAGACACCCCCAAGGTGATTCATATGCTGCAGAAGCTTGAGAAATACTGCTGAAGAGGTAAGGGATTATGTTGTCTTCTTGGGGACATAAGGAAGCAAAAATTGGGAGCTATCTCATAACCCAAGCACTATGGAGAATTTTTTAAACAGCCTTATTGAGTTATAATTTATATACCATAAAAATTCACCCATTTGAAGGCATAATTCATTGAATTTTAGTAACTTATATAGCTGTGCAACCATCACCACAATCCAAGTTTAAACTGCTTCCATTACACCACTTCCAAAATCCCCTTTATCCTTTTTGCCCCTATGCAGTTAATCACAGCTCCCCTCCCAGGCAAACGGTAACCCGCTTTCTGTCGCTGTACGTTTGCCTTTTCTAGAAATTCCATATAAAAAGAATTATACCATAAGCAGTCTTTTGTTTCTAGCTTCTTTCACTAGCATAGTGTTTTGGAGGTTCATCTTTGCTGCTACATGTATCAGTTGTTGGCTCATTTTATTGCTGAGCAGAATTCCATTATATAGCGACAATACCTTTTGTTTATCTGTTCACCAGACGATAAATATTTGAATTGTCTCCAGTTTGAGCTTTAATAAATAATGCTGCTGTGATCATCCACATGCAATACTTTGTATGGACATATATTTTCATTTCTCTTGGACAAATATCTAGAAGCAGAATTTCTGAGTCATGTAAGTTTCATTTTTTACACGTTCTAAAAACTGGGTTGTCTTCTTAAGTTGTAAGAGCTCTTTATATACTCTGAATACAAAGTGAATAGTGCAAAGGTGATGTTCATTTTTTTTTTCAGACAAACATCCAATTGTCCTAGCACCATTTGTTTAAAAAACCATATCCTATGGAGGAATGCTTAAAAGCTCCAGCTTGGGGAATGCCTGGGTGGCTCAGTCTGTTGAGTCTCACAGTCCTGAGTTCGAGCGGCAAGTTGGTCTCCACCCTGGGCATGGAGCCTCTTAGGGGAAAAAAACAAAACAAAACAAACCCAAAACATGAGTATGAGCTGTGTGCAGAGATTGAATACATAGTCCAAAATCACATTTATAAACAGCTACTCTCCAAGCAAAATTCGTGACCCTGTACTGCTCATCTTCTGCTCTTTCTCTTCCAGCCAAGAGTTTTTTAGTCATATATGGCCATCATATATGGCATATAAAAGTCATATATGGCCAAATAAAAACAAAACAAAACTCCAGCCTGGTATGGTTGGCCTTGGAGGATCATATTTGCTCACAGACTGTGGGAAAACCAGGCAGCAGACAAGAATTTATAGGCAAACAGAAATGTAGCTCAGGTTTTAGAAAGAAACATCATAAAAGAAGGAAAGAATGAGATCAGCTTGCAAAGAAAATTTTGATCTCTTAGTCAAAGATGTGATGGAAAGAGGAAGATGAGCCTCAAATTCAATAGTGTTATCTCTTTACATGGCAGAGGTACAGAAGGATCATATCCCTAAATTGGCATTCAAAAGCCACACTTTTACATCTGCAAAGGAGGGTACAGATACATTTAGTGTCATAAAGACAGAAGCATTGGTGGTAAGGAATGTCTGTTGTGTCTTCAAGGTTGAGAGAACCATGAAAAGCCTAAATAATACAAACATGCACAAAGATTCTAGTAGAGTTTCATTCTGTGAATCTTAAGGGGGCCTTCTCCAGTGGCTAACCTAGAAGCAAATGAAAACCAATAATGCAGGGGGCAGAAAGGAAGAGGAAGCTATTGCTCACAAACTCCTGGGAGCTGCACTCAATCAGATATCTTTCTTATGAAATCTAACATGGGGACAAGAGAGAAACATTTCCAGGAGGTAGAAATAATGGTCTATAAAATTCTAATACCGGGGAGAAGTGTAATAGTCACTGTGGTGGATGGCTATATATGACTAAAAAACTCTTGGCTGGAAGAGAAAGAGCAGAAGATGAGCAGTACAGGGTCACAGATTTTGCTTGGAGAGTAGCTGTTTATAAATGTGATTTTGGACTGTGTATTCAATCTCCGCACACAACTCATACTCGGTAAAGATTTGGGGTACTAACAGCCAGAGTTGAAGAGGGAGTAGGTGATAAAACAGCTAGGTAATAAAAATGGCTGTATTTATTAAGGCCTTATCCTATGCCAACCTTAAGTCCTCTCTCTGCATCATCTGGAATCTTCATTACAACTGTAAGAGGCATGGCTATTTCCATTTCATAGGTGATCAACATAACCCTATTAGAGACTGACTTCCCCAAAATTACACAACTAAAAGGTGTCAAAAATGTGGAGCTTAAACTTCAGTCTTTAAGATTTTGAAACCCATGTCCTTTACCTTATACAACATAGGTTGTGATTCATTTCATGGTGCTAATCTCACTCAAATGCAAGAGCAAATTCAAGGCCTTCCCTTCAGCCCAAAGAAACAGAGTAGCAGGGGTCAAGGCACAATGGCTCTACTTTTCAAAGAGTTTTCTAAGCGAAGTGCTACCCTTGATTACTTATTTCATCTCTGCAGATAAATAGGTATGGTGCCAACACTGTGATAGTCTTCTATATCCTGAGAACCCTCCCAAAAGAGGGAAGCATAGGAGAACATTGGATAATCTAATTCAGAAGTGTTGAAGAAGCAGGATTAATAGTAGTGAATTATACAGTCACAGAAGTAAAATTGGTAATCCAAGAAAATGCCTTCATCTAGAAAGAATTAAAATTAAAAACAAAACAAAAAAATAAGGATGGGAGAAGCTTTTATATAAATTTCAGGATTCTAAATGAAGAGATGAAATTTTATTCTTATTTTAACACTTAAATGTTTCCTTGGAATATGGGAGAAGAGATCCCTCTTTCTCAGATATCTGGGAATGAAAGGACTTTGTAGTATTAATTCTAAAAAGGTGGAGCAACCTTTGGACATGTTTATACTGCTGACATTCGAGCATGTACATGAGTGTACTAATATAAAACTATTTCTTGACCTTGCTCAAAAAACTTTAAAAAAAGTTTATTTTTCTTAGACTTCACCTGAAACCTAGTAATCCAGGACCCAAAGATATATACTTTTAATAAGTTTTCTTAATGATTCTTACAGAATCATTCCAGAAACAGTCCTATTTGGGGTTGTCTCTTTTTAAAGTTTTTACTTAAATTCCAGTTAGTTAACATAAAGTATAATATTAGTTTCAAGTGTACAGTTTAGTGATTTAACACTTAAATACATCATCCAGTACTCATCACAAGTGCATTCCTTAATTCCCATCCCCTATTTAACCCATCCTCCCACCCTCTTCCCCTCTGCTAACCATCAGTTTGTTCTCTGTAGTTAAGAGTCTGTTTCTTGGTTTTCCTCTCTCTTTTTCCCCCACTATGATCATTTGTTTTGTTTCTTAAATTCCAGTTGGTCTCCCCATCTATCCCATTTACTACTCTATCCCCAGTGCTGGGCACAGGACCTGGCATACCACAGAAGCTCCAAAAATAAAAATGACTGAATAAATGAAGTACTGTTTTGATGCATGTTAATGGCTTCTTAGTTCAGTATTGAAAAACAACAAATCCTTATAATGCCAAGAAAATATGAATTGTCCATCTTATTTGTACCAAGAATCAAAGAATAAGATAAATGGCATCATGAAGCTAAGGACGGAGTTTTCAAAGAAAGCGAGAGCAGCACTTCAATTCTGGAGTGGACGGGAAAACTAATGTGGGGGAATTAGCAGCATAGCTAGCAAATCTCACTTGAGACCTCAGAACCCATTCAAGGCCTTCTTTCTACCTCCAGAATAAAAGAGCAACAGGGATTAAAGACAGTCTACTTTCTAGGACTTTTTCAGAAGGAATGCTAACCTTTGCTCATTTTTTTCATCTCTTATAGCCAAAGTGGTCAGTGGACCTGTGGGGTGCCCTCGTCTTCTGAATGCAAAATAAAGCCAACATAAAGCAATCTGCTTAGGTTGGGTTCTAACTGAGCATTATAACCAAAGGGCAAAACATTTCCATGTGTTCCAGTTTAGTAAGATTCACCAGACAAGAAAAGCCATATGGATGCCAGGCAGGAGACAGTTGGAGTAGTTTGGTTGTCTGAGGAACTATTTGGTAGTAACTGTCTGAATGGATTATGGGTTTAAGAAAGCAGAAGGAAAGTGACCCCAGTTAAATGACTATTCCCCTCTACTTAATCAGCACTATCTTTTTAAAATAAACAAAGGAATATTTATAGAGTATTTAATGAACAGCTTATTTCACTCAAGGTTGCTGAGTTTCCTAAATCCCTTTAAATCAACAAATATCTGAGAACCTACTACAGTCATACCACCTCATGTTAAATACTAAGGCAGTATGAATATAAGATACAGTCCCTACCTCTATGAGCAGAAGCTAAAGGCTGGATAAGAACAGGTCTAGCTCCCACAACACCAGAGAGATTCCTGGGAATATTTCAGTTTGTACATTGCATCCCAGTTTAGTTCAGTTCAGTTTACCAAGGTCTTCAGACTAGATGTGGAACCCAGGTTGAAGACATAACCAGATCATGAAGGGCTGAAAGCAGGCAGAATGGTTATGACTTGATAATGAAGGAATCTGTTTTAATGGTAATATAAGAATTGTGGGGCTAAAACATACTGCAGGCCCATGACTAAGGAGCCATTCATTAAAGGCACTAAGAGAAGGGTGATGAAGGGAAAGTTGTTCTGCAAAGTCCAGCAGCTATACACAGGACCAGCCAAATGGATATTTTGGCCTCAAAGAAGCTGCCCAGAAGGCTATGGCCACAGCAGAGTCCATGCCCCCTAGGGAACATTAGTATACAATATGGGTTAGCTTGGTTACGTCTAGCCACACATCAGAATCAGTAAGTACCCACACCTGACAACTGACAAACAATATGTCAAGTACTGTGATGATAAAAATCTCAAATGGAATAAATTGTATTTAAATTCCCAGTAAATACACATTATACTTAGGACCTTTGAAAATGGAACACAATAAAAATTTTTCCATTTGTTCTTCAAATCTTGAAAATCTACAAAAAAAAATCTTTCATTTTCATTTTCTGTATTATATCTTTCCCAATTAGTGGATAAGAAAGCCTTCTTCTGTGAAACAGTATTGCAAAACACACACACACACACACACACACACACACACAATGGCAATTGTCACATAACAAGAAATACCAAATTATGGAGACCAAACACTCAGTAAAGTTTTGCTTTAGAAATCATTTCAGTCAGACCTTTACCACTGTGCTCTTCATTTAATAAAAATTCATACCTTTAATAGATTTTTAAAAGAAATCCAAAGACAGATTATTTAAACATCATTTTCTTTTAAACCACTATCAGACAACAATACTTACTGAGCCCTTGATATGTGCCATATACTGTGCACCACATAATGATTAAGCCTTCATGGAGTTTACAATTTAGTGAGGAGGACAAATGTTTAACATCTGATGCAAGTATGATCACTATATTAATAGAGTCATTGAATTATTACATTCTATATATGCCATGCTAATATGGTTCACAGGGAAAGAGACCAAAAATATGACTAAAAATTATACTTAATTATTACAAATAAGATTTTCCCCAAGCATCTGAAGCTAAGTCTTAATTACATGCCTGCTATCTTTCCAGTAGAGAGATATAATAAGTATTGATTTTGTATATCATGAGAAAAATAAGGATTATTCAAGACCTCATATTTGCTAATACAACTCTGACTTTAAATTAGCATGATTTAGTTGTTTCATTTAGTAAATCAGAAGCACAAAGCACTGAAATTTAATTTTTCAGCTTTTTTTAATTATTAAGTATAGTTGACATACAATGTTATATGTTTCAAGTGTAGTACAACACAGTGACTCAACAATTCTGTATATCCAATTCTCACCATGATAAATGTAGTCCTGTCACGTACCCCATTATAACAATATAATTACTAAAATCCTTATGCTCTACTTTTCACCTTCGTGACTTTTTTATTTTCTAACTGGAAGTTTGAATCCTTTAATCCCCTTAATCCCCTTCACCTATTTTACTCATCCCCTTAGCCCCCTTCCCTCTTTCAGATTATAAAATATTTCAAAAATATATAATAAAAGACAAAATAGTAACATAAACCATTTGCCAAATACCTAGTTTCAATAACTGCTAATTCACGGCCAACCTTGTTTCACCAATAGCCCCATCCACTTATAAAACATCACCTATATCAGCAAATATTTTAGTATATCTCTAAAAGATAAGGCTCTTTTTAAAATCATAGCCATAATGCCATTATCATTTCAGCAAAAATGTTCATGTAAGACTTAATATGAACTATGTAGAGTTTTTATGGAGATAATAATCCAACACAGTGATTTAAAAATCTCATTAAGATTTTACCATAATTTTATAAAAACTGACCCTTTGTCAACAAGGGCATTGAAATTCATAACTAATCATTTTCTAAAAGTCTAGAATTCGATTAGCGTCCAATGAGAATCTGATCATTTGATTGCTTATTTGACCTTCCCTGATTTTTGCTCATTCTATCTTGCTTAATGTTAGTCTGGGTGTGGAAAAGTCAGATTGGCTGATAAAAAGAGATTTATAAGTTATGCATTAAAAGTATTGTGAAAGGCAAAGACATTGGTCCAGAACTAATGGCATAGATATTTGTCCCTATTAAAAAGATCTATGATAGGCTGGGTATAACTGAACCACTTTCTTGCAATTTGCTGACCAAGTTTCTTTGACTAATACTGCGTTAGTTTATTGAAATTCAATATTTGGATAATCTAAATAAAACAGAAGAATTAGTCTATTCTGCATTGCTCACCCTTTAATTAACGAAAGGGTGAATTTAAAGGCAATCTACTAATGTAATAACCATAGGTGTATTTAGCAATAATATTTACAAAGTATTTTCTAGTACACATACACATTTGTACACTCACTCGGTGAGATAAATGGGCAGGTATGATTTCTTTTTTTTCAAATGAAGAAGTAGGTAAGTTAAAGTAATTTGGCCATGGTTACATATGAGCCCCATGCTCTTTTCATTACAACATAATCAATAATGTACTCAAAATAAAACCAAAGAATCTATACGAGCACTAAATTTGGGATTAATTATTAAGTACATATAATTGAAAACAAAGTAGTTGTTTCATAAACATACAATTAATTCTTTGGTCCTATCACCAAAAAAAGTTTCAGTTCTCTGAAAACAAAGTCTTTCCATTCTGTCAAATTGTATTTCATTTTTTTTTTTAATTTATTTGACAGACAGAGATCACAATTAGGCAGAGAAGCAGGCGAGGTGGGGTAGGGTAGGGGGGTTAGCAGGCTCCCTGCTGAGCAGAGAGCTCCATGTGGGACTCCATCCCAGGACCCAGAGATCATGACCGAGCCAAAGGCAGAGGCTTTGACCCACTGAGCCACCCAGGTGCTCCTGTATTTCATTTCTAAATAAGACCTTTAAATTAACAGATATGGTTAGATTGAGGATTCATTTCAAAGAGCATAAAAGAGAAATTCTAAAGAGTATGACTGAAGACTAAATTGAATCCATCAGATAGATGACTTATGAAACTTTAATTATGTGTATGTGTATCATGTTATGTAAGAAAATAGGAAAAAATAGAAATTATACACACAAATTGAATTCTGAATCATCTAACTTTGAATGAAGTTTCGTCATAAAGGATGAAATGAAATTAAGTCTCAGAGGGCTAACACAAAATGAAGAGCAGAAGAACTTTGAACAGCAGGAAAGCTAGTTAGTATTTCAAAAAGTGTGCTAAAATTCACAAAGCAAGGGGAAAGCCAGCCATAATAAAAGCAATTTTACTAAGATTTCCAAACTTTCTCCAGTTCTTTCTTTACCTATGTAACTAGGCATCCTCTGCTTCCTTCCCCAACTTCTGACAGAATCCCTCTTTCTCTGCAAGCCATTTCTTGTCCCCTCCCCTTTCCATTTGTCACCTCACCTCAACTCACCTCCTTTCTCTGGGTCTTCCCTTTCCTTTTCCTCATGTTTCTCCTGAATCTTTTATGTCATATCTTTTCTTAAGTGGCTGGTCATAATATGGAATGAAAGCATTTTAAACACAATTTTTAAGAGGATTTTATTTATTTATTTGTCAGAGAGAGAGAGAACACAAGCAGGGGGAGCAGCAGGCAGAGGGAGAAGCAGGCTCCCAGCTGATGGGGAAGTCCATGAGGGACTTGATCCCAGAAGCCTGGGATCATGACCTGAGCTGAAGGCAGATGCTTAACTGACTGAGCCACCCAGGTGTTACTGCATTAATTTCAAATCAGTCTTATTAAACGTTTTATTTATCTCAAATAGAAATCTCAGATTATATGGCTGTCTAAGAAATCGTTGAACTCAGACAGCCTGGGTTGCAATTCACCTCCACCTCTTCCTAGCTCTGTCACTTTAAAGAAGTTATTTATTATCTAAAAAGTGTGAAAATAAGATATGAACCTAATGGAATTCTTGTGAGCATTCCAAGAGAATCTATGTGCTAATCACCTACTATGGAAAGTGCTCAATAAACGTTAGCCACTAATCAGTGTATACATTATCTTTTCCCAATTCCTTGAAGATGGAACATTATTGTACTAAGTTAATTTTTACTCTTATCCTATACTTGATAAAATATAAATTAGCACTTAAGTGAAAATCTCTGTTATAATATATCTCACCTACCACCACCACGTCATTGTAAAGAGAAATAACAATTCATAAACTGTTCTGCTCTATACACGTTCACCAGGCTGAAGTTACATACTGGGGGGAAAGACACAAGTTAAAGGAGACTTTTGCTTAGCAAATATCAGTAAAAAGTTTAACAAGTACACAACAGATTCACCAGTATTTTGCAATATATTTTAAATAATAGGTAATAAAAGGAAATAACCCAAGTAATTGTATTTTGTTAGGGTACATTGATTCCATTATTAATGTTCTAATGACAAATTATTTTACTCTAAGCCCTTAGATATGACAGCACATTCCCACTGTTGTTAAAGGCTTTGTAAGGCCCAACAAAGTTAACACACCCCAAATCAGGCTTTGTAGTCCTTTAAATATACAAGGTTTTGGGTAATAAGCAGAATAGCTAAGTTTTTTATCTGTAATTATAAGGAAGGTTTCTACAAAGGTATTTTAACCCATGAACATATAAGAGGCTTTGATTTAAATGTATAATATTCTATAGCAACAAAGAACACACCCCTCTCTGGGAGACTGATATACAATATGCAAAAAGAAAATGCACAGTAGCAAGAGCACAACCTTCAAAAAGTCACTTGTGTTTGTGAAAATATTTCAGATTAGGCTTTAATATTTTAACAGGAGAAAATGCTTCCCAGGATGAATAAAATCTAACCAAGGTGTAAAGCCCTAACAATCCGTGTTTTAATCATAAATGAGAGACAATAATCACTTGTTAAAAAAAAAAGAGTACAAACATCCTAATGTATGAATATAGAACATTTCTTACATATTCACGTTAACATTCTTTAAACAAGAAAACCTATCATCAAAAAACAAAACCTAAAATTAGGTTATACATTTTTCATCATGTCAGACAAATACATTCATAGCTCACTAAATGTTCTTTCTTACATTTCAAACAGCTTATAAAATCCCACCTCACTTAATAAGGTTCCCACAATAATTGGAAGTAAGATGGCGAGTCCGTCACCCACCCTTGACCTAGTCCACTTGGTACGCACACTTAACCTTCACAAAAGCAGCCATGCTAAGTAAAATGAATGCAAAAAAGGCATTTTCTTTGTCCATTCTGGCAGACAAAAGAAAGCATATTGTATAAATCTTGTTCCACTTCACTTTTTAAATTAGAAGCTCAGAAACGGGGAGCTCATGTTGTACAAGGTCAAGAACAGATTCATTTCTCCAGGTATAGGAGTCAAGGAAGTTCTCAAGTATTTTCATAATGCTTTCCCCAAGTTCAAGTCAACACATATCAGTAGGACAGGGCCTGACAGAGAGTAGGTGCTCAATAAATATTTACTCAGTACATGAATGAATGGATAAATGAATAAAAGAAATCCAGGAGGAGCACATGGATAGCTTAGCAGATAGAACACATGACTTAATTTTGGGGTCATGAGTTTGAGCCCCACTTTGGGTGTAGTTTATTTAAAAAAAAAAAAAATCCAGGAAAGGCAGGTACTGGAAGAAACCATTATCACTAAGGATGAAACAACAAATAAAATGCTGAATTTCTATTGTTTAAAAAAAAAGTCAGGGCGCCTGGGTGGCTCCGTTGTTTGAGTGACTGCCTTCGGCTCAGGTCATGATCCTGGACTTCCAGGATCAAGTCCCGCATTGGACTCCCAGCTCCTTGGGGAGTCTGCTTCTCCCTCTGACCTTCTCCTCTCTCATGCTCTCTCTCACTCCTTCTCTCTCAGATACATAAATAAAATCTTTAAAAAAAAAAAAAGTTTAAAAAAAGTCAGCTTTTGAGTGCCTGTTTGCCAGGTACTATGCTAGATGATTTCATTTATATTTATTTAAACTACAGTGTAAAATGCTTAAGGATGATTACACATTTTAACACGGGAAGAACACTTCTGGGGACCTCTAGGCAACAGGCTAAGCAGAGAAGCAGACAGGTTTGTGGACCAGAATGCTCACTGCAGCACTATCTATAGTAATGAAAAACTGAAACCTCCGTAATATATTATAGTTGTTGAATGATGTTGTATATATTTTTTATTAAGATTTTATTTATTTATTTGGCAGAAATCACAAGTAGACAGAGAGCCAGGCAGAGAGAGAGGAGGAAGCAGGCTTCTTGCTGAGCAGAGAGCCCAATGTGTGGCTCGATCCCAGGACCCTGGGATCATGACCTGAGGCTTTAACCCACTGAGCCACCAAGGCGCCCCGATGCTGTATATTTTTGATAAAGTGCTATGTGGGCAGGAAAGATCATATTTCTTAAAAACATTTAATAAAGGAGGAAAATACAACATAATTGAAAAAGCAGAATATACAATTATTAAAAGTAAATATAAAATATATGAGTCTATTAAGCAGATATGCAGAAAGAAAAAACTGAGAGATAAAATGTTAACTACTTCTTTGTACTGGGATTATATAAATGTGATTTTAATTTTCTTTATGCTTTTTTTATTTTCCAAACTTCTACATCAATATTTTTATTCATGTAGTCATAGAAGAAAAGTGCCAATGCAGGGGAAAAAACATAGGAGAGGGCTTTTTAAACTTTATTGTTTTATTTAACCTAAAATTTTCATACAATTTGAGAAAAATTAAAGGAAAAATATACATCTTCTTAAAAATCAGGAAAAAATAAAATATAAATTATTTTAATATTTTAATATAAAATATTAAATATAAAATATTAAATATAAATTAGTGCTATATGTCTACCTGGCCTTTATTTTTTTAAGTTTTTTTTTTTAAGTAATCTCTACATGGAACATGAAGCTCAAAGTCAAAAACCCCAATATCAAGAGTTGCTTGCTCTACTGACTGAGCCAACCAGGCACCCCAGTGGCCTTCATTCTTCTAAAATCACTTCTATAAACTCTGGTATAAGAAGAAAATGCACTATAAAGCACTATACAGTACATCTAAGTATACTTTGCTTAGGTAGGCCAAAACCAAGTTTTTAAGAATCTGCTTATATTTTTCCCTATATGTTAAAAAAAGGTAAGGGTGCCTGGGTGGCTCAGTAGGTTGAGCCTCTGCCTTCGGCTCTGGTCGTGGTCTCAGGGACCTGGGATCGAGTCCCGAGTCGGGCTCTCTGCTTGACAGGGAGCCTGCCTCCCCTTCTCTCTCTGCCTGCCTCTCTGCCTACTTGTGATTTCTGTGTGTCAAATAAATAAATAAAATCTTTAAAAAAAAATTAAATAAGGTAAAATTTTTAAAATTATTAAGCAACAGGAAGAATACTGTATAGAGTCAATTCACTAGTTTAAAACTGAAATACAAATCAGAAATTTTTCCAACATATAGCTAGATTACAAAACAAGATATATACCATTAGACCTCAGTATTAAAAGTTACTTTCAATGTACACAATATGAGACGTGTTGTTGAGGGAAGCATCCAGGAATTCACAAAGCCAACTGCTTCAGCAACATGGTGACAATGTGCTTGTATTACACAGCTCTCACCTGTATTTTGTCTGAAAATAATATAAATCAAATGTACCCCAGACCTCATTCATATGAGACTATAAAACAGGGTCAAATTTGCTTTTAATGACCTAATTAGGGAACTAAAATTCCCCCACTAGCCTAACTGATGAAATTAGCATCTCTAAATTTTCTCCATAGTCATTTCTGAGATGCCCATAGCAATGCCTCACTCCTGCCCCATGCCCCTCTCTGTTAGTTGCTATTCCCACAACGTGCTGACTTGTTCTGCTCCTCCTACTCTGGTTCCTGTTGCTCTGTGTCTGTTACAGCAGAGCCACTCAACAGAACTGAACGTGTGTCCTGCCTCTCACCACCACCCCAGTGTCACAGTGTGATCTCCTGCAGCTCTTGAGATTTTAGCCCTTGAAGTGCCATAGCACAGCAGAAGTAGATCCAGCGGAATCCATCCTCCCTGACTCTGTGCCCACCCTCCCTACCTGAGTCCCACCTGAGCCCTTCTGTTGGGGCCCACCATCTCACTATGTCTGTCTGTCTCTCATATAGAATTTCTGGCCCTCTCCCTCTAACCACAGAAATCAAGACCAAGTACAAGGGGCTGAATGAAGAGAAGACTTACAACTTGCATCTTCCCTTAGTCCTTCTACCGCAAATCTCTCCCACTTCTGCATGTTTTCAAAATGTACACATCAGAAACTGGCAAACACTATGTGTAAAAGCATGTATATAAGAAGAAATATGTGACCAGGCATCTCTACAACTTCAGATGGTTAAAACTTGGATCTGGAGTCCCCAAACTGGATCTGAATCACTCATTTCACTATACACTGGCCACATACTTAATCTCTCTAAATCCCAATATTGTCATTTTAAATAGAGCTACTATATTATTTGCCCCCATCAAGTTGTTGTGAGAATTACAAGAGATAATGCATATAAAGGACCCATGTAATACAAGTTCAGTACAACTGTTTTCATATGAATCTGTTAATTTGGCAAAATATACAAAAGATTATATGTTAGTCTCGGCTGAAACCTAATTTTCAGAGTTTCATAGAGAAAAAAACCACTAAAGCATCAAAACAAACATATCTTTGTTCAATGAGGTTTTTGGTTTAGTTGAGGAGA